>NC_059115.1:63012488-64212488 GCF_020740685.1 Jaculus jaculus
TTTTTTTTTTTTCTTGGTATCATTTTAATGGATGAATGGCTCAAAATCATCCTGGCATAATATCAAAGACTCACATCAGAAATACAAGGGCAAAAGTTCCCTCTGTTGAAATGCCTGAGTTTTGGTTCATTTGTTTATTTTTATTTTAGGTTCTTTTTTTTTTTTTCCATGTTGAATATATTCATCATGTTATTTCAACCCAAGTAAACAAAATAAAGCTGTATTGTACCAAAGCAAGAGAGGAAGCTTCCAAACAATACAAACTTATTTTGGAAACAATAGAATTTATTTAGAAAGGTTTGCCTGTAAAAGTAGGTAGATTTCCTCCTGTCCCGCATAAAACCCTCAGATCAGCGCACACCCACAGTGCTTTCCATTTAAAGCGCTGAGCTGCGCTCCGGCAAATGCTCTGCGCATCTGCTCTGTGCTTTGAGCCGCCTGTACTCTGGCCGTGGTTCACCAGCACCCAACACGCAGCAAGCCATCAGCCACAGGCTCCGAAATGGGGCTGCATCTCAGTGATGCTGTGATGCCCAGGGACCGTTTGTCTTTTTATTTTATTTATGTTGCCTCTGTTTTTTTTCTTTCTTTTTAAAAAATATATTTTATTTATTTATTTAAAAGAGAGAGAGAGAGAGAGAATGGATGCGCCAGGGCCTCCAGCCACTGCAAACGAACTCCAGATGCGTGCGTCCCCCCCTTGTGCATCTAGCTTAGGTGGGTTCTGGAGATTCCAGCTGAGATCCTTTGGCTTTGCAGGCAAATGCCTTAACCACTAAGACATCTCTCTCCAGCCCCCTGTTTTCTCTTTTTTATCGACAATTAAAAATTTCTAGATAGGTGCAAATGACAACACTTTGAACTTGGACAGTAGGTTGGCATGGAGTGCCCACCTGCCAAGCCAGGCTTCAGGAGGTGGAAGCCGGCAGCCAGCCAGGGTTGTGAAGTGAGACCTTGCCTCAAAACACCCAAGGCTGGGGAATGTAGCTCAGCTGGTAGAACGCTGGCATAGCATGCACAGGTCCCTGGGTTCAATCCCTAGCATCGCAAAATAAAACCCCACACTTGGGTGTAGATGCTCTCGCTGTGGAATCCTGGTATTAGCCAGCACATGGAATGAGATGCTTTCTTGGAAACCCTGCGGCTTCCAAGGACTGTACCTGTGACAGTTAATGCCTGGCTGTCAACTCAACAGCAATTAGAATCACCAGAAAAAAACAAATATCGAGGAAGGTCTGTGAGGGAATCTCCTAGATCATGTTAACTGAAGTGGAAGGACTGCCCCCAGCTGTGGGTGGCACCGTCTCAAGGACTGGGGTCCTGGACTGAAAACAAAGGCAAGAGCTTGCTGAGCACCAGGGTTACCGTGAGGACCTGGTGAATTAAAACCTGCTAGTTCTGTCAGGTGCCAGGCCCTCAGCCAACGTGAGTGCAGGGTTATCAATAAGTAAAATGCCCTTCTGCCCCGCTCTCCAGTCTCTCCATGCACACCCTTGTGTCTCTCAGCAAGCGTTTGAAAGGATTACCCTTGTCCTTGAGTCGTTAAACTCCTGACTCTTCACAGCATCCAAGACATCGAGTTCTGGAGAGACAAACATGGCCGGTGGCCACGGGCTCTTTGTGCAGTCCTTGAATAATAATAATATCAAATACTCACAGGTGTCTCCTGTTGTCCTCATTTCTCTTTGCTCTTACAGACAGCTTGCTACTTCTAAGTACTTTTTGAGAAAAAAAAAAAAAAGATTTTAAAAAGAAGTTTCTATGATTGATCTTTTTATCTGTCTATATAAAAATGTAAAGGCAAAGAAGGAACAAACGCCAAGTTCTTTTGTCGTTTTTCAAATTTATTTTTCAGATAGTCCAACAAAAGCCTACATTTTCTGCTCTTAAATGGTAAAATGCTGGAGGGATGCTTTTGGTGTTATGTGCTCTATATTCCCTATAAAGAGAGGAGAAACAAATTCTGAATGCCCCTGCAGGGCTGTGGGGGTCATTTTATTTTTATAAAATTAAAGAGACGAACCTTGGTAAAGATCACCCGCATGAAGTGTTCAGTGGTGAAAAGCATGAAAAACTTCGTATATTCCCTGCAATTATTGAACTGATTTCAAATAAAAAAAAAATACATGGCTATTAAAAGAACACACACTTGTACCCATATTTTTAAAGAAAGAAAACAAAGCGTAAATTTCTCACTATGTGCCTACCACATACCATAGAATTTCTGTTTTCCCAGAAATTCTTAATTTCTCCACACTTCTTTGTCTTTCTTTCCCTTCCATTAGGTCTTTGCATGTACACAGATTACACAGGAAACAGAAACAGAAAAATCTTAGGCTGGAGCTGCTATCACGCAGGCACCCAGGCTATCCTGCTCCGTAGCCAGAGGTTCCAGGCACAGAGGGACCGGAAAGTGTGTAATGCTGCAATAGTTAGTCCAGACCTGGTGGAGTAAATTCATTTCCCAAATATTTTATCATTCAATCATCCTATGAGGTAGGTATTTTTTATGAAGAAACCAGTTAAGGCTGGGCATGGTGGCGCACGCCTTTAATCCCAGAACTCCGGAGGCAGAGGTAGGAGGATCGCCATGAGTTCAAGGTCACCCTGAGACTACATAGTAAATGCCAGGTCAGCCTGAGCCAAAGTGAGACCCTACCTCAGAAAACCAAAAAAGAAAAAGAAAAGAAAAGAAACCAGTTAAATCGTAAAACTGTCCCTTAAGTCTACAGACCAGCAGGTTGAGCTGGCTCTGACCCAGGGTCTCAGAGAGCAGGGGCTGCATTCCCAGGGCCACTGTGCCGTTGAACCTTGGCCCTTACACGTGGGCAGCACTCCATTTGAGGCCAGCTCCATGACCTCTCCTTGCCACAGGTTCTTTTCGTGTGATTTTAGGGTAGTAGTAACAACCAGCCTATTTGGATAAGCAAATACGTTAACATTTTCCTGCTGCGCAGATTGAAAGTCATGTAACTATGACTTGTGAGCCAATTCCAGCCCGTTGTCTGTTCTAGAAACAGTTCCTCTTGAATGCGGCCCCACTCCTCCTCTATGCACTGCCTGTGGCTGCTTCTCACTGCAGAGCAAAGCTGAGTCCTTGCGATAGAAGGGAGATGGCACGTAACACTGAAGACGTTTATTTTCTGATCCTTTGCAGAAAACGTGTGACACTACCTGACTTAGATTGGTGTTTGGTCAGACCTAAATGCTCAGTAAGTGTTGACTGCTGTGACAGTTATTTATCAAGGTTCATCCTTGAAGAACAGACCTGTGCCATAACGCAGGTCATATGTAAAATAGTTTCTCCTTCATCATTCTGAAGCCTCTCACTTAGGAATTCAATACAATCGGTCATTTCAGGCCTGTGTCAGGGAAAACTACAGAGCCACCTTTAATTGTGTACAGCTGACCTATCAAAAGTTTCTGGTATTTGGCATGGTTGGAGCACGTTTCTTCTGGGTCAGGTAAACAAATGTGTTTGCTGGGAAAGCAGAAAGCAATGGTCTGATTGTCCCTCTATCATTGGTCACTATGGGCATATTCTCTAGGGACAGGAAAGGGTGTTACCTAAAAAGGCCTGCTAGTTCTAGAGAGCAGGCCTAAAGATGACAAAGACTAATGGGCGAGATCTTATGCTAATCTGGATTTGCATCAGTGTCTGCACCTCTAACTTTCTTTCAATCTGCCTCCATTCTCTTCCTTGTCCACTTGGGCTGACCACATAAGATATCTTTCATTTCCAGGGTGTCCTAAGGGTGCTTCTTGCCAAGTGTGTCTGCTCTGCTCTTTTCTGTGCCAGAAACACTGTATCCCCACATCTTTCGAGGGCTGGTTCCTGCTATTTTGCTGGGTCTCAGATCACATGGTACTTCCCCGACTTGATCTCATGATCACTTACATTTGCCATCACATCTTCCTGTTCGCTTTTATTTGCAGCCTCATCACAAAGGGAAAGCATCTGGTTCCTTTCTTTGCTTTCTTGGTAGTTGTCTTTTTCCCATGACTGATTACTTATACGTGGAATTTTCCCTCATGGAGAGTTAATAGTCAATCGGTGAATGATTAAATCACCCAGAGTTTTACACTACAATTGAAAAAACAATGTTTGAAAGTCTGGGGGCGGGGGAGTAAATTTTGAGGGAGAAATTAGCTTAGTTCAAGGAGCAATATGTGGTGGGGGCGTGACAGGATTATAGACTCCTACACCAAACAGTAGAAGAAATTGAAATATGCTTTCCAAATGCGCGTTCTTGCCAATCCGCTGCCGTGTAGGCAGCCGACTGAGGACCTTTGCAGGGCAGTTGAGTGAGGAATAAGGTTCTTCCCTGTCAATCTTACCAAAGTGTCTTAAGAGGCAGCAAATGGAATTTCCTTGAGCACTACATTTACCTAAATGCCTGATGACCTCAAGAATCATGGTCAAATAAGGTTAATTCAAGCCAGAAATAGTGATACACATCTGTAATTCCAGCACTCAGAAGGCCGGGCATGGTGGTGCACGCCTTTAATCCCAGCACTCAGGAAGCAGAGGTAGGAGGATTGCCATGAGTTCAAGGCCACCCTGAGACTACAGAGTGAATTCCAGGTCAGCCTGAGCTAAAGTGAAACATTACCTCGAAAAAACAAAAACAAAAACAAATGAAAAAAAAAAGTTTTAGGAGACTAGGGGCTGGAGAGATGGCTTAGTGGTTAAGGCGTTTGCCTGCAAAGCCAAAGGATCCCAGTTTGACTCTCCAGGACCCATGTAAGCCAGATGCACAAGGTGGCGCATGTGTCTGGAGTTCATCTGCAGTGGCTGGAGGCCCTGGTTTGCCCACTGTCTCTGCCTCTTTCTCTCTCTCACTCTCTTTCTTTCCCTCAAATAAATTAAAAAAAAAAGTTTAAGGAGACTGTATAAACAAAATAGAAAATTATTATGCTCTGTAAGTAAAACAAATACTCCATAGAAAATTCATAAGTCTGAATAGCCCTTAAGCTTCCTACACAGGTGAATGAAGGCTGCAACCCAACCAGGTGGGTAAGAAAGGAGATGGAAACTCAGCGAGTGAAGAAATTTGCCCAAGGTTGATTCAGCTAGCAGTTAGTTTAATGGAAGGCGATTTTGAAGTCCGTTAGTGTTCATCCCCTTCACCAGAGCCTCCTCCAGCACAGAAGTGTCATTTAAACTTGACTGTGAATCAAGAGACTATCACGGTCCACTTGGCTTTTTCTCGAAAAGGAAGTACTTGGTTTCATTGAAGACTCCAGGGCATTTGAAGTATTCATTTTGACAACGCCTAGCAAAAATAATTGGCCTTAGTAGTTTTTTTAAATATTTGTTTTTAAAATATTTATTTTTTTATTTTTTTATTTACTGGACAGAGAAAGAGGGAGAGAGTAAGAGAATGGGCATTCCAGGACCTCCAGCCACTGCAAATGAACTCCAGATGCATGTGCCCCCTTGTGCATCTGGCTAACGGGGGTCCTGGGAATCAAGTCTGGGTCCTTTGTCTTTGCAGGCAAATGTCTTAACCACTAAGCCATCCCTCCAACCTGGCCCTTAGTACTTTTATTTTCACTGTTTTTTTTTTTTTTTTTTTGGTTTTTCGAGGTAGGGTCTCGCTATAGCTCAGGCTTACCTGTAGTTCACTATGTAGTCTCAGGGTGGTCTCGAACTCATGGCAATCCTCCTACCTCTGCCTCCCGAGTGCTGAGATTAAAGGCGTACACCACCACACCTGGCTTGTTTTCTTTTTTAATGTGCTTTGTATGAGTTTGTGTATGTGTACACACACACACACACACACACACATATATATATATGTGCACCTCCTTTGAGACAGGGTTTCTCATTAGCCTGAGCCTCATCAGTTTGGCTGCACTGACTTGACAGTGAGCCCCAGGGAACCACCTGTCTCTTCTTCCCCAAACCTGGGATTACAGATGTGTGCCACTACGCCTGGCATTTTACATGTGCCCTAGGGTTCTAAGTCAGGTTATCATGCACTTGACTGACTGAGCTGCTTCCCAGCCACACTCAGTGAGTCTTGATGCAAGTTAGCATTGCTTCTGGAGAATGACTTGTACCTCCGAGGATGGCTTCTCAGCACAGCCATGGGCCAGTCAATAAATAGAAAAGGTGCCTATAAAACCACCTCCATGATTAAGGAGGTGGCTGACTGTTGGGGAGTGTGCCCTAAAGACTTCCTTCTCTGTACGAGAGCCTCAACAGTCGCTTCAGATATCTCAGCCACATCCCTCACTAGCAAGTATGCAAACAGGGTCTGCCATGTGCTCCTGTTTGGGGCTGCCTCTTGCTCCGTTCTTTCTCTGAGAACATGACTGCCACCAGAAGCCTATGCTCTTGATTGTTTCCTGCCATGTCACAGGCTACATTTCTGAAGCCCCCATGAGAGGATCTGGAAATCCTGGCCTTTTGGTGATCAGGTAAATACTGCTGTTTCTGCACTCCAGTGTTCAAAGTTCCAGATCAGAGCCACTTTTTCACCACATCTGAGATTAGTAATAGATGGGATATATTGTTGTCCATTGATCTGATGGAATAATGACAAATAATCCGATGAAATATCAAAAAGAGTAATCCCATATGCTGTTATGGAATTATCTCTAAGATATCTGGTAAACTTAAAATTACATGCATAAAGAGTATATGTGATATGTAAATGCTTGTATAATCGAAAAGTATGTTTGCACACAAAGAAACAGTAATAAGGGCGGGAGAGATGGTTTAGTGGTTAGGGCACTTGCCTGCAAAGCCAAAGGACCTTGGTTTGATTCCCCAGGACCCATGTAAGCCAGATGTACAAAGTGTACCGTGCATCTGGAGTTTGTTTGCAGTATTTGGAAGCCCTAGCATGCCCATTTTTTCTCTCTCTCTCTCATTTTGCCTCTTTCCCTCTCTCAAATAAATAATTTTTAATTAAAAACAAGGAAACAGTAATAATAGCTTCAATAGCTTCTATGGAGGGAATGAGGAATGAGGTGGGTCACTAACTCATCATATGTTTAAATTTGCTATATTAATGTGTGCATATATGAGTGTATGCGTGTGAGCAAGTGTGTGTGTGTGTAAATTTGAGAATGAGGAAGATGCAGTAGTCATTCCTATTAGCTACTGGGAATGAACTTTCAAACTAAAGATTGGAATTTAATGATAGTAGACTAAGTAATTATTAAGTACTAAGTAATTATTAAGTTAAAGGAAGAGGAAATCGTGATTTTTACAAGACTTCTGTTTTTTTAGAAATGAATTCTTTTAAAAATGGCTTGCCATGCTGAAGACAATGATCCACCCATGGGAGAATAAATATGCTTCTGGGAGGTGCTTCCCAATGGGGGCCACATCCCCGTAGGATCAGGACAAATGGCGTTGACTTGTTTGAGAGATAGCTGGCAAAGGGGAGTGGGAGGGTGGACAGCTGGAGCAGCAGAGTTCTCATAGAACGGTGAGCTTTAGAGAGACACCAGCTGGTAGCCATGCTTTCGCAAATAACTTGCTCTACTTTAAGGAAGATCGCTTATTTATTTATTTATCTTGGTTTCTTGAGGTAGAGTCTTACTCTAGCCCGGGCTGACTTGGAATTCACTATATAGTCTCAGGCTGGCCTCGAATTCACCACAATCCTCCTACCTCAGCCTCCTGAGATTAAAGATTGAAGATTAAAGATGGCACCTGGTGGAGCACTTACTATTAAAGTGTATACTTCTATGTGTTCTGTTTGAGAAAGTTCTCTAATGCATTTTGCGCTAAAATGTTTCTGATCAGCCACAAACTCAATACATACAGAAAATGCACTATCTATACACAATAGAGTACATTTATCCATAAAGAGGAATAAAAGCTTGGCACTTACAAGAAAGTAGATAGAATTGGATATCTTCCTACTAAGTAAAATAAACCAGTTTGCGGGGAGGAGAAACACATTTTTTCTCATATGCAGCCTCTAGATTTTTTTTTTAAAGACATGGGGTAAAAGGGACTATTTGTGGGGGAGGGAGATCACTGGGGAGAGGGAAGAAAAGAATGGGAAAAGGGATGAGTTTGATTGAAACACATTATATACATGAAAATATCATAATCGTGTCCACTGATATTTAATTGACACTTTTCATATGCATATATATTATGTATTTTGATTATAATCCCCTCCCATTACATTCTTTTTTTAAAAAATTTTTATTTATTTATTTGAGAGCGATAGACACAGAGAGAAAGACACAGAGAGGGAGAGAGAGAGAATGGGCGCGCCAGGGCTTCCAGCCTCTGCAAACGAACTCCAGATGCATGCGCCCCCTTGTGCATCTGGCTAACGTGGGACCTGGGGAACCGAGCCTTGAACCGGGGTCCTTAGGCTTCACAGGCAAGCGCTTAACCACTAAGCCATCTCTCCAGCCCCCATTACATTCTTTTGTCCTCCCTGCCCATCCCCTTTTCTCTGAACCCCTTCTTCTTTCCAACTAATCTCACTTTTATTTTGTTGTATTTTTTTTTTTTTGTCCTCCTCCATCATCCATAACAACATGCCGATAGGCCCAGTATTATGTAGTTCTTGTGCAGGTGATGACACCCATTGTGAGGACGTGAATTCATTGCCCATTATTTTGTACAAATAATATACATTAATAATAAACTTAAAAATATTGAGCTTTATTTATTTGTCATCCTCACCTAACGATAACACATATATCTGGGGAGAGGGAGTAATAATGCAACTTCTTTGCTGATTCTGATATTCAAGCTCACTTAACGCTGGCTGGCTCACTCAGGCTTTGTTGGTGAGTAGAGTTCCAAGTCAAAGACAAACTAGAATTCCACTGGGCCATTGCAACTTTCTTCTCAAAAGGGAAATGATTCCAAATCAAAGGAAACGTTCATGGGTTTGTTTGTTTGTTTGTTTGTCTGGTTGGTTGGTTGGTTTTTCAAGGTAGGGTCTCACTCTGGTCCAGGCTGACCTGGAATTCACTCTGTAGTCTCAGGGCCGCCTCGAACTCACAGCGATCCTCCTACCTCTGCCTCCAGAGTACTGGGATTAAAGGTGTGGGCCATCACAGACAGCTCATGGAATTTTTTTTAAAGAATGCTAAGAGGAAAAATTAGCATTATAATTCCAGTATTTTGTGGTCCTTGTAGAATATAGCTGTGACATTCTAGGTGCAAAAGTGGACACCTTTGGAGGAGTGGCAGTCTCTAAATATTCCTCTGGATTTTCACTTAATTAAGTTCTATGTTTTCCCTCCATATCCACCAACCTACGTTATCAAAAGGAAATTCATGACATAGTTTAATGCTAAGAGATCAGGGAACAAAACGGGGCCAGAACCAGTGACCTGGTTTCCCTAGAAATCGAAGGAAAGTTCTGGTTTATAGGTCACTATTTTTTTGTGGCAGATGCCTCTGACTAAATTAGGTTACAGCCTGCAGGTCCTTCACCTGTCTTTCACATAAATAAAATTTCCCAACAGTGCCCTTTCAGCCCTACCCATTGAATGACTGACATAAAGTCATTTGGCCCATATAAATTATCTTTTTTTTTTTTTTCTGGGTTCAAAAGAAACTTGGTTCCTTCAAATGTTGTAATATGAAAACTTGTTCAAAGGCAAAAGTGAATGATAAAAATAGGGTCTAGGCTCCAGGGTAAAGGGTAATGGTGGCACACACAGTGATCAACCACAACCTATCAAAACAGAAATCCAGAGGCTCTATAAAGAACTCAACACTAAAGCAGACTGCCAACAGACCTGCATGGCTAAGGGAACATGGCAGAAGAGGGCATAGAAAGATGTAAGAGCCGCAGAGGGGTGGGAATACCCACAGGCACATACCCCCACCATCCCACTGGGAATGACTGAGGCCTTCAGGACCCCATAGTAAATCCCATAGCCCACAGAGGAGAGCCCCAGAGAAATGGGAACAGGGGAGAGGGAAAGGGGCATAGTCTGTTAAAAAATATATTAATGAGGGGCTGGAGAGATGGCTTAGCGGTTAAGCGCTTGCCTGTGAAGCCTAAGGACCCCGGTTCGAGGCTCGGTTCCCCAGGTCCCATGTTAGCCAGATACACAAGGGGGCGCACGGGTCTGGAGTTCGTTTGCAGAGGCTGGAGGCCCTGGTGCGCCCATTCTCTCTCTCTCCCTCTATCTGTCTTTCTCTCTGTATCTGTCGCTCTCAAATAAATAAAAATAAAAAATTTAAAAAATATATATATATATATATTAATGAGACTGGAGAGGTGGCTTAGCCGTTAAGGCATTTGCCTGCAAAGCCACAGGACCCAGGCTCAACTCCCCAGGACCCACATAAGTCAGATGTATAAGGTGGCACATGCATCTAGAGTTTGTTCAGTGGCCAAAGACTCTGGCTGCCTCTTTCTCTCTCTCCTTCCCTCACTTTCTTGCTCCCAAATAAAATAAATAAATAATACAATATTTATTAAAGAGTTTTTAAATTTTATTTAGTAGAGACAGAGAGAGAGCAGGAGAGAGATAGTGAGAATGGGCATGCCAGGTCCTCTAGCCACTGCAAACGGACTCCAGAAACATGCACTACTATGTCCATCTAGCTTACATGGGACCTGGAGAATCGAACCTGGGTCCTTAAGCTTCACAGGAATGTGCCTTAACCACTAAGCCATCTCTCCAGCTCAATAATGTAATATTTAAAAAAATTAGTGAATTAATTTATTTTATTCTATTTATTTGAGAGAGAGAGAAAGAGGTACAGAAAGAGAATGGGTACACCAGGGCCTTCAACCACTGTAAACCAACTCCTTGTGCATTTGGCCTCAGTGGGTCCTGGGGAATCAAACCTTGGTTCTTTGACTTCACAGGCAAATGCCTTAACTGCTAAGCCATCTCTCCAGCCCTAATAAATTAAGTTTTTTTAAAGTATATAACATAAATAGGAAGTCTAAGAAGTTATTTCTCTTAGATGCCAAAAACTCTATGATTTTAGGAAATGACATAGAAATTAATAAATCTATTTTTATGAACAAACAAACCCAGTATTATAATAACTTGAGATCAACCCAAATTCTGGATTTTAGCTGGGTGTGGTGGCACACGCCTTTAATCCCAGCACTCAGGAGGCAGAGGTAGGAGGATTGCCATGAGTTCTGAGACTACATAGTGAATTCCAGATTGGCCTGGTCTAGCGTGAAACCCTACCTCAAAACTCAAAAACAAAACAAAAACAGAATTCTGGATTTGAAACAACAGAACCCACTATAGTCGTTCAAGAAGACAAACAGAAAGTTTTAGGGAAAGTTTTACGTAGTTCTTAGAATCTCAGTGCTGGTCAGAGAACAAGCTAAGGGTGCTCTAAGACCAGAAGCCACACATGGACCACACCACGGGGTGGCTACAGGGAGACAGAAACTGCTGTCCCTGTACAGGCAGCCAGCTCTCCCTGCCTGAGCTTCTGCTCTACAGAAACCAGGCACTTCTGGCATCGCTGACAATGGTCTCTGGAAGGTGCTGCCTCTCTACCTGCCTCAAGGAGTCTGAGAAGCACCTCACACATTTCCTGAAGCAGGTCTCCATCAGACGGGACTGAATGGGAGAACCTGGAAGGTAGATCCTCATGTTAAAGACATCAGGAGATTCTGACTTCCTCTTCGGACAGCAAACTGAGAAATTAAAACTTTCTCCAGATAGGAAGTGGGCTCTACGTGCCCCCCCACACAAAAAAAACCTCACACCATTGTCTACTTCAATGAAATGATGACCTCAGTTTCCCCTAGATGCCCTGGAAAGTTTTGGTTACAGCTTTGTAGAAGAATTAAGGCTCCATTGGCCAACTCTTGACCAGTGGGATATAGAGAATGGCAGAAGGCAGAAAGATCATTTTCTTTTCCATTCTTCTGCTGGGTTGCTTTGAGGTTCAGTACTTTTTTTTTTTTTTTTTTTTTTTTAGGGGAGGACTTACTGAACCACCCATGAACTAGAGTGTTAAAATGAACCCTGCTCCCAACAGTAGACTGGCTTGTAGCGTCCTTGTGTCTGCCCATCTCACTTGCCCTTCCCCTCACTCTTACTGCCCCTGGGTTTGAACCTGTGCTGGGCTATAGCCATGGGCTTTCTCCTGAGCTCTGGTTTCCAAAGAAACCCCCAGCTACACATGCACCACACTGCAGATGCAAAGTTTTCATGCTAGAGTTTTCTCTTGCTCTCTATGTCCACCTTCCCTCTTTTTCCCATGGAAACTAGAAAAGCCCAACCTGATATGTTAAGCCTACGCTTGTTTTAACTTTCCCTCGTGCTGGAATCTTCTTTTCTACTACCTCTAATTTATTTTTGTGTTATGTGCACAAAAGGAATTATCCAGTAGGGGACAGGGTTGTGAGCGTGGGCGTGGGTGAACTGACTGGTCAGCTCTCTGATTCACAGGCGAATCCCCAGCCTCTACATCAAGTGGCTCTGTGCTGCGTTGCAGCTCTTCTGTTCCCTCTAGTGTCCTAAGCAAGCCATCCTTGTCCTGTTTGTCTGTGTGCTCCTTCACGTTATTGTCTCTTCCAAGGAACTGTTTTCTTTTCTTAATTACTGCATCTGGTTTTAAAAGCTAGGCTTGGGGAACTTTCTTAAAGGCCTTGACCTCTATTTAACTTGGATTTATGCTGAGCTGTATGTGCCTATAATTAGTCTTTATGTGGACTTCAGCAGCTGGTCTGCTGGCTGTCTTGCTCAACAGTACAGTAAACTTCCCAAGGGCAAGACTGTGCCACGGGTCTGGCCTTAGTTCTAAGAACTGTGTATAGTGATTGTATGATAAGCCACTGAAGGGTTGAGTGGTTTGTGGAGTAACTGATTGAGCCATCTTGTCATGATTTCACCCTGGGCCATGTTGGGACGGTACTTGGAAGAATTCCCTGTCCCTGCCCTTCCCTGGCTTGGAAGCATGGCTCTGTGCTTCTGTGCTCTGAGCACACCTGTCAGCGACGACCCATGACTGCCACGTCAGCCCAGTTAAAATCCCTCCAGCATTCCTAAAAAGCACGAACACCCTTGGAAGAGTGGACTGCCATGGTCTTGGTCCCCACACAAGGGAATGATGATGATGAGAAACTAAACTGGTACCTTAAAAAAATAAAGTGAAATATACCAAGCACAGTGGCTCATGCCTATAATCCAGGGCTCAAGGGTCTGAGGCAGAAGGATTGCTATAAGCTCAAGGCCAGCCTGAGTTTCATACATAGTGAGTTTCAGGTCAGTCTGGGCTAGAAAAGACTCCACCTCAAAAACAAAAGAAAAACGAACTGAAATGTAGTCAGGTTTGGTGGTGGCACACGCCTTTAATCCCAGCATTTGGGAGACAGAGGTAGGAGGGATTACTGTGAGTTTGAGGTCACCCTGAGACTACATAGGGAATTCCAGGTCAGCCTGGGCAGAGTGAGACCCTACCTCAAAGAACCAACATAACACACACACACACACACACACACACACACAAACTGAAATGTAATTCCATCTAGGATTTGTCTCATAGATGACTGTTGCTTTATCATCCCATCCCATTTATCACTGAGCAAAACAGTTAAGAAGACATGGATTTGCTCCCATTTTAAAAAAAATTTTTTTTGTTTATTTATTTGAGAGCGACAGACAGAGAGAGAAAGAAGGGGAGAGAGAGAGGGAGAGAATAGGTGTGCCAGGGCTTCCAGCCACTGCAAACGAACTCCAGATGCGTGCACCCACTTGTGCATCTGGCTAACATGGGTCCTGGGGAATCGAGCCTCAAACTGGGGTCCTTAGGCTTCACAGGCAAGCGCTTAACCACTAAGCCATCTCTCCAGCCCTCTGCTCCCATTTTTGACTATCCTCTATCCCACATATCTAAAATTAGTACTCACTCTAAATCCTTGTCCATATATGTTCTGACTTCTGGTTTAGAAAATATATGTCATTGTCTTTCACATAACAAATATTTGATACTTAAGATGAGCTCATTTCAGGCAGAGCCCAAGCAAAGACCGTTGCTCATGAGCTCGCATTGGAACAGGTGACCGATTATGAACACAATGGTATTCAGTGATTTCATTAGACACCACTATGACGTTAGTATTGGATATCAGAGAAGGGCGGCCCGGGGAGGTTACTCTCTAGAAGGGAAAGGTCATTGAAGAAACCATCACACAAATAAATGGTGGTGACAAGTTTTATGACATCTTATGGAGGAAAAATACACATCACATGGAATCCAAATGTAGGTGGGGGAGGTGGCCGAGAAAATTTCCCTGGGAACTGAGCTTTGAGCTCTTTCCAGAAGGATCATGACTAGGTAGCATAGATGGCTACAGGCTCGTTCCAGAGCTGCTTGCGTGAGCAACAGGACCTGGGCACACACGGGGCTCAGAAAAGCCAGGACAGTTGAAAACTGAGAGAGAAGGAGGCGGGAAAGGTGCTCAGAGACCAGGTGATCCCCAGTTGCAGGTATGCAAGCAGATTAGAGAGCACTTAAGTACCGAAGACAGAACTTGCTATTCTCCAGGCTTTTTGTTTACATCTTGGTATAATTATGTCAAATTGATAGCATTGAAATTATTCTGAGGAGACTGAGGCAGAATATGAACTTGAGGCCAGTCTGACTTACCTGCACAGTAAGTTGGGGGGCAGTCTGTACTGCATAGCAAGAACTTGTCTCAAGTAAAGGATTATTAGGACAACACCAAACATATTCAGAACTGGATTTCTTTTAGAAAGTCTGAATATGACAGTAAATATTTGAGTCTGAATATGAGAGTAAATATTTTTATTTATCCCACAGGCTTCTATGCTCCGTCTTCTTCCTGCCAACGCACCATAATAAGAACATCATGATTTTCATGAAAGATGAAGGTACTTTTGTTTCATTTGCAAAGTAACAACTGTACTCTTAAAAAAAAAATGTTTCTCAGGTGACATCTAGTGGCTAAAACCTAAGACATAGTTTTATGGATTTAAACAATGTGGTTCTCCAATTCCCCTGGTTGGAAAGCATTAAAAACTTTAAAAGTTGGCTATGGAGAAGCTATGCTTGAATTTTGGCATTATAGTACTCACAGGAAGGAGACAGTGCTGGGTAAGACTTGGTAGGGTAGACTCCCTGGTGCTCGAATACATTGGCAGGCTTTGGGTCCCGCACAAACTTCCAAACAGTAGCTACATGACTTGGTTTCGTTTTATTTATTTATTTATTTTTGTTTTTTGACATAGGGTTTCACTGTAGATCAGGCTGACCTGGAATTCACTATGGAGTCTCAGGGTGTCCTCGAACTCACGGCAATCCTCCTACCTCTGCCTCCCGAGTGCTGGGATTAAAGGCATGTGCCACCACGCCCGGCTTGTTTTATTTTTAAAGAGTTTCCAGAATGAAATAACACATTAGCTATAGCAAGACAAGAATCGAATTCATACTGAGCTTCTCCATGGAGATATTAGGTAGAAAAATAAATTACCTCCTATGTGAAATTTCAGGAAAAAATTTCATAAAATTACAAATGTAGAAGGGGGGCTATTCGTTCAGGAAGATGAGAGGGATCAGGGGAAAGGTAGTAGGAAAGTAATTTCAGGGTAAAGATATCAAAGTACAGTATATACATGTATTAAAATGTCACAGTGAATTCCATTGTTTTATGTACTCAATATAAATGTTAATAAAAATAACACATTCGATAGTCTGAGGGGCATTTTCTTTGTCATATTTGCTCTTATGCTGAGCAAATTTTCCTTCTAGTCTGAATAAATGAAGAGTAGTCTTATCCTTACATGAGTATGAAAGCTAACTTTGCATAATTCTTCTCTGAGAGTAACTAACTCAGAATGTTGTCTGTTGGAGTTACCTTTGCGTTGTTAGGACAAAACCCTGACGAAAAGTGGCTGATAAGAGGAAAAGGCTTATTTTGGCTTACAGTCTTGAGGGGAAGTTTCATGATGGCAGGAAAAGATGGGAGAATGGAGGTTAAACATCACTTCCTGCCACAGCAAGTGGAAAACAGCAAGAGGGTAAGCTAAGCAAAACTGGCTGTCAAGGTCTGCCTGCAGTGACACACCTCCTCCAGCCAGGCTCCACCTCCCAAATTGTCACCAGCTGGGGACCAAACATTAAAAACTTATAAATTTTGGGGTGTCATCTGATTCAGATGACCACATTGTCGTATCAAATACTAATTAATCATGTTTCTATTTGTGGAGTATGTGTATATGCTCCAATAATATTTGATACAGCATGACCCTCAGTATTCTGTTTTTCTGAAAAGTTTTTATATTTTTGCTTACTTATGTTTTCTTATCAGTTGTAGGATAGCTTGCCTATTCAAAATTTCTATTTGGGGGCTCAAGAGATGACTCAGTGGTTAATAGCACTTGCTTACAGAGTCTGATGGCCTGGGTGTGATTCCCTACTAGCCACGTAATGACAGATACACAAAGTGGAGCATGCGTCTGGAGTTTGTTTGCAGCAGCAAGAGGTCCTGGTGTGCTCATATTTTCCCTCTCTCTCCCTCCCTCCCTCTCTCCCTCTCTCTCTCACACACACACACAAATAAATCAATACATAAACACAGTTTTTAAGAAGATACTTTTATCTGCATTTTATTGCATTACTGTTCACAATAATCGGAACCAACGTAGATGTCAATATGTGGATAAGTCAAATGGGATAGATTAGAGCAATGGCGTACTACTTAGGTATACAAATGAATGAAATTCTGGCTAGTTACGGTGGCACACAACTTTGATTCCAGCACTTGGGAAGTTGAGGTAGGAGGATTGCTTGGAGTTCAAGGACAGCCTGTGCTTATAAAGTGAGTTCCACATCAGCCTGGGCTAAAGGAGACCCTGCCTCAAAACCAAGAAAAAAAACAACTCTGAAAAGACGCAAAAGAATGAAATTTTACCGTTTGCAGCAACATAGATGAAACTGGAAAACATATTGAGCAGAATAAACCCAGTACAGAAAGAGAAATACCACATGTGTGCAAAACTCTGTCAATCTGGTATGGGATGGAAGGTAGCCAGGAAGATGAAGGGAGAGAGGCAACAGAAAGAAATTAAGAGGGACTTGAAGACTTTGGAGCACTGTGGGTGGGCAGATCCAGACGGAGCCGGCATAGATGGCCGTGACTGTTGTAGGAGCCTCAGCATCCAGGTGCTGGGATTGCTGGCTTGCACCACACCTGGGTATTGTTTTTCTTTGTGACCAATTTCCTAACATCTCCATTTGTATATGGGGATTTGGTTTTGACCAGAAATTATCAAAACAAGAATACTTAATTGGAAAAATTTTTGCACTAACTAAAAATAAATGACCTCCAGTGGCTTTCTGAAATGGGTAGGCATGTCATGTTCATCAGCTGGCCTGGAATTCCCAGGCAAAAGCACTCTATAGGTTAAATAGTATAGTCATAAAACTAGCCTCCACACCGAAGAGGCTTCATTTCCCTACAGCTGGTCTGAGAGACACAAGTCTGGAACTAAAAACAAATGAGTAATCAGCTTCCATCGAAATACGTCTGATTGTCTTCTTTAATTGCTACTGGCCTCCAATAAGTAAGGCGTCTCCGGGAAAGTGGGCATGGAGGTCTTTTGTTGCTGCTTTTGTTTTTGAGACAGGATCTCACACTGCAGTCCAGGCTGGTCTTGTACTGGTGACATACTTCTTGCCTCTCAACCTCCTAAATACTGGCATTACAGGGGTGACCCACCATATCTGGTAGCCCTGTGGCTTAGCAAAGTGTTAAGTATGATGTCACATTCAGTTTAATGTTCAGATCAGCCATATGATGCCTATATCATCTTTAAAAGTTTAGGCACTAAGGCTGTCAATATGTTTTTATCTGTGTCAATGAACTTATGAGTATTAATAAGAATGCGTGATGTAGTACATGCAATCAAAAGTGGCATTATTATGGGCTGGAGTGTTTGCTTAGTGGTTAAGGAGCTTCCCTGGGAAGCCAAAAGACCTAGGTTCAATTCCCTAGGTAAGCCAGATGCACATGGTGGCACAAGCATCTGAGTTTGTTTGCAGTGGCTGGAGGCCTTGACACACCCATTCTCTCTCTCTCAGACAAATATATTAAAAAGTAGCATTATTATTATTATCATCATTATTATTTTGATTTTTTTGAGGTAGGGTTTCACTCTAGCTCAGGCTGACCTGGAATTCACTATGGAGTCTCAGGGTGACCTTGAACTCATGGCAATCCTCCTACTTCTGCCTCCCAAGTACTTGGATTAAAGGCGTGCACCACCACGCCCAGCTCAGCATTATTATTTTTAATGTGTTTTTCCCTTTAATCTAGACCTGCCCTCTACCTGTCTTGTCAGTTATACTTAAATAAAAACTTCCATGTTGGGTCTGGAGAGATGGCTTAGCAGTTAAGGTATTTGCCTGTGAAGGACCCAGGTTCGATTCTCCAAGACCCACGTAAACCAAATGTACAAGGTGGCACCTGAATCTGGAGTTTGTGTGCAGTGGATGGAGACCCTGTCACCCAATTCTCATTATCTCTGTCTGTCTCCTTTCTATATCTCTCTCTACTTGCAAATAAGAATAAATAAATAATGCTGGGCGTGGTGGTGCACGCCTTTAATCCCAGCACTCAGGAGGCAGAGGTAGGAGGATCTCTGTGAGTTCAATGCCACCCTGAGACTACCAAGTGAATTCCAGGTCAGCCTGGGCTAGAGCAAAACCCTACCTGGAAAAACAAACAAACAAACAAATAAATAAACTTCCACATTGTTACTGAAGCTGTTGCAGTTGTTAGACAGTAAATTTCTTTGGCTCGTTCTGGGGGGGAATCACAGTCTGTTAGAGAATCTATTTAGGAAATTTCAGTTTACCAATACACTATAAAATAAAAGGTGAAAAAGTAGAAACTCAGTAAGTCATTTTCTCTTCTTAGTGTCCAGAAAGATAACAAGATAGCTTGGTTTAAGGCAGAACATCTTGTATGGACATGGTCTGTGAAAGGTCAGTGTAAGGATCTCATCTGTTCTTATTCAAGAGAAAACGTGGTGTTGGCTAGCTTGTAGTCTATTCTCAGTAGACAGTATAAAACAATTTATACCAGCCTTATAGACTTATACTGGTAAATTCTATAAAATACTAAAAATTATATTTGGAGAAGGAATACAAATATGTTGATGATAATTAATCTTTATTTAAGATTGCACATAGGAGCCGAGCATGGTGGCGCATGCCTTTGATCCCAGCATTCGGGAGGCAGAGGTAGAACGATCGTTGTGAGTTTGAGGCCACCCTGAGACTACATAGTGAATTCCAGGTCAGCGTGAGCTAGAGTGAGACCCTATCTTGAAACACCAAAATAATAATAATAATAATAATAATAATAATAATAATAATAATGCTGCACATAGGGCTGGGGAGATGGCTCAGTGGTTAAAGGTGCTTACTTTCAAAGCATCCTGGCCCAGGTTCAATTCCTCAGTACCTACATGAAGACAGAATGGTGCATGTGTCTGGAGTTTGTTTGCTGTGGCAAAAGCTCCTGGTAAACTCATATTCATTCTGTCTCTCTGCTTGCAAATAACTAATAAATAAAAATATTTTTAAAAATAATGTATATAACTTTTTCACATTCGATTTTGTCAGCATATTTTGGGATGGATCATAACTGTTTCACCATCTGTCAAATTTGCAATAGTTATACTCTTGTAAAGCATTTAAAAAGCACTAGTTAACATTGCCACATAAAAGATTCATTTGACAAAAGTTATTTGACTATAATTGGAAATTTACCTTTTTATTTCTTCAATAGATTGGTTTGTAAGCTTAAATAGTGGAAATTCTTCCCTGCTTCTAGGTATCTTAGATGGAACCCATAATTTTCTGGTTGCTTTGGGTATTAATTGCCACCTGAAAAGGTGTTTAAAATTTAGTGTTACCCATATCAAAATTATCATGTACAGGGCTGGTGAAACAGCTCAGCAGTTAAAAGCACTTTCTTGCAAAACATGTTGGCCCAGGTTTGACTCCTGGAACTCTATGAAGCCAGATGTACAAAGTAGCTCCATGAGTCTAGAGTTTATTTGCAATGACAAGAGGACCTTGTATGCCCACTCTTACTCTCTCTCCATTCCTCTCTCCGTACATATAAGCGGATGGATGGATGCTAAACAACATCTATCATGGGGGTAAGAGAGAGTTTTCTCAGTGGTCAAGGTACTTGCCTGTAAAGCCTAACAATGCAGGTTAGGTTCAATTACCTAGTACCCATGTAAAGCCAGAAGCACAAAGTGGTGCATGTAGCTGGAATCCGTTTGCAGCAGCTAGAGGCCCTGGTGCACCCATTCTCTCTGTCTCTATGATTGAAAATAAATAAATAAATGAATAAATAAATAAAATATATTAAAAGTTACCACATCTAACTTAAAATTTTTCTTTTGGCTGGGCATGGTGTCACACTACTTGAATCCCAGCACTCGGGAGACAGAGGTAGGAGGATAGCTGTCAGTTTAAGGCCACCCTGAGATTACATAGTGAATCCCAGGTCAGCCTGGGCTAGAATGAGACCTTGCCTTAAAAATAAAATAAAATAAAAGTTTTCTTTATTCCTAACTCAGAATTAGTATCCTACAGTGGAGAAAAGAGATAAGTTCTTCTTTCAGTCTCCAGGCCCACTGTCCTTTCTGAACTCTTCACATTGCTTTTGGATACTTCAGGATAAGGTAGGTTTGAGGAACTAATGGCAGGCACTAAACCAAACACAAAAGAATACATGGTGTTGGGGATTCGACCCAGCGTGTTGTAATCAGTTCCACATTGCAGCGATGAGCATCCAACCAGACAGTGTTTGTGGAAAGAATGAATTTATTTCAAGCTTATAGATCCAGGGGGTTAGTTCCATCAATGGCAGAAAAAGCTGGCTCCCATTCATAAATCCAAGCAAAGAGAAGAACTATAACCAGCCAGCAAAACCAAAAACTAGCAAGCACAAAACTGATAGCAACCATGGTCACCCCACCCTGCCCTCAGCTCAAACCTCTCTGCATATCTTTGGGCTTGAATTCACATCCAGTGACTTGTTAGGGCTGGACCAATGCAAAATCAGTAACTAAGGGAAACATCAAACATCTACAGTTCAAGCCCAAAATCTATAACCAATGTCCACAGTCTCTGGATTTTTAATTTCCATCTTTCCAGCTGGGCTGAGTAGCCAGAGAAATCTTCCATTCTGAGCCAACAGTGGTCCATAATAGCCATTGTGCAGAACTTGTATATCTAAAACATCTTTGGGGTCTCCATTGCAAACCACAGTCCACCTTCAGCTCCATACCCTGGCCCTTTCAGCCTTTTTTTTTTTTTTTTTTTTATTTGAGAGTGACAGACACAGAGAGAAAGACAGATAGAGGGAGAGAGAGAGAACAGGCGCACCAGGGCTTCCAGCCTCTGCAAAGGAACTCCAGACGCGTGTGCCCCCTTGTGCATCTGGCTAACGTGGGACCTGGGGAACCGAGCCTCGAACTGGGGTCCTTCAGCTTCACAGGCAAGCGCTTAACCGCTAAGCCATCTCTCCAGCCCCCTTTCAGCCTTTAATACAGAAATATCCTGTTTCCCACACCATACTTCAGCAGAGGCTCCTATTCAACTTCAGACAATAGCATCACTGGTCACACAAGGATACCACCCTGTTTCATATGCTGCATCTCAGCAGTGGCTCCTAGAACTATGTGTAAGTCATGACTCACTTCCCTGCATTTTTCATGTTTCCAAAGCTAATACCAGGTGTTCAGAGACACAGCCATGTTAATCCAAGCAGGAAGTAAATCTTGACCTTCAGCCATTAGAATTTTTCTCATCAGTCATCTCCTTTCAAAAGAGCTTTGGATTCCTATTTGTGGTGGTTTGATTCAGGTGTCCCCCATAAACTTAAGTGTTCTGAATGCTAGGTTCCCAGCTGATGGAGATTTGGGAATTAATGCCTCCTGGAAGGAGCATATTGTTGGGGGCGGGCTTATGGGTATTAAAGCCAGTTTCCCCATGCCAGTGTTTGGCACACCCTTCTGTTGCTGTGGTCCATCTTATGTTGGCCAGGGGGTGATATCCACCCTCTGCTCATGCCATCGTTTTTCCCTGCCATTGTGAAGCTTCCCCTTGAGCCTGTAAGCCAAAATATACCTCTTTTCCTGGAAGCTGCTCTTGGTTGGGTGATTTCTACCAGCAATGCGAACCGGACTGCAACAGTAAAGTGGTACCAGGAGTGGGGTTGCTGCTAGACACCTGACTGTGTGGCTTTGGCCTTTTGGAGCTGATTTTCAAGAGGAATGTGGGAGGATTTGAAACCTTGGCCTAAGAGATGCCTTGCAGTGCTGTAAGTACAGCTTAATGGACTATTCTGGTCTGAGCTGCAAGACCTGAATGCAGTAAGAACTATGGACTGTGAGGTTTGGCTTATGAGGGTGAGAAAGAGCTGTGCCTGGACTGGGCTAGCAGTTTGTGTGAAAAACTTGCTCTTGTGCCCATGTCCTGAGAAGTTGTGCAGGGTTGCTTTGCATAGAAATGAACTGGTATGAGCAGAGGGATATGGCACAGAAAGAAAAATCTTTGGGTGAACTCTTGCCCGTTCAGCTGCAACTGAGAGATTACAACCTTTGAGACTGGGCTAGCTGACCTGCGCTGGGGCAACAAGAAGAATGTCGACTCTTTTGAAGGGGCCTGAGTGCTCAAGGAGTGTCCTGTTCTTCAAAGTCTACTTTATTCCCCCCTGGATTAACAAGTTGGTACCCTACCTGGTATCGTGGAGTATAAGAAATGCTGGAAAGAGGGTCATTGAGTTTGCAACACGGTCTTGTGTTTTGGAAATGGCCATGGGCAGTGTGAAGCAGGTTTGCTGATTGCCTGCATAGAGACCCCTTGGGGCCATGAAGATGAACCGTGGCTTGCAGTGGAGACCCAGTGGAGATGCCGGGACCATGAGATGGCTGCCAAGGAGCTGCCGGCCCCGATGAAGTTTTCCAGGACTGTGAGTAGCCTAGCTGGAGGGGCGGAATTGGAATGCCAGAGACTCGTTGCTGGTTAGAATTATCAGACTTGAAGATTTGTCACTAGTTAGAGTTGCTGGACTTGAAGCTACAGAGTTTGATATTTGCCCTGGTTGTTTAAATCTTGTATTGGTTGAATGTTTCTTTGCTATGCCCAATGCCATCTATTGCATTGTGAATATTTATTCTGTGCCATTATGGGTTTTTTGAGGTTATTTTTTGGTATTATGGCTCAGTTAAAAGATCTTGGACTATGGGGATGTATGAACATCATTGAGATTGATAAAAAACTATGGGGACTTTTAAAGTCAGACTGAATACATCATGCATGGATATTAGTTTATGGGGGCCAGGGGCGGAATGTGGTGGTTTGATTCAGGTGTCCCCCATAAACTTAAGTGTTCTGAATGCTAGGTTCCCAGCTGATGGAGATTTGGGAATTAATGCCTCCTGGAGGGAGTGTATTGTTGGGGGCGGGCTTATGGGTATTAAAGCCAGTTTCCCCTTGCCAGTGTTTGGCACACCCTTCTGTTGCTGTGGTCCATCTTATGTTGGCTAGGGGGTGATGTCCACCCTCTGCTCATGCCATCGTTTTTCCCTGCCATCGTGAAGCTTCCCCTTGAGCCTGTAAGCCAAAATAAACCTCTTTTTCCCAGAAGCTGCTCTTGGTTGGGTGATTTCTACCAGCAATACAAACCGGACTGCAACACTATTCATTCAATCTTTCCTTGGTGGAAATACCTTCGCCACCTTTCCGTTGTTTCAATGCAAGTAGAAGGCCGTTATTAATGATGGTGATCTGCTTGACAATAGCAGCTTCAGTAATCTAATACTTGTTTCTGTGACAGTTATTTCAAACTTTCTTGAATTTTTCAACTTTAAATCTTATATCTTTCAGCTCTATATCTTCTGCTAAGCACATCTATTAATTTCAAATTCAACCTTGACCTGACTCTGTGGACTTGAAAAGAAGGACAAAGCCAGCCTTTATGCCAGTAGCCAAGTTCCTACAAAGTTCTCTGCTGTCTTTCCTTCCCCTTGAAAGTTCCAAAGCTGGCCCAATTTTCTCTGCACTTAGCAATTTCAAACTCTCACCAAAGTAGCTAATAAAATGTGGCTTACTGCTCTCTATGGCTTCTGAAGTCCAAAGTAGAAAGTCTATACATATTCTTCCTCCAGCACACAAGTTCCCAAATACCAAAATCCACAGGGTCATATTCATCACACAGCAACACCCCAGTCTTCTGGTACCAAATTTTTGTTGCAGCTAGTTCCACGTTGCTGGGATGAACATCCAACTAGACAGCATTTATAGGAGGAAGGAATTTATTTCAAGCTTACATATCCAGGGCAAAGTCTGTCAATGGCAGAAAAATCTGGTTCCCGTTCATAAATCCAAGCAGAGAGGAAAAACCACCAGCAGCAAAACCAAAAAGCAGCAAGTGCAAAACCAATAGTGAACAGGGACCCTCACACCTCTCTGCACACCTTTGGGCTAGAATTCAGATCCACCCCCAGTGGCACCTCTGACCAGGCAGCAAGAAACCCAGTTACAAATTTGTTTTAATTTATTTGTTACTTAAGTTTGAAAGAGAGAAAGACAGATACAGAATGAGAGAACAGGTGTACCAGGGCCTCTAGCCACTGCAAATGAATTCCAGCTACATGCGCCACCTTGTGCATTTGTCTTAAATGGGTACTGGGGAATCAAACCTGGGTCCTTAGGCTTCACAGGCAAGCACCTTATACCTAAGTCTATTGGGGACATATATTCAAACTACCACACAGGGTCTCATGAAGGCTAGGCCAGCACTCTACTACTAAGCCACATGTGTTGCTTTTGATGAACTAACATCAAGTTAAGAATTGTTAACAATAAATAGTTACTCTTTTTTTAAAAAAAAATTGACAATGAAAGCCAGAAATATGAGGCTATTACTTGACATGCATATCTATGCTATACAGAAGAGCCACACCTAAGGAAAGTGAATTCAAATTGTTGAAATGAAGTCATGGGTGCACACCAGAAAAAAAGGTAATAAAATGAATCACTAGGTAATGATTTTTATATAAGATTGGGTTCAGGATTAAAATCCTCATAAATAAGGAGGGCACTTTAGAAGAAGATAGCATTGGGCTAGAGAGATGGCTTAGCAGTTAGCGTGCTTGTCCATGAAGCCTAAGGACCCAGGTTCAATTCCCCAGTATCCACATATGCCAGATGTACATGTGTGTAGAGTTCTTTTGCAGTGGCTAGAGACCCTGGTACACTCTCTATCTCTCTCTGTCTCTCTTCCTCTTTCTCTCCCTCTCAAATAAATAAAAATCTTAAGGAAAAGAAGATAGCTTGTACAACAAAGATCAAAATTATAAATTATGTGCACTAAAGAAAAGTATGGCAAGAGATACATGAAGAAAAACATGTAGCAGGAAATGATGACAAATCAATAATGCAAAAGCCCACATGAGGATGGTTAGGAAAAGTATTCTTGTACAGTAAAATTGGCTATAAAATAAACCATTGTTTTCAAATAATAGTGAAAAGTAACCACACTCAGAGGAAAAGTTGGCTTGCATGTAAAGACCAGACCAGGGGCATAGGGATGGTTGAATAGACAGACAGGCTGCCATGGCAGGAAGTGTGGCACCAACCCATTCATTCAAACCACACAGATAGAGTCCGTTTTCAGAATATCTTGCAGCAAAGGGGCCATGTGACTTAGGCGTAGTTAGGGATGTAGCAATGGAGGACATTGGGGAGGACTTAGGCAAGCTGTTTAAGGAGGGAAATTAACTACCACGCTGCTGTTCTCTGTTCCTTCATAGCAGACAGTGAAGGTGTCCTGTGACTGAGCTCATCCATCCACACTGGCACCGCCATCTAGGGCCTCCATCTATGGCCAGGCCTCTCCCTCTGCTTTGTGCCCTAACAGGGCCTTTGGCACTCTGAAAAAGCTGGTGCCAAATGCCTCACAGCAACCCTCAACTGGTGAGGCTCAGGATTTGGTAGGATCATCTCTATGTCTCCCCACCACATAGTGGGACAACTGGAGTTCTACTTAAAGTGAACCCCAGTTGGCCACAACATGCTCAATCAGCTTGGCTCCCCTCCCTAACTCACTTTCCTTCTATATTAGTTATTTTGCCTTCTGAGAACAGCTTTGAAATTACCTAACTCCTCTACCCAAATCTGGGTTTTTCATGATCTGTCTGCTTGCAGAGCAATGTATGACAGCCTTCTTTCTGTTTAAAATGTAACATGGCGTATTCAATAGCAAAAGATAATCTCCATGTGCAGATAAATAAGAGAATTATTCTAAAAGTAATACGAGAATTAAGAGAATTTATTAAAGCATCAGTACAAAAATGGATGAACAGAAAAACATGCCTTCATATAGTCAAAGGAAGATAACAAGCCAGAAGATTTAAATGAAGGGAATTCTCATTTCAAGGTTGCAATAAAAAATATTTTTTGAATAATGATAAAGATTTTTTTTTTGAGGCAAGCCCAATAGACTGGACTTTTTATTCTTTTTTCTTTCTTTCTTTCTTTTTTAATGAGAGAGATTGAGAGAGGAAGAGAATTAGTGCACCCTCTTATGCACATGTACAACATTGCATGTATGGCTTACATGGGACCTGGAGAGTCAAACATGAGTCCTTAGGCTTCACAGGCAAGCACCTTAACTGTTAAGCCACCTTTCCATTCCTAAAGATGTTTATTTCTAAAAATTCAAAAATAGATTTAAATAAATGCAAGGGGATAACTTGTTCATAAACAGGGCAATACTACCTTGCACATACTAAAATTAGCTCAAGCATAATAAATAAATTTAATGTTATTCCAATAAAAATGCCAAGTTATTTTCCTAGAGTCAACTAATGGTTCTAAGGTTCTTATGGGGATGGAGAGATTGCTCAGTGGTTAAGGTGCTTGCCTGCAAAGCCTTATGACCTAAGTTCAGTTCCCCAATACCCATGTAAAGCCACATGCACAATGGTGCATACATCTGAAGTTTATTTGCAGTGGCTGGAGTCCCTGACACAGCCATTCTCTCTCCCTGCTTGTAAATAAATAAATAAAATTCTTATGAAAACGGAGTATGCAGGGAAAAGTAAAACCACGGGAAAGACCAACCTAGGCCAGGCATTTGGGGCATGTCTATAATCCCAGCATTTGGGAAGTAGAGGTGGAGAGAAAAAAAAAGAGAAACAATCTGGTAATTTGAATGTGACATGTTCCCCATAGTCTCTTTTGTTATGTAGGACTGCTTACAATGCAACAGTTTAGGCAGAAATTGGCCTCAATGTCCATGGCCTTACAGTGCCCAGAACTACCTTCATAAAAACCCTCATAATAGGAGGAAAAGCTGATGACATCAAAATTAAAGAGACTAATTGGAGGTAGAGAGTATATGATAGACAGTGGATTTGTGAAGGGCAAAGTGGGGGAGGGAAGGGAATTATCATGTTAATTGTCTATAATTATGTAAGTTGCCAGTAAGAAAAAGTTTAAAAGAAAAGGATAAGAGGCATAGATCAGATTTTCCCTCTCAGCACCAAGAAACCAAAGGTGCAGACACCTTGATTTTGTACCTCTGGTCTCTTGAACAATGAGAAAAATAAATATCTATTGATTTAAGCCACCCAGTTTATCATACTTTGTTATAACAGCCCTAGGAAATTAATGCAACATGCTACATTTTATAAGAAAAAGGAAACAGCAATAAGCACTCATGCTTTTTTTTTTTCCCCCAAAAAGAAACATAGATGAACAAGCCAGATTATCAAAAATGGTTACTCAAAGAGGATCGATTGAAGTGGTATGGAGAATATGTAATTGGGAGCAAGATTTCCAATATGCCCTATAATACTGACTTTAACATAGGTCATGCACATTTTATACATCCTTAAAATAAATTAAAAAGAAAATAAGAAGTATAAACCTAACTGTGGGGCTGGAGAGATGGCTTAGTGGTTAAGCGCTTGCCTGTGAAGCTTAAGGACCCCGGCTGGAGGCCCAGTTCCCCAGGTCCCACGTTAGCCAGATGCACAAGGGGGCACACGCGTCTGGAGTTTGTTCGCAGTGGCTGGAAGCCCTGGCGTGCCCATTCTCTCTCTCTCTCCCTCGATCTGTCTTTCTCTCTGTGTCTGTCGCTCTCAAATAAATAAATAGATAATTTTAATTAAAAAAAAAAAGAAAAAAAAAACTAACTGTGCAGTTGACTTCTCATTGCTGGCACAAAACACCTGACCAAAGCAGCTGATGGGAGGAAAGGTTTTGTTTTGGCTCATAGTCTCAAGGGGAAGCCCCATGAGGACAGGGAAAGCACGGCAGGAGCAGAGGTTGGACAACACCTCCTTGCCGCAGCAGTGCAAACAGCACCAGGGACGTGAGCCAAGCTCCGGCAAGGCGGGACCGGCTGTAACACTTCTAAGCTTGCACCAACACCATGCCTCCTCCAGCAAGGGTCTACCTCCTAAATTACCATCGGCTGGGTACCAAGCATTCAGAACACATGAGTTTATGGAGGATATTGGATCCAAACCATCATATTCCACCCCTTCCCCCATCAAGTCAAGAATATCTATCATGTGAAATTATATGCATTTAGTTTAACCTTAAAAGACCCCATAGTTCTTAGCAATCCCAACACTGTTCAAATATCCCCATAGTCAAGATCTCTTAACTGTGAGTCTATAAAACAAAAACACGCTGACACAGAGTAAACATTCACACTGCAAAAAAAAAAAAAGCCATTGCAAGGAAAGATTGCAATGCAAGATATAAAACAGATAGGGCAAATGTTGCAGTCAGGTTTGCATTGCTGGTAGAAATCACCCAACCAAAAGCAGCTCCTGGGAAAAAGAGGTTTATTTTGGCTTACAGGCTCGAGGGGAAGCTTCATGATGGCCGGGAAAAATGATGGCATGAATAGAGGGTGGACATCAGCCCCTGACCAACATAAGGTGGACAATAGCAACAGGAGAATGTGCCAAGCACTGGCATGGGGAAACTGGCTATAACACCCATAAGTCTGCCCCCAACAGTACACGCCCTCCAGGAGGCATTAATTCCCAAATCTCCATCAGCTGGGAACCTAGCATTCAGAACACCTAAGTTTATGGGGGACACCTGAATCAAACCACAACAGCAAACATCAAATCCTATAGCTCCAAGTCTGACATCTGTACCAATGATAATGTTTCTGGGGTTTCAACTCCACCCTTCCAACTAGGCTGCTTACAGCCTGGGAAAATCACCATCCTGAGCGAGTATCTCTCCTTGGCAGCTGTCCCATTGTCCTGATATCTCCTGGGGTCTCCATTGCAACCTACAGTTCATCCTCACGGCTCTACTGGGACTCCAACAGGCCTACCTTACCATGTCTACTGGCCATTTCCAAAAAGCAGCATTGCAAATTCAATGAGCCCCTATTTCCTTAATTTATTATATTCCCATAGTTACAGGTAGGCTACTAAATTAGTTAATTGAGAGGGGAAGAAAGCCAACTTTGAAGAACAGGAAACCTCTTTCAGCATTCTTGTCCCTTAGTTTCAAAAGAGTCAACATTCTTTCTGTTGTCCCAATGCAGAATACCTGGCCCAATCTCAATGGCGGCAATCCCTCAAACAATTGAAGCCCCAAACCTTCATTTCTTTCAGTGCCATATTTTCCCACTTACACCAGTCCGTTTCTTCTAAACTCAGTCCTGCTCAAGTTCTCTTGACAAAGGCAGAACACAGCAAGCCTCTCACACATACTGCTTCTAACCCAGTCTGGACAAATCCTTTCTTCCCCTCATAAGCCAAGCCTACTCAGTTCACAGTTATTTTCGAAATTAGTTTTTTTTTTTTTTTTTTCGAATTCTGACCAGAATGGCCTATCAAACTCTGCTTACACACAATCCAAAGTTTAGATATCTTCCTACATTCTACCCATAAATCAGCTCCAAAAGGCCAAAAGCCACACAGTCAGGTTTCTATTAGCAATGATCTCACTCTTCTGGTACCAGTTTTTCTGTTGTATTTACTTTGTCATTGCTTGGACAAAGCACCTGACCAAAGAAGCTGATGAAAGGAAAGTTTTATTTTTTGGTCCTTTTTTATTAAACTTTGGCTTACAATCTCCAAGAGGAAGTTTCATGATGGCAGAGGAAAACATGGCATGAGCAGAGGCTGTTTATCACCTCCTTGCAAAACAAAAGTGGACAATAGCAACAGAGGGAGCCAACTCTAGAAAGGGGGCTGGCTATAACACCCCTAAACCTGCCACTAATGACACATCTCCTGCAGCAGGGCTCTGCATCCAAAATTACCATCAGCCGGGGCTCAATCATCCAGAGCACAGGAGTTCATGGGGGACAGTTGAATTAAATGACCACACTGTCACTGAACATCAACAACCAAAACAACTGAAATCAAATTGATAGAATCAGATTGTTTTCATAGTCAAAGAAAGAAAAAGCTGATGTCAGAAAGCTTCTAAACACCATAGTGAAAAGACATCTTGGGCAGAATACATCCTAAGGGGGGAAAAATATCATAATGGCAGAGAGATCTTTCATGTCATTCAGTAAGTTTATTATTAATGGTAATAAAATTGTGATTTGATAGTACATGCTTCTTTTAAAAGAAAAAGGAAAGGTAAATAGGTTGATAAGTAACCAAGATTTTCATATAAAAAGAGAATGCAAATTTTAAAAACTAGGGAAAGATAAATTTGTGTGGAGTTAGCATCAGTTCAAAATATTTAAAAAAATGAAACTATACAATTCTGGTTCAAAACACTGAGAGGGCTTAGCAGTGGGGTCATCACCTTGTTTGCAGGTCACAGAGGCTGCTCTGGATTTCTGATCATCCATTTCATGGGTTTAGAAAAACATATTTTTCCATCCTAATAAATCCCTCAAAACCTTTAACACAGCAGGAATCTGGGCAGTTGTTCAGTGATGTCTCCTACAGAGTCCATGCAATTCAAACTCTGCACCAACAGCCACGGGAATTCAGATGGTAGCATCAGATCCTATTTTGTGCGAACAGAGATTCACGTTCATAACATATCCACCTCACTTTCTGTAGATCTGGAAGAAGCCAAATGTGGAGGTAACCCATGTGAGCTGGCCTCTCTTGCCCTCACTGTGTCCCATCAAGAAGAATCTGTGTCCCTATCAAAGCTGAAACCTTCTGCCTGTTCCCTGGACTCCATCCGTATTACCGTCAAGAGGGCCTGCTGCTGCAAAGTAATTGCTCAGTAAATACCTAATGTGCTTGTTTCAGTTCCTTCCTAGAAGGTATGAGAAAAAGATCCCTGTATACAGAATGCAACAAAAAGTCCTCAGGGCCCACCTGGCATACAGTGCTTATTAAAGTGAATGGGGGGACTTATTTAAAGGAAGAGTAAGAAGTGCCTCCAAACGCCAGTTCTGTTGTCACATGCTGCCTTGACTGGAGGAGCCATTTTATCCACTCCTCAACGTCCTAACACAGCATCACGTGGAATCCCTCTCCCAAGGACGCAGTTTACAGGCACTCTGGCTTGGATGTCTGCTTCTGCAAGACAGTCTTTTTTTTTTTTTTCCTTTTTCTAAAAATTTTCTTTTGGAAATATAAAACCCCATGTGTTGCTAGAATTCCTTGGCAATGCTGTATCATTTACCCCGTGCCACCAGTACTTACAGAAGTAGAAAACAATGGCATCATGTGAAAAATACTTAATGTTGAGTATAACACGAATAAAATTTATGACAATGAATTTCCACCCGCAATTTGGGAATGGGCGAACAGAGCAGAAACCAGCAAGCCCCCCAGCCCCCACCCCAAAGCTCCTGCCTATTGTAAACAGGGAAGAGCACACCTTGCCAAGCGCATCCCTGCTCCCAGCAGACCCTCCCCTCCGAGGCCCCGCCCCATCCGGGCTCCTCCCGCCGAGGCCCCGCCCCCGCCCTCTTAAGCCCCGCCCCCGAAGCCCCGCCCCTGCATCCCTGCGGGCTGGGCATCCCGTGGCTTCTCCTTGCGCTGGGCGGTGGCTCCGGGGGTGGGGTGGGGAGGTTTCGAAAACGGTCGTCTGGGAAGGTGGGAACGAACCCGGGCCCGGCTCTCCGCAGCGGCCCAGCGGGAACATGGCGGCCCTGACGACGGTGGTGGTGGCGGCGGCGGCCACGGCTGTGGCCGGGGCGGTGGCGGGGGCGCGCGCGGCCGCGGGGACCGGCGTGGGAGCGGCGGCGGCGGCGCCGCAACAGGTACGCGAGGCCGGCGCGGCGGGAGCGCTCGGCCGCCCCGGGGTCCTCGGCCTGGCGTCGGGGGCCCGTGCAGACCGAGCCCAGACCGGGGGCCCGTGCAGACCGAGCCCCGACCGGGGGCCCGTGCAGACCGAGCCCCGACCGGGGGCCCGTGCAGACCGAGCCCCGACCGGGGGCGGTGCAGACTTGGGGGAGGCGTGCAGAGCGAGCCCCGATCCGGGGGCGGTGCAGACCGAGCCTCGACGCGGGGGCCCAGGCGCAGCTGGCTTGCAGACCCCGGCTCCTCTCACTGCTTGGGCGCTGGGAGCCTTCTAATCTGTAGCTTGGGTGTAGGACCCCATTCCCCAGCAGGGTGGATTGGAAATCTTTTGTTAGGATGCTGTCGACTCAGTCCTTATCTCTGAACAAAATTCCCTTCAGCCACTACAACCGGCTCTTCTGTTATTTTTCCCTGCAGCGGTCACCACATGGTATGTTTTGTTCATGGCTTATTTTTGGTTTCTTTCTTTCTTTCTACCGCCTTGAACATGTGAGCCCCGCGAGGACAGGAATTCTGGGACACTTTACTCACCATTTTGTTACCATCAGCAAGCACTGTGCGTGTTGTGCGTCCAGCACTGAGCCTAGCACATAGTAGGGCACTAAATATGTGTGGGTCAGTCCAAACGCCAAGGAAAGCTGTGACAAGCTGAGCACCGGCTCCATCTTTTTCCTTCTCTAAGGTGTGTAGTCTAGGAAATTCTGCCTATAGCAAGGTCTTCTCACGTGTCCTTTCCAATTCTGCTTATTCTGATTCTGGTCCAAGTATGTTACGAGAAAATATGAAACATTTAACAATACAGATGAATGTAAAAGTGTATACTTTAAAATGGGTGTGGTCTTAGCATTTGGGAGGCATAGGAAGGAGGACTATGGGGAGGCCAGTCTGGGCTCCACAGCAAGAGCCTTTCTCAAAAATAAATGCAGTCATTAAAAAGTATCTGATTCCAGTGGTTTAGCCGGATCAGCTGGTTTCCTCCATGAAAACTTGCCAGCTTACTGTATACAGTTCAATCTTATTATTATTTGTGAATTGTTACAGCCATGTTTTACGTCCTGATTTCCCTTTTTACAAGCTGCTAATACTGTTAGGGTGCACACATTTAGCATGCCACCGCCACAGAGATCTTCAAAGGTGGTGTTTCCCTGTACCGAGGTTGACTCAATCAATCTATGAAACTGTTTTCCTGCTTTAGCAACTTCTGAAGACAGGTTTACTTGTCACGACGGGGGAAGAGTATTAAGGTACTGCTAACAGTAATAAAGACCAGAGGACACTCCCCAGGACTGCAAAGAAATATCTACTCTTAAACCTCAGTAATAAGGAGCGTGAGAAACCCTGCTTTAAGTGTATACGTATTGCCGCTCTAGTAAGGAAAGCGGAGCCTCATAACTGAGGATCACTGCAGTAATGAAGTAGAATTTCCAAGTGTGTTGAGGCTATTTTAAAAATGTTAGAATAGCCGGGCGTGGTGGCGCACGCCTTTAATCCCAGCACTCGGGAGGCAGAGGTAGGAGGATTGCTGTGAGTTCAAGGCCACCCTGACACTCCATAGTGATTTCCAGGTCAGCCTGGGTTAGAGAGAGACCCTACCTCAAAAAACCAAATAAATAAATAAATAAAAATGTTAGAATAGCCGGGCGTGGTGGCGCACGCCTATAATCCCAGCACTTGGGAGGTGGAGGTAGGAGGATCACCATGAGTTCGAGGCCACCCTGAGACTACATAGTGAATGCCAGGTCAGCCTGGGCTAGAGTGAGACCCTACCTCGAAAAACAAAAACACAAACAAACAAAAAAGAAACCTGGATACTGTTCAGCCGCCAGCAGCAGCGGAGCGTTTTAGCTGACCTGCTGCTGCACCCTGGCAGCTAATCTGAGGGTCCAGCAACCACTGCGGCTGGTGTGGCTGTGAGCTCCACTCATGCCGCCCCTCGGAGCTTCGGTAGAGGACGTAGCTAGCCCTCAAAGCCTGGCATCACTTAGCAAGACTAGTTTGAAAGTGTCCATGTGATTTAAAAAAAAAAAGAGCTCTTGGAATGTGCCAGAACCAGAAGGTGTTAAGCTCTGTGAGGTTTTCATTGAGGTGCTGAAACAATGCAGACTAGCCAACGGATTAATCAGGAAGCTCAAATTGGAAAACCCAGCCCTGCTTGCCGCATTCACGATGTCGCTGGTAGTGAGCGTACGAGGGTAAAGCCATTACAGATGTCTGTTGGTGGTCGCTTCCTTGCTTCAGGATGGCTGTGGTTCTGACTTTAGAAGTCCATGAGATGGCAGAGAACTGGGCCTGGGCCGATGTTTAGATGTTTAGATGGCCAGCTGTTGTTATGCTCTTGCTGGTAAATTAATTAGACAAAAAAAAGTTATTTCTGCTAAAAGATAGATGGGAAAGAAATTGAGTAGACTTTTCTTAAAAGAAGTGACTGCTCGGTACAGAAGAAGTGCAACATAATGGGCTAATCAAACCCGTTCTGAGAAGGACGGTGCCGGCGGTCACTGCTGGAGTGCTTGCCTCGCATGCCTAAGTTTGATCCCCAGCACCCTAAAGAAGAAAGCACTTTGAGGTACCGCTTTCTCCCCACTAAGATGGCTGTAATAAAAACAAGAGCCAATAACTAGTGCTAGCGGCCATGTAAAGTGCAGCCATGGGGCAGAATAGCCTGTCGGCGCCTCAGAGGTTAAGACCGCGTGTGACTCAATGCGCCATCCAGGAAATGGGATAAATGTCTGCCTTACATCCAGAATGCTCCCCACTCAATAAAAAGGCAACCCAGCTTTTAAAATGAGAAAATAAAAATAGTTACCTTTTAACCCAAAAATTCTATTGTTAGATGTATATATATACCCAAGAGAATTGAAAATACATTCACCCTAAAACCTATGGAAGTGTTTGTAGTAGCGTAAGTCACAATGGACAGACAGTGTGGATAACTGTCAGCTGATGACTGATTGGATAGACAGAAGGTAAAAACCCATACAGTGCCTCATGGTGCAGTGAGAATGAATCTTGACAGCATCATGCCAAATGAAGCTTTGTAAATACACTAAAACCCACCAAATTAATTTTTTTTTATTTTGTTTTTCAAGTTAGGGTCTCACTCTAGCCCAGGCTGATCTGGAATTCACTATGTTGTCTCAGGGTGGCCTCAGACTCCTGGCGATCCTTCTACCTCTGCCTCCCTGGTGCTGGGATTAAAGGCATATGCCACCATGCCTGGCTTCAAATTTTAAAAACTTAAAAAAAAATTTAAATTTATTTATTAGAAACAGAGAGAGGGAAAGAGAGAGGGAGAGAATGGGCATACCATGGCTAGCCACTGAAAACAACTCCAGATGCATGTGCCACCTTGTGCATCTGGCTTACATGGGACCTGGAGAATTGAACCTGTCTTCTTAGGCTTTGCAGGCAAGCGCCTTCAGCACTAAACCATCTCTGGAGGCCCAAATTGCAGTTTTAACAAAATAACATTTTTATGGTATGCAAATTCTCCACTTTAAAGTACTTCCTAAATTCATTCCTCTGTGTTTGCTCTCAGAATTTTAGAGCATTGCAAGCATTTCCTTTTCTCCTCATCTCTCATATCCTGGTTTTCAGCAGTTCCTCTTTATTTTCTGGTTTTTTAAACCATTCCTCTTGACCATAGCTAGCATTCCAGTTCTATTTGCCATCCTGTAGTTGTTGTGACTCAGGTGGTCTTGGGCATTCGCCCTTCTTACCTGTATTGCTGCGCGTCAGGTGCATTGATCTTCCCGCTTCCAGTCGGGCTTATCACCACACAGTCCACCAATTTAGTCTCAATATCCCCAGCTGGATACATTTTCTTGAAAAAGCAAATTTACTATGGCAAGGCTTTTTAAGCCTTTTCCACTCACTGACCCCTATCTACCTGAGAAAATGAGAATTTTTAAAAAGTTTTATTTATTTGTTTGCAAGGAGAGAGAGGGTGGGAGACCGAATATGGATACACCAGGGCCTCTAGTGGCTACAAAGAATTCCAGATGTATGCACCAGTTTGTGCATCTGGCTTTACATTGGGTACTGGGGAATCAAACCTGGGTCCTAACTTAGGTTTTGCAGGCAAGCACCTTAACCACTAAGCCATCTCACCAGTTCTACCTGAGAAATTTTTACATGAATCTCTGTACACAGATATCTAAAATAAGTATGGATATCAAACATTTGCTGATGATAAGCCATAAGGAAATTTATTTTAAGGCAGTTTCTTTAATTAAGACAGTTTTACCATTTGTTAAAGCTGAGAGCAAATTTGCATACTAATAAGGCAGATGTACTTGTTTGTTTTTACATAAAGAATTAAATCTTGGCTAAATGCTTGTACTTCAGGATGTAGAGCATCTTCAGTTTTTTTTTTAGTTTTTATGTCTATTTATTTATTTGAAAGTGATAGACAGAGAAAGAGGCAGAGTGAGAGAGAGGGAGAGGGAGAGGGAGAGAAAGGGCAGGCACGCCAGGGCCTCCAGCCACTGCAAACGAACTCCAGATGCATGTGCCCCCGTGTGCATCTGGCTAACGTGGGTCCTGGGGAATCGAGCCTTGAACCGAGGTCCTTAGGCTTCACAGGCAAGCGCTTAACCGCTCAGCCATCTCTCCAGCCCGTCTTTAGTGTTTTAAGCATTTGTCTTGATGCTATAATCATTAGTGCTGAGGATGCCACTTTGCATAAACGCAAAGTCCAAAATAGCAGAAGTTTAGGGTCATTTAAAATTTGTTGGAAGTTCCATCCTAATCTTAAGCCAGAATTCATTTATTGATTTCTTTTTTATAAAACTCAAGTCAACAACTCAAACAGCCATACTAAAACTTAAATCTGGGGTGGAGGGATGGCTTAATGGCTTAGCTGTTAAGGTGTTTGCCTGCAAAGCCAAAGGACCTAGGTTCGACCAGGACCCACATTAGCCAGATGCACAAGGTGGCACATGCATCTGGAGTTAGTTTGCAGTGGCTGAAGGCCCTGGCATGCCCATTTTCTCTCTTGCTCTTTCCCTCTTTCTCTGTCCAATAAATAAATAAATCTAATGAAATGCCATCAAAGATATACTCATTTTACACTTAACATTCTGAGAAATGACAATAGGAAGATACTTAAAAATACTTTTTTTTTAGTAATAAAACAATTATGTTTCTATAGAAGCAGAAAACTTCATGTAGTGAAAGCTTTACAGTTCACAGCATGATAGTCTTGGATCTTAACCAAGGGGTTTCTGGCAGCATTTGTTGGCGTTGTGAGCTGTGACACCACGCACGATACAAAGTTCATATCTTGTGTGCTCGGAACCAAGGCTGCAGAGAAGTCACATACTGTAACACAGGCAAGCACTGCCAGAAACCCCTCAGATTCTTTAGATGTAAAGGTTTCTTTAATTTTTGGTTATTGCATGTTCAGAAACCTTTTACTGTTGCCAAAGTTTTCACGTCCTCTACATTGTTATGCACCCTCATATGAGGTTGTGACCCACAGTTTAAGCTGGACATTGTGGTGTAACAGTTAACTTTCTCATTGCTGGGGCAAAATACCCAATCAAAAGTAGCTTATAGAAGGAAAGGTTTATTTCTGGCTTCCAGATTCAAGGGAAAGTTTCATCATTGAGGGAAAGTGTGGCAGGAGCAGAGAGCCAGGCATCACATGTCCACAGCGGCAGGAAGGAAGTAGAGAGTGAGCTAAGTACGGCAAGCAGGGTTGGGTGGTGACCCAACACTTGTCCCCAGTGACACACCTCCCCTAGCAAGACTGCACCCCCCAAAGACTCCTCCATCATCTGGGGATTAAGTATTAGGCTTAATCATAAGCGCATAAGGCCATGGGGGACATTTTACATTCAAATCACTACACATCACATGCCCCTGCTCAAAACTCTTCAGTAAAATTCACTAAAACGTGTTACGCATCTGACACTTAACCTACATATCTTCTGTCATCCCATCCACCTTTACCATCTCATGCCAGAATTGTCTTTTCTTACTTGAACTATCCAAAGTCCCTCCAGATCCTGAACCACTAATCCCTTGACCTAGAGAACCTTCACGAGTGGTTCTGGGACGACTGTGTCCATTTCTCTCCGGTAGATCCTTTGGGGCTGTTCTAACACATGCCTCATTTCCCTGTCTTAGCACCCACAGCACTTAGAATGGGTAAGCTTTTTTTTTCATTGTTTACTTCTTTTGTTTTTTATTCATTTTTATTGTTTATTTCTATGTCTTTAAATCTGTTTTCCCTCTGTAGACTTTAAGTAGGGGCCACATAAGTGTAGATCATCTTCCCTTCTACGCCTGTTGTCATACCGTTCCACCCATAGGTAATGATTGATCAATAAGTTGGATTGTTAAATATTTCTTACTTAGCTTAGCACTTTTAGATAGAAATTCCTTTTTCCACAACACATGCTTTCTAAAAGTTAGATTGACCCAGGAAACTTCTTTATTCATGTTTTATCTCTCTGGAAAAAAAAATGCCACATTCATCCCCTGTCACTTTTTTTTTTAAATTTTTTATTTATTTATTTGAGAGCGACAGACACAGAGAGAAAGACAGAGGGAGAGAGAGAATGGGCGCGCCAGGGCTTCCAGCCTCTGCAAACGAACTCCAGACGCGTGCGCCCCCTTGTGCATCTGGCTAACGTGGGACCTGGGGAACTGAGCCTCGAACCGGGGTCCTTAGGCTTCACAGGCAAGCGCTCAACCGCTAAGCCATCTCTCCAGCCCCACCTCCTGTCACTTTTATTATTGATGATAATTTTTTTTCTTTATGCAGAATGATGGCTGCTTTAGTACTTCTGGGGGAATTCGTTCTCTTCAGCTACAAAACTGGAAGCAGAAAGTCAGTCGGACTAAGAAAGCAGAATTTATATGCACAGCAGAAAAGTTAAAAAATCAGTAAGTAAAAGATTATCTTCAAGTAGTGTTGATACTCATTTTATAATGAACAGTATCTCTACCCAGTCCTACATTGTTAGAAAAGGATAGTCACTAGCCTATCACACATAATGACAAAGGAGGGAGATGTGAAGTGGAAAAAATTACAATAGGCTATTTAATATAAAATTAATTATGGTGCTGTTGTTTCAGATTTTTAAAATTTATTTTCATGACTTTGTATAACAATTATGTTTTCATTCCACAAACTTTAGGTAAATATATTTTTGAGTGAGTAGTAATTTGGTATTTAATATGTATATGAAAGTGCTTTATATGGGAGCATCATATGTTTAAATTGCTTCAAAATTAATTAGAAAAGACTTAAAGGGATACTACATATTAATCAAAGGAACAATTCCTAAGAAGATACAACAATTATAAGCATTTACATACCAGATGTTAGGATTCCTAATTTCATAAACATTGAAAGATCACAACTGGGTGTGGTGGCTCACGCCTTTAATCCCAGCACTAAGGAGCATTGTTTGCCGGGATGGAAGTTTTCCATGGCTACTCAGCCCAGCTGGAGGGCAGGACTGGAACATCCAGAGACTGCTGGGCACGGGTATTTGGACTTGAGCTGCAGGCATTTGATGTTTGCTTGATGGTTGTATTAGTCAGGGTTCTCCAGAGGAACAGAAATGCTAGAATGAATTGTTTTAAAACGGGAATTTCTTGGATTAGTTTACAGTAGTCCAGTAGCAGTTGTGGGCCCGAGAATCAAGGAACCCCATAGCTGCTCAGTCCATGTGGCCAGATGCTTCAGCAGTCCCGATTCCGCACTGCAGATGGCCCGGAAGGCTTGGAGGCTTCCTGAGGAGCCTCTGGGTTTCGATCCACATGGGTCATCAGTTGATGCTGGTCTTCAGTCCTCTCTGGAAGACTGAAAGGAAGGAAGGGCTCTTTTCCCCCAGAGCTTCCTTATATGAAGTCCACCTTTGATGGAAGGGCTCACTCTGGGGGAAGGACTTCCTCCTTTAGTTGATCCTTCCTGGAAGCAACCTCAAGGATCCACCCAAAAGGGATTTCTATGGATTACTAAACAGACCAAGTTGACAACACCTCAACTGTCACAGTGATATTGAGATTGCATTGGTCCAATCTGTCCCTATTATGCCTTATAGCAGTTGGAAATGTTTATTCCGTGCCTTTATATGTTGAAAGTATGTAACTTGTGTTGATTTTATAAGACTCACAGTTAAGAGACAGTGTTAAATCTCAGATGAGATTTGGGACTTTGGAATAGTTTTAAGTTGGTTAAAACAAACCAAAACCTATGGGGACCTTTGAAGTTAGGTGAAATACAATATACAATGTGAGATGGTTATGAATGTGTGGAGGCCAGGGGTGGAATGTGGTAGTTTGAATGGCTGTCTCCCAATAGACTCAGGAGTTTTATTCTAGCTTGTAACTTGGTGTCACTGTGGGTGGATCCCTAGGGTCAAGCCCTAAGGTGTGGGGACTGGGGACAGATCTGGAATTCCATTCTAAAGGAATGCAGAGTGCTTGAGCTCTGCCTGAGGCTTCCAGAGTGTGCTTGCTGTGTAGTGCTGCTGGTGGAATTTCTCTGTGCAGACCTGTGGGGGGCGGGGGAGCTTCCTCTGCCATGATTGAACTTCCCCTGGATCTTAGTCTTCAAATAAATTCCCTTCCTCCCATAACTGTGTCTGCTCTGGAGGTTCATCCCAGCAATGTGAGGCTAAGTACAACAATCTAGAAAACTCCTAGAGCTAATAAATACTTTCAGTGGAGTTGCAGGATACAAACCAGTAGCTTTCATTTGTATCTGTAACTAACTCACAAAGAAAGAAATCAAGAACATCTCATCACAGTAGCTCCAAAATTTTAAATGCCTAGGAATAAACATTAAAGACCTCTATAATGAAAATTGCAAGATACTAAAATGAGAAATCAAAGAGGATTCTAGATGATGAAATGACTTTCCATACTCCTGAGTTGGCAGAATTAATATTGTGAAAATGGCTACATTATCAAGAGTAATCTGTAAATTCCGCGCAATCACCATCAAAATTCCAATGATGTTCCTCACTGAACTAGGGGGAAAAAAAATGAACCAAGAGTTTATATGGAAGCACAAAAGACACAAATAGCCGAAGGAGATCCCAAGAAGAAAAAAACACAGCAGGTGGCATTACAATATGTGATCTCAAAATATACTACAGAGCAGTAGCCACAAGGGCAGGAGGTACTGGCACTGAAACAGACATATACACAGTGGAGTAGAGTAGAGGAACAGTGAATAAATCCACACTGCATTGGCCACTTGATCTTTTTAACAAACAAGCCAAAAACATTCACGGGAAAAAACACAGCCTATTCAACAAATTGTGCTGACAAAATTGGATGTCCACATGAAGACAAATGAAATCACTCCTGTGTCTTTTACCCTACACAAGTATCAGTCCAAAGTGGATCGAAGGCCTTAATCTCAAACCTGAAGCACTGAAGTTGCCAGAGACAAAACTAGGGAGCATGCTCCAAGATAGAAGATACAGGCATGGCAATGGCTCTGTGAACTGGACTCCAGCAGCACAAGAAATAGCCCCAGAAATTTACAGATGGGACTACCAGAAATTAAAACGTTTCTGTACAGCAAAAGAAACCATCAGCAAAGCAGACAGCCCACAGATAGGAGGAAAACTATGGCCAGCTATACCTCAAACAAGGCTACTAATCAGAATTTACAAAGAATTACAAAAATTAAATTCCTAAAAGTAAACTCCAATCATCAAATAGGCTAACAGAATTAAGACATTTCACAACAGAAGAAATACAAATGGCCTATAAATACTTTTTGAAATGTCCAGCATCCCTAGCCATCAGGGAAAATCAAAAACCATTCTCAGAGCTGGAGAGATGGCTTATCAGTTAAGTCGCTTGCCTGCAAAGCTTAAGAACGCGTGTTTGAATCTCCAGGTCCCACATAGCAGACACAGTGACACAAACGTGCAATGTCGCACATGCACATAAGGGGTGTACGTGTTCGGAGCTTGTTCACAGTGGCTGAAAGGCCCTGGCACTCCCATTCTCTCTCTCTCTCTCTCTCTTTGTCTGTCTCTCAAAAATAAAATAATAATAATGAAAAAAACCAACACTGTCAGATACTGTCTTAACCCAGTCAGAATGACTATCGTCAAGAAAATGGACAAATGCTAGTGAAGTTGCAAGGAAAGAGGATCTCTTATTCACTGTTGGTGGGAGTGCAAACTAGTAAATTAAATTAGTGTGGAGGAATCTCAAAAACTTAGAACTAGAATTCCCATACTACCCAATATCTCACTCCTGATCATATGCCCCTAGGACTCCACACACTGCTACAGAGCTCTTGTACATCAATGTTTATTACACTCTATTTACAATAGTTAAGAATTGGAATCAGCCAAGATGTCCACTGACTGATGAATGTATGATGAAAACGTGGTGTATATATGCAATACTATTCTGTTCAGTAGTATAGAAAAATGAAATTAGGAAGATTTCAGGAAAATGGATGGACCTGAAAAGCATTACTTTAAGTGAAAGGATTCAGGCTGAGAAAGGTCACAACCTCATGTTCTCCCTGGTGTGCAGATCCTCGCTTGTCATAGCTACCTGTGTATTTGTATGTATGTATGTATGTATGTGTATATTATGTATATGTGTGTATATCAATTAGGGTAAAACCTATAAATACAGAATGATAGAGATACAGGAAGAGGGAGGAGGGAGGGTGAAAAGATGCATGTGGCATGTCAACCCAGGGAGGTTGTTGGGTGGAGGAGAAATGGGGGGAGAGGGAGAGTGGGGAGAAAAGGGGATGAGAAGCAAATGTGGGGACTGGAGAGATGGTTTTGCAATTAAGGCACTTGTCTGCAAAGCCTATGGGCCCAGTTTTGGTTCCCTGATACCCACATAAGCCAGATGCGCAAGGTGGCACATGCATCTGGAGTTCATTTTCAGTGGTTAGAGGCCCTGGTGTGCCCACTTTATTTTTTGTCTCTCTCTTTATTTGCCTCTCTCTCTCAAAATAAGTAAGTAAATAATATTTGAATAAATGAATATTAAAACAAATATGGTTTGAAAATGCCCGAATGAATGACACCTAAATCTTTATATGACAACTAAACAAGCAAACACATAAGTAAATAAGTTTCTTAAGAAAAGCACACTTGCTGGGTGTGGTGGTGCACCCCTTTAATCCCAGCACTCGGGAGGCAGAGGTAGGAGGATCACCATGAGTTCGAGGCCACCCTGAGAATAGAGAGTGAATTCCAGGTTATCCTGGGCTAAAGTGAGACCCTACCTCATAAAACCAAAAAAAAAAAAAAAAAAAAAGAAAGAAAAAAAGAAAAAGAAAATAAAAGCACACTTAATCAGAGGGTAAAAGAGAGGACAGATGAAAGAGAAAGTGAAATTGTTAACCTTCTACTTCAGGCACATCATATGAGAGTGTTTATTATTCTCTCCTTTTGGGCATATCTGGCATTTTTATACACAAAGTGCTACAAAGAGCATCATTTTTGAGGTCTCCAGGCAGTGTCAGGAGCACTGCATGTGCTGCACTATATTTCAGTATACGCTGCACGTGATTTATTTGACCCATCCGATGAGGATGGACATTTGAGTTGGTTTAAGTCTTTCAGTATCACGTGTCTCTGTTTCTGTATATGTATGAGTGAATCTGTAGGATAAATTTCTGGAAGAAAATTCTGGGTGAAATGTGTAGGAACTTGGAAATGTAATAAATATTGCTGACTAGCCCCCTAAAAGCAATTTATAGTCCCACCAACAATGTATGACAGGACCTGTTTCCCCACAGGCTTGTCAGTAGAATAATAGTTTAGATGTTCGTATGTGCACGCGTGCATGTGTGTGTGTTGTAGGCTTGATTGGTATACAAGGTTATTGTGGTACAGTTTGCATTTCTCCTGTTAAAAGTGAGATTGGACATCTCCTATGATTGGCAGTTTGTATCTACTAGTATGTCTTAAATGTTTATAAGTTAAGAATTCTAGCGTAGGAATAGCAAAAACATAAGTTACTGTCAAAACCTATCCTGGGACTTCCGGTTAAGATGGCGGCGTAGGTACCACGCCAAAACAGCCTGGGGGGGGGAAGACCAAAACAAAAAAAAAAAAAAAACTCAGCAAAATACACACTTTTACTAAAAAGTGAGGTGTATAGGAAGTTGAGGCGGCAGCGGAGAAGTAGAAGAGTTCCAGAGCATCCAGAGCCTGCACAGCCGGGAACAGCGGCTCCGGGGCGGCTCAGCTACCCGCCGCAACCGCGGAGCGGCAGAAAAACCGCCGGTCTCTCGGCTCGAGCCGCAGGACAAGCCAGGTGCGGGATTTTCCCCTCACACCGCGCTCTCCGCAACTCGGGAAACGTGAGGGGAGAGCGGCAGCGAGCAACGGAGGGAGGAGCAGACCGCGAAGTAAAAGCACACGTGGAGAAACGATACAACCAGAACAGCGCGGCTCCCTCCCCTCCCCTGCCGCCTGAACCCAGCTCCAGCTAACACAGCAGCGGCCCGGGACCCGGCCACGCCAACTTGGGCTGACGGCGGGACCCAAGCAGGAGCAGAATTTGGCAGCAACTTCAGCGGCTCCAGCACCGGTACCAGTGGCCCCAGCAGCAGCGGACCCAGGAGCGGCAGCGGTGACAGATCCCGCAGCAGCGGCTTCGGGGACATGGCAACGGCAGCTTCAGCAGCGGTGGGGGCTCCGGGGGTGGCGCATACAACAGCTGCAGAGGCGGCGGCAGCATCTCAGTTTGCCCCCTAGGAAAAGCAAGTGCCCAGCTCCAGAAATCAGAACAGCAGCCCGACGACCCAGGCAGCAACTTGACTGAGACCACAATCACCCAAGGTAACTGGGATTGCACCAGGGAAGGGTCTCACTTGGTCACAAGCTGACTTGGATACCTCAACAGACCAGAAATCTAAACCTCTTTGTTGATAGAGGATCTGGTCATTATAATAACTACTCTTGCATACATACTCGGGGCTGTTTTTGATGGAATGGGTACAGTGTTTAGCTAAATTTTAGAATCTACCAGTATATTATTCCACTCAGCCTGCTTGAATACTCCTATAGCAGGGAAACTCAACCCCTAAGAACATCTTTGTAGATACTCTGAGAGTCTTAAGAGCCACACCTAATACCTTAAGGTCCTACCCTGAAAATATATTACACCAAATCAATTGATACAGCTAAGAATACACAGCTAGCTAGAAAATCCAAGCATTAACTTAATCCAAGATGCAAAAATATATACATTATAACACAAGAAACACTAAAAAGCAAGACGATATAAATCCACCTAAAAGTATTAATGCATCAGAAATGTCCTCCAGTGAGAAAGAGTTAGAGGAAATGCCTGAGAAAGAGTTCAAAAGAATAATTATAAATATGTTCAAAGAGGTCAAAGAACACATGAAAACAATCAAAGAAGAAATCAAAGAGGAAATCAAAGAGGAAATCAAAGGAATCAAAGAAGAGGCAGGACACCAATTTAATGAAATAAAGAAGGCAATACAAGACATAAATAGAGAAATAGAAATAATAAAGAAAAACCAGTCAGAATTACTAGCAATGAAGAACACAGTTAATGAAATAAAAAACTCTGTAGAAAATCTCACCAGTAGGATGGATGAGGGAGAAGACAGAATATCTAAGCTAGAAGATCAGGTGGCAGACCTAATGCAGTCCAACAAAGAGAAAGACAAACTTATAGAAAAGTATGAGTGGGAATTTCAAGATATTCGGGACACTATGAAAAGATCCAATATAAGAATTCAGGGCATAGTAGAAGGAGAAGAATTCCACTCCAGAGGCATAGTAGGCATCTTCAACAAAATCATAGAGGAAAATTTTCCCCAAATTGGGAAAGAGGTGCCAATACAGATACAGGAAGCCTTTAGAACCCCAGCCAGACAAAACCCAGAAAGAAACTCTCCTCGCCACATTATACTCAAACTTCCAAACACACAAACCAAAGAAAAAATATTGAAAGCAGTTAGAGAGAAAAATCAAGTTACCTACAAAAGCAAGCCCATCAGGATTACAGCAGATTATTCAACACAAACTTTTAAAGCCAGAAGGGCCTGGAGTGATATATTCCAAGTTCTGAAAGATAACAACTGTCAACCAAGGTTACTTTATCCTGCAAAGTTATCCATCCAAATAGATGGAGAAATAAAGACATTCCATGACAAAAGCAGGTTAAAGGAATATCTGAAGACAAAACCAGCTCTACAGAAAATACTTGATAGAATCCTCCATGCTGAACAAAAGGAAAAGCACACATATAAGGAACCTAGAAAAAACCAGCCATACTCAAATACCAGTTAACAGAAGAGAGCACAGGTAGAACAAGTAACACACACACACACACACAAATGGCAAACATAAATACACACCTTTCAATAATATCTCTTAATATCAACGGTCTCAATGCCCCAACGAAAAGACATAGATTTGCAGACTGGGTTAAAAAGCAGGATCCTACAATTTGTTGTCTTCAAGAAACTCACCTTTCTACAAAGGATAGACATTATCTTAGGGTGAAAGGTTGGAAGACGGTGTTTCAAGCAAATGGGCCTAGAAAACAAGCAGGGGTTGCTATCCTAATATCAGACAGGGTGGACTTTAGTCCGAAGTTAGTCAAAAAAGATAAGGAAGGTCACTTTATATTGATTAAGGGCACACTACAACAGGAGGACATTACAATCCTAAACATATATGCACCTAACATGGGGGCTCCCAAATTCGTCAAACAAACACTATTAGAACTAAGGTCACAGATAACACCAAACACGGTGGTGGTGGGTGACTTTAACACCCCACTCTCATCAATTGACAGGTCATCCAGGGAAAGAATAAACAGAGAGGCATCTGGACTAAATGAGGTCATAGAAGATATGGACCTAACAGATATATACAGGACATTTCATCCAAAGGCTGCAGAATATACATTCTTTTCAGCAGCACATGGAACATTCTCTAAAATAGACCATATATTAGGACACAAAGCAAATCTTAACAAATTCAGGAAAATTGAAATAATTCCTTGCATTCTATCTGACCACAATGGAATTAAACTACAAATCAGTAGCAAGAAAGGCTACAGAGCATACACAAAATCATGGAAGCTAAACAATACACTACTAAATGATGAGTGGGTCAATGAAGAAATCAAAAAGGAAATCAAAAAATTTATAGAGTCAAATGATAATGAGAACACAACATACCAAAATCTCTGGGACACAATGAAGGCAGTTCTAAGAGGTAAATTTATAGCCTTAAGTGCCTATATTAAGAAATTAGAAAGGTCGCAAGTAAACGACCTAATGCTTCGCCTTAAAGCCTTGGAAAAAGAAGAACAAGGCAAACCAAAAAGTAGTAGACGGGAAGAAATAATAAAGATTAGGGCAGAAATTAATGAAATAGAAACAAAAAGAACAATCCAAAGAATTAATGAAACAAAGAGTTGGTTCTTTGAAAGGATAAACAAGATTGATAAACCCTTAGCAAATCTGACCAAAAGAAAGAGAGAAGAGACACAAATTAATAAAATCAGAGATGAACAAGGTAACATCACAACAGATTCCAGAGAAATTCAAAAAATTATAGGGACATACTATAAAAGCATATACTCCACAAAGTATGAAAATCTGAAAGAAATGGATGATTTCCTTGATCTATATGACCTACCTAAATTAAATCAAAATGAGATTAATCACTTAAATAGACCTATAACAAACATGGAGATCCGAGCAGTTATCAATAATCTCCCAACTAAAAAAAGCCCAGGCCCGGATGGATTCACTGCTGAATTTTACCAGACTTTTAAGGAAGAGCTAACACCATTGCTTCTTAAGCTTTTCCAGGAAATAGAAAAAGAAGGAATCCTACCAAACTCCTTCTATGAGGCCAGCATCACCCTGATACCAAAACCAGGCAAAGATAGAACAAAAAAAGAAAATTACAGACCAATCTCCCTCATGAACATAGATGCAAAAATTCTCAACAAAATATTGGCAAACAGAATACAAGAGTATATCAAAAAGATCATTCACCCTGACCAAGTAGGCTTTATCCCAGAGATGCAGGGATGGTTCAACATACGCAAATCTATAAATGTAATACATTACATAAATGGGTTGAAGGACAAAAACCACATGATCATCTCATTAGATGCAGAGAAAGCATTTGACAAAATCCAACATCCCTTCATGATAAAAGTCCTACAGAGACTGGGAATAGAAGGAACATATCTCAATATAATAAAGGCTATTTATGACAAGCCTACAGCCAACATATTACTAAATGGGGAAAAACTGGAAGCTTTTCCACTAAAATCAGGAACAAGACAAGGGTGTCCACTGTCTCCACTTCTATTTAATATAGTTTTGGAAGTCTTAGCCATAGCAATAAGGCAAGAGACACACATAAAAGGGATACAAATTGGAAAGGAAGAAATCAAGTTATCACTATTTGCAGATGACATGATTCTATACATAAAGGACCCTAAAGACTCTACTAGCAAGCTGTTAGAGCTAATCAAAACCTACAGCAATGTAGCAGGATACAAAATAAATACACAGAAATCAGTAGCCTTCGTATATGCTAACAACAAACACACAGAGGATGAAATCAGAGAATCACTCCCATTCACAATTGCATCAAAAAAAATAAAATACCTTGGAATAAACCTAACTAAGGAAGTAAAGAATCTATACAATGAGAACTTTAAGACACTCAAGCGAGAAATTGCAGAAGACACTAGAAAGTGGAGAAACATCCCTTGTTCCTGGCTTGGAAGAATCAATATCGTGAAAATGGCAATCTTACCTAAAGCAATCTACACATTTAATGCAATCCCTATCAAAATTCCAAAGGCTTTCTTCATGGAAATAGAAAAAACAATCCAAAAATTCATTTGGAATCATAAAAAACCTCGAATATCTAAAATAATACTGAGCAACAAAAAAGAGGCTGGTGGTATCACCATACCTGATTTTAACCTATACTACAGAGCCATAGTAACAAAAACAGCATGGTACTGGCACAAAAACAGACATGTAGATCAGTGGAACAGAATAGAGGACCCAGATGTAAGCCCAAGTAGCTATAGCCACCTGATATTCGATAAAAATGCCAAAAATACTCAATGGAGAAGAGACAGCCTCTTCAGCAAATGGTGTTTTGAAAACTGGATAAATATCTGCAGAAGGATGAAAATAGATTCTTCTCTCTCGCCATGCACAAGAATTAAGTCCAAATGGATTAAAGACCTTAACATCAGACCGGAAACTTTGAAACTGCTAGAGGAAAAAGTAGGGGAAACCCTCCAACATATTGGTCTTGGCAAAGACTTTCTAAATACAACCCCAATTGCTCAGGCAATAAAACCACAGATTAACCACTGGGACCTAATGAAATTACAAAGATTTTGCACCGCAAAGAACACAGTGAAAAAAGCAAAGAGGCAACCTACAGAATGGGAAAAAATCTTCGCCAGCTATATATCTGATAAAGGATTAATATCTAGGATATACAAAGAACTCAAAAAGTTAACTAATAAGGAATCAAACAGGCCAATCAAAAAATGGGCTAAGGAGCTAAATAGAGAGTTCTCAAAGGAAGAAATACGAATGGCATATAAGCACCTAAAAAAATGTTCTACGTCACTAGTCATCAGGGAAATGCAGATTAAAACTACATTGAGATTCCATCTCACTCCTGTCAGATTGGCCACCATCATGAAAACAAATGATCATAAATGTTGGCGGGGATGTGGAAAAAAAGGAACCCTTCTGCACTGCTGGTGGGAATGCAATCTGGTCCAGCCATTGTGGAAAACAGTGTGGAGGTTCCTAAAGCAGCTAGAGATTGATCTACCATATGACCCAGCTATAGCACTCCTAGGCATATATCCAAAGGACTCATCTCATTTCCTTAGAAGTACATGCTCAACCATGTTTATTGCTGCTCAATTTATAATAGCTGGGAAATGGAACCAGCCTAGATGTCCCTCATCAGATGAGTGGATAATGAAGATGTGGTACATTTATACAATGGAGTTCTACTCAGCGGTAAAGAAAAATAAAGTTATGAAATTTGCAGAAAAATGGATGGACCTGGAAAGTATTATACTAAGTAAGATAACCCAGGCCCAGAAAGCCAAGCGCCACATGTTCTCCCTCATATGGGGATCCTAGCTACAGATGACTGGGCTTCTGTGTGAGAATGAAAATACTTAGTAGCAGAGGCCAGTAAGTTGAAAAGGAGACATAAAGGGTGGAGAAAGGAAGGGAAGAGGATACTTAATAGGTTGATATTGTATATATGTAATTACAATGATTGTAATGGGGAGGTAATATGATTGAGAATGGAATTTCAAACGGGAAAGTGTGGGGGTGGGGAGGGAGGGAATTACCATGGGATATATTTTATAATCATGGAAAATGTTAATAAAAATTAAAAAAAAAAAAAAAAAAAAAAAACCTATCCTGGCTGGGCGTGGTGGCGCACGCCTTTAATCCCAGCACTCTGGAGGCAGAGGTAGGGTGATCACTGTGAGTTCCAGGCCACCCTGACCACAAAGTGAATTCCAGTTCAGCCTGGGCTACAGTGAAACCCTACCTCGAAAAACAAAAAATAAAAAAAGCCAGGAGTTGTGGCACATGCCTTTAATCCCAGCACTCGGGAGGCAGAGGTGGGAGGATCGCTGTGAGTTCGAGGCCACCCTGAGACTCCATAGTAAACTCCAGGTCAGCCTGGGCCAGAGTGGGACCCTACCTCGAAACAACAAAAAAACTTTAGTCGAGTAGCCATACAGAACGACATCATTTTCAACTTCTCAGTTCTACCTCTAGCCTCTTCTCACAAGTAAGGAAAACTTCTTAAACGTGTTTACTACTACAATACACTACCTGCAGCCTTTTGGGCCGGAGACAGTCTCATCCATTTCCCCCACTGTCTTTGTCAATATTGAATTTTTCCTCTCTGTTTTTCTAATATGGGAAGCACTGGGAAACTGTACTCAGGGGTGGCACCTGGATTGTGTAAAATTAAGTCCATGGCCAGAGATAATCCACTACTCATTAGATCCAGGACAGAATATTCATATTTCTCACATTGACCTTGTGGGAAAAAGAAAACAAGCATTGAGAAAATTGAGTTATTTGTCCAACTCCTTGATTAAAAAAAAAAAAAAAACCTCCATGGTAGTAAGGTTTTTTTTTTGTACTCAAGGGCTCAAACTAACAATTAGAATTCTGTAGCCAAAGGCTTGCATATTTTCATGAAATAACATTTTATAATCTAAACAACAGTTCAAATTATAGTTAATCATTGTTGGATTTGCTGTTGATCTCTATTTTAACTAATATTTGTTCCTTTAATCTTACTAGTCTAAGTAGTTGTATTTTTACTCTTTAAATAAATTGATCTAGTTATAGAGTATTATGAGTGTTTTCATATTTTAAACAAAAATGTATTTAAATTACATTGATACCATTTGTTTCTTTTCCCAAAGGGTTATTGTCCTAGAAAAAGATAAACACAATCATTTCTACAACCAAAAAAGTGACTTGAGAGTTGAGCATAGTCTGCTGGAAGAATTGGAAAATAAATTGATAAACAGCAGAAAAACAGAAAGTAAGTTGAGTTTGTGGAGAGTTAAAGACTGCAGAATGCTCTAAGGTTGCAGTTCTGCCCTGTCTTCTGCATGTGCTTTGACTGTGTTGTATTTTCTGTCAAGATATTTTAGCTGGGGTAAGTTTATGTCTTGGAGACATGCAATTATTCTTTCAGGTCACTGGTTAGTTATTCTGGATTATTTTCTAAGTCTGTCTCTTACATTTTAATAAGAGTTTTGATTTTTCCTGATAAATCAGCAAAGCTTTTTACTATTTCCTAAGATAAAACCAGTTTGGTCTCTGCTGTCTGGTCATAGCTCTTGACTCTGGAATTGTTGACTGGGCTGTGGACTCAGGAAACAGCGACAGCTTCAGAACCTATACGTCGTAGTTGCATGGCATGAGATCATCATGCCATAACTTATCACACTGTTTATGGTACTGCCTTATCACCAACTAAGAGAAATTGCTAGTACATATTTTTCTTCAGAATATAATATGTCAGTCATTTGGCAAGACTTGGTCTTCTGTTGGAATGACAACAGGACCTAAAAGAAATACTACATATAAATTTTCTCTTTTCTTTGATTCATAGTGAAATCCAGACAGTGTTGACTTAATAATTGTTAATTTCTGTGGTCCATTCACAGACACTGAGAAGATGATCTTTCATCTCCATGTCTTGAATGCTGGGATTACAGATGTGTATCAGCACACCCAGCTGATTTCCCCTTTTATTATTATTATTATTTAATTTTTGAGAAAAAGGCAGAGAGAGAGAGAATGGGTTTGCCAGGACATTCGACCTGTTGCGAAGGAACTCCAGGCATGTGTGCTTCTTGGGGTGCATGTGTGTCACTGTGCGTCTGGCTACTTGGGACCTGGAGATTTGAACATGAGTCCTTAGGCTTTGTAGGCAAGTGCCTTAACTGCTAAGCCATCTCTCCAGCCCTGATTTTCCCTTTTTTAAAAAAAATTATTTATTTATTTATTTATTTGAGAGCGACAGACACACAGAGAAAGACAGATAGAGGGAGAGAGAGGGAATGGGCGCGCCAGGGCTTCCAGCCTCTGCAAATGAACTCCAGACGTGTGCGCCCCCTTGTGCATCTGGCTAATGTGGGACCTGGGGAACTGAGCCTCGAACCCGGGTCCTTAGGCTTCACAGGCAAGCGCTTAACCGCTAAGCCATCTCTCCAGCCCTGATTTTCCCTTTTTAAAGGCAACTTTACTTTTGCTTTTAGCTTGTTTAATTATAACAAACTAATTAAGAAAAATGTTCTTAAAGAAAAAAACATGTTAAGCTTCAGTTACTAATCATGTATTTAAGACAGTGTTCAATGACTTAATCTCTAGAGAGAGAAAAAAGGGACGTTTTCTTTTCATGGGTTTATAGTAAAATCCAACCAAAGGTCTCTTCAAATGTTGGGGAAAAGTGAAAATATTTTGATATAAATGACCAGCTTTTGTTGTTTAATTATTTTTGACTGTATTTTATTAAGTGTTTGTGATCAGTCTTGTGTGTGGAATTCTAATGGTGACCACATGGTCAGGGAATTCTTTTTTTTTTTAATTTTTTTGTTTATTTTATTTATTTGAGAGTGACAGACAGAGAAAGAGGCAGATAGAAAGAGAGAATGGGTGCACCAGGGTCTCCAGCCACTGCAAACAAACTCTAGACGTGTGCGCCCCCTTGTGCATCTGGCTACTGTGGGTCCTGGGAAATCGAGCCTCCAACCGGGGTCCTCAGGCTTCATAGGAAAGCACTTAACTGCTAAGCCATCTCTCCAGCACCCAAGGAATTATTTTAAAGTATGCACTTCTGCCTTATAGGAGCAAAGATCCAACAACAGTTGGCCAAAATACATAACAATGTAAAGAAACTTCAGCATCAGTTGCAAGATGTGAACCCTACACCTGATTGTAAGTAAATATCAATATTAGATTCTTTTATGCTGTGGTTTACTGTTAGAAATTTTCTAAGAATTATGTTTTATTTTCTATTGGGCATTAGTGAGGCTGGACATTACCGTATTAATTAAAGAATTAATAAGGTATATTGGGGAAGTGTAATACGTGGTATTTATGTAAAGGCTTCTTTTAAAAAAAAAAAACCTTTAACCTGTCATCAAATTCTTAAAAACCATAAGGCAGGCAGAATAGATATTAATCATAAAATAAAAAATCTGTGGTATGGAAAGTTTCCACTACTTAAGGACACATGAGACTGATTTCTTGACTGCTAAATCAGTACTTTTCAAAAAAAAAAATTACCTTTCAAATTTCAAGTTACATAAAGAAAGGTTGCATTGTACTGGGACAAATGTTAGTTTTGGGGGGAAAAGAACAAAAAGCTATCTCCACATCCTTGCTTACACGAACATTCATTCCTGAAGGTTCAGAGCACAAGTCCAGTGGTCAGGATGTGAGGACTCAGCCGGGTCATGGGTCAAAACTTTGATCTTTGGTTTGGTGTAAGATTTTAGACAAACTGCTTGATCTTTCTGAGCTCTTGTGTCTTCAGCTGTGCAGTGGCGAGTGATCCCAGGGCCTGCTCCCGGGACTCGGGGTCAGGGGAGGCAGCGCAGGGAACACGTAGCCAGTACATGGAGCACGCATGCGCTGTGGCTGCACATAGGAACCTTATGATCAGTACTCAGGAAGTTAAACAAAGCCATAAAATCCTAGGCGAGAACCTGCAACAACTTTATAATGTAAGATCAGACAACGGAAGAAAAAAGTGAACCTAGCTGACTACTCAAAAAAATGTAAACCCCTAAATGATGTTGAAAAGCAAATTAGAAAAGGATTGACTATACATAATTAAAATTTGAATGTCCATAATTTATGGGGAGAATGCCTATAAATTAGAGTAACCAAATAAACAATCTTAACAGAAAAATGGGCAAAGGTTGTAGGGTACACAATATATCAAAAGAAATACAAAACACATAAAAAATGCTTAAGCTGGGCTGGAGAGATGGCTTAACCATTAAGGCTCTTGCCTGCTAAGCCAAAGGACCCAGGTTCAATTCCCCAGTACCCACATAAGCCAGATGCACAAGGTGGTGCATGCATCTGGAGGTCATTTGCAGTGGCTAGAGGCCCTGGCATACCCATTCTCTCTATCTGCCTCACTCTCTCAAATAAATGAATAAAAAATATTTAAAAAAATGCTTAAGCTTATTAATGATCACAAAAAGGTCAAATTGATAACAACTACTGCCTCATTTTGGAATTGGTTTAAAGTACATAGAAGGGACATTGTGAGAACTATAAGTTGATAGAACCTCTACCAGAACAATATTGTAGAAAGCTGTACAGTCAATATACTATTCTTACCATTTCAAGTTGTATTAGCTATTTCCTAAAATATTTACTTGAGTACACTAAAATATAAATGCAAGGATTTTTTTTTTTTTTTCAAGGTAGGGTCTCACTCTATCCCAGGCTGACCTGGAATTCACTATGGAGTCTCAGGGTGGCCTTGAACTCAGCTAACGGTGATCCTCCTACCTCTGCCTTCCGAGTGCTGGGATTAAAGACGTGTGCCACCATGCCCAGCTAAATGCAAGGATTTTTACTATGTCATTGTGTGTATATGAAGATGATTCATCAGTAGAATTCATTAAATGAATTAGGATCATTGTGAACAGTACAATACCACATGTATCCATAGAAAAAGTGAGATATGTAAAACATATGAAAAATTAACCACAATATTTTTTAATGTACTTTTAAAAAAAGAATTTAAGTCAAATAATAGTATGTATAATATGAATTTGTAAATAAAATAATACAATGATATGGGTGCATAGGAAAAATCTGTAATCAGAAAAAATGAAATCATAAAATTTTACTTTTGAGCACAATTTTCTTAATTCCTTAGTCTGAGAAATGTTTTTCGATTAGGAAAACACTTTCCATGTTTTTTTCCTTAATTTTTTAACTCAGCTATTCTGAAATTTGATGCAAAATAATTTTAGCATGGGTTTTTCTTTACAGTTGTTGAAAAGCTCAGAGAAATGATGGAAGAAATTGAAAATGCAATTAACACTTTTAAAGAAGAGCAGAGGCTGATGTATGTTTTAAACTCATTTTAATATAAAGTCTTACCTTTATTTTCCAGTAGCACATGTTGCAATAAGTATACTAAGAGTTTTATACAGAAGCAAATAATATTGTTTTCTTGAGTTTAGATGGGTTTTAATGTTTGAAGTGAATTTTCATTCATATTTGGAAACTAGAAAATTGCAAGGAAGAATTTGAAAGATTGGATTTTTTTGAGGAGACAAATACCTTTTAAAATTTAGATTTATAGGGGCTGGAGAGATGGCTTAGTGGTTAAGTGCTTGCCTGTGAAGCCTAAGGACCCTGGATCAAGGCTCAATTCCCCAGGACCCATGTAAGCCAGATGCATAAGGTGGTGCATGCATCTGGACTTCGTTTGCAGTGGCTGGAGGCCCTGGCGCGCCCATTCTCTCTCTCTCTCTCTCTCTCTCTGTCACTCTCAAATAAATAAGTAATAAAAAAATAAGATTTAGATTTATAGATGTTAGAAATGAAAGAGATGACGTGAGGAGTCAGGGGCAAATTTACGGGAAAGAGAAGGGCTAATGGGAATTGGTTAGTATATTCTTATTTAAACTTCATTTTTATTAATTTTAGATATGAAGAGCTTATAAAAGAAGAGAAAACAACTAGTAATGAGTTGAGTACCATATCAAGAAAAATCGACACATGGGCTCTGGGTAATTCAGAAACAGAGAAAGCATTCAAGGCAATCTCAAGCAAAGTTAGCCAGGTTCCCATAGATAAAGTGACGTGGAGCGCCCTTCCAGAAGAAGTGGTAGACTTTGAAAAGTTCCTTCAGCAAACAGGAGGGCGACAGGGTGGGTGGGACGATTTTGATCACCAGAACTTTGTGAAGGTGAGAAACAAATATAAAGGGAAGCCCGCATTTCTGGGAGAAGTACTGCAGCACCTCCCAGGAAGAACCCAGGATGAAGTTCGCCAACATGAACAATGGTATCAGAAGTTTCTGGCCCTAGAAGAAAGGAAAAAAGAGGTAATAATAATCATCATGTATTGATTGTTTATCGTATGTGTCTGTGTTCCAGGCACTAGGTTAAACTTGTTAACAGTGCTCTTAACTTTGCAACAGTTTCATAAAGTTCAGTCACCCATTCCAAGAAGAAACTGAGGCACTGAAAAGTTATGTAATTTTACCCAAATAGTAGAACTACAATTAGATTTCCTAAAGGTCATATATTGCTACCATAAGAAATTATACAATGGACCGTAACAATCCCGACTCGGAGCAAAACCTCCCGTGTCAGCTTTCTAGAACTGGTAATTTGGAGCCACTCAAGACTTTACCAGCAAAGCTCCTATTTTCTCTAGGAAATCAAGAGGCAGTAGGGGAAAAAAAAACACCACTTTGGACTATTAAAAGTTTCTTTGATATTTTTGAACTTTAGCCTCATTGCTTTAAGAAATTCAAGTTTTAGCTACCTAGCTATCCGAGAGAAAAAAGTTAACTCTCAATATTGCAAATATCCCAAAAGGTCCATTTTTGCAAAAATGTTAGCCTGGCATTGATTAGGTCAGGATGTCTCTCAACGCTGGCCTTGTTGCCATTTCATACTGAATGTCGCTGTTGTAGTGGGTTGTCCTGTGCATGACACGTGGTGAACATCTCCCGTGGCCTCCAGGCACTGCACGCTGCAACACTCCTTCACTGTGATCAGCAAAAATGTTTCGAGACATTACCAAATTTCCCTTGGAGAACCATGGTTTAGGTAGAAGGGATTAGCTAAAATTTTGAGGTGTTTTGTTGTGTATATTTTTTGTTTGTTTTGCTTTTGTTAGATTATGATGGACTTTACATGCTTGGTTTAACAAGAAGCACTTGTCTGTTTGACGGATGATATACCTAAGGAGTGTTAAAGAAAATATCCATGCATAGTTAAAGTTGTAGAGAAAGTAGTTGTGGCTTTTTTTTTTTAAATCCGATCTGAAATAAGCTGAAATTGGGAGATTGATTTGGTGAGTCTTAAGAAATATTTTCAAATATGTCATTTTTAAAGACTTAGTCACAAGCCATTAAGAATCATGTGGCTTTTCTTCAACAATACTGAAAATATGTAATGTTTAAAGGGTTACCTATGCCAACAAAATTATCACCACTTGGAAATGTGTAAGAAGTTACCAAGATATCAGTTATCACATACTGAGCCTCAGACCTAAGCAGAACTCAGGGATAGATTCTACAGTCTGTGCTTTACAAACTTCTCTGTGTTATTTGCTATGAGCAAGCATTTGGGGCCCCTCTTTCTAGAAAAAGGGATAGTGTTCCTTATAAACCACCCCAGTTCCAGGTTTACTATTACTTCTAACTAGTCTGTTTCCTGATGTTTGAGAATTGATTGGCTGTCAGGCTGGTGGAATGGTATGAAAGGGGAGGTGCCATGTACTGAAGGAGGACATATTCAAGGAAGATAGGGAACTGTGGGAAAGATACTAGAGTTCAGTTTGTATCTACTGAGCTCAAGATGTTGAACAGGGAATTTGCCATTTCTCTTTCCCAGTTCCTTTACTATAGCCTGTCTTTTGCGTAAATGATGGTAATGTGTTGTTTTCAGACATGCTGTGACCTTTCTAACTCTTCTTCCCATGGGGTATACCTCTGCTCTTGCTTTCCTCCTCCGTTGCCTGCTTTTCAAACTCTATCCCAATCAGATGCTACCTTCTTGCCCGTCTAAGCATGAGTGGTCTCCCTCAGGCTTTCAGTAACATGTCCTTTGTATTTCCCGTGATGTGCTATGCATGCCCATGTCATAGCCCACCTAATGCTATGCTGCTCAAAGTTGGTCCATGGACTGATACTGGCTGGCAAACCAGTATTCCTTTACAGTGAGATAAAGTTGCTTGAAAATCAGCCACCCAGTAAACACCATTTAGTGTTCACTGAAGAAAGAAGCACATTGATGCACATTCTGGCATGAATTCCTAATATTTTTGAGGACTGGCACTTGCAGTAACATTATCTATATGACATTTGGAATGGTTTAATTATGTATGAATTCTATTGTATTGCTTTGTATATAATATCCATTCCACTGGTTGTATTGAGTGAATGAGTGATACACTGTAAATAAAGTTGGAGAAATAGTTTACTGATGGGAGAAAAAGTAATGCAGAGATGCATTCTATGTGGCATAGAGAAGGTTGCTAGAATTTTAAATTATCTTCACATATCCTTATATATAGCTCTATTCTTTATTTTTTGCACAGTTATAAAACACTGTGTACCAGGCACTAACTCATTTAACTTTTATAACAAACCTGTGTAAAATTTACTCTCTGCCACTTTATAGATGAGCAAGAAGAGAACAGGTGATACCTAATGACAAAATCAAAATTTGGTTTCAAATAATCATAATCTGGCCTCAAGGCTCATGCTCTGCACTATTAAGTTTTTTTTGTTGTTTATTTTTATTTATTTATTTATTTATTTGAGAGCAACAGACACAGAGAGAAAGAGGCAGAGAGAGAGAGAGAAAGACAGAGAGAATGGGTGCACCCCCTTGTGCATCTGGCTAACGTGGGTCCTGGGGAATCGAGCCTCGAACCAGAGTCCTTAGGCTTCACAGGCAAGCGCTTAACTGCTAAGCCATCTCTCCAGACCCACTATAAGTTTTTTTACTTCCTCCTCTGATACCGGACACAAGAAGAATCACTTGGAAGTAGTCTAAGCCCCAGAAGCTAATGTAGAAATGGAGTGAATGGCAGGAGAGCGAGGTTACCCCTGCCAACAAAGCTGGAGGAGCATACGCATGAAGAGTTTTAGAAGATGCAGTAACTTGTTTAAATGTAAGTTTTTTTAAAAAAGTATTGGTTCAAAATGAAACCCAAAATCCTAGGCATCCATACCCTACCAATCATGATCTTTTTAGAAAGACGGAAATGAAGCTGTTTTATTTTAATATTTATTTGAGAGAGCACATGCCATGTGCATGTGTGCATATATGGTAGGGTCTCTTGCCACTGCATGTGACAAATTATGTGGGTACTGGGGATTCAAACCTGGGCTGGTTGGCTTTGGAAGCAAGTACCTTTAATTGCTGGGCCATCTCCCCAGCCTTTAAGTTGTATTTTAAATACTGCAAGCTATTTAAAATATATTTTTAATAATTTTAGTCCATTCAGAATTGGAAAACTAAAAAGCAGCAAAAGAAGGAGGAAATTTTCAAGTTGAAAGAAAAGGCAGACCATACATCTATGCTTTTTCATAACAAACCAGATAATCAAAAGCAAAAAGAGGAACAAAGAAAGAAACAGAAATTGGCAGTTGAAGCTTGGAAAAAACAGAAAAGTATAGAAATGTCAATGAAATTTGCATCCCAGTTAAAAGAAGAGGAAGCGAAGGAGAAAAGGCAGCAGAAAGAACGCCAGCGCCAGTCTAAGCTTAAATTACTCCTGGAAAGCTACACGCAACAGAAGAGAGAACAGGAAGAATTTCTGAGGCTTGAAAAGGAGATCAAGGAAAAGGCAGAAAGGGCAGAAAAAAGGAAGACGGCTGCTAATGAAATTTCCAGGTTTCAAGAAAGAGTGAGTAAATGGATTTTCTAAGTGATTTTAAGTATTATTTCTGAAGATACTACTTCTCAGATTCATTTCAACAGAAATCATTGAGTTTATTGTATACATGAGGCCTGTGCATGGCATCACAATGCCAAAGTAAGAAAGCTTTATGCTCTGACTTCTGATAAGTCCTATCCAGTGAGAAAGGTGTGTGTAAGAAGGAGATTTCAGTATAGAGCCATAAATAGGGTAGTGATTGAGGTGGACAGGGTACTTTAGGAGGTAGATATAAAGGGAGGGATTCTTACCAGAGCTGTGTGTTCAAGAGAAGGTGATGTGGGCTGGAAATATGGCTCAGAATTTAAGGCGCTGACCTAGAAAACCTAATGACCTTGGTTCAATTCCCCAGTACCCACATAAAACCAGATGCACAAAGTGGCGCATGCCTTTGGAGTTTATTTGCAGTGGCTAGAAGCCCTGGTGTGCCCATTCTCTCACCCCCGCTCTCTGTCTCTCTCACTCTTTCCTTGGACATGAGTAATAAATAAAATGAAGAGATGATGGTGCTCGAGTGAGACTTGAAGAAGGGGAAGGGAAGGAAAAGCTTGTCCCTTAGCAGGGACAGCGTAGCTAGGGGCTTGGGAAGAGCGCCAGCAGTGTGGTTTGCGGGGAAACTATCAACACTTCAGTATCTCATCTGTTTTCTTAAATCATTTCTGTTGTCTGTTTTCTTAGGATTTGCATAAACTTGAATTGAAAATTCTAGACAGACAGGCAAAAGAAGAGGAAAAGGCAGAGAAGCAAAGACGACTCGCAAAATTCAAAGAAAAGGTGCACTGTGCTGTGGCTGGTTTGTTGTTGAGACGACATTTTGCTGTGTAGCACAAGCTAATTTTGAACTTACTAGGCATGTGCCACCATGCCCACTTTTTAAAATATTTATGTGTTTATTTATTTGAGAGAGAGAATGAATGGGCATGCCAGGGCCTCTAGCCACTTTTTCCTGGCATATGTGGTTTCTGGGGAGACAAACCTAGGTCCTTAAGCTTTGCAGGCAAGTGCCTTAACCACTAAGGAATCTCTCCAGCCCCAGGTCCTGCTTTAATTTATCCTTATTTTTAAAATTTATTTTCTCAACTGCTATTTAGAAAAATAAAAAGTATACACATTAATGGGGTGCCATGTGATATTCATTGACTGCATGCATATGTTGTGTGATGTTTGAATCAGATTACACATAGCATTTCCTCAAATATTTATCTTTTCTGAATTGCAGAGACACCCAAAATCCTTTCTTCTGTCTTTCTGAAATGTTCCGTGTGTGATGTTACTGTGTGGTGGCATGTCTGAATTTCTCACTTTGACCTAACTCTATGCCTATCTCCCTGCTACTAATTATCCAAATTCCTGGAATTTAAGGAGATTGGCATAAAATATATTTTCCTTATATCTCATTATTATATTTACTTTAAATTTCATACTTTTATTTGAATTTATGTTTTTTAGGTTTTTTTTTAAAGTTTTATAGTGTGTATGTATATAGACACACCAGGGCCTCTGGCCACTGCAAATAAATTCCAGATGCATGTGCTACTTTGTGCATCTGGCTTTATGTGGGTACGAGGGAATTGAACCTGGGCCTACAGGCTTTGCAATCAAGTCTTCTTAACTGCAAAGCCATCTTTCTAGTCCTATCCTTAAAAATATATATTTTTTTTTATTTCAGAGAAAGAAAGAGAAATGGCCACATTAGGGCCTTTAGCCACTACAAACGAACTCCAGACACATGCACCACCTTGTGCATCTGGCTTTATATGGGTACTGGGGAAGTGAACTGGGTCCTTTGACTTTGCAGGCAAGCACTTTCAACCACCAAGCCATCTCTTCAACCCCTATCATTTTTTTTTTATTTTTTTTGTTTTTATTTATTTATTTGAGAGTGACAGACAGAAAGAGGGAGAGAGAGAGAGACAGAGAGAGAGAGGAGAGAGTGGGCGTGCCAGGGCTTCTAGCCACTGTAAATGAACTCCAGACGCGTGCGCCCCCTTGTGCATCTGGCTAACGTGGGTCCTGGGAAATTGAGCCTTGAACCAGGGTCCTTAGGCTTCACAGGCAAGCGCTTAACCGCTAAGCCATCTCTCCAGCCCAACCCCTATCATTTTTATGTGCAGTCTTTTCTTTCACCCTGAATTCCTTTTCTTTCTTCTTACTATTACTTCAGAGCCTGTTTTGTTTCTGTGGTAGCTGTGAGCATCTTATTGATAATACTCAAAATTAAAGATGGTTGTCTCAGGGCTGGAGATCCTCGGTGCATACCTGCGATGCACAAGGTGGCCCATTTATCTGGAGTTCATTTGCAGTGGCCTGAAGTCCTGCTGTGCCCATTCTCTCTCTCAAAATAAATTAATAAAATAATTTAAAAGATGGTGTCCTCGGCTAGATGTGATGGTGCATGTGTTTAATCTCAACACTCGAGGGACAGAGGTAGGAGGATCACTGTGAGTTTGAGGCCAGTCTGGGACTACAGAGTGAGTACCAGGTCATCCTGGGCTAGAGTGAGACCCTGCCTCAAAAACAACAATGAAAATGGTGTCCTCATAGAATAGGTAAATGCCTCACCACTGTTGTTTATCCTTGGGTTTTTATTGGCTATATCATTGTTACCCTTACATTACATTTCTCAGTAAAGCCAGAAGAAAATTGCTTAGTAGTTTATGAATAGTTTAATATCATTGGTATTTTTTAGCTATTTAAGTACAACTAGGAATTTGTTGTAAAAAAGATGCAGTTAATATTTTGCTGATGTCAAGTATATTTTTAAAACTTTTTAAACTGCTTTCTGTTACTAAGGACTTTTATTCACTTATTATGTAAATTAACTGGCACTGTTTTATTCCTGATTATAGGTTGAAAATAATGTTAGTAGAGATCCCACTAGGCTTTATAAACCTACCAAAGGTTGGGAAGAACGAACCAAAAAGATAGGACCAACAGGCTCTGGGCCACTTCTTCATATCCCACACAGGTAAAAAGAAGGTGATTCATTTATAGAAAGTTGATAACTGTATGTTCAATATCTTATGCCACTTTTGTTTGTTTGTTTTTTTGAGGTTGGTTATTACTGTAGTCCAAGCTGACCTAGAACTCACTCTGTTTCCCGGGCTGGTCTCAAACTCACAATGACGCTGTCACTTCTGCCTCCCAAATGCTGGGACTAAAGGTGTGCACCACCAAGCCCAGACACATTTTATGCCATTTCCATTTGTGGTTTACAATAGCAGATAAGGGAAATTTGAATATTTTTAAAGTTGTTTAATCAGATAGATTGTTTTAATTTTCCTACATATTCATAATTGCTTTTCTCTTTTTCTCTTTAGGGCTATTCCAAGCTGGAGACAAGGAATGTAGGGAAGAATATGAGACAGTGGAAAAGCTGTTCATTTGATGAGCATGTTCAGAGCACTGTTCTAGCTGGAGAGAGTGATTACCCGTGTTCTGTAAATAGCACTAGCTTAGTCAGGTTGGTCAATGTGCTGTATGTGGATCAAGAGGTCTGAAGTGTCTGTGGCATTGTCTGGATTTCTCGTTTATACTAAGAGGGTGTTTAAGGTCTGTGTTGCATAGTATTGGTATAAAAGGTATTTAAATAAGTATATGTTAAAACATTACTCCATTTAAATACTCTAAACATTTCAAAGACATTTTGTTTTTGTCAAAGCATACCAAGATAACTTAAGACAATCAGACTTTTTTAAGCCAAAATTTTGTAACTTTTTATAACTTGGACATAAGCTTGAGTAAAAAAAAAAAGTGAGTTGTGTTTTTTAAAGTGTTATGTGATATCGTAGTACTTTTTCTAAGTTTAACAAACTGGTAGTTGTTGTTATTGAATTTTTGTGCAATAAATATTTTTATCTGTTTAAAGCATGCTTTGTTTTATATAGAGAATATTTTAGAAATACCTTTCACCTCATATACTGTATTAATTATGTTACATCTTTTTGGTTGCCTTCAGCTGTTCTAAATTTCCTCTCAGCCTTTCTATGCATCACAGATTTATAAAATCTTTGTGTCTTTTACTTCTTACTGGCTGGTGGACTTTTCTTGTCTGCTTCAATTTATTTCAAAATGGGAAAATTCTTCGTTCTGAAACAGGCTAGATTTAGAGTACATTTTTTTCTTGATGAATTTCTTGACAAACATTTGACATGAAAAGTGAAAGGTTTTTTTACACATGAAAACACAAACTAATTCAGCTTTTCATATAAAATCTTGGGTCCTAACGTTAATTGGTTCTCATCTTATATGGAAGGTACCATGTACATAAAAATATAGGAAATTTATTTCTCAAAATTTGATCTTAAAATATCTTTAATTATAATTAATCCCTATAGGCTAAATGACTCAAAAAATTGCTAGGATGAGTACTCTGTAAATCTTTCCTTATGTAACAGTTAATATTTAAAGTATGTAGGGCCTAAGTTTTTGGAAGTAAATTCTGATTCTATACTTATGTAAATGAGAAAATTTACCAAAATGATCCTTATTTGGAAATGCCCATTTTTTCAAGTGGAGATATATAGATATCTATATCTATCTATCTATCTATAATTTATTTTGATTAGATATGGGCATATTTAGTTATGTAAACAACACATGTTGGTACCATCCTTTCCCTAATCCCTGCCCCTTTTCTGAAGTGGCCTTCCTTGCTAGGGATGCAGGTCAACCCCATGGGGATTATAGGTGTGCATTGTGGGCTAGCAGTCATGGGGAAGAGGCAATGTCTCTGTGCCAAATGTCCCAACTTGTGACTCTAACAATCTTTCTGCCCTCTCTTCCACAAAATTCCCTGAGCCATGTTGGGTGCATGTTGGTAGGTGTTGAGTGTCCTCATTGTCTCTCTCCATCACCCTCATGCTGATATCGAATTCACCAAGAAAACAGCACTCTTGCTTATTTCCCCAATTCCTCTGTGGTTTCAGCTGGGGCTGGGGTGGAATGTGCTGGATTGTTTCTCTCTTCAGGTCCCACTCCCATCTGAGAAAGAGAAGCAGATTCTCCAACAGAGAGTGGAGTCAGCACTAGTTAAATGGGATGACCATTATTAATTTAGAGAGAATTTAAAGGGCATAGACCCTCTTATAGCCCAAGATTAGTAGGAGCATGACAGTGGAAAGCAGAATTGTTATCTGGATATGATTGTGACTTGTTTCCCAGTTCCAGATATGGTTTCCTTTCCACTGAGCAGATCTGTTAGCCAATCCAAGAGCAGCTGGTTACCCACCAAGGCTGTGCGCCAGTATTGCACTTCTGTGAGTACCCTGCCAGGTTGTTTGCTTTTGAGTCATTTAGGCTTTGAGTTGCTCTGACAAATGTTGGCCACTTTCCCCCAGTAGCTCATGTAGCACCTTCTAGCACTAGATGGGCTAATTTTCTGGGGACTAGCTCTCTTCTGAATTCCAACCAGTTCTCCCCATGGTCCATGTCAAAAGTATATGGTGTCTTCAGTAGTGAGGTCTTACCATTAACCTCTGGTGGGTAATCAAGTGCTCTGACAGAAGTCTGTCTTGTTCGTTTTGGAAGATCAAGTAGGTCTCTCTGATCAACAGCTCACTGTGGATGTAAACCACATCCTGGTACAGGGAATTACAGGCCAGTGCCAAGGGAAAAGGAAAAAGAGAAGGAGAAATTTAAGGTTAGGCTTTGTCTCACCCTCTGCAGGGCCCTTCACCTCAGGTGCTTCCCCTAAGGTCCTCTTTAAGTTTCCACCTTTTAGTCTCACTTCCGGGATATAGGATTCTATGTTACCAGTTCAATTTGGGCTCTGTTTTGTGTGTCCCCCCCTCACACACAGCCTTCTCCTTCCCCCAAGCCCTGCTTTCCCTATTGTCCCAGCCTCAAGATGCCATTGGTTAATGAGACCATGCGATTATTGTCTTTCTGTGCTTGTGTGAGTTCACTTAGAATGATCTGTTCCAAGTTCAACCATTTTTCTACAAATTTCATTGTATCATTTTTTTTTTCTTACTGCTGAGTAGAATTCCATCATGTAGATATACCACATCTTGGTTACCCATTCATCCAATAATGGGCACCTGGGTTGAATCCAGTTCTTAGCTATTATGAATTCAGCAGCTAATAAAACATAGTTGAGCAAATGTCTCTGAACTGAAATGTGGAGCTTTTAGGGTAAATGTCCAGTAAGACAATTACAGGGTCTGTTTTGGTAACTCTATATTCATCCTTTTCAGGAGTCTCCATATTCATTTCCATAGTGACTGTGCCAGCTTACATTCCCACCAACAGTGAATGAGTGTTCCTATTTCTCTACATACTCACCAACATTTGTTTTTATTTGATTTTTTTAAATGTTTGCTATCCTTACTGGGGTAAGGTGGAATCTCATAGTTGTTTTAATTTGCATTTCTCTAATGGTTAGGGGTGTTGAATTTCTGGCCTCTACACACACTTACATATGCATATGCCCACATACATGTGAACATGCATACACATGCACGCACATCACAAATAATGCAAATAAGTGTAAAAATTTCTCTGAAAAATATCAGTCTAACTGAATGTGGAATAAATGAGGACTTTTTGAACATGGCACTTATTAAAAGATTTAAGATAAACAATATTTTTAGTTAGATATAGAAAAATGATGTCAAACATTTCTTATACTGGTACAAAAGCTACCATAAGAAGTTAAAAAATAAACACAGATGAAATGTTACAAACCACCTGTAAGTCCAATATGTTTTTTAAAAAAATATTCATACGTATTTTAAAATAGGTATAAAATGCATGCTAGTATGTCATAGTCATTTATTATTACATTGCATGTTTCCTTTGTTTTTATATAATCCAAACACCATTTAATAGCTAAAATAATATTTTTTTATCAGTTTGGTATGTCATATACCTCAAAGACTTGAGCAATTGATGCTTCTTAGCTAATACTATAGAGTGACATTTTACATGGGATTATATTCTCTCATGAACAAGCCAGACATCATACATGGTCACAATATTTCCTTACCTAGGTGGTATGTCTCCAAACAAATTCTACATAGTATTTTTTTTCTTCTTCCAGTTTTGGATCAAATTGTTCCTTGAGAAGAGAATCAGGAAATATTTGTCTTCCCTAATTTAAGGACTATGTTGATAAGAATTTTCTATCCATATGTGGAGTGTTAGTAGTTGATTCCAGCAAATTTAATGAGTATGATACAACTCCATTTTGATTACATTCATTTGTTGAAGGTGTGTGTGTGCATTCAGAAAGGAAGAGGAAAAAGAGAGGAAGGAGATAAGACATCTTGTAGTACTAATGAAAACTAGAGTGGGTGTATCTGAGGGGAAAAACTGTTAGCAGTATACCAAAGAAAGCTCTGACCTACAAGCTATTTGTTTATGGCACTGTTTTTGGTTGGTTGGTTTTGCTTTGCTTAAGATATATTGTTTGTTTTAAGTTGCCTTGGTTTATTGAAAAATTGTAACATCAGCCCTCAGATCACTTTTTTTAAGCAAATGCATTTTTTGTAATTTTCTATTTTTACTTACCATACAAAGTGTTAGGTTTCATTATGGCATTTTCAAACATAATTTATCTTTCTCTTTTTTTTTCTTTTTGGTTTTTCGAGGTAGGGTCTCACTCTAGTCCAGGCTGACCTGGAATTCACTATGTAATCTGAGGGTGGCCTGTGGTCCTCCTACCTCTGCCCCCTGAGTGCTGGGATTAAAGGCGCGCATCACCATGCCCAGCTCCATAATTTGTCTTTACCCTGTTCCCCCTCTTCTCTATCTGCTTGCTCCCTGCCTTCCTCTTAGGGTCTTCCACCTCACTAGCCTCCTTTCCACTTTTCATGTAGATATATTCTACTGTTCTCCCCTCCTTTCTCAAAACTTCCCCTTCTCTCATGGTTCCTTAAAGAATTATTTTTCTATGAAAACTAAAAATTAAAAGTATACCCTAATTTCTGTTAACTCAGTTGACTTTTAAAAACTTAGTTTGGACCTGATCCTTAGATTCATCTTCCTCCCTGTGACTGTCTCATAGATTCTTGGAGAATAGTGTATGAACAAGGCAACTTAAAACTCATCTTGTGAATCAAGTTTTATTGAAACAGCCATGACTCTTGGTTAGACATTGTCTATGGCTATTTTGAGTTATCATTGAGTTACAACTGCAGGCCTGAGTATCTGTGGCAGACTGTATGATCCACAAAGCCTAAACATTTTACTGATTGGCTTGCTTAAAAGAAAAACAAAAGCCGGGCTGGAGAGATGGCTTAGTGGTTAAGCACTTGCCTGTGAAGCCTAAGGACTCCGGTTTGAGGCTCGATTCCCCAGGACCCACGTTAGCCAGAAGCACAAGGGGGCGCATGCGTCTGGAGTTCGTTTGCAGAGGCTGGAAGCCCTGGCGCACCCATTCTCTCTCTCTCTCTATTTGCCTCTTTCTCTCTCTGTCACTTTTAAATAAATAAATAAAAATAAACCAAAAAAAATTTAAAAAAAAACCCAAAAACCTGGGAGATATGTTATCAGTAAGTATAGAGCACCTACACCTACTATAGATCAGTTAAGGACTGAAAGAAGCTAACAATATACAGATTTTTTGAGAAAATGAGAACAGCACTGTTTAAATATATTACCATTTTATAACTTTACTAAGCAGGAAGCTATATCAGTATTTTAAACTATAAAATAATGAAGCATTAAAGGAAATACATTAGGAATTATATGTAGACTCTTACATTGTCTAATTAATTACCTTTAGGTAAAGTTTAATTCTTGCTAGGCAGACATGTTTGCATGCAGTGCCTCCTGTTCCTCATTCTGTGCTTTGATTGTTTGGCTTTTAGCAATTCCACACTGTATTTTTTGGCACTTTGTTTTCTGGGGCTGTTACCTCAGCTTCTTGAGATCAGCCAATGCTTCATCTTACTCTTCTAATCCTTACCATCCTTGAGCTCCTCAGTACAGTGCTTTGGTATTCGAGGGCTCCTCTTTGAGAGCCTTCGAACAACTGTCGATTGTCTCCTGCACATTTGATATTGTTAGTTACAAGTACCAATATTCAGAATATATCGTGAATTTATAGGTCCCAGTCTGGTATATCTGCTTTCTCAGTAACAGTCTCTGAACTATTCACTATAACTTAAAAACCTTTGAAAATCTTTAGAAATCATCTCTCAGCTCTGGAATTTGAAAAAAGCCCAATATTTTACTTACTTACTTATGTATTTATCTGTGAGAAAGAGGAAGGGGGTGGGGAGAGAATGGGCCTCTAGCCACTGCAAACAAACTCCAGACTCATGTGCCACCTTGTGCATCTGGCTTTACATGGGTCCTGGGGACTCAAACCTGAGTTCTTTGGCTTTACAGGTAAGTGTCTTAAGCGCTAAGCCATTTCTTCAGCCCAAAGGTCCAATATTTTAAGTCTCAGTTATTAATAAAGTTTTACCTACATTTTTAAATACCCTATCTGCACCCTGAGGGAAATCTAGACCATCACCAAAGCCATCTTTTGGAACCACTCTCCAATTACCCCCTTTCAACTCTTTACATTCTGCATTAACTCACAATTTGGTAGGTTTTTCACCATTCACTTACACATTTTCACGTATCTTTGCCACATCTATTTCTTTAATTAATTGATCAAACACCATATTTCCTATCCAAATGGGTTCAAACTGTTGTGATAAAGAATTGGTAACCATTTGCATTGGCCTGCATTTACCGTGCTTAGCAAACCCATCTGATCATGCTTATATCTCAGAAATTTTCATCATCGGATTTCTCAACAGATACCTTTTTCACGTGTCCCATTCTGATTTGAAAAGTCTGAACTTTAAATTATAAAATTTCTTAGTTCCGAGGAAAAGATATCTGTTAAAATGGAGTTTCTCAGTTGTGTATCCAATGTCTTTTCTGCCCTGTACACAATGCATGAGAATTTCTTTCAGTCTTAGGAGCAATATCTGCAAACAATTCTAATATAGTACAATTAGTCCAACTCATTCTCACGGTGTACATGTTAAAGGGTTTGGCTTCCTGGGATAGGCTCAGTATCACAACTTGCATACATGCTTGGAAGGATGAGAATATGCTGCAAAAATGGCAAATCAAACTCCTTAAATTGCACTTTAAAAATAACTAGAAGTCTATTATTTCTTTTTTTTGTGTGTGTTCAAGTAATGGATAATAGGTTGAGCTTTCCTTGTTGTTCCAAAATGATTCCAACAACATGAATTTTTAAAAGAAAATGATGCAAGCATCATCACACACATGAACTTGTAAGCTATGTCTGTAAGACGTGTATATTGTATGTATGCAGAGGCTCCTACACCTAGGAATGGAGTCATGTCTTCTCAAACCCCATAGTTGAGTTAAAAATATTTAAAGAAGCATTTAGTAAAATTAACACCTACCAAACATAGGTTGGCAAAACTATAGTCACATGTAAGGGGTCCTGGCTGACTTCAGGCCCCAAGCCCACCATCTAGAGAGAGTATCCTACTGCATATCACTAGCATGGAGAAAGATGAAAATTCATGTTGTCTACTGAAATCATCATAAATTGAGGATCATCTGTACATTAAGTGGTTCATAATATTATAAACATCAGAAACATTTCTGCACTTTTGTAGTGTTAATTATTTAGAACTTATCTCTACAGTTTTAATCTGTAGGTTTAGTTTCCCTATCCTTTAGCTTAAAATTGTGATCCTCTCAAAATGTGTCTTTGCAAATTTATAGTGATTCATTCCCAGTGTCAGCTTTACCACCGTTAGATCCCTTATTTTTTGTTAGCATACAAAGAAATATGTTTCACTGTATTCACTGTAAAATTTTCACGCACATACATCTTTCTACTTTGTTACCACCCTCCCATGCACCTTGTTACTTCATTACTACCAAACGTGGGACAAGCACAGAAGTTCTCATGAAGGGATTTATGGACTCAACTTATTAAGACTTGTGAAGCATCTTCCAACCTTTTACGACTTGGGGTAGGAGATCGGGTCGTGCATCGTCTGGGGTATAAACAGGGAGAGGGGAAGGTACTATAATGAGATTTTTTTTTTTTTCCGGTTGACCGTGCACAGTTCCCACGGTCAGCGCGGTTAGCGTCACGCACGCCCGGGCCGCGCGCGTGCGCAGGGGAAGCGTTCCAGCGTGGCCTTCGCCAAGTACTTCCGGGTCGCGGCGGGAGTCGCTTCCGGGAGCAACATGGCGGCCGCGGAGGACGAGCGGCCGGCGGGGAGCGGCGAGGGCGAGCGGCTGGATTTCCTGCGGGACCGGCACGTGCGGTTCTTCCAGCGCTGCCTCCAGGTCCTGCCCGAGCGCTACTCGTCGCTGGAGACCAGCAGGTAACTCGGGTCGGCGCCGCGGGGCCTGCATGGAGCCGCCCGCTCGTCCCCCGGAGCCTGGGCGGGCGGCGGGAGCGTCTCGCGTCTCCCCTAGCCGCCTTTGCCCAGCCAGTCCCCTCTCCGCGCCGTGCGCGTCTTCAGCCTTCCCCGCACAGCCTGTGCTCACCGGGCTTCCGTGCTGACGAGCAGGAAAGGGCACAACGCCCAGCGTCCGTCGCTCGTCGCCCCTGCCTGCCTTCCCTCTGCAGTCTCGAACTCCCAGCCCGAGGGAGCCACGCGCCTCGCACGGTGGCGCATCCCGCGGGGGCCCCTCGAGGCTCCTCCGTGTCGGCCGGCGCTGCGGGCCGCGGCCTGGCCGGGCGTGTGACTCACCGTCGCGGCGGGCCCACCCAGCCAGCCAGCCAGCCAGCCAGCCAGCCACCCTCCGGGGTGCCGTGCGCTCCGCAGTGCCGTGCTTTCAAAGACGGCTCCCGGCCCGGCTAGCACGGGACGTTGCGTTTTTGCGCTGTGGTCGCCCCACGCCCTCCGAACTCTCGAGCTTCTCTCCGGTGTCATTTGAACACTGCACGGCTGGCTCGGCTTGGAGAGTTTCGCAGGTCGCTTCTGCAACACCGCAGTCCAGAGGTGGCATTTACCGTGATAGGCGCTGAAAGGCAAGAGTTTTCAGTAGGCTGTGTGTTAGAATAGGGCTCGTGGGAGTGGACGGCAGGCACGTGTACCTAATCCAGATTTCTTTTGAGGCCTTCCTTCATCACCACCTGACATACTTCTTGGCTTATTTAATAACTTGTTATTATTTGCCACAGTGGGTCTGCCGTGTCCGGTTTGGTAGCCACTAGTCACATTTGCCTCAATTTGAATTAAATCCGATATAAAATTCAATTTCTCTGTTGGAATACCTACCACATTTTAAGTGCTCAGTCCCCATATTTAGTAACTGGCCAGTATTTCAATGTTTTGCAGCATCTCACCAAGTCCTGGAAGACACCACTGCATAAAGACCTTGAATAATAACCGGTTGGTGTCTAGCATATAAAAACAAATTAAAGAAATATTTATTGAATAATGTGAGCTGAGCCCTGAAGCATGAACAGATTATGTAAAAAGAAAAAGTGAAATGTTATTTATACTCTTTCTTCCATTCATAGCTCCTGGTAATTGGTATGCAGAGCCTATACTTAAACTTTAAAGGAAGATTTCCAGGGGTAGGGAATGTGGTTCAGTGCTGAGGGCCCTAGGTTCCACCCCTTACAGTGGACAAGGGGGAGATCCAAATCTTAAACCATGGATGTGGATATCATGGTGGGATGTTTAAAAAAAATGGCAATTAATATTTTAGGGGGACTAATTGCATATGATTTTATGAAGTCATCTGTCCTTTCATTGAATTGTGTTAATTACACACTTGAATAAGCTGTCATTGAAAGATCTATGGTTGCATCTTCAAAATGCCAAATATTTGACCTGTAAAATCCTGCCTTATGCAGAACAGTTTAGACTGGTGCGTGTTAGCAACACATCATGTCTACTCACAGTCTTAACAGTAAAAACTATCCGACTTACTGGATGATTCATTCAAAAACTTCAGTGTAACCATAGGATGTACACCAACCTCGGTTTATTGGTTGAGATGTTATAGTCACCTATGTCTACAGGGTTTCACTTGTATAAAATTTAAAAAATTAATTTTTAGATTTCTTGTGGCTCACTAATAAACCACATTAAAACATAGCTATATCAGATTTTGTAGGGTTTTATTTTGCATTATCTTTTTGTGATATGTTTGATTCATGATTGACCCTAAGTTGCTGTAGGTGCTGTGTTCTTTTTAAGGATAGACAAAAAATAGCTATATATTCATTCATTCACAAGGTCTCACTGTGTGACCTCAAACTCACAGTTCTTTTGTTTCTCTATCCTAAATGCCGAGGTTACAGTTATTTCACCACATTGGGCAAAATACCCCAATTCTTGGTCTCATGTTGAATTGGATACTTAGGAGGTACCTGATATCTTCTGTCCTGCTTTGGCAGAATTAATTCCGTGTTCCCATTTTTTTATAGTCTGACAATTAGAAATGATTTTTACTTTTCAAGTGATATGGACTTCATAAAAATAAGAATATTGTGTATTGAGTCATCTGGGATTTTTTATATTAAAAAAGGAATTAAAACAATTTTGAGCAGTGTGTTAAATGAGTTTAGTTAAACTGATATGGCATGAATGTGTAGTGTACTGTCAGGTCACGGTAGTGTTTAACAGTTTGGAAACATTGATATGTGTGAGTTAACCATGAATATCCACTGTCTGGTGACTTGCCATCACACATATTTGAAGTTCTTGACAGGATACAATGGCTTCTATGATCTGGCCCATGTTTCATCCGTATACTTGATTTCTACTACACTTCTCTTCTATTTTGAACCAAAGTTAGAGAACTAATTAAGGTTCTTTACCTCACAGCCACTTATCCACTTTCATTCCTTATTGTTCACTTACAGTATACTATTTGCAACAGAGTACTGAAACATCCTCTAATAATATTTCTTTTAAAAATTTTTTTGTTTATTTTTAATTATTTATTTATTTGAGAGCAACAGAAAAAGAGGCAGATAAAGAGAGAGAGAATGGATTGCGCCAGGGCCTCCAGCCACTGCAAGCGAACTCCGGATGTGCACGCCCCCTTGTGCATCTGGCTAACGTGGGTCCTGGGGAACCAAGCCTCGAACCAGGGTCCTTAGGCTTCACAGGCAAGCATTTAGCCACTAAGCCATCTCTCCAGCCTTAATAATATTTATTTCTGAGGTTACTAAGAAGCCTTCTCTGAATCCATTTCACTTCAAGTTGAGTTAATTGGACACTTTCATAGTGAATGTCACCCAGGGAATGTCACCATCATTGTATGTACCCACTGGAACTGTGGTCAGGAGGTCTTAGCATTGCCTGGGAGCTTGTTATAAATGTGGCACCTAGACCTTCACAATCAGAATCTGCATCTTATAAAATCTAAGACAAGTCATTTTTACTTTAGAGTTGTAATAATCTCTTGGCACAGTTATTTCTCCTGTTGGGCAGTCACAAATTTTAGCATGCACTAAACCACCTGGGATACTGCTCTTGCTATAGACTTTTAAACTCATGGTGTGGATTTTGGGAGGCTGCAGGAATGTGTACCTTTATAAGCACATTTGGCAGTTATTAAGAGTCTCCACAGCACCGCCTTTAATCCCAGTACTTGGGAGGATCACCTTGAGTTCGAGGCCACCCTGAGACTACATAGTGAATTCTAGGTCATCCTGCGCTAGAAAACCCTACCTAGAAAAACAAAAAACAAAACAAAACAAGCCTCCCACAGTCTCTCTAAAACCTCCACTGCTAGACTCTGATACAATAGAAAGAAGGGAAGAACACATTAGTGTTAGAATGATAGGCATTCGAAAGATTGCAACATAGTGTACATAGAGAAGAATGCAAGGGCATGAGAACAGAAAAACTAGTTGTATTGAAAAACATAAAACTATAAACCAGTTCTTAGAACACTCCAAGGTTAAGTGTACCCACATCTTTGTTACTTAATTCATTGAATTTTTGAGTGCATACCATGAACAAAGTCAACTTTCTTGAGGCATAGTTATTGCTGAGGACAGTGATTTTCACATTTGGCTGCTGCACTACTGAGATTTTTCCAGTGTTGAAAGCATATTGTTGAGCTGAGCATGGTGTTGCCCATCTTTAATCCCAGCACTTGGGAGGCAGTGGTAGGAGGATTGCCGAGAGTTTGAGGCCACCCTGAGACTATGAAATCTAGGTCAGCCTGAGCTACCTCAAAACACACACACACACATTGTTTCAAAGAACAAATATTCCTTTGGAAGCAGGGGAAACATGGGTAACCAAGTATCTGGAGAAAAGACCTGTAGTGTAATTAAAGCTTAAGGTCATTGTTATTCCTGTCCTTGCAAATCAAAGCAGACACAAATAGTAGTGCTTGTTGTAAGCAAGTAAATTATGTCATATTTACTTCATTATTGAAAGATAAGACTTAGTTAGAAAAGGTTAAATATCCTGCTCAGGGTCACATGTCTAGAAATTGTCCAAAGCAGAATTTCAATGCAGCTCATTTGGTTACAGATTGAGTGCTGAATTGCTCTGCAACAGTGCTTCCCACTGCCCTTAATAAGCTAGATGTCAGTGGGTTGTTAGAATTAAATTGTGATCATATATGAACAGTTCCCTAGTTCAATGTCCAGTACATGGTCATAGTCTCTCAACAGTGTAAGTTTCATGAATATCATTATTTATATCAATATCTCCTTAAGTTGGAATTAAATTACCTACTGATCTGTCTTATGTATGTCAGTCTTTTCCACCAGGAATTACAGAGAGGATTATGCCATTATAAAAAACAATGACTATTTTTGTATTTTTCCTAAAGCTGGTGATACCATTGAATATGCAGAAGCACGGTTAAAGTATTATATACCATAGCTGCCTTAGGTCATCAGGGCTTGTTTTTTTTCCCCTGGAACCTTCTTGAACACATTATAACATATATCAGGTGTCTCTGCCGTGAGAGTTTATAACAGTTAAAGCCTGGTATGATGGGGTGCACCTTTAATCCCAGCCCTCAGGAAGCTGAGGTAAGAGTATCACTGAGTTCTCAAGTCAGCCTGGGCTGGAGTGAGACCCTCTTCAAAAACAATAATGACAAAAAGGTTTAGAATAATTTGAAGTATTTATCACTGTTACACATAATAATTACTAGACTCTAGAAATGAAGTAACACTGTACATTCAGAATGCTTTTCATCATAAAAGCAAATGGTAGGATGTTGGTATTTATATGAAAGCACGGGGCTAGACTTCAGATTTAGTGTATAGTCTTGAGAGGGTGGTCATTATTTTGTAATTTTTTTATTTCATCAAAGAATATGCTCTGGAAAAATGGAATCAAAATGCATTTTATCTTGAATCCTAAAATTTATTAATTTTTTTGCAAAGAGTTACATTATTTGTAAGTAGACCTTGAGTGAAAATAAATTGACTTTAAGATTCGCTAGGAAGTAAACAACCTGTAAGCACAATTGTTCTTGACCAATTAGTAATAGTGATTTTTATGTACTTCCCATCCTTCTTGGCTTATTTGTATTGATAAGGTACAGGGAATTCTTTCTTTTAAATCCACTTTTAGCCTTCAAGTTGCTTATGTACCAGCTTCAGTGGATTCGTCTACCCTTCAGTTGAGTAAGGTTGGTTTTTTTGGTCCCTCAGTGTACTCCTCTGTGTGTGTGTGTGTGTGTGTGTGTGTGTGTGTGTGTGTTTATGTGTATGTTGGTGTGCGTCCATGTGGTGGCCAGAGGACAACCTCGGTGGAGTGTCATTCTTCCAAGTGTTGTTCACCTATTTTTAATGCAGGGTCTCTAACTTGGAGCTTGCCAATTATACTAGACTGGCTGGCCAGTGAGCCCCAGGGATCTGCCTGTCTCCATCTCCCCAAGCTGGGATCACAAGGTCTTTTTATGTGGGTTCTGGAAATCAAACTCGATGTATTAAGAAAAATTTAAATGTGTGTTGTATGTGTTTTAGCTATGGCAAGGTGGGAATGTTGTTTAAATTATTCTAAAAGTGGAATGGATTTTTACTTTGTCTGAGACAGAAACAGTTCAGTAGTTTGACAGTTAAAAGTGTTTTTACATTTTTGTCTTCTAGGCTGACAATTGCGTTTTTTGCACTTTCCGGGCTGGATATGTTGGACTCCTTAGATGTTGTGAACAAAGATGATATAATTGAGTGGATTTACTCCTTGCAGGTCCTGCCCACAGAAGACAGTGAGTGAGTTTTTAACATTTTATTTTCAGTATGACTAACAGTTCTTGGCATAACATGTGTTACAGAAGCAAGTCTCAGTGTTTATTCAGACTATTAAGATATTGATATGTCTGTGTTTTCATTATAGTTCAGTTTCCCCATTCTGCCCAGATACAACACTTAACAAGTATGATCACTCATCTCTTGAGTACACAACTCATAGTCATTAGGAGTTATGTTTTCATTGAAGTACTACATTATGTTGTATACTCCTGCATTGATGACTGTTTATTAATTATTTATATTGATATTTATCTATGACTAATCTTATAACAGTCACTATTTTTCATTCTCAGTCATTGTTTCTCTCTTCAATGAAAAATTCTTTAACATAAAGAAATTTAACTTCAGTCTGTTGATCATCTTTCTCCTGCTCACGTTTAATTAATATTTTTTAATGGTTTCTTAGAACTTTTCAGTCTTTTTTTTTTTTTTTTCTCTTGGTTTTCCAAGTTAGGGTCTTACTCTAGCTCAGGCAAACCTGGAATTCACTATGTAGTCTCAGGGTGACCTTAAACTCTCAGCAATCCTCCTACCTCTGCCTCCCGAGTGCTGGGATTAAAAGTGTGTGCCACCACGCCTGGCTTATCTTCAGTCATTTTTAAACTTCTTGAAACTTAACAGTTTTTAACAGAAACTATAGTAGTTACCTTTTCATTGCTGGGAAAAGCACTTGACCAAAAGGAACTTATGGAAGGAAAGGATTTATTATTTTTTTAAGAATAAAAATGAGCTCATTTAATTGAATTACTTATAATTGCTAATCAATTAGAAACACTTCTAGAAAGGTTATGGCATTCTTAGATTTCAAGTTAAATGATTCACAGGGGACAGAAAACTCTTAACAGTTCCATATTTAAAAATAAAATTAATCAAGATATAGTATGGTAGAGACCTATACAGTTTTTCAGAGCGTTGTAAAATAAAATATTACTAAAAGAAATATAAGTTCTTTACAAACAGCGAGAGGATTGCTGCATTACTAAGATTACAATGTAGTTTGTATTCAAATAACACAGCCATGTATTATAATTTCTTATAAAATGCTACTTAAATTTTATCCAGTGGATTTTCTTGTGGAAATCATATATACCATTCATCACCTAAGACTAGCTGAAGTTCAAATTCTCTGCAGCAGATTTGAGCCTGGTGAAAAGTTTAACACTTCCAATACTAGTATGATTATATGATTAGTTTGACTTGACAAATTAATGAACTGCTTAGATTTTCAGTTTCCTTATGTAAAAAATAAAGCTATAGCAACTAGTTCTTAGAGATTTTGAGAACTAAATAGTATAACATGCAAAATCTTCTAAAAAGTGACTGGAGTGGTCAATGTTCAGTACATTCTGGTGGCCATTGCTTTGTACTACTAGTAATAATAAGAGACATTTGTTGTTAGCATTATTACTGACTTAGCTCTCTCTATTTGGACCTTTCCTGTTGTTTTATATATGCAGGCTCATCTATTATCTGTAGCTGCAAGTGCAATCTATAGCTTCTTAAAAGTCTTAACTTGTGCATCTCTGTAAGATCTCTGCATCCTTCTGTGAACTTACTGTTTGGTATTTGTAGCTCTGACATGATGAAAATGCTTTTTGAAATAAGGGTGAACTGCTCCTGAGTTTGTATTGTTTGTTAATGTCTTTGTTTTTTCTTTTACTTGTTTATTTTTTTATTAATTAGTTTTGTATTCAGCAAATACAGTCAGTTTGGTACCATTATTAGGCTCATCCGTGACCTAGCCCCTCTCCATCTTACAGTTTGGAGGGAAAGCTTCATCATGGTGGGGAGAGTATGGCAGGAGCAGACAGCTGGATGTCATATCTCCACAGCAGCACGGAGGGAGGAGTGAACTGAGTGCAGAAGTAGGCTTGGGCTATAACCCCTTAAGGCCCACCCCAGCAATACACCTCCTCCAGCAAGTTCCACACTTTAAAGGTCCACAAACTTCTTAAACAGTGGCACCAGCTAGGGATAAAGTATGAGGGTTAATTATATACACACACAAGGCTGTCAGGAGCATTTTATATTCAAATCACCACAGAAGATAATGGGAGGGGATTATGATCTAAGTATATTATATGCATGTATTAAAATTGTCAATGAAAAATTAAAACAATAAATTTCTAGAATTCATAAGTTACATGGTCAACTAAATATGCATATTTTATAAGTTTTATTAGGCACTTTCATTCTCTTACCTAATACAGATAAGTAGCTCATTACTTTCTATCAGCTGGGAAGCATGATAATTTGATTAGTAATTAAAGATTCTAACATGTTGGTGAGTAGCATTTATTAAATTTCTTGCCAAGAGTACTTTGCCAAACCTGTGGGAAGGTTCTTTGGCAAGGTATAAATTCTAAGAAACTATGACTGAAGGTAGGTCAAAGTCCTGGTAATTTGCAAAATGTGAGTAACTTTTGGTTTTTTTGAGGTAGGGTCTCACTCTGGTCCAGGCTGACCTAGAATTAACTCTGTCATCTCAGGGTGGCCTTGAACTCATGGTGATCCTCCTACCTCTGCCTCCTGAGTGCTGGGATTAAAGGTGTGTGCCACCACGCCTGGCTTTTTATTTTTCTTAATAACTTCAATTTTATCAAGTTCTACAGTTGATTCTGATGGGTAGATCATGCAAGAACTTTGTGCTGCTGCTGCTGAGAAACACTAGATGGTGCTATTTATTAACCTCCAAAAATGTTTAAATTGTACCTGGAATATACATGTAGTTACTGACTTAGAATGAGTTATGCTTTTACCTGTATATGATGGAAAGGTAAGCTTTCTAGGGTTATAAAGGAAATGACAATAACAGACAATTCTTGCCAGGAACCAGAAAGACAAGTCTAATGAAGTTAAGAGTAGTAATAGTGTTATCTCTTACTGAATGAAAATCATTTTTTTTAAAAGATAGCTACTTCAGTGTATGGCTGATGAATCAGTTTAATGAATAAATAGTTCTTGGGTCCTGGGTTTAATGTTATTTAACTTGCCATAGGAAATACTAAGATCTTAATATATTTATTTAGTTAGTTGAGGGAGAGAGAGACAGGGAAGCAGATAGAATAGGTATGCCAGGGCCTGTAGCCACTGCAAATGAACTCCAGACATATGTGGTACTTATGCGTATGGTTTATGTGGGTACTGGGGAATCGAACTTGGGGCTTCATAGTCTTCATAGACAAGCGTCTTAACTGCTAGGTCATCTCTCTAGCCCCATAAACAATTTTTAAATTCAGCTTCAGTGTTCACAAGTATTTCAGTAAGGGCAAGAGTTATTGCATTGTTTTCCTTATATTGTGACTGGCTTGTGAAATTCACATGTCTTTTTCATGATGACAGTGTGTACTCCTTTATAAAAAAAAAAGAGAAGAGAAGACATTCTTGAACTTTTGAAAGAAAAGCTGTTACTTTTCTGTTTCACTTTCAGCACTATATAATGGACAGATTTTAAATAGTTATAATCAGTAGCCTTGGTAACCATGCTCAAGTACAATTTAAATATGTCCTTTAACCCTTATTGTCCACTTCCAGTATATTACTGTTCTAGTTCAAAAGTACAAGAAACTTTGGGCTATACTTGTGATTCCAACACTTTGTAGGCAGAGGCAGAAGGCCAGCCTGGGACTGCAGAGCGAGTTCTAGATAAGCCTGGGCTAGAGTGAGACCCTACCTTAAAAAAAAAAGAGACACTAACAGCTTTGGTACTCAAATACTTATTTCTGAAAGACTATATAACTAAACTGCTTCTGCCTCAAAGTTAATAAAAAAAATAAAGTACAATTTAATTAAGCACATATTTTGTTTTCTAGGATCAAATCTAAGTCGATGCGGTTTTCGAGGCTCTTCATACCTGGGTATTCCATTCAATCCATCCAAGGTTAGTTCTGTGAGCCAAAATGTAGAAAAAAGTAGGGAGATTTCAGTAAGGAAGAAGATGACGATATTACTCAAAAAGAACCAAGGTTTCAGGTTTTACTATGCTAAATGCTATCTGGTAATATGGACTCTAAACTGAAATGCCCTGAAGGAAACTTCTAGCCTCCTTGTTGGAAGTTTATGTTACTTATATATGCAAATTTTTCTCTTCTTACAAAACCTTAATGTCTCTTATTATTTCCTATGTGTATGTGTAAAAGTTCTTATTGATTTCCTGGGAAAACAGAAATTGGCACTCAATGTGCTCAGATGCTTGTCCTCCCAGAAGTCAGCAGCCTCTGTATGTTATAAGACTTTATGTTAAGCTCTCATTTCTTAGCAGCTATTCTCCAGGCAGTGACAGAAGACTCAGGGAATGATCTGTTTAATGATGTATGTGGCACTAGGCAGAACTTCCTTGGTATTTTGGACAGGGCTGTTCAACCAGCTCATGCCAGAATCACATGGCCTAGCAAGGTGAAGAGCTCTTTTTTCTTCAAAGAGTCAAACTCAGTACAAGTTTTGTAGACGTTACATTTAAACACAAAATCAGCAGTGTTTATCTTTTTTTCTTTTTTTGAGGTAGGGTCTCACTCTAGCCCAGGCTGATCTGGAATTCACTATGGTGTCTCAGGGTGTCCTCGAACTCACAGTGATCCTCCTCTTACCTCTGCCTCCCGAGTGCTGGGATTAAAGGCGTGCGTCACCAAGCCCGGCTATCAGTATTTTTCTATAATAGAAAGTGAAGGAGGGTTGGAGAGATGGCTTAGAGGTTAAGGTATTTGCCTCAAAGCCAAAGGACCCAGGTTTGATTCCCCAGGATGCACCAGAGGTGCACACATCTGGAGCTCATTTGTAGTGGCTAGAGGCCCTCTCTGCATCTCTTTCTTTCTCTCTCTCTCTCCCCCTCTTTCTCTATCAAATAAATAAATAAAATATTAAAAAAAGAAAGTGAAGGAAAGCTTGATTTATTTATTTTTCCCTTTCTTTTTGGTGCTGGAGATCAAACTCAGGGCCTCAAGCATGCTAGGCAAATGATCTACTACTGAGCATATCCCTAGCTCCTAAAAAAACAACTCACAAGCTAGACATATAGTAGCTCACACCTATAGTCCGAAGCCCTCAGAAGCCTGAGGCAAGAGAGTTGCCATGGATTTAAGGCCAGTGACTTCCAGGCCAATCTGGGTTAAAGAACATGACCCTGTTTTAAAAGGGGGGAAACAGGAAAGAAAAGAAAAAAGAAGCCTTGCAAATGGAAACTTTGTCCTTCATGGGTTGGATTCAGCCTCTTGTAGAAGGTTCCAAGCCAGTATATGATTGTGAATAAAAAGGTCCTCGTTTTCCCATATTCTCCTTCAGTGATTGTGGAGATGACATGATTTGAGAGAGAATGTTTGCACTTTATTCCTCTGCCTTAAGCTAGACACAAACTTCGAGTTAGGGCCAATCAATTTATCAAGATGTTTCTAATAATGTGTGCTTTTTCTTAGTAGGCAATGTAAAAACGGTAGACTCATAAAACACAGTTTTTCATATATGTGATGCTTTCCAACTTTAAGCCAATCCTGTGTAGAGTCTTTCCAGTTTGTAGTGAATAGGATGTCTGAAGTATCATGACATAAGTAATGATAACTGTAGTATAGTACAAGGTCACAGAGACATATATAACAAACTGCCTTAATAATATTACCTTTAAAAGAAAAACACTGTGTGTGTGTTATTTTTTTCATTATTATTTGAGATAGGGTGTCACCATACTGTTGGCCTTCAGTTCCCATATGGTTGGCACTGCATGAATGTATCACTGTACCTGACTCCCTATGAAAACTTTAAAAGTAACAAGAAGTAAAATTACATTTAACTAAACTTTTGCCCTTGGCTTACAGTTTCTCATGAAACCCATTCTTGGCCCTTGATTTCACCTGGACCTTGTTCTTGATAGTCTCACTCCATTTGCTGCCTTCATCTGACTTCCTTAGTAGTAGAAAATCAAGACTCCAAGTGGAACCTCACAGGCCTGCAAGGAATTGTCATTGAGGTTGGAAGCATAGAGTCTAGAAAAGAGATGAGCCAAAAAAGTGAAGAGACACAAGATTATTCATCTCAGTATATAAATAAAGCAGCCTCACTGATATTTTTCCTCAGAAGCCACCAAATTTTACCTGTGAATCTGGACTTACTTGATTGACACTTAGGGCCTTAACTGGCTATAGACACTGATGGATCCTCCCAATCCTCTTTTTTCACTTTGTATCATAAATCCTATGCATTGTGTTGTTAACACTGTCTTTACTTTATAGCCCCAGAATTTTCCTTCCCGATTTCATTTTCATTTTCTTCTGCCTTCTCTCCATCTATACCTTCCCAAGCTTCTACTCTGCTGCAGAAATCCCTGTTTAAATCTATTTACCATATCTCCTTTATGATCACTTGAATAGTCTCTGTGTTGCACTTGTATCATCAGGTCTCTCTTCTGCCTTTAAATGTTATGGTTCACATTTGGTTTGTTTGGATTCCCTACCGTTCATACCAGAAATTGAAATGTGCTATAGGAGTTCCAAGAAGCCCATGATAAATATGAAATGAGCTTGAGTTCTAAGGATGGACTTAGAATGAAACATACCAAGTTAAAAGCTGATTGGTTATTTTTGTGAGACTATAAATCAGTGGTATCTAAGAATGGATGAGAGGATGTAGGTTCAAATTTAACATGTATTAAATGTCATGGAAATAGGCTATGAAGAAACATAGAAGGCCAGTATGTGATTAAGTTGCTAATTTTCTTAGACCCTTGGACATTGTGATTCCAATTTCTATTTGTTTTTTTAATGTGTTAATTCCTATTTGTTTTTATAGTGTTGATACAGGTATTGAGGTACCTGAACTGAAACAGGAAAACCTATGAGATGATGAATTAAAAAATATACTCTATTTTGTCAGAAGTTTCTTAAATTGAGAAATCAGTTAGGAGAATATGAAATGTTACATTTAAATGAAATTATTTGTGTATGTGTGTATAATTGGTATATGTGTGTGCAGTATTTACCCATGTTCGTGCAGATGCATATGCCCCATGCAGTTGCCAAAGGAGAAGTTCTGGTACCACCATTGTGCTTATACTTGTTCCCTTGAAACACAGGCTTAGGGCTGGGGATATAGCTCAACAGTTAAAAGCACTTGCTTGCCCATGTTCAGTTCCCTAGTACCTCGGAAAGCTAGATGCAAAGTGACACAACTACTTAGAGTGTAGCCTCAGCATCGAGAGGCCCTGGTGTGCTCACCTCTCTCTCTCTCTCAAATGAATGATGAATGAATGAATGAAGAGAGACAGTCCAACTATACTTGCAGCTACCCTTTCCAGTAGTTTTTTTTTTTTTTTTTTTTTTTTTTGTCCACAGTGCTGGGAATTGAATCTACAACTTAAGGCATACTAACCAAACTTAGCTGAATTCCCAGTACAAATCTTGCTTTTTTAAAAATTTATTTGTATGTCGGTATGTGTGGGAATGCCAGAGACTGTTGCTGGTACAAATGAGTGCCCGTCCAGCTGTACATGAGTGGCACAGGAATTAAACCTGGGCAGCAGGCTTTGCAAGCATCTTTAACTGCAGAGCTGTCTTCCTAGACCTAAATATTTATTTTATAAATCTTTTTGTGTGTGTCTGTAAAATATTAAATGCTTTTCTAACTTTCTAAGTCTTAATTTGTAAGTGATAGGATTGACTAGGAAGCTCAAATAAAAGTTTGTTCAGTATCAATTTTGAAAAATTGGAGGTATGTAAGGTAAAATTATGTAGCTTGCAATGTATGCAGTCATACTTATACTAAGGTATATATAAAAATAGAATTTAGGGGCTGGAGAGATGGCTCAGCAGTTAGGGCACTTGCCTGCAAAGCCTAAAAACACAGGTGTGATTCCCCAGTACCCACAGAAGCACAAGGTGGTGCATGCATGTGGAGTTGGTATTCAGTGGCTGGAGGCCCAGGCACACTCATTCTCTCTCAACCTGTCTGTCTCTATCAAATAAATACTTTTAAAAAACAGAATTGTTTTTCTCAATTGGCAATCTGTACAAATTGGTGTAACATTTACTATTTGCTAAAACCTCATGCCAAACTAGTTCATGAAACATTTTAAATTTTAATATTTTAGTTCATTAATATATTAATTTTTAATTTAGAGTCCTGGGACAGCTCATCCTTATGATAGTGGACACATAGCGATGACCTACACTGGCCTTTCATGTTTAGTTATCCTTGGAGATGACCTAAGCCGAGTAAATAAAGAAGCTTGCTTAGCAGGCTTGAGAGCTCTTCAGCTAGAAGACGGAAGGTATGACTCATTCATTCATTCATTGTTACTTTATTATTTAAATTAAAACTGGATATAATGCTATACTAGGTTTTTAGAGGATCATATGTTCTTGATTAGAACCACGTGGGGATGGGAATGTCGCTCAAGAGTAGTCCTCTCCTGCATGCACAAGGCCCTGGGTTTGATTCTCAGTAATGAAAAGGAGAGAGGGAGGGGAAAGAAAGTAAAGTTGACTTTGTATATAGTTGTGTTTAATCAAAAAAAGTAATGCTTGGTTTTGGTATGAATGAAAATAAAATAATTTTACAATGACAGAACTCCTTTTTCTTTATTTTTATTTTTATTTATTTATTTGCAAGCAGAAAGATAGAGAAGAGAGACAGACAGAGAATGGGCGTGCCAGGGCCTCTTGCCACTGCAAATGAACTCCAGATATGTGCACCACTTTGTGCATCTGGCTTTACATGGGTACTGGGAATCGAACTGGGTCCTTAGACTTTGCAGGCAAGTACCTTAATCTCAGAGCCATCTCTCCAGCCCCCCTCCCCCCTTTCTCTTTGAGGTAGGATCTCACTCTATCTCAGGCTGACCTGGAATTAGTTTCAGGGTGCCCTCAAACCGGGGCAACCCTCCTACCTTGGTTCCTGAGGGCTAGGATTAAAGGTATGCACTAGCATGCTCGGCTCTCTTTATTTTTAACTTACCTTCTAGATGGAGAGAAAGATATTTTGAAGTAAGCATTCATTTAGTTCGAACTTTTAGTCCTTAATAATTGGGAAGAAAGGAATGAAAATCGAATATTAAGTTCAAAGTATACAGGCAGTTTTATCCTTTCTTTAAATATTTTTTTTATAATTTATTTATTTATTTGAGAGTGACAGACACACAGAGAAAGACAGATAGAGGGAGAGAGAGAGAATGGGCACGCCAGGGCTTCCAGCCTCTGCAAACGAACTCCAGATGTGTGCGCCCCCTTGTGCATCTGGCTAACGTGGGACCTGGGGAACCGAGCCTCGAACCAGGGTCCTTAGGCTTCACAGGCAAGCACTTAACCGCTAAGCCATCTCTCCAGCCCCAGTTTTATCCTTTCTGTTCATATAAAATACTGTTTGGTGGTTTGTTGTTAATGTCCAAAGAATAGTGCAAGTTTAGTTAGAAACAGTTGTCAATCTGTCAAGACGGTAAAGCAGTAGTGACACTATCTAAAGAAAAGACTTTAAATTGAATGTTTTTTTTGTTTGTTTGTTTTGTTTTTCGGGGTAGGGTCTCACTCTGGTTCAGGCTGACCTGGAATTAACTCTTGTCATCTCAGGGTGGCCTCGAACTCATGGCGATCCTCCTACCTCTGCCTCCCGAGTGCTGGGATACAGACTAGGGATACAGACTGGGGCTACAAATATACATAAGCACACCCAGTTTTTTATGTGGTTCCTTGGGAGTTGAACCTGGTGATCTCCAGTCAAAGAAGTCCTCATGCTTAAGGCGTGCGCCACCACGCCCGGCAAGAAAAGACTTTAAAATGTGTCTTGCTGTTGTGATCTTTTCTCCATATACTAATGTCTGTTTTCCTGTCAGTGTTTTCAAAACAGTACTCTGTTTATGATATTAATGTAGGCATAAAGAATAAACTCACATGTGGAAGTATTACAAAAACTATCTATTTACCTCAGCCTTCACAAGTGACTAATCTCTCAGTATTGCCTTGATTGCTGCTACTTTATCTTTGTTTGTAAAGACAAAATAGGAGCTAGAGAGATGACTCAGTGGGGAGGAGCACTTGCTGTACAAGCATGAGGACCTAAGTTCGACCTCCAGCACCCACCTGAAAAGCTAGGCATGGCATTGCCTGCCTGTAGCAGTGGTGCTGAAGAGGGCAAAGGCTGGGTCACTGGGACTCCCTGTTTTGGTCACCTAGTTTAACTGAAAAACAGGGAGCTGCAGGTTCAGCAAGAATTGCAGAGAATAAGGCAGAACAGCAGTAGAGGAAGATACCGGACATCTTCCTGTGGCCTCTGCACATGTGTGCATGCACATATGTACATGTGGGTATAGATCACACATACTCACTATATATAATACAAGCAAGAAAAAAAGAACACAGTATTACATCTTGAAAACCAATTAAATATGTAACAAAACAGTATAAGTAATTAGTAGTTATATATACACTTAGAAGAAATTTCACATGGGCGTAGGAGTTTCTCACTATCTAAGAATAGGTTCAAGGCTTGACTTGCTACTTTGTTATTGCTGCCATTAATTCTTAAACTATTGTATCATAACTTTCCTTGTTGGAAATAACTAATTTCCTGTGGTTAGTAGTATATGTTAAGGATAACATGTTAGTATGAAATATTATCCAGAAAGCTAAATGGAAGTTGAGTGATAATTTAGATATCACTTTATATTATTCAAGTTATTAATCCTCATATGTGGTATAAGTAGAATATAGTTTTAAAACTAGTGACAGATGTTTCTGGGAGTAAAAACAGGTGTTCATGACCCCCTTGGGAACGTAATAATCCAGTATTAATACAAAACTATGTCTTTGTTATTTTCAGTTTTTGTGCAGTACCTGAAGGCAGTGAAAATGACATGAGATTTGTGTATTGTGCTTCGTGCATTTGCTATATGCTCAACAACTGGTCAGGCATGGATATGAAAAAAGCTATCAGCTATATTAGAAGGAGTATGGTGAGTTATGTTGGTTAAAATGAGCTAGTTTATTATTGCTGGCATATGAGGGCTACAGTGTAATGTGTGCCTCATCTTTTCCACCAGATTTGGAAATACGGTTGCTTTATTGGTGGATTGTATACCATAACACATAGAGAAATAATATAAAATACATTTTGGGTTTTTTTGAGGTAGGGTCTCAGTCTAGCCTTGGAATTCACTATGTAGTCTCAGACTGTCCTCAACTCATGTTTCTCCTGCCTCTGCCTCCTGAGTGCTGGGATGAAAGGTGTGTACAACCATGTCTGGCTAGAAGTAATATTAAAGAGCAAATTCTTTAGCCATTAAAATTTAATACTTGTGTTTTTTAATCTAAAGCTTATTTTAAGGACAATAACAATAGAAATATTATTGTTACATATAGTTTACCGGTTTTATTGCCAGTGGTAAGAAAAGTTTAGTCTTAGGCAGAGTCTGCTTCATCTCATGTTAAACTGGAGAACTAGAAGTGCTCTTTTCCACATTACTACTTCCCAAATGTGAATGTCTTAGCTTTACAGATAGAACTTTTAACACTGCTAATTCTACCTTTAGTTAGTATTTAACATTTCAAAGTGCAAATTTCTTCAGGTTCTTAGAGAAATTAAATTGGTATTTTCTTCTGGTTTTTTTCTTGTTTTGTTTTGTTTTGGGGTTTTTTTTTTTTTTTGGCTGTTTCTTGGTGATAGGGCTGATTTTCATGCAATGAGATGTTTTCATTTTGTTTGTTCTATTTATGTTTAACAGTAACTGAAAGGTCTGAGAAAGGTGACCTAATTGGTTATTGATCATGATGCTCATTTGTTATGTATATAGTAATTTTTGGACATTATGCTTTAGGCAATCATTCACAGTTAGTATACTATTATTACTAAGATTTAACTATCTTTTTTTATTACTTATACCTTGATAACTGGAATTAATACATACTAGCACTGCATAAAGCAGTCCTGTATTTTCAATCTTCGAGTGGACTTTCTCTTAGGCAGTGATTTTTAGATCAAGTTCAAGCATAGCAGTACCTCTTTCTCCCTCAGTTCCTTACAAAGCACCATTACTTTCTGCATCTTTGTGTCAAAGAAGGCTGACTGGGGTCTGGTGTTAATTTTTCTGTAGGCTGACTGGCGTCTGCTGTTAATTTTTCTGTAGGCATGTAATCTGAAGCTTGAGTATGTCTTTGCAAAGGTCTGTTCTTGCTCTGCTTTGGTTTTGGAGAATATGTGAGGTAATTGAAATTTAGGCAGTCATGTTATCCTTAGTAAGCCAAAAGTGTCTTGAAACAAATTTATGTCTATAAAGTTATGACTGTAAAATATTTGCATTTTTGTTCAACTTGTATTCACTTGGGTCTGCGAGAAGTATAAGGGTTGGAGTTTTTATTAGATAGGAGCTGAATATGTAGGTGCTGTCTCTACCCTTTGTTCTCAGGGTGTGCCTTTAGTGTGTACGTTTACTGATTTGCTTTGATGAAAAAGATAAGGTTGCTGACTTTAAAATGCCTGGTTCTTCTTCTGTGGAGAAAAGTGAGTATTAGAGAAGGCAGAAAGGAGAAATAAAGGAGACCAAAAAGTTAACTCAGTGGCAACTTATTTGTTACAGTTACTTTTTCTCTATTAAACTAAAATGTTTTTCTTTTTCAGTCCTATGACAATGGGCTGGCACAGGGAGCTGGACTTGAATCTCATGGTAAGATGTCATAAATGATTACATAGGCTTGGAAGACTTCTCAAATTGTTTCAACCCTTAATATAAAATGATTTTCTTTGCCACTCTACTTTTTTGTCTTTTACGTTGTTGCACCTACCTACTTGGTTATTAACCATTAAAAGAGTGTTTCAAGCCAGGCATGGTGGTGTACACTTTTAATCCCAGCACTCAAGAGTCAGAGGTAGGTAGATCAATGTAACTTCAAGGCCACCCTGAGACCACATACTGAATTCCAGGTCAGGCTAAGCTAGAGTGAGACCCTACCTTGAAAAACAAAACAAAAAACATATTCCAACCAGAATGTTCATAGAGTATTTTCTAATAATTTCTCCAAGTGGTAGCTGTGTAGAAATGTCTTAGAATTGTTTATTAGGTTATTGTTTGAAGACCTGACCCTAAAAGGCAGTAAAAGATACAAGATAAATATTTGACAAGTTTTATTTCCCTTCCATAGTATAAGTATCCTTAGTGATAATCACAAGCCATTTTGCAATTTAACGTGTATGTTCAGTAAAAACATGAGCATAGTTTTTTCTTACATATTTCCCTTCACTTTTGGCAAAAGCAGAAAAGGAGGTAGAGGCATTAAGTTTGTCAGTACACCAGTAGTCTCAAGTTGAAAGTTGTCATTCAGAAGTAATCAAGCTTATCTTCCCTTTTTAAAGAGAAAGCACAGGTCATGAAGACTTTCTGAGCAAACTTCAGTTTCTTCATCACAGCAGGGTTTATAAAAGTATTTTTATGTATCTTTTGGCAATTTCATATGTGTACATAATGTATTTTTATCATATTCACCTCCCTCCCATTACACTTGTATCCCCTTCCTAATCCGGAAGAACCACTTATAATTTCCAACTTCATTGTGGCCCCTTGAGTTTAATTAGGATTACTTGCATGAGCATGGGTTAGGGATTATTTACTGGAGCATAGGCAGCTCATCAGTGGCACCACTGAAGAAAATTATGTACCCCCTTTAGTAACCATTAGCTGCAAGTCGCTCATCAGAGCACTAGAGCCTTAGGAGTTCCTACCACCCATGATGGTATGCCAAGGGGCCAGTCTTGTGCACAGCTTACGCAGATAACCATAGCTGCTGTCAGTTATGAGTGTAATGGCTGTGCTGCATCAGAAGACAGTGTTTCATAGCACTTCTCATCCTCCAGATCTTAAATTCTTTCTAATACCTCTTCAGCAATGTTTCCTAATATTTTGAGCAGGTGATTTAGATGTTCTAGGTAGAGCTGAGCATTCAGCAGTTACTTTCTCAGCACTCTGACCAGGTATGAGTCTGTATTAACCATTGCCCATTGTGAAAAGAAGTTTCTTGGACCAAGGCTGAGAATACCCCTAAACTATGGCTATAAACATAAGTATTTAGAAGTCAGGTTTGACATATTCTTTGAGCAAAACAGTAATAGTAGGTTCACCCCAAGGGCCTAGCTATGACCTCCCCAGCCATGGGCTTTTTACCAGGTTTATAGTAATAGGCCTGAATTAATTACCTCCTGTAGAGTGGGTCCCATAGCCAACTAGAAAGTGGTTGATGGGTTACACCTATAACAGTAATGCCACTTTTGTACAAGTGGGCACATCTTGGCTATGAGGTCAGTATTTAGCACCCAGGGTCCACAGCTTGGATAAGACTGTTGATGACTTTTCTGCCTTAGGAGTCTGTATAGCATCTTTATATATTATGAAAGCTAGGCTTCCACTTCAGTTCCACCTTATTGTCTCTTGTGTCCTGAACCTAAAGTGCTAGTGCCTTCAACAGCAGAGACTTGTCATCTATTTCTAGTAGTCGACCAAAGGTAATGGCCTGTATTGTTTTGGTAGCCTCTGGAGCTTACAGTAATTTTTATGTGTTCTTTCATTGTCTCCTTCCTTCTCACATGATTAGAATAGGACTTTGGCTCTGACATCAATCAGCAGCAATGTGATCGTGTCTCCTCACTTAATTTCTGTAAGAGTTTTCCTTATCAACAGATTTTTTTTTTAATTTAACTTAATTTATTTATTTTATTAACAACTTCCATGATTATAAACAATATGCCATGGTAATACCCTCCCTTCCTCCACTTTCCCGTTTGAAACTCCACTCCATTATATCCTCTCCTCCTCAATCAGTCTCTCTTTTATTTTGATGTCATGATCTTTTCCTTCTTTTATGATGGTCTTGTGTAGGTAGGGTCAGGCACTGTGAGGTCATGGATATCCAGGCCATTTTGTGTCTGGAGGAGCACGTTGTAAGGAATCCTGCCCTTCCTTTGACTCTTACATTCTTTCCACCACCTCTTCTGCAATGGGCCCTGAGCCTTGGAAGATGTGATAGAGGTATTGCAGTTGGTGGGTACTGACCTGGTGTAATCCCAGTTACCTTTTGGGATGATTTTGGCCTCAGGTGTGTTGCGCTTCTGCTTGGGTCCCTCAGGTGCACTGTGGGTTCAAATGGGCTGGCTGGGTCACTGGATCGCTGCCCTGGACGCTGGTGCTGGGTGGCATAATCTCCCTTCCCTAGGTCTCTGGTGTTTGCTGGAGCTTGCACTGGTGGTGGGGGAAGGGAAGGCTGTGGATGGTGTGTCTAGTTCTCCCACTGGTTCATGTGATCCTCTGCCTTGTGATCTGGTCCTCCGTTGGTCCTTGTGGTCCTATTTTCACGTTTTTTTTAAAAAAATTTTATTTATTTGAGAGTGACAGAGAGAGAGAAAGAGGTAGGAGCAAGAGAGAGAATGGGTGCGCCAGGGCTCCCAGCCACTGCAAACAAATTCCAGACGCGTGTGCCCCCTTGTGCATCTGGCTAACATGGGTCCTAGGGAATTGAGTCTTGAACCGAGGTCCTTAGGCTTCACAGGCAAGTTCTTAACTGCTAAGCCATCTCACCAGCCCCTATCTTCACGTTCTTTTTGAGTTTGCGAGAAGCTCCTGTTTGAGTGGAAAATCACCACACCTGGCTTTTCCTGTGGCTCAAGCTGAGCCTGGCCGCTGTGACCCCACAGACCTGCTGGTGCCGCTGCTGGAGCTGCTGCTGCCTGCTTGTGTGGGCTCTAGATGCTCTGGATCTCCCTTACTTCTCTGCTACAGTTTGTAATTCTTTATACTCCTCACTTTTTAGTAGAAGAGTGTATTTTGCTGGGATTGTTGTTTGTTTTTTTTTTTGTTTTTTTTTTGGTTTTTTGGCTTTTTCTCCCCTAGACTCCTTTTGGCAGGGGTTCCTTCTCTGCTATTCTGCTATCTTAACTGGAAGTCCTTGTTTTTTTTTTTTTTTTTTTTTTTTTGGTAGGATCTCACTGTAGCCCAGGCTGACTTCTAGAGTAGAAATTTTTAAGAAGTGATCAAGGAACCTGTGTACAGAAGACTCTCAAATTTTCTTTTGAAACCATACTATAATTATGATACCATAACACCTGTGTATGCCTGAGCTCCAGAAATTTGGATGTAGCTAGTAATAGATACCAAACAAGACTCACTTCCCCAAAACCAACACTATGGAACTGAGTTTTGAAAACAAAGAAAAAAGAGCTTTATTGCACGGTCAGTCAATAAAGTGGTTAGGTTACTCAAGTGTGCCTCCTTGATTAGTCTGTACAGGGAATTTTTAGGAAGAGAGAAGGAAGAAGCTGTTTATTGATTGGATATGGTAGTGGTGAGAAAGAGATGTTTTAGGGTTCTTTTTATGGTTATAGACAGTCAGTCCTGCCTCTTTATAGACCACATGCTTCTTTGTGGGGATGGAGAATTGTATTCTGCATGGGGAATTTTAACCTTGTAATATCAAAATATTGATGGCTAGTAGCTGGCTTGTGTATATATATCTGTTGTTTAAAAGCTCCTCTGAAGCTGTGTGTGGTGGCATACACCTTTAATCCCAACACTTGGGAGGCAGAGGTAGGATCGCTCTGAGTTCAAGGCCACCCTGTGACTGCATAGTGAATTTCAGGTCACCCTGGGCTAGAGTGAGACCCTACCTTGAAATCCCACTCACCCCAAATAAGCTCCTCTGAAACCTTCCCTTTGTGAATTTTGGAGGCTTTTACTGGCATCCATCCTAAGCACTTTATTATTTAAGGAATTTATATCTAGGTGAGTCCAGTCTCTAATTTTAGGGATACTTAATTACTTTATTGATCATGCATCTGAGCAGGAGGAATACATTTGCAACAAAAAGGAAATACAAGTTGACACTGTGAAACTTCTAAAATGATTAGTGTCCTTTTGCCTAGGGAAGTTGTCACTTGCTTAGTAGTCTCAGGTCAAGGAGTGTTCTCACTCAAAGCCTGTGTGTTCAGGTCCCTTGGTTGTTCCTCTGCACTCTGGCTTGTAGAGAGAGAAGATAGACTCTGACATTTACTTGTGTCTTTTAACCTCAACCTTGTCACTTTTCTTTTTCCTTTACCCAAAACGCTTCCTTTTCATCTGCTTCTTGTTTTACTTTCCTTTTAGCTTTACCTACACATGTTCTAGTGTTACCTTCTTGTAAAGCTGAGATGAGTCTTTTCCACACCCAGCCCCAAGCAGCCTTTCTCCCTGACACATGCTATTTCTACTTATCTCTTTTTATCCTGTCTCTTCTCTGCTAGTTGGCCACATGATTATGTGATATTCCTGTCTTGTCTGCACATGTCCACCTACCCTCTACTCCTTAGTTAATATTTGATGAGTGACCACTCTGTATTCCACTTTTTATCCCTTGTCTGGAAAACTGAAAATGAAATGTGTCTGCTCCAGTTTATGACAATCTAGTTTTTGCATGTTTTTCTTAACTCTATAATCCAAATACTTGATGTATTGTCTTTTTTTATTTTTCCTCCCTCCTCTTTCTATTTTTTGTTGTTGTGGTTGTTTTTTGAAGTAGAGTCTCACTCTAGCCCAGGCTGACCTGGAATTCACTATGTGTTCTCAGAGTGGCCTCAAACTCACAGAGGTCCTCCTGCCTCTGCCTTCCAAGTGCTGGGATTAAAGGTGTGTGGAACCATGCCTGGCCATTTTTCCTCCTCTTTCTAATTCAGTGGCTTTCCCCCGTTGTTTGCCTAGTCTATACTTAGAAAAAGAAGCAAGTGATGATCTTCTAGGCCATGATCACTAGATTTATGCTTCACTTTCTCCAGGAAGTCTCCAGGTATACCTTGTTAGTGTGCCTGGAATAATTGGGCTTTCTAACTTGGCTAAGAATAAAATTACTTTTTCTCTCAAGATTTTATAATAGCAAGTTCAGATAAATTAATTTAATTTCATTATTTTAAAATTTCACCATTTAATTCCAAAGAGAAATGTTAGATCCACTGGTCTTACTTTCCCCTAAAAATTCTGTTGCTTTGAATTTATTTTACTTTATCTTTTTCATGTGATATTTAAGTACAGAATGATATACTTAAGTACCTATGTATTTAATTTTCTACTTTATCTCTAGTCATGTAATTGCTGACTAGCTTAAATTACATATTTCAAAGGACAAGAATTCTTCATTTTTTTATTTTTTTACTTGAGAGAGAGGTAGGAGGGGAGGGACAGACAATTGTCATGCCAGGATCTTAACCACTGCAATTGAACTCCAGACGCTTGCGCTTCCTAGTGGGCATGTGCAACCTTGTGCTTGTCTCACCTTTGTGTGACTGGCTAACATGGGATCTGGAGTCCTTAGGCTTCACAGGCAAACACCTTAACTGCTAAGCCATCTCTCCAGCCCCAGAGGACAAGGATTCTTTCAGATAACTTGGTATATACAAATGCTAAGAGGTTTGTAAAACTTGGTGATCAAAACTTACTGGAAGAATAAATTTAATTTGCAAGTAGCCTATGCACTTCTTCCTATGTGTTTTAGATCACCCTGGGTTATAATACCTAGTACTGGGTAAATACTTGTTTTCCTACACTTTATAGGGAATAGCAATAAGGGGGGAAACGTCTACTTGTTTTTGAACAATAGAAAAATTTATACTATTATTGTATTTTAAAATCAGACCCAAATGATTAAGTTGTGGTTGAGGACTTAAGTACTAAGTCTAGATGTTAGTTCCAAATTTGCTATTATGTAATTTTGGCTGGGCATGGTAGTGCGCACCATTAATTCCAGTACTTGGGTGGCAGAAGTAGGAGGATTGCTGTGAGTTTGAGGCCAGCCTGGGAGTACATAGTGAGTGCCAAGTCAACCTGGGATAGAGTGAGACCCTACCTCGAAAAAAACAAAATCATGTAATTTTGAACAAATTCCTTAATCTTATTCAAAGTTGTATTTTTTAATTTATTTATTTGCAATCAGAGAGAGAGACTGTGAGAATGAGAATGGGCACTTCAGGGCCTCTAGCCACTGCAGTCGAACTCCAGATGTATATGCCACTTTGTGCATCTGGCTTATGTGGGTATTGGGGAGTTGAACCCAGCATTAGCCTTTGCAAGCAAGCACCTTAACTGCTAAGCTATCTCCCCAGCACCCAAAGTTGTATTGTTTTGTGAGCATGTTTCTTATAATTTTAAATTATATTATTATTATTTTTTTATTTTTTTTGGTTTTCTAAGGTAGCGTCTCACTCTAGCTCAGGCTGACCTGGAATTCACTATGTATTCTCAGGGTGGCCTCGAACTCTCTGCGATCCTCCTACCTCTGCCTCCCGAGTGCTGGGATTAAAGGTATGCGTCACCACGCCCAACTAAATTATATTATTTTTTATCATACTAGCATGAAAGACTTCATTGTTGAACATTTCACAGTTACTCAAATTTTAATTTCACTGTTTTGTAAAATTATGTAGCAACTTTTTCCCTGCAATCATTTTCTGCTGCATTCATAGACATCTAACAAGTTTTTACAGTATTATGTGGTTTTGATTAACAGGAGGATCTACTTTTTGTGGTATTGCATCACTGTGTCTGATGGGTAAACTTGAAGAAGTTTTTTCTGAGAAGGAACTGGACAGGATAAAGAGGTGGTGCATAATGAGGCAGCAAAATGGTTATCATGGAAGGCCCAATAAGCCTGTAGACACCTGTTACTCTTTCTGGGTAGGAGCAACTCTAAAGGTAAGAAAAATAATAAAAATGAGACACTATAATCCATGTTAATATGAACTGTGATACGTTTAGTTTTGTATTGTTAAATTCAGGTTACTTAGTTTTCTATTGTACTAGTTGAAAATTTCCATTCTTACAAAACTCAAGTGACTTAGAACTTGAATTTTATACTTCCTTACAACTTATATAGCACTGCTTTTTCTGTGTGTAAGTACAGAAATCATGTTAATGAAACTAGTAGCCCATGTACAACAGTATCTGTCTGGAAGCTATACCAGTAAATGTTTTATGGGTAGTTATTATTTTTTAAAGATAACTATAGATCATTTACTGAAAACCCATTTAAGATTTTCTGTTTGCATGTTTTATCTGAACCTTCCAAAACTTGACTCAACATACACACTCCCCCCCCCCATGTTTATTGCTTTTTCATGTACAAATTCAGGAAGTCACTGAACCAATAAATGCATATTTTCTTTACCTAGAAGACATCTTTTCACCTTTTAAGAACTACAGCCTAGTGCATATATATTCTGGACTATCTAGTTTTTGGTTTTTTTTTCACCTGAAATCCATGAAGAGAATAGCTTAAAATGAAGGCATTAGCCTCCTTGTCTGTTTACTACCAGTTGATATCATAAAAGTTAAAGTAAGACTTAGGTAAGATAGCACTATCCTAAATGATATGTTAAATAGATTGGAAAATTGTGGTTTTTGTTTGTTGGTTTGGTTTTTTTGTTTTGTTTTGTTTTTTGTTTTTTGAGGTAGGGTCTCACACTAGTCCTGGCTGACCTGGAATTCACTATGTAGTCTCAGAGTGGCCTTGAACTCATGGCGATCCTCCTACCTCTGCCTCCCGAGTGCTGGGATTAAAGGCGTGCGCCACCATGTCTGGCTTTGAAAATTGTGTTTTGAATCTTAACTAATATGCAAAAAACTTAGTTTGACCTTGTTTAGAAGGAGAAAATAATGGGCCAAACAATGGAAAATAAATTTGACGAGGAAAATCAGATAATATAGCTGACTAGTTTTAAGTGCCTAAGTCTTCAGAGATTTGCTCTGAAAGCCTGAGCAAGGAAAAAACCTTTCTTAATGATACATACCTGAAATGTGAGCCAAAGGACAAAAAGTTTCTGTCTGTTGATTTCTATCATCTTATTGCAGCTTCTGAATATTTTTCAATACACTAACTTTGAGAAAAATAGAAATTACATCTTATCAACTCAAGATCGTCTTGTAGGGGGATTTGCCAAATGGCCAGACAGTCATCCAGGTAATTATTGTTGCCATTTCTTTTTCTTCTCATGTAGATAGATCTTGAAACACCTTTATTAGCAATGTTATATTATACAAAATGTTGCCATTTTGTAGAGCTATCTTAGGTAATTTTTTTTTCTTTTCTTTTTTTAAAGATTGCTTACATTTGAGACAGATTCAGGGTACTGGGTAGTATCAGGGAAGTGCTGTATTGTCAAGGTGAATCTGCAAAGCATGTAGTTTTTCCCAAATAGTTGGTGATGTTTTATTTCACTTGTGATAGCAAGGCAGATGCTGTGAATGGGTCCTATCAAAATAATCATTGGCTCATCAAAAATCATCAGGATTATTATCTGTGACTTGAGCCAAGTAAGATAAAATAATATCTGTCCAGAAAGGAACAAAATTCTTCAGAAGTCATTAAATTAAAAAAATTGCAAAACTGAATGTAGTGTCATATTAAAAAGATCATTCAAGGACTGGAGTTATAACTCAGCTGTTAGAATACTTGCATACCATGCACAAAGCCCAAGGCTTGATCCCCAGCACCGCCATGGTGACACAGTGCTTGTAATCCCAGCATTCAGGAGGTGGAGGTATGAAAATCAGAAGTTCAGAGTTATCCTCAGCTACGTAATGAGGTTGAGACCAGCCTGGGATCATGAGATTCTGTATCAAAAAAAAAAAAAAAAAAATATTCCCCATTACCAAGTGGGCTTCATTCCGGGGATGAAAGAATAGGTCTACATACACATACCAATACATGCAGTATAGCACATAAATACTCAAGGCCAGAAAATCACATGATCATCTTCATAGATGAAGAAAAGGACTTAGACACTATCCACTATCCCTTCATGATAAAAGCCCTGAAGCTTACTCATTACAAAACAAGACAGAGAAAGAGAGAAAAGGGATACAAATAAAGTCAAAATTTTCTGGTTTGCAGGCAGTATGATCTGTTACGTAAGATCCCACAACGTACCACCAGAAAACTATTAGAGCTGTTTTTAGTCAACTAGCAGGATGCATAACCAACATGCTAAAATCAGTAGTTTTCCAATATACCAATAACAAGCTGAGAACGAAATCACAAAAACAGTCTCTTCATGATAGCCACAGAAACCAAGCAACAACAAAAAGAATAAATTTAACCAAGAAAGTGAAAGGCTTCTATAGTGAAAGTTTTAAAACAATGAAATTGAAGAACTCACTAGAAGATGAAAGGACCTCTCAATGTGAACTGGCCAAATTAACATTGTGAAAATGCCTATAAACAAAAGTAATGGATAGATTCAGTGCAGTCTCCATCAAAATTCCAATACAAAAAAATATTAAATTTTAAAAAGAAAACATGTTGAAAGCTTTTAAAGTCATAAATAAGATGTTCCGGTATTTTCAATACTATGTGTTTTTAATTTTCTATAGTTTTGGTTGCTTGGTTGTGGGTTTTTTTTTTTTTGTTGTTTTGTTTTGTTTTGTTTTCAGATTTTGATTCAGGGTTTCTTGTAGCCATGATCACCCTCAAGCTCATTGTGTAGCTGGAGATAACCTTGAACACCTGATCCTCCTGCCTTCACCTTCCAAATACTGGAATTACAGGTATGTACTGCCCCATACCATGCTTTCTAGAAAGATCATATTATAACTTTGATCTTTGTAGATATTTGCATATATTTTCTGTATTGACTGATCGATTTGAGCAAGAGAAAGAATGAGGCAGAGAGAGAGAGAGAGAATGAGCATGCCAAGACCTCACTGCAAACAAATTCCAAACGCATTTGCCATCTGTCTCTGTAGCTTTACGTGGGTACTAGGGAATAGAACCTGGGTCTTTAGGCTTTGCAGGTAAGCACCTTAATTGCTGGGCCATCTTCCCAGCCCCTGTGTATAATATTTTTTTATAGACACATTACAGTGCCTCTGGAGCATATATATTAGAGAACATAGTAAGCCTGTTACAGTAATAATAGTAAATAATAACAGGCAAGGCCTGTTTACAGATATAGTAGGGAAATCATTTTATTTTATTTTTTTCATTTTTTTTTTTAAATTTATTTATTTGAGAGCGACAGACAAAGAGAGAAAGACAGATAGAGGGAGAGAGAGAGAATGGGCGCGCCAGGGCTTCCAGCCTCTGCAAACTAACTCCAGACGCATGCGCTCCCTTGTGCATCTGGCTAACGTGGGACCTGGGGAACCGAGCCTCGAACTGGGGTCCTTAGACTTCACAGGCAAGCGCTTAACCGCTAAGCCATCTCTCCAGCCCATAGAGAAATCATTTTAATAAGATTTTTTTTAAGTTGGCTTATTAACTTGGTTCTAGTAAAAGTAGTAGCAAAATTAGCACAAAGATTTTTATATGCATTTATGGAAGGAACTTTTAAAGAGTGATGCTTTGTTTACAGATAAAATGAGGTGATGGTAGGGATTTAAAATGATTAGAGGTTGGAAATAAGCCCTGGTTTCCTTGACTTTTTTTACAAAAAATAATTGAGGGAATAAATAATTTCATCTGGAAAGATGTTAAATTTTGTACAAGGTTCTATCTTATATTACTTTCGATTTTTAGTATACTTCTTTTTGTTCCATTTTCCCTGGAAAAGGTCCTAGTTTCTAAATAGCAAGTTAATGTGGCTTTGTTCACTTTGTAATTTTCAAATACCTACAAGGAATAACATAATGGGTTCAGGGGAGGGAGGTCAAAAATGTTTGAACAGGAAAGGGAACCATTTAACTCTTGACAAGATTTGACTTGCTAAAGTATTTTGAACTTTTAATAACTTTTGAGGTCATAAATTCTGGGTGGTTCAAAAATAGAAAAAAATCTTGATGGCCATAAACTGTTTTTTGTTGTGTTCCCATAACTGCAGAATTCAGAGCTCACCAAAAGTCTATATAAGGCTCTTGGGCAGGCAGGAGCCATGTGATTTTAGTGACCACTTTAATAGAAGAGGGTTGCTACTCCCTGGAAGATGGACACTGTAGTGAGGCCAGGACAGAGGAATTGTTAAAACCAAATACAAAGTGTGCTTATTGTGAGGGCAGATATTTTTAGACATTATGCTAAATGTGAAAAGTAAATTTGGTGTACAGTATGGATTAATTTTGCTCTTCTCACTTAACAGTGTTGGTATCTGATTCAGGAACTCAGAAACAAAACTTGGGGCTAGGAGGGCCCACAGTCTCAGAGTTTTCATTCGGTGATAACTTTTTCTGGAGCTGTGGTTATAGCTGAGTGGTAGAGCATTTGCCTAGCATCCAGAAAGCCTGGATTCAATCATCAACACCCCTAAAGTACTTTTTTGAAAAAGAAAAAAAAGTTATGTTTTATAAGGTAAAGTTAAAGCCACGTGTTTCTGCATTTATATTAAACAAAAGATTTTGATCATCTTTTTAATGCTGTTTGAGACAAGAGATATTAAATATTTCAAAAACAAGCATTTTCCTTAAGAAATTTAGTGTTTGTAGATAGGTACCTGAGATATTTTATATCGTATAAGTAAAAATGAATATATGCTTGTTTAAATTCCTTCTTTTCAGATGCTTTGCATGCGTACTTTGGGATCTGTGGCCTGTCACTAATGGAGGAAAGTGGAATTTGTAAAGTTCATCCTGCTCTGAATGTAAGCACAAGGACTTCTGAACGCCTTCGAGATCTCCATCAGAGCTGGAAAACCAAGGACTCTAAGCAGTGCCCAGAGAATGTGCATATCTCCACTTGACAGACTGGGGTAGGGGATTTGTAGCATACCTGTAGCTCAAGGTTAAAAGCCATGTATAACCACGTGTGCTCTTTTTTTAAGGGATAGTCTCACAATCCAAGCTTGTTCTGCTGCTAACACTTTGGGATACAGTCTTGAGCCAGTAACCTTTGTACTAGGTTTCAAGAAAATTTTTGTTGAAGTTTGAACTATAACAGTGACTCTGTTGTGGTTCTTAAATGTTTATATCGTGTTTCTAGAAGTTCTTTGAGGCAAATTAACTGTTATGTATGTAGGTTATCTTTTTTAAAACTTTTCAGTACAAGTGGTGTCTTATAAAAAGGACAAAAAGTTTTCAAAACAAGTTTACATTCATATAGCCTTGATAATCTTCAGGTGAGCACTTAGTGAGCATTTAGAAATTTTGCTGATGGTAAAAAAAATTGCTTTAATGAATTAAGTATCCGGGATTAATTTTTGGTCCCATAATTTTTTTAATGGCTTATTTTGTCTTATTCTTAAGTAAGGTGTGCCAACTAGACTTATGTAACCTATATAAATGAAATTAATAACTTCATAATGAGAATAAATAGGCTTCACTAATACTATAGTTTTCTAAAGGAAGATTGTTTAAAGGAGACTATATGTAACTGGGAGAAATGCAATTTAACTGTAATTATGAATGAGAAAGTTTTGTGCAGTATTAGTCTTTATTTAGATAATCCTGGGGTAAATACCAGTTATAGTTTTGTTTTGTTTTGTTTGTTTTTTATCTCAAATCATTGGCTGCCCTTTTGGGGAGACAAAGGAAAAAACAATTTTCTTAGGAAAGAAAGACATTGAGTGTTTTTTATTTTTCTGAAATTTGTGATAGTGTCAATTATGCTTAATATTTTATAACAGTTTTAGCTATTTGGATTTTTTTTTTTTTAGCATGTTACAGCCATTACAAATGTTAGCTATTTTATTTTTAAACTTCCAGGTTGAGCATCTACAAATCCAAAATCTGAAATGTTCCAGAATGTAAACTTTATGAGTGCCAACATGACATGTGGTACATCCCACACCTGACCTCACATGTAAATGACAGGCAATCCACAGGCACATGACAGTTATTGTATAAAATTACTTTCATCTATTTATTTGCAGTGTGTGTGAAGCATAACCTCACTTTGTGTTTAGACTTGGGTCCACAAGTTCTATGTATGTGCAAGCACTCCAAAATCTGTACCAATTCTGGTCCCAAGAATTTTGGACAAGGGATGCTCAACCTGTAATTGTTTTCTTATTCTTTAAAGTTCAGTAAAAATTTAAATATGACTGTGTATAGTGGCACATGCCCTTAATCCTGCCACTCTAGAGGCAGAAGTAGGATTTCTGTGAGTTTGAGGCCAGCCTGAGACTACAGTGAGTGCTAGGTCAGCCTAGGCTGGAGTGAGACCCTACTTTGGGAGGAAAAAATAACATACAAAAACAGAACCACTGAAGTCAGTTCAGTAGTGGTCATTTACATTTTATATTTTCAACTAAGGGGGGTGTGATTATTTGAGGGTAAAAACTAAGCTTATATCTTTGTTTTGTTGTCTTAGTTTTATGAACTAGCTAACCATAAAAGATGGGGTAAAATTTGGTAGTAACCAAGTTCTTAATAAATTCATATATCATAGTGGCAGTCAAAGTTAAGAATCTAGTACTGCAATGGAGAGGGAAAATTCTACAGTTGGGCCTAAGTTAGCTTTGGTAGTTATAAAATTTAATTACTAGTTTGACAAAGATCATTATAAGCTTTTAAGATTACTGGTTAGGTATTTGAATTTTATTTTTCCTAAATTGGAGGGAAACGTCCTAAAATAAGGCTTCTATTTATTTATTTATTATTGGCTCGCTTAGTTTTAAATCTGAGTTGCAGAGCCAACCCTTTTTAAAATAAAATAAAATAGTGCTGCGCATGTAGGTCAATGTCTAGTATGCAGAAGGCCCTGGGGTTTCTCAGGGTTTAATCCCTGGCACTGAGCAAAATATCATCCAAAAAAAATGAAAAGAAGAAGAACTAGTTAGAAATAAGTCTTCTAGTGGTAGGAAAAATGTAAACTTACCACCAAGTTTTATCCTTCTTTGAGGGATTTCAGTTTCTTCTATTTAAATCCTAGCAAATTACAACATTCCTATCTCAAACTGAATTAGATATTAAGAGTTGAAATGGCATATATGAAATAGCTCTAGGAATATATAAAAAGCCTACAGTTATTTTTCAGGAATTTTTATTAGTTGTTAGAAGGTAGGAAGAGTAGTATCTGTATTCATAAATAAAGATTAGAAAGTGAATGTTAAATAAAAGTATTTCTATTTTCCAACTCCATCAATAATCAAATGGCAAAGGAATATTAATGAGTGTGCGGTTGTAGTTGCACACTGTAAGAAGCAAGGTTTCTTGTGAGACTCTATAGACCAGTGAATGTTCATGTTTCAGAGAAACATTGGCCAAAAAAATATTGGGCCATTATGAAATACTATTCCTATCTTTTTCTAAATAGTTCTAGTCAAGAAAAGTATTTATTAATAAAGTAAATTATAAGCAGTAATTCACATGTAATCTGTTCTTCAGCACTGGTACAGTGAGAGGAGAAATAGGAAGTTCTGTTCTCACCACCATTCTTTACTCCAAATCTGTCCTCTTCTACTCTTGCAATATTTTTTTCTTGCAGTATTTTTATAGAATAGTATTAAAAATTTAACATATTTATCATCTACAGTGATTTTTAGATTTTGTTTGTTTGTTTTGTTTTTTGAGGTAGGGTCTCACTGTAGCTCAGGCTGACCTGGAATTCACTATGTAGTCTCAGGGTGGCCTTGAACTCACAGCGATCCTCCTACCTCTGCCTCCCGAGTGCTGGGATTAAAGGCGTGTGCCACTACACCCGGCTCTAGATTTGATATACATTTTGTTTTTATTAGTTTTTAAATACTTATAAGTAATCAAAATTCAGGTAGAAATGTTGCTGTCAGTAATCATAATTTGGAAAGTGTTGGGCCTGATAATATTTGGTAGACTGTAATGAGGCCATCTGAAGTACATTGATTTGGATTTAAATCTGAAACATTCTAGCTTAGCAGCATGGTTTTGGACCCTAGTTTTCCCCTTGGTAGAATTAGGAAAACAAGAAAATTTAACTCATGGGATTGATTTGGGAATAACTGAGACAATATGTGTAAAGCACTTAACATAGTGCCTAGAATACATAAGTTTCTATTTAACATTTCTGTCATATCATTTTGAAATGACTTTTAAAGTTTCTTTTGCAATGGAGGTCTTCACAGAAGGTGAGAGCAGCTGTGTTGTATGTGAACTTTCCTTAAGAAGAGAGAGTATGAGAATGGCCACAGACACTGTCTGAAGCAGTAAAAATACAAGGTACCCCAAGACCCTCCAAATGTAATAAATGATAATAGTCATGACCCACATAGTGTGAGCATCTGTTTGAAAGAAATAGAAGGAAAGCATCTGGTTTCTGAAGCCTACAAAGTGCAGAACTTTGACATCCACAGTTTCTCACTGCAAAGGGCCTATTTGAAAGTAGATGCTGAAGCAGGGAAGAACTGAACAGAGTACATCAAGATGCAGGTAAGTGTTCAAAGAACAGAAGGCGTGATGGGTGTGCTTGGACAGCCCAACCTGTTACTACACCTTTTGAAATTAATGGGACAGAGCCTAGCACTATGGAGGAACTGCCAGAAAGAAGCACAGAAAGAGACAGCCAAAACAGTGGTTAGGAAAGAAGGCCAGTAGATACAGGTGCCTGAGAATGGGTACACATAATCATTTCAGTCATGGGAAAGTGAAAAAGTCTGTGCAGCCTCTTTCTTCCTAAAAACCTATTTCACTTAAAGAAAACAAAACAAAACAAAAACCTGAGCAAGGTTGCAGTCAGTTCCCAAGAAGGAGATAAGCAGATCCATACCCTGCTCCCCATGCCACCCACTCCCAGACAGAAAACAAACCTGAGGGACACGACTGCAAGACAGCAGGAAACCTTATACTTCAAGGCACAAAGCAAGTCTGACAGCAGATTTGTAGTAAGGAGCAGCCCAGGAGAAAGCAGAGGACAGAATTAGTAAAGCTAAAAGTAAAAGGTAAAAGCAGAAAACCAAAGCAGTGGAGCCAAGAAACCCAAAAGCTGACTCTGAAAGGTTGCATGATAGGGAAGCCCAGTGGTACAAGCCACCAGCTAACCTAGTTCAGAAAAAAGGAGGAAGCACAAACAGGAAAACTTAAAAGTGACAAGGACAAAATTGCCATAAACAAGAATGCTTTTTAATTGAGAAGTTTTATATAGTCAAATGTAAACTTGTTAAATAAAAATGTAAATTGCCAAAATTGGATATGATCAAGACAGACTTAATTACCACAGAAGATACAAATACAAAATCTCTTACCAAATTTTTAAGATAAATACTTTCATTATTGCTTAAACAATGTCAGAGACTAGAATCTTGAGCCTTAAATTGCCACAAAAAGGAAAAAAAATCCAAATTAATTTTGCAAATAAATGTAACAACATTGGTTCAAAATCCTGACAGAGACTATACCAAAAAGCATAGGTCAGTCACAGCTATAAATATCACAACAAAAGATTCAGCGATTTGTTAGGAATAGTGAATTAGTACTTAATGGTTCATGGCTCCAATAAGCCTATTTTTAGAATGCAAAGATAATTCAATATTAGCCAATCTTAATATTCATTTGATAGAATTAAACACCTTTTTTAAATGCTTATGTTAAGCAATTAGAAACTAATGAATAATTCATTAACATTGTACCTCTGCCCCAAAGCCAAGCATCTTGACATGAAAACCAAAGAACCTGACCAGCTAAAATCAGAATAAAGCATGCTCTTACTGTCTCCTCTACTCCTTAACACAGTGCTGGAAGTTTTAGCCAAGGAAGTTAGACCAAACAAAGATGTGAATTAGGAAAAAGTAAATCTATTTGTAGATGTAATTAGATACCTGAAAAATCCAAAGGAATTTGTTGAAAAGCTAGACTTGAAAGAACTTAGTTGAGTAGCAATTGATATAGTAAATGTATGGCTATCATTAGCCTGCGCCAGACATAGTGTATCCTGATTCCACCTAGCTGAGGTTCAGGTCAAGCAGGGTGCATGTGTGCTGTCTGAAACCACTCCTTTTCAGTCACTACCTCCCTTCCCAAAAGTCAGTGCCGTGACCTAATTCATCATCCATTAGGTTTGCCTGGTTTTGAGCTTTATGTAAGTGGGACTGTATTGTGTGCATTGTTTTTATCTGGCTTCTTTGGCTGTAGGAGATAATACAGGGGGCTCCGTGGTGCTGATAGATAGTGCTCTTTCATGATCTTGGTGCTGACTACACAGGTGCATTCATTTTATGAATATCTATCAGCTGTACACTCATGTTTTTGTGCACTGTTCTGTATGTGTAACTATAGTTCAATAAAGATATTTAGTAAAAAAAGACTTTATATATATATACACACACACACACACACACACACCTAAACAATCTAGAAGATGTGCCTTGGGAAACCCCCTTTTGTGGCTGCAAAACCAGAAAATTTTATATAGAAACTTACTAAGACATACCCAAATCCTATATGAGAAGATTCCATTTTTCAAAAAGAATAAAACTCTTAGAAGATACAATAGACTTGAATGAAAATGCTTACTGTTAATTGGAAGACCAACATCAAAACAGCCTTCTCCTCAGGTTAACTTGTACATTTAATGCTACTCTAACAATTGTGTTTGTTTTCCATTGACGGAGTGAATATTAGAATAACTATAAAAACTGGAAAAGGGGGCTGGCGGGATGGCTTAGCAGATAAGGCGTTTGCCTACAAAGCCAGATGCACAAGTGACACAGATACCTGGATTTCATTTCCAGTGGCTAGAGGCCCTGTTGCACCCATTCTTTCTGTCTCTGTCTCAAGTAAATAACAATTTTTTTAAAGTTAAAAAAACTGGAAAAGAAGCCCTACTAGACTTTAACATATACTCTAAAACCTCTTTGACCAAAGCTTTCAAAACATATAGTCAGGGGCACGTTTCAGGGATCGCATAGCAATATTTTTGTAAGCTGATGAGAAAAACACTGACTATGACACATTTATGTAGTGTACTACCCTATAAGTGTGAAAAGTAAAGTTGAACACAAGTGATGTCTTAAACTAAGTTTGATATTGACACACAAATAGTCCAATGAGACAGAAATTTTAGAAATAGTCTTTAATGGTGTATTAGAATATAATAAAAGCATTTGAAATCAGTGAAAAACTTAAGTGTTATTGGGATGTTCTATGCTTAAATAATCAGATATTTTATACTTCTGGAGGAGGGTGAGGTAGGGTCTCCCTCTAGCACAGGCTGACCTGGAATTCACTCTGCAGTCTCAGGGTGGCCTCGAATTCATGGTGATCCTCCTACCTCTGACTCCCAAATGCTGGGATTAAAGATGTGTATCACCATGCTCAGCATATTTATACTTTTAAAGAATGCACAAATTCATCACTCTAATCTGCAGTGTTGCTTCTCTATCCAGTGATAGGTTATAAATGCCTTCAGTTGTTAGTCTGTGTATCATTGCCCATTTATTTCTTTAAGCAATAGTTATAAATAGCAGAATTCCTGGGATACAGTTTCAACATTTCAAATGATAATGACTTTTGCCAAACTGCTTTCTCAGGAAGTTTAGCTAATAGAGCGTCTACTCTGACACACGTTTTAAATATAATCACAGGAGGTGACAGTATAGTATATATGCTTTTGTAGCTCAAATGTGGCATTGGAAAACTGGGGCTTAGTTCCTCATCTTAAGCTTAAGCATCTTTATCTTCAGCCCCAATACATAGTTACTCACAATTGGATATTTACATCATTAGTAAATCGGACACATTTGTTTTTTTCATGCTACATTTCTTTGACTAAGGTGTTTATCTCCCATCCTCTTGCCTCTTTCCTTTATAAAGCTGTAAATGAGTTAATTACTGTTGAGGGTATTTGTGGAATTTTGCACAGTAATTGATAATGTATTGCAGTTAATATGATGTTTTCATAGGAGAGGGTGGTGAAGTGTGTTTGCAGCATCTGTGGGTCGGTATTTCAAAATGTAGTTTTTAGGCAAGTGCCTTAACCACTGAACCATCTATCCAGCCCTCAAAATACAGTTTTCAAAGTGTATGGTGACTAGAGATGTAATTCAGAGGTAGAGAACATGTGCTTAGCATGCACCAGACCCCAGATTTAATCCCCAGCACCACCACCCTCAAAGTATGTGAGGAGTAAGAAAAGCATGTAAAATTCACCAGTAAGACAGAAGTGAAACAGATTAACTGTGGCTTAAGCTAAAAGCTAATTTCTGTCTCATTTAATGCTACATAAACAAGCCAGGGAAATTTGATAGGGCTGTAAGAACTCTAGTCCTCTAGAGTGCAGAGGTTTGTCCTTCCTGGATCTAAAGGCAGTACTAGCAGGCCAACTGCCCTTACGTACTTAGTTTGTTTCATGGCTGTGTAGACCACTACTAATGTAAACCTCTCTGGCCCATCTTTCATCCCTTCCACACTTCTCAGAACTGGACCCAGTTGGATCCTCATCATCTGTGGCAGGGACTTAACTTTATCTTAATTTCTTTGTTTGCTGAACTCTACTGCTGAGTTTTATATTAATTAGAGCTTAAGAAAATGTAAAACTCCTCTTGTGACAGAATCTGTGCTTTTTTGCTACACATGCAAATGTCGCATATTTTCTTACTCTGCATATTTGTTTGAATGTTCTAAACCTTTCGAAGTGAAATTACTGCCTCTGGTGGAGTAGAAAATGTAAAAGCAGGAAAAAAAAAAAAAGACAACGAAAAGAAAAGAAAGCTTTTCAAGGGCTGGAGAGATGGCTCAGTGAATAAAGTGCTTGCTTGTGCAAGCATGAGGACCTGAGCTAAGACCCTCAGAACATGTATAATGCTTGTGGTACCTGTGATCCTAATGCTGAGGCAGCTGAGACAGGAAGACAGGCACAATGGCTAGCTAGTTTAGCTGAATTGCTGAGCTCTAAGGTTCAGGCAGAAACCTGTCTCAAAGAATAAGATGGAAAGCAATAGAGTATGACATCAGAAGTCAACCTCTAGCCAGCACACATGCACACAGCAAAAACTAGTAGCTATACAATTTTCAAAGTCAGTGTCCCTATGAAATCAACAGATGTAGGTATAATGAGATGATACCATTGTCTGTATTTTTAGGATGTCATAACAGGCTCAAGGTGTCAAGCATTAAAGCAGATAGAAAGAAAAGACTTATAGTGGGCAAGGAGTAGTAGACATGTAAAAAGCTGTTCTTTGAAGGTTTAAATTCAGTAACAACTCTAGCTGTTCTGTTCAGTTGTATCCTCAGTAAGAAGGTGAGGTGTAGAGTGTTTATGCTGTCACTTCACTATTTATTTATGGTTTATTTGAGGTGGCTTTCAAGAGAAAAGGTGACTACAAGTAAATCCTAATTGCATGTCCTTGCTGGTTAATACTTGACTCCACCAGTAATTGTACTACAAAAAACTAGTATTCACAGCAAATACGATGTGTTGACTGAGTGAGTTAGTGTATGAAAGCATATTTGAGAACTATAAAGAACTACAACATTAGAACTGCGTGGAGTGGGATAGCCTTTAGGTTCCTGCAGGTGCTGGAGGCTAGACTCAAGGCTCAGAGCAGGTACGATCACCAGAAGTGCAGGCCGGTAGCTGCTAAGCTAGACTCACCTTCAGGTGGCATTTAGTTTGTACAGGACAGTGTTCAAATAGAAAGACATTTTTGAGAATCCATTTCTCCACAATAGCATGTATTGCCTTCTGTGAACCAACTGCATCTTCAGAGGAAAAGTTTTCTTCAAAAAAGGCTTACAGAGCCAGGCATGGTGGTGCATGCCTTTAATTCCAGCACTTGGGAGGCAGAGGTAGGAGGATTGCTGTGAGTTGAGGTCAGTTTAGGACTACAGAGTGAATTCCAGGTCAGCCTGGCCTAGAGTGAGAACCTTCCCTGGGGGGGAAAAAAAAAACTTTTTAAAAAAGCTGATATAGGGCTGGAGGGATGGCTTAGCGATTAAGGTATTTGCCTGCAAAGCCAAAGGACCCAGGTTCGATTCCCCAGGACCCATGTTAGCCAGATGCACAAGGAAGTGCAGGTGTCTAGAGTTCATTTGCAGTGGCTGGAGGCCCTGTTGTACCCATTCTGTCCCCCCCCCCCTTTTTTCTCTGTGAAAACAAACAATAAAACTAATATATTCCATCTAACAGTCATTGGTATCCCAGTAAGAGAAGCACTGATAGAGAACTAGAAAGTGGAAGCCTCCAGTTGCCATTGGAATCCACTGATACTAGCATCTCTAGAAGGTGCCGAAAACAGACAAAATAGCATCTGTGAAGTATCTTTGCTAAGTGTTGGGACTGAATGTAGTCAGTGTGCCAGGTTTAACGTGAGACCTAACAAGTGAAATGGGAACAAGCACAGCACCACCACAAGGGAGCAGCCAGCTGTATCCAGAAAGGGAGACATCCTGCACACCAGTCTTCACCAAGGTTCTTCTTTTCTCTCTTTTTCTCTTTTTTAGGTAGAGTCTCACTGTAACCCAGGCTGACCTGGAATTCACTATGTAGTCTCAGGCTGCCCTCAAACTCATAGAGATTCTCTGCCTCCTCAGTGCTAGAATTAACGATGTGTGCCACCATGCCCAGCTCTTCAGCAAGGTTTTGACATACAGAAAATGGAGAAGGATATAGTCTGTTCTAAATTAAAAGAGTGTACAGAACGGCAGTCAAATGTAGCATGTGAAATTTGGGTTTTAATCTAAACTAACATTAGGGACACTTTGAGATAATTATGAAAGTTGGATAACTATTAGACATATTATTTTATATGTTCAGATACAGAGCAGCAGCAACTGAATTTATGTTCTTCCTGACAAAACTAAAACCTGGATGAAATACATGGAGCATAGTTCTGAAGACATTGAGTATTGGGCAATGGAGAGTGATCCACATGAGATCAAAAACAAGAAAGGTAGTTAGTTGTTGACCAGAGAGGTCCCTGTTGCCTCCAAAACATTACAAGCTATTGCCAAGGCCCTTGGTTTCCCTTGAGAAACAGATGGTAAGACCCTGTTGCTGAAGACTTCACATGCCTGAGCAACAGAGTCACTGAGAAATCAAACTGGTGCTGAACAGAAAACCTCCCTGTAGACCAGCCAACAGAAAGCTGGAAAAGCTGTACTGTATATAGCCTTGTGGGAGACAAAAAGTCATCAGCGGTGAAAACAGTGGACACTGGAAACCTCAAGTTTAGCCAGACAGGCCAAATGACCAAATGAGTACAGTAGTGGTATGTCTGCTTTGGGGGAAACCAACTGCTTTCTAATTGGACTGAAGGCCCACTCTGTGGGAGGGAATACATGCTTGGTACTGAAAACCTAATCAAAAGCCTGTGGCAGGGGAGGTCATGAGCCTGAGGGGTATAAAGCCTGCTCTTATCTGAATAAATGCATGTATTATGCTCACCAAATTCCCCTGAAATCACTATATTTAATGTTCATATGTTAATGCTACTATCACTTCTGGTTAGAGAAGCTTTGCTTTTTCAGATGGCAAGGACCACTGGAATGACCCAAACAACAACATACTGCTAAGAAGAAGGGAAGGAGGAATGTCCAGCACTGAAACATCTCACACCCTCCAAGGCTCAGGATACATTGCAGAAGAAGCAGGAAGAATGTAAGAGCCAAAGGAAGTATACCACTCCTTACAGTGCAACTGTCCAGACAGAAATTGGCCTTGATATCCATGACCTCACAGTGCCTTGCAATACCTACAAGACCCTCATAATAGGAGAAAAAGATGATGACATCAAATTAAAAGAGAGACTAATGGAGGGAGGGAGGGAATATGATGGAGAGCAGAGTTATGAAGGGGAAAGTGGGAGAGGGGAAGGAAAATCATGATTTATTGTCTGTAAGTATTGAAGTGAAAAAAAAAATATATATATATTTTGTCTTTTTTAAGCCAGGCATAGTTGTGCATGCCTTTAATCCCAGCACTCAGGAGGCAGAGGTAGGAGGACCACCGTGAGTTTGAGGCCACTCGGAGACTACATATTGAATTCCAGGTCAGCCTGAGCTACAGTGAAACCCTACCTCAACGCCCCCCCCCAAAAAAAAAGAAAAAAGAAAAAGCAAACAAAGAAGGTGATCTGTTCTCCTAGCTGGCTTCTTGAGGATTCCTAGACCAGTACATAAAGAGAACAAACTCAGGTGAAGAAAGTGTCTAGATCAACCGGGCAAGAGTTCATAGGTTGTAATTGTGAGGAGAGAATACATGTATACAGAATATATCCAGACATTTTGAAGGGGGAACTTTCTTGACAGCATTGGTGTGAAGGAGACTCTTCAGGGAAAAGAAACACTGCCTGTAGCTTATCTGGTCCAGAAATAGTGCCTCGGAAACTTCCAAACTCGCAGAGCATTGAAGGGACTACTTGATGTCAGTGACTAGCCCTTCAGCAAATGCTGGCTTAATTCCTCCTAACTATAAAATTACAACCCCAAAAGATCAAACTATTTCCAAGTAACTCCCAGAACAAAGCTCATGAATGGTTACAGAACTACAAAAACATCTAGGACTCAACAAGTGAAAACTCAGAATGACAAAAATTATCAGGCATGCTAAGAAGAAAAACATGCCACAATTGAGAGAAATCATTCAATAGCAAATAGCAGTAAAAATTTATATAAGTGACAGGATTAGAAGACAAGGTCATAGATAGGTGTTACATTCTAGATGTTTTAAAAAAGCTAAAAGAAGGATTAAACGTTAAATATACGTGGGAAAATAACGACTCAAGTCAGCTTTTAAATAAGAAATTAAATAAATAAGAGATGACGGTAACTTGGACATTACAGACAGATTAGTGAGCTGGAAGACAGCAGTAGAAACTTAATATGCAATGAAGAGGAAGTTATTTTTGGAAATGAAAAGGACGTCAGTGGACTTTCGGACTTCAGAGAGCTTAATATAGAAGTAACTGGAGCTTCAAAAGTGTAGAAAAGCATTCAGGAAAGAACATTTGAAATTCTAAAATAAGTACCAAATTTATTTTGTTATTATTTATTTTAGACAGGGAGCATGGGTACGCCACAGCCTTCAGCTACTGCATACAAACTCCAGATACATGCACCACCTTGTACATCTGGGGAATTGAACCTGGGTTCTTTGTCTTTGTAGGCAAGTGCCTTAACCTTACTAATCTCTCCAGCCCTGACTCAAATTTGATGAAAAAAAATATATATATATGTATATGTATATATGTATGTATGTATATCTCAGATGTCAAACAAGAAATAAAAAGCTCAAGGCAGCAATGGGAAACAATAGCTTACTATAGATCAAAGGTAAGTGACAGCAGAGTTTTTGTCAGAAACAATGGAAACACGTGGACAGTGGAACTGTATCTTAATAGTACAGAATCAACAACCTAGAATTCCATATTCAATGAAAACTTCTCTTAAAATGCAATGGAATGAAAGAAAGGGGGACAGGTGAAGCAGGCATAGTCAGTAGTGCTCTTGCTGAGGTCTAGGTTAAGGGACAACCATTATGGTCTTTGGTTGAAAACTTTAATACTACAGAACTTAATGCTAATTTGAATACTTCAGACTACAGGTTTTCATTATTCCCAGTTTATACCACTTCTCTGGACTTACATGGACTGTGTCACTTCTGGTATCCAGCTGGTCCTTGAAGGCATTTGTGTCATACTTAAGACAGTTTTGAACTGTTTGTTTATTTATTTATTTATTTATTTATTTGAGGTAGGGTCTCACTCTAGTGCAGGCTGACCTTGAACTCACGGCAATCCTCCTACCTCTGCCTCCCAAGTGCTGGGATTAAAGATGTTTGCCACCACGCCCAGCTGAACTGTTTATTTTAATATAGCCACACATTATTCTAAAAATTTAGTAAACCTATAAAACATGTTAATCCTACAGTCTTACCTCAAAGTTTTGTTTGTATTTGGAAGTCTGTGACAGAGAAGGCTGTGTTTTTCACGTGTCATTGTGATGAAAAACCAAGTTTAGAAATGACTGTAATAGGTAACTCAAGGGATTTTTTTTTTTAAAACATTGAGAGTATGGGATCTTAAGATCTTCACACTAATACATGTACTTTGTCTCTTAGTGGTTTAGGGCACTGTCTTTCAAAGGAAGTTTAGTTTCAAGAAAAATACAATTTTCTTAGGAAAATTATCAGTAGAACAAAGATGATAGAGACAGACAGATAGATATAGATGATAGCTGTTGACTTTCTGCTTTGAGTTTAGCCACTTCAGGCCATGTCTAACACCAGAGAAGAAAGATACCTTTATTGGAAACAGTTACGAGTGTGTGTTGAAAACATTTTTATCTCAACATTCCTCATAGATGAGAGCATAAAAAGTAAGGGTTTCTAAATTTAGATGCAAGTAGACAAATATTTCTAGAAGCACTGCTGTTATTTTAAGCATACTTGGAGACAAAACACTATAGTATGGCAAAGCCCCAGTCCAAATTACTACAGCTCTCACTTAGTCAACAGAAATGTACCAATGCCTGCCGGGCACAATGGCACACGCCTTTAATCCCAGCACTCGGGAGGCAGAGGTAGGAGGATCGCCGTGAGTTTGAGGCCAACCTGAGACTCCATAGTGAATTCCAGGTTAGTCTGGACTAGATTGAGACCCTACCTCAAAAAACCAAAAAAAAAAAAAGAAAAAAGAAAAAAAGTACCGATGCACTTCACAGTATAAATAAGCTCAGAGAGCTCACTTCAGTTTATTCAAGTGAGTTTTCATGTAAGTCATAGGACTTTGGAGACTGGGTTACAGCTGTTAAATATTTAATACTTAATAGAATTTATGGGAGGCAATAATGCTTCTGTACTTATAAATATGTAACAGTATGATGGAAGCTCTCCATTAACTGTTACTTGTCCAAGTAATACAAATCTGAAATGTGCTTTCCCCCAAAGTTCTGTGATGTACTTGGGTGAGAGGAATAGTAGAGAGATGAGTATCAATGAAGATGTGTCACTGTGTTCAAAATGTCGTCCTTCATATTCCTTTTTTTTTTTTTGGTAATGCTGCATCTGATTCCCATTTCACTATTGTTTGAAGAGAGGACAAAAAGTACCAACTGAGGAAACCTTTTTTTAAAGACAGCTTCATGTACCTCATTCTGGCCTCAAACTATGTAGCTGAGGATGGCCTTGAACTTCTGCTCCTCCTGCCTCTGCCTCCTGTGTGCTGGGATTATAGGCGTGCAGTACTGTGCTAGCTAGGTTGTGCTGCGCATAGGACCCAGGGCTGCATGCTTGCTAGTCAAGCAGTCTTCCAACTGGAAGGAAACGACTTTCAATAAAAGCTGATTTAATGGGGAATTTTTTATTTCAAAGCTTTCCTTACTAACAGATTCTAGATAATTTGGACACCTAGATTTAAACTGCAGAAGACGAAAACATTCATCTTTTCCCTTTTAACACATAATACAAGAGATGAGTACTGGATGACCTAGGAGAAGAGATGGTTACCCAAACCAGTGGAACTGAAGGATTCAAAGGCAAATTTTAACTGTTTCAACTTTTGACAGAAAACTTTATGAACATACTGCAAATTTGTCATATCCCCATCAGGTTATCTTATGTTTCCTCTCCCTAGCTTCCATTACATGGAGGGCCCACCTCAGTGGAATATATCCATGATCACTGTGGGGTCATGAATTCACCAGTCAGTTCCTGTGGGGAGAACAGTGCCTTACAGAATACCTTCCCACCATGTGTTGCATATTCTTTCTACCCCCTCTTCTGCAGTGTTCCCTGAGCCTTGGAGGATGTGTTAGAAGTCTCATTTAGTGTTGAGCTCTCAGCAGTCTGCTTTTCTGTTCTGATGATTTTTGAGTCTCGTTGTCTGCTGCCATCTCCCTGGAGAAGGTTCACTTGCTAGCCATGAAAGCAGCACTCATATTTAGTCTACCACTTTCTTTGTAATGTTCCCTGGACCCTGAGCTGGAAGCTTCCTCCCTGCTGGCTAGCCTTCATTATGCTGCAAGGTGCTGTGCAGGCTGCTGGGGAAGAAAAGTCATCAATTTTCTAATTGGATTTGAAACCCACTCTACAGGAAGAAATTCATGCCTGGTACTAGAAACCTTAGTCAAAAACTTAGGGCTATGGAAGGCATAGGGCTTAGGAAAAAAGCTACTACTGTTTGGCTAAATGAATATATTGTGCTCATCAAATTGCCCTCGAAATAGTTATGTTAATTCCCATAGATTAGTGTTATTCTTAGCTTTGGTCATATATGCTTCTTTTTGCAGTGGGTGGTGACTGCTGGGAACACTAGAAGCTTATCAAAGTGCTGACACTACACAAAGCTAAATGAGGCATCTCTACTACCTCTCCCAAAGCCCAGGGAACATTGCAGTGGAAGAGGGAGGTGAAAAGAATATGAGAGCCAGAGGATGGAATGCTGTTCAATACAGTCTTCAGGACAGGACATGGCCCTTAGATTCATGAGTTCCCAGTGGCTATGGGCTGTCATGACTTGTGCAAGATTGAGCCTCTCAACATTCTGTCATGGATGGTAGAGGAGCTCATGAGGCCCTCACTCCTCCATGTGGTGGTACTGGCAGTTGACAGTTGCTGGGGGAAGGAGGTACATTTTCTTCAGTGGTTTAGCCACTGACAGTTGACTTTGGGTAATAATTATCCACCCATGTTCATGCAGCCAACCCTAATTAAACCCAGGTTTTCACCCAGAAGAAAAGGTATTCAGTAGGAGGGGAAGGAGATGTGAAGGTAAGAGGAGGAGGATATGATCAAAATAGACATATGTCTAAAAATTGCCAGTGATTTTTTAAACAAGTCAACAGACCATACTTAATGCAGCAGCACCTAAAGCATTTTAGTAATGCTGACTCGTGGGCCCCACCTTGGACCTCTGCAGTCAACATCTGTGCTTCCATAAGACCCTCAGACGAGAAGCAGGAACATTAAAGCTGAAGTGCTTCATCTGCAGGGTAATGATTGCCTCTCTTCCATGTATCATGGAGATGTGAGCTCCATCTAGATTTCTGGTCTCGCCTTTGGTCTTTCCCTCTCTGCAGCCCACTCAGTGAAGTAGACCACCAGAGGGGCTGTCCTCTAGTCTTGGTCCCTCATTTCTTTGCACAGGTGGTTCTCAGCCTGACATTAATTCTCTTTACGAGCCCATCTGAGCTCCTGGCTCCCAACTCTCAAAAGTATAACTTTGCTGGGCTGGAGAGATGGCTTAGCGGTTGAGCACTTGCCTGTGAAGCCTAAGGACCCCGGTTCGAGGCTCGGTTTCCCAGGTCCCACGTTAGCCAGATGCACAAGGGGGCACACGCATCTGGAGTTCGTTTGCAGAGGCTGGAAGCCCTGGCGCGCCCATTCTCTCTCTCTCTCCCTCTATCTGTCTTTCTCTCTGTGTCTGTCGCTCTCAAATAATTTTTTTAAAAAAGTATAACTTTGCCGAGCCCTGAAGCTGGAGACCAAAGGAGACTACTCCATTTTAAAGTCATACTTCCACCCTGTTGTGCCTTCTCACTAGTGCCCCTTCCAGTACTTAGTATGTCATTCTCAGCTTACTGTCTCCTTTCTCAAGCAGATTGGAAGATCTTAATATTAGCATCTTTGATGCAGCATTTTTTATTTTATTTTTATTTATTTGAGAGGAAGAGAGAATGGGTGTGCCAGGGCTTTCAACCACTGCATATGAACTCCAGATACATGTGTCCCCTTGTGCATCTGGCTTACATGGGTCCTGGGGGGTTGAACCTGGGTTTTTGGCCTTAATGGCTAAGCCTTCTCTCCAGTAACATTTTTAAATTTCTAAGAGGTTACATGGCAAATATGTAATAAATGTTCCTTTAATAAGTCATTCAGTGAATCTTAACTGTAAATTTCTACAAAAAATTTCCCCTTAAAAACATCCATATATATATTTATAAATCATTTCAAAAATAATTCTGATACTATCACTGTGATTAGTAGCCACTCAGAACATTCAGGATAACATAAATCCTTTTTTAATTTTTATATTTATTTATTTATTTATATGAGAGAGAGAGAATGGGCATGCCGGGGCCTGTAGCCACTGCAAACAAATCCCAGACACATGTACAACTTTATGCATGTGGCTTTATGTCAGTATTGGGGAATTGAACCTGGATCCTTAGGCTTTGCACGTAAGTACCTTAACCCCTGAGCCATCTCTCCAGCCCCATAAATCCTTCCCTAAACCTCAGACCAAATGTTAAATTACAGTCTATTTGAGATTTAATTATTTTAAATATAAAGACATTATTGTAATTCATACATTGTAAACTTAGATCTACACATCACTGCCACTCCATCACCAGGATTAATTTAGCTGATCTGGCTGGTTAGGTGGGTGTCCCCTTCCCTCACCACTCATGTATGTCTCTCCAGTTCCTCTTGGCACTGTGTGCTCTGTTGAAGAGAACAACCCTCCCCAAATGGAGGAGGACCAATCTTTGGTCAAGAGTATATGAGTAGCTGTCTCCCCTGCTAGACTGACTGCACATGCTTTCGTGATGTACAAACCCCTTTTCAAATCTTCACCTGGCTTCTGGAGGTCTTTATGCCATGTGAGAGGGACTCAGGAGAAATATTATTAAACATTAATTCTTTTATAACTAAAAGTTACTAGCATAATGTCCCCAAAACCTGAAACTTCAGGCTCAGGAAATGTAGCAAGCACATCTTTGGGAGAAGAGGTAATGGTGGCCAGCCTAGGGTGAAGGGAACCTGATAGTTTGCTGTTCTCCTCAGAAAATAACATGGAAAAACAACAAATAACTCCAAACTGCAGGATAGAATTTACAAGGTACAGATAACTCATTTAGATCCTACACATTCAAAATTTTTTGTCTGATAAGACCACCTAATACTGAAGTAAGAAAGATCTCTCCCATTGGCAATACGAGCTTTTCCTTGAAATGAAGCCCACAAGCCTGAAGAGAAAGTGTATTGCTAAATCTGTCAAAGAGCAAAGGGGCTCAGAGAGTGTCTCCCTGGGGGAGGGGAGGAAGGAAGGAAATGCCTTGGTCTTACTATCAAAGAGTAGAAAGTCCCATTGGTCTCCATAGCCTCCATTTGTTAATCAGTCCTAAGGCTACAATCAGAAAACTCAGGACGGAACCTATTCTACTAACAGTGCCAACCCATTTTTCAGCCCAGAAAAGCCTGCCCAGGTCACCCTTTGCCATTGATCTCTCAGACCCACGAGGGGAAGCCCAGTTACTTGGGCTGTAATTTTGCTACCTGGGCATATCCAAGCCCTTTTGTGTTCTCACAGAAACTGGGCCACTGAGTTTAAGATTTATGCCCTTCCAAGAAAATTGGGTTTCGAGAGCCCTACTACTGGTACCAAGTAGCTCTTCAGAAGAGTCCTTCAGGCTGGGAGACTCTTAACAGCAAACGCCTACAGAACGGAGGCCGGTTCCCCCAACTGGAATTGTCCTGTTCTTCAGGCTCAGACTTTCCCCTGCAGCTGGTAGCGCACTCCTCTCTGGTGAGCTGCCTTTCCTCCCCAGCCCCTCAACACACTGGCCGTGACATTTTGCTTCTGGTACTGAAATTGTCGATACATTTGTCTCTCCCCAACAGTACAGCATGGTCTCAATTTGAGCAAAACACTGAATCCTTTTTCTTTTAAAGCCCTAGGACTGTCGGGCGTGGTGGCGCACGCCTTTAATCCCAGCACTCGGGAGGTAGAGGTAGGAGGATTGCCATGAGTTCAAGGCCACCCTGAGATGACAGAGTTAATTCCAGGTCAGCCTGGACCAGAGTGAGACTACCTCGAAAAACCAAAAAAAAAAAAAAAAAAAAAAAAAAAAAAAAAAAAAAAAAAAGTCCTAGGACTTAAATAATATGTAATAGGCGCTAATAAGTATTTGTTGGATGGAATCAGAATTAATCCAAGCTGGTATCTCTGCCCAGCCTCCAAAGAAACTGGGAGAGGCAAACAGCTCTTCTCCCAACAACATCCCATACTGATGACCTTCACCAGCTGTTCCTTGTGCCAGATCTCATTACTGTGTAACTCGGGAATCATAAATTCATTGCCACCTGGATCAACAGGAATGATTTAAAAAATGTACATTTGTCTGCAAAGTGCCTGGAGGTCAGGGGAGTGGAGGGCATGTTCAGTTTAAGGTTTCTAAATAGAAAAGGGGCTAGAGAGATGGCTTAGCGGTTAAGCGCTTGCCTGTGAAGCCAAAGGACCCCGGTTCAAGGCTCAACTCCCCAGGACCCACATTAGCCAAATAAACAAAGGGGTGCATGTGTCTGGAATTCATTTGCAGTGGCTGGAGTCCCTGGTGCACCCATTTGCTCTCCCTCTCTGCCTCTTTCTCTCTGCCATTCTCAAATAAATAAATAAAAATAACTAGAAAAAGAAAAGAGACCGGGCATGGTAGTGCATGCCTTGAATCCCACACTTGGGAGGCAGAGGTAGGAGGATCGCTGGGAGGTTGAGGCCAGCCTTGGGAGTACACAGTGAGTTCAGGTAAGTCTGGGCTAGAATGAGACCCTACCTCTTAAAAACAAAAACAAACAAAAAAAAAGCCAGCCCGCCCAGTACATTCTTTACCCACTGCCAATGCTTACAAACAAATTACTGTAGAATTGTGTATTTATGACCTCCTCAATTCTGGGACAAAGTACCTGACAAAAATAAGCTTAAGGAAAGATGGGTTATTTCGCCATACAGTCCCAAGTGACAGTCCCTCAAGGTGGGAAGGCGTGGCAGGAGCTTGAGACAGATGGTCACAATCTGCACTGAAAGCTGGTAACTGGCTAGCTCCTTTTTCTACAATCTGTGGAATGTTTCCACCCCACCGTTAAACTAAGTTCCCACCTCAGTTAACCTGATCAAGATAGTCCTCCACAAGCATGCTTAGAGGCTAAACCTAGATAATCCCTCACAGGTGATTCTCAGTCCTATCAAGTTGGCATACACCATCACAAGTCCACTCCTTGTCACTTGACAATCACATTACATTGAAGGTGTAACCTTCCGCTCCTTGTCCACACAGGCTCATGACCATTTTCATAATGCAAAATTCATTCAGTCCAGCTTCAAAAGTTCTCATAGTCTTTTAACAGTTCCAATACTATTTAAAAATGCAAGTGTAGAGTCTCTTCTGAGATTTGGGTAAACTATAACATTTAAAAAAAAGTTGTGGGGGCTGGAGAGAGGGCTCAGTGGTTAAAGGTGCTTGCATACAAAGCTTGACGGTCTGGGTTTAATTCCTTAGTACCCATGTAAAGCCAAATGTACAAAGTGGCACATGTGTCTGGAGTTCATTTGCAGTGGTAGGAGGCCCTGGCATGCCCAAACACACACACTCTGCCACTGCCTTTCAAATATTTTTTTTAAAAAAAGGAATTGCATACTCCCAATATGCATTGGCACAAAATAAGCATTCCCAATCAAAAAGGGAAGAATGGCAAGCCTAAAACCCTACAGGACAAATTCAAATTCTGCAGAATCATGCCTGGATCTGGGACTCATGACAGAATCATTTAAGCACCGGCAGGCTTGGGCAGCTCCCTCCCTTAGCTGTGTCTCTCTTTGGGTAGCTATACTGTGAGCCTGAGGCTTTCTTTGGCAGACATCCTGTGGTTCAGGTATCTAGCATCCTGGGCTCTCCACTGCACCTTATGGTTCACTTCTCGTATGCACTCCACCCTGCCACACATTGCCTGGCCTTAGTATCTTTTTTTTTTTTAAAACATTTTTTAAATATTTTTTGTTCATTTATTTATTTATTTATTTGAGAGTGACAGACACAGGGAGAAAGACAGATAGAGGGAGAGAGAGAGAATGGGCGCGCCAGGGCTTCCAGCCACTGCAAACGAACTCCAGACGCATGCGCCCCCTTGTGCATCTGGCTAACGTGGGACCTGGGGAACCGAGCCTCGAACCAGGGTCCTTAGGCTTCACAGGCAAGTGCTTAACCGCTAAGCCATCTCTCCAGCCCTGGCCTTAGTATCTTTAATGACCCTCTCAATCTTGCATCTTCTGTGCCTCCAATGTCATTATGTGGACAACTTTGTCAATTTCTACTGCCAGCTTGGGATGAAGCCTGGGTCCCATAAACCACAGCAGTAGAAGTCTGCATGCTTTCTGGGCTGACCTTGGTGAAATATTTTTCCAGGCAGTTGTGCCTGATCAGGGAATACTCTCAGTTTAACACATTTCTCCCTTCAAATGAGTTTGGCATAAGTCTCCCAGTGCATCACAGGTGTCTCTTCAATGATGCTGATTTCCTTGACAGTTACATCTACCTTCTCAGTCCCAGCCTGAATGTTATACTGTTACCTTGTCTGGGCTTTCCTTCACCAAACAAACTAGTCCATTATATTTAAGTTTGGCACCACTCAAGTTCTCAGGACACAAGCAGAACGTAGCTAGTTTGTTTGACCTGAACTGCTGCTGGCCCTGTTCCTGCGAGTATTTGATCTCTGAAGTCTCACAAGCTGGGCCTCCGCTGTCTGTATTTCTTTCAACACTCTTACCATTGGAGCTCCTGCCACAACATCCCATTAAGCTCTGCTTACAGTTTCAAGAGCTTTTATAGCTCAGAGTTCTAAATTTTTCAGCATTACTCCTGAAAACCAATTGTAAAGGTCCAAAAACCACATGAGCAGAATTATCTCAGCAACAGCTCCTCTCTTGGTACCAGTTTCCTGTGTTAGTTACCTTCTCATTGCTGGGAGAAAAAATACCCTTAAAAATGTAGTTTTGGGGAAGAAGAGTTTGTTTTGGCTTACAGTTCCAGTTTAGTGTATTTTTTTAAAAATTGTTCTTTTGAGAGAGAGAATGGGCATGCCAGGGGCCTCCAGCCACTACAAATGAACTCCAGATGCATTTGCCACCTTGTGCATTTGGCTTACATGGGTCCTGGGGAATCGAACCCAAGTCCTTTGGCTTTGCAGGCAAGCACCATAGTAGCAAGAGCTTGAGGCAGCTGGTTGCATTCGGGCCATAGTGCAGAAGTGGGTTCTGATGAATGCAGGTGCTTGGCCAGCCCTCTCCTTTTTATACATTCTAGGACCACAATCCATGGTGCCAGCCACAGTGAAGGTGATCTTTCCCACCTTATTTAACCTAATCAAGATAGTCCCTTACAGATACGCCAAAAGGCGAACCTAATCTACAATAATCCTCACAGGTGAGCCTAGGTCCTGTCAAGTTGACAATCAATATAAATCATCTGAACAGTTTTATGGAAAAATTTAGCTGTATGGAAAAATTGCACATACAGTCAAGCCCTGAATACTCTGCACCCAGTGTCTCCATTATTGACATCTCACATTAATATTTGCTACAATCAATGGATTGGTATTTGTACCTCATGATGATCCTTATTTGAATTTCCTTAAACTTTTACTTTGTGACTCCCGTTCCAGATGCCCATCCAGAATGTCACATTTAGTTGTCATGTCTCTTCTGGGCTAGGACAGTTTCTGACACTTGCCTTGTTGTTTTTGCATTGATAATTTTTATAAATGCATGCTTTTTGATCATAATGTCCTTCCATGACATTTTCTTGTGCCCCCTCCCTGCGCTCCTTTCACTGAGCCCCTCCTTCTTCCTAACTAGTCCCTCGTGTATATTTGTGTGACTCACGAAATTTAATTGGGATCACCTGCAGGAACATGGGCAAGTTCAACTTCAGTGGTTACAGCATTGCAGAAAATGTCTCCTACTCACCTAACAACCACTGACTTGCCAATAACTTCTCAGGGAGTGGCAGGGGCCTCATACCCTCCTCCATCATCCATAATGAAATGTTGATTGGTCCAGTGTCATACAGGTCTTGTTGCCTTGTTCTTTTAATTTAATATTTTTCTTTTTTTATAATTTTTTATTTATTTATTTGAGAGCGACAGACACAGAGAGAAAGACAGATAGAGGGAGAGAGAGAGAATGGGTGCGCCAGGGCCTCCAGCCTCTGCAAACGAACTCCAGACGCATGCGCCCCCTTGTGCATCTGGCTAACGTGGGACCTGGGGAACTGAGCCTCGAACCGGGGTCCTTAGGCTTCACAGGCAAGCGCTTAACTGCAAAGCCATCTCTCCAGCCCCTAATTTAATATTTTTCAAGTAGAGAGGGTGAAAGAGAGAGAAAGAGTAGAAAGTAGAGAGAGGACTCATATGTGGATCCTAGCTACAGATGACTGGGCTTCTGTGTGAGAATGAAAATACTTAGTAGCAGAGGCCAGTAAGTTGAAAAGGAGACATAAAGGGTGGAGAAAGGAAGGGAGGAGGATACTTAAAAGGTTGATATTGTATATATGTAATTACAATGATTGTAATGGGGAGGCAATATGATGGAGAATGGAATTTCAAATGGGAAAGTGTGGGGGTGGGGAGGGAGGGAATTACCATAGGATATATTTTATAATCATGGAAAATGTTAATAAAAGTTAAAAAAAAAAGTAGAGGAAAAGAGAGAAAGGAGGGAGAATGGTACGCCAGGGCCTCTTGCCACTGGCATGTGTCACTTTGTACATCTGGCTTTATGTGGGTACTGGGGAATGGAACATAGTCCATCAGGCTTTGCAAGCAAGCACCTTTAACAGCTGAGCCATTGTTCCAGCCCCTTCTTGTTCTTGATGTCTTTGACAGGGATGGTTGGTTGGTTGGTTGTTTTTGGTTTTTTGAGGTAGGGTCTCACTCTAGCTCAGGCTGACCTGGAATTCACTCTGTAGTCTCAGAGTGGCCTTGAACTCTCAGTGATCCTCCTACCTCTGCCACCTGAGTGTTGGGATTAAAGGCGTGCACCACCACACCCGGCTTTCTTTGACAGTTTCAAAGTATGCTGGTCATGCATTTTGTAGAATGTTCCTCAACTAGAATCTGTCGGCTTTCTCATGTTATTGTGAGCTTGAGGGAAGAAGATAACATAAATGACTTCCTTTTAGTTCTTAAAAAAAAAAAAAAAAAAAAAAAACCTGTGTCAATTCCTCTCATCTCTTCACCTCTTTATCTCTCTAAGAGCTGTTGGTACATTGATAGAGCCCATCCAGCTCAAGAAAAGGAGTCATTATCAGTATACATGACAGAACTTTATCCCTTTCTGTTTGTTGCTTTGTTTGAGGCAGAGTCTCAAACCCTAGTCCAGGCTGACCTAGAACTCACAGCGATTTTACTACTTTAGCCTTCCAAGTTCTTAAAGGCGTGAATCACCATACCTATCGGGGAAACCTGTCTTATACAATTGATATCATGAGCAGCAATGGAATCCTCAGAAATCCCCATGGAGGTACGACCTTGGACTATGTGGTGGTTTGATTCAGGTGTCCCCAATAAACCTAGGTGTTCTGAATGCTAGGTTCCCAGCTGGTGGAGATTTGGGAATTAACCGCCCTGGAGGCAGAGTATTGTTGGAGGTCGGCTTATGGGTGTTATAGCCAGTTTCCCCTTGCCAGTGTTTGGCACACTTTTCTGTCCCTGTTGTCCACCTGCTGTTGGCCAGGGGGTGATGTCCAGCCTCTGCTCATGTCATCATTTTCCCTGCCATCATGGAGCTTCCCCCTCGAGCCTGTAAGACAAAATACACCTTTTTTCCCCCCAAAAGCTTCTCTTGGTTCGGTGATTTCTGCCAGCAATGTGAACCTGACTGCAATAGTAAAGTGGTACCAAGGAGTAAGATAGCTGCTAGACACCTGACTATGTGGCTTTGGCCTTTTGGAGCTGACTTTCAAGAGGAATGTGGAGGGATTTGAAACATTGGCCTGAGATATGTTTTGCAGTGCTCTAAGGACTCAACCTGATGGACTATTCTAGTCAGAGTTGAAAGACCTGCATGCAGTGAGAACTATGGAGAGTGAGGGTTGGCTTATGAAGGTGAGAAAGACCTTTGCTTGGACTGGGCTAGAGGCAATTTGGGTGAAAAGCTTGCTGTTATGCCTGTGTGCTGAAAAATTGTGCAGGGTTGCTTTGCGTAGAAATGAACTGGTATGAGTAAAAGGAATGGTACAGGGAAAACAAAAATCTTTGGGTGAGCTGCTGCCTGTTCAGCGGCAATTGAGAGATTACAACCTGTGAGATTGGGCCAGTTGACCTGCACTGGAGCAACAGAAAGAATGTAGACTCTTTTCAGAGGGTCTGAGTGCTCAACATGTGTCCTGTTCTTTAATGTCTGCTTTGTGTCCCTCCCCCCCCCCATTAACAAATTGGCACCCTACCTGGTATTGTGGAGTATAAGACATGCAGGAAAGAGAGGGTCATTAAATTTGCAATGTGGTCTTGTGTTTTGGAAATGGCCATGGGCAGTGTGAAGCATATTGCCTGTATGGAGACCCAGTGGAGCCATGAAGATGAACCGTGGATTGCAGTGGAAATGCCAGGACCATGAGGTGGCTGCTTAGCAAAGCTGCCGGCCCGGGATGAAGTTTTCCAGGACTGTGAGTAGCCTAGCTGGAGGGACAGAATTGGAACTCCAGAGAGTTGTTGCTGGTCAGAGTTATTGGACTTGGAGACTTGTCATTGGCTAGAGTTGTTGGATTTGGAGCTACAGAGTTTGGTGTTTGCCCTGTTTTAAATCTTCTATTGGCTGAATGTTTCTTTGGTATGCCCAATGCCATCTTTTGCAGTGTGAATGTTTGTTCTGTGCCATTATGGGTTTTTGGTAATTTTCTGGTATTATGGCTCAGTTAAAAGGCCTTGGACTGTGGGGGTGTATGAATATCATGGGAATTGATAAAAACTATGGGGAATTTTAAAGTTGGGTGAATGCATTGCATTTTATATCATGTATGGTTATCAGTTTATGGGGGCCAGGGGAGGAATAGGGTGGTTTGATTCAGGTAACCCCCATAAACCTAGGTGTTCTGAATAGTAGGTTTCCAGCTGAGATTTGGAAATGAATGCCTCCTGGAGGAGTGTTGGGGTGGGCTTATGGGTATTATAGCCAGTTTTCCCCTTGCCAGTGTTTGGCACACTCTCCTGTTACTGTTGTCCGCCTGATGTTGGTCAGGGGTGATGTCCACCCTCTGCTCATGCCATCATTTTCCCCTGCCATCATGGAGCTTTCCCTTTGAGCCTGCAAGCCAAAATAAACCTCTTTTCCCCAAAAGCTTCACTTGGTCAGGTGATTTCTATCAGCAATGTGAACCTGATTGCAACAAATCACCTGGCCAGAGGCACTCTAAGACTTGAAGAAACGGAGAAAGGACCAACCAGAGCAACAAGCCCCCCCACAGAAGATAGAGCAGTCCGTGGAGCTGACTGGTCGAGGACAACCCTCTGTGAGCGCTGGGAGGCTGGAAGGCGGAGTGACAGTGAGTGAAATGGACCTTCGTCAGTGGCACCTGGGCAAAGAAGCACACCCATACCCAGGTGAGTAGTGTGGCATGATGATCAATGGCAGGAAATGGAGTGTTTACAGCACAGGGAAGCAGGCCTTGTCTAAGACTGGTCTGTGTCTGCCCTGTCCCTGCTTCAGCTGGTAGCTCTGGGTTAGTGAAGTCTGCAGGAACCTCGGAGTGGCCATCTAGAAACAGTAGATACCCCAGCGCCTGCCTTGTACAATTTTGTAGATCAAATGGGATGAGTTGAATAAGAGCTGACATGGTACCCCACCCACAGTGCCAGTACATATTAGTTATTGTCATAATGACTATTGTGATGGTTAATCTCTGATTGTCAACCTGACTGGATTCTGGAATTGGAACCACCATGGAAACAATTCTCTTGGCATGTCTATTAGGGATTTTCTAGATTAGGGTGGTGCCACTCCCTGGGCTGGGAGTCTTGGACTGTAAAAAGAGGAGAAAGCTAGCTGAACACCAGCAGTCACTGCTTTCTCTACTTCCTCTCTGCTGTCGTGATAATTCGACCCAGCTTCCTGCTCCTGCCATGATTTTCCCACCATGACCAGCTCTGCCCTCTGCAACTATAGGCTGAAATAAACCCTTTTATTCCATAAACTGGTGCAGTATTTTGTCCCAGCAATGAGAAAGTAAATGCTAAACGTCTAGGGGACCCAAGTGGGACTTACCTGAGAAGCATACTACCATCAAGATCTAAGCATCATAAGGCATTTTAAATAAACTAGCTGGGGAAAATGTTTAGACATTAGCCAGGCCTAATGATGCCTGCCTGTGCTCCCAGCTACTTAGGAGGCTGATGCAGTAGGATCAAAAGTTGAAAGCTAAGCCGGCGTGGTGGTGCACACCTTTAATCCCAGCACTCGGGAGGCAGAGATCGGAGAATTGCTGTGAATTTGAGCCTACCCTGAGACTACACAATGAATTCCAGGCAGCCTGGAGTAGAGCAAGATACTACCTTGAAACAAAAAAGCTCAATACTGCCTTATCTCTATCATACCTTCCAAGGCTCAGGGTCTGTTGCTGAAGAGGTGCCAGAAAGAATGTAAGAGCCAAAGGAAGGGTAGGACTCCTTATGACGTGCTCTCCCCAAACACAAAATGGCCTGGATATCCATGACCTCACAGTACCTGACACTACCTACACAAGACCATCATAATAGGAGAAAAAGATCATGACATCAAATAAAAAGGAGACTGATTGAGAGGGGGAGGGGATATGATGGAGAGTGGAGTTTCAAAGGGGAAAGTGTGGGGGAGGGAGGGTATTACCATGGGATTTTTTTTTTTTTATAATCATGGAAGTTGTTCATAAAAAAAAGAAAAAAACGAAGTTCAAAGCTAGCCCTGGTTAGAGCGTGAGACACTGTCTTAAAACAAAAATACAGTAAAAGAAAGAAGAAAGAAGGTGGAAAGGAAAGGAAGAGGGAAAGAAAGGAAAAGAAGCAAGGGAGGGAGGAGAGAAAAAGGAAAGGAAGGAAGGAAATAAAGGAAAGGTGTTGGGGACATAGCTGGATAAGTGGTAGAGTGATTGCCCAGCGTGTGTGAGGCCCTTGGTTCAATCCTCAACACTGGAAACATAGACAGACAAACAGACAACAGCCAGGCGTGGTGTTGCATACCCATAGTCTCAGTCTCGGGAGCTAGAGTCAGGAGGATCTTGGCACGAGTGAAGTTACTGTGGTCCACATGGAAAGTTCCAGGCCCGAGTGATACTATGGCATTGAGGTGAGGAGGGGGGCAAAAAGGGTAATGGGAAAGTATTATATCAAATGACATTATGGTCATGTATGAGAATTTTCAATGAAAACTTTTTTAAAAACCTAAATAAATATAAAATCAATTTTCTGGAAAAAAAAATCAAGAAACTGAATTTTGAAAAGCGAAGCACAGCCCTCATACACGTGCTGACAGGTGAACCCAAACACCATCAATATTCCCTGTGAGCCCTCCCACACAGTTTAAATTTAGAAACGCATTCAGAGGGCAGTTAGCCAGGGATAAGTATGTTGCAGTGTCCAGAGTCATGAAACAGATCCAAGAGAACCTGACCTTTATTGGAACAGTGAACTTGGACTCCTGTAAAAGTTGAGCTAGCCAGCCTGGAGCTATGATGACCTGCCACTGAAGTAAGTTCAAACATTTCCTCGACTTGAAGCACTGGTAAGGATTAGAAGAACTCAGGTGTGTGAAACTGCTTTGCAGTCTGTACCTTATTCTTGGTTGAGAAGTAGCATGCGTTCTGGTCAGCTCTGCCTCCAGGTCTGTGGCTCTGAGAAGGTGATGAAGAGCAACTGCAGTGTCTTTTCCTCTTCATGCACCATTGCAGTCAGCCCTGCTCCTCATACCTGGGACTAACAACCAGCCAGACATGGTTTATGGAAGGAAGGGGTTTATTTCCAGTGTACAGACCCAGGGGATGTTCCATCGGTGGGGGAAGAAGCTGGGTCCTTTTCACATATCCAAGCAGAGAGAAATCCCCAACAGCCAGCGCTACAAATACTGACAGCCAGAGCACAAACTGTTCTCTCCACACATTTGAGCTGGAATCAATACCCACCCCCAAACATACCTTAGGGCTGGCCTCCAGGATCCACCCCCAGTAACAACATCTCCAGCAGGCTTAAGCAGGAAGCTTAACATTAATCAAAAATACCTGAAGAGGGCTGGAGAGATGGCTTAGCAGCTAAGGCATTTGCCTGTGAAGCCTAAGGACTCATGTTTCACTCTTCAGGCCCCACATAAGCCAGACGCACAGTGATGCAAGGACCCTAAGTTAGACGTGTGGACAAGGGGCGCAAGTGTCTGCAGTTAAATTGCGGTGGCTAAAGGCCCTGGTGCACCAATTCTATCTCTCACTCTTACATAAAAATGGCAGTCTGTTGGGCTTGGCCCCTCCCCAGAAAAAAAAAAAAACACCTGAAGCTATGGGAGACATACATTCACATTCAAGCCACTACACACACACACACACACACACACACACACACACACACACACTTAGCTGGACATGGTGGCACATGCTGTGAATTCAAGGGTAGCCCAAGACTACATATTGAATTCTAGGTCAGCCTGGGCCAGAGTGAGACCCTACCTTGAAAAAAAAAAAAAAAACACCATATACACCTTCTGCATTTTACATTCCAACCATTGCTTTATAGGTGACAGGAGTGAACAGCAATATCAGAGAGGATTCACTGAACCCTCAGTCTGTGTTGGTTACAATTCTAAGTTCTTTACTTGTATTAACCCAATCTTTGTAATAATTATCTTTGAGTTCTATATACTGTTCCATTTTTCAAAATGAGTAAGTGAATGTGATGGTTCATCTCTGGTTGTCACTTAACAGGATTTAGAACCACCATGGAAACAGATCTCTGGTCACTTAAATGAGAGGTTTTCTAGGTTAGATTAGCTGTGGTGGGAGAATCTGCTCTAACTGTGGGAGGCAGCATTCCATGGGTTGGGTTTCCAGACTTTATGAAAAGGAGAAAGATAGCTGAGTATTGAGCATTTATCTTTCTAATTCCTCTTGGCTGATGTGATGCTGTGACTCCTGTTTCCTTTCCCTGCCATGGTAAACTCCCCATCAAAATCGTAAGGTGAAAATAAACCCTCTTCTTCCCTAAACTGCTTTTGGTTGGGTATTTTCTCTCAGCAATGAGAAGGTAATTGATAGAGTGGAAGTTTAATAAGTTGTTAAAAGGCCAATGGCTACAGTGTGGCTATATCATTTGGGTTTAGGTTTACTTGTACATAACAGGGGGGAAAAAACATGGTTTAAACAAGTTTGATTTACCCTTGAGTGAAAAAGGCAGGAGGTAAGTAACTAAAAGTTACTGACTTGACCTTTCTGTTTTTCCTCTTTTTCTTCTCTATCATAAACGTTTTCTTTTAAAATCTGTCATATTTCTCTGGGTTCTGTTACAAAGATGGAGGACCCATGCATCAGGAAAAGCAACTTCTCAAATGGAAAGTGTGTTGCTAGTTTTCAGGTGAAGAGAAAGATGCATTATTGTGTATGTGTGTGTGTGTGTGTTTTAATGTTTCATTTACTTGCAAGGAGAGACACAGGGCGGGGGGAGGGAGGGAAGGAGGGAGGAGGCATGGGCACACCAGGTCCTCTTACCATTGCAAGTAACTCCAGACACGTGCTACTTTGTGCATCTGACCTTACATGGACACTGGGGAATCAATCCTGGGATGTTAGGCTTTGGTAGCAAGTGCCTTTAACTGCTGAGCCACCTCCTCAACCTGTGATTCTGTTTTTATTACCCAGTTTCAGTAGTCATTTGGAAAATATAAATAAGGTAGGATGTGCAATTACGAAAATAGTCATGTTTACTTGTTTACAATTTAGTTAAGGAAATTATTTTACTTCATAGTGCTTAAGTGGTTATTTTAGAGCCTTATATTCAAGATTAAAAGATAGAAGTAGTAATTTTCCTCACCTTTATGTTAATCTGAAGTTTTTCCTCCAATGTATTATTCTTCGACTTTTCTTTCAAGGAGTAAATGTTTAGTATTATCAAACCTTTGCATGTATTTTAAGGAAAAAAAGAAAGGAAGAGAATATTTGAATTAAAAATTGCTTATACTATACTCAGTTATAGCTAAAACTTTTTGACCCCAGTATCTCCCAGTGTAGATATATTCATTCATTCATTCATTTATTGTTCTATCACTTAATCATTGAATAAATATTTGTTTGGGAGTTAATAGATGTTGGGTCCATTATATTTGGTAATCATTTTATTTCTTTGTTAAAATAGTGAGAATGTTTGATGAATAATTAAGTTTGTTACTTGAGAAGTACTTTCATGGTTATGCTATAGGTAGGTAGGGATTAGGCTTGGAGGTCACTGAAAAGTTAACGCCACCTTCTCTTTCCCTGGTAACATTAGAAAGGGAAGAGGCATGGTGGTGCATGCCTTTAATCCCAGCACTTGGGAGGCAGAGGTTGGTGGATCGCCATGAGTTCAAGGCCACCCTGAGACTACAGAGTGAGTTCCAGGTTAGACTGGACTAGAGTGAGACCCAGTCTTGAAAAACAAAAACAAAAAAAGAAAAGGAAAGAAAGAGAGAAAGGGAAGAGCCACTTCTCCCTGACCAGAAGAAAGTCTTCTGGCTCTGACCCTAGGAGGAGTCTGTCAATCACTCACCTGGTCAAGAGACCATCCCTCAACTACAGAGGTGCTAAGAGGTGGGCGGAATAGTTATCCCTGTAATGAAGTGATGTGCTTAGATCTACAGAAACCCCTTCCTCTGTGCAGTAGCTTACAGATCTTCATGGAGCCTGCCTGCTTGCATTTCTGAATTCTAACTCAAAAAACATAAATGTTTCTTTCTCTTGTCTTTTCTTTCTTTCTCTTCTATAAATGATGGCTGAAATCCTAAGCAACTTGTCCTCACACTTTTGGGCTTTTCCACATTTTTCTCAATGAGTGTCCTTTTATGCACCTTATAGTCTTGTTTTATGGTCACAAGACAAAGAATTTGACAGTATAAAAATCTGCAACAGTTAAATATACAGGTTTTTTTTTTTTCAGGTGAACTAAATTTGTGTCTAGCAGTATATTGAAAAAAAAACTTTAAACTCTTTTTAGAATTACATGAAACACAAATATTTTAACTAAATACATAATACATACTATACAGAATAAAATATTTTATATTATAAATCTTTACATATTAGATGAATATTAACAATTTTCCTTTTACAGGAAACAACACACTGTGAAATGCCTTTATGAAACACAAAGCTCTCCCCCAACAAGCTGATGCAACTCTAAAATAGATGCCTTTGCAGAAAATATCCTTCTCATTTATATTAATGTAGCCATATTGCTCCTCTAAGAAAATATTTATAAATATTGCTACTGTGTTCCAGAAATATAGTAGGGAAAAAACCTTAGGAGGGCTGTATACAATGGAAAATTTAATAAAAAATGCTTCCCCCAATAAAATTCAAAACTATGTATGTCACAATAAATGAAGGGATATAACTTTAGAATCAGAGCCCGAGGCTATGCTGGGTTGTTGTGGATACTTTTGTTTCTTACTACTTCTGATTATCTTCTGACAGTAGGCAGGCCAAGCAAATGATGGATTCATCTTTCATTTGCATAGTGCATGGCTCACAGTGCCTGTGAGAGGTGCTCAGGGCTCCTGGGACTGCAGCAGTCTAACCCTGTGCAGATAGTGTGGGCACTGATAGGCAGGGCCATGTAAAAGGCCTTACGATGTGCAAAGTTCAGGCGAAGCGGAGACCATGGGAAAAGAAGAATCAAGACTGGGAAGACTCAAAGGAAGAGTATTCTGTGTACAGTGAATCAATGTACTCATTTTTTTAAAGCAGAAAAAAATTAATAAATAAATATATCTCAACATCTTTCTCTTTCATGCCCTTTATATTCAGAAAAAAATATAGTGGTTTTTAAAAAACACCATATCTCTTCATCCTGCTGTGAGTGACATGTGCAGCTTTAGGAGCAGGTGACAGTGTGTCTTAACTAAATGCTTGTCCTTCCTGCTCCTCAAAGTTAATGTTATTTTTATAAGATGATTTATATAGAAACCCTGTCTTGGCACTTTGTAAATATTTTCCCCAAGTATTTCCCTCCTCTGTAATGGAACAACAGTGGTTAAGCCCAACCAACTCCTCAGTCTGATCAATAAATCAATAGCTTATAATAACATTATTCATATTTTTAATTTCCATTTAGTGGAAAGATAAACTGTGCCCTTTTCTGGGAACCACTGGCACAAGAAGAAGGAAAATCTAAAACATATATTGGTAAGAAAATTGGATAATAGTCAGGTTTTACCATTTTTCCAGAGCTAGTGAACTCCGTTTTCAATAATCAGACATTAACAAAACCTTTACAAATCAGCATTCTCTGAATTTCTCCATTGTCTCACTCACTGGCTACTAACAGCAACATTAGAACCAAATCTCAAGTTCAATAAAGTAAGCCTTTTCCTAGCTTCGCTTAGCCAACACCCACAAAACAATCTTGTAAAATATATAAAGAACAAAGAAGGATACTAGAGTTAAACCATTTATTTTATTTTCCATGACAATAAGCAACTTCCTTTATTTCTGGCTTATCATTCTCAAAGTAATGCCAACATACTTCAAAATTTTGTTTATTTTTATATTTACTTGAGAGTGACAGAGAAAGAGGCAGTTAGAGAGATAGAGAGAGAATGGGCACGCCAGGGCTTCCAGCCACTGCAAATGAACTCCAGACACGTGCACCCCTTTGTGTATCTGGCTAACGTGGGTCCTGGGGAATTGAGCCTTGAACCGGGGTCCATAGGCCTCACAGGCAAGTGCTTAACTGCTAAGCCATCTCTCCAGCCCAGCCAACATACTTCAGAATTATTACAAACAAGCAAACACACCTTAATGCTTAACTATGTGGCAGGTGGCCCGAGACAAAGGTGGACTTTTGCCCCCAAAGATAGTAGAAGTACTACTAGAAGGTTCTTCATCCTTCACAGATGCAAACTTTTAATTTTTTATGATTGACAACTTTCATAATTATAGACAATAAACCATGATAATTCCCCCTACACTTTCCCCTTCACAACTCCACTCTCCATTATATCCACTCCCCCTCTCAATCAGTCTCTCTTTTATTTTGATGTCATCACCTTTTCCTCCTATCATGAGGGTCTTGTGTAGATAGTGTCAGGCACTGTGAGATCATGGATATCCAGGCCATTTTGTGGCTGGAAGAGTGCATTGTAAGGAGTCTTATCCTTCCTTGGGCTCTTAAGTTCTTCCTACCACCTCTTCCACAATGGACCCTGAGCTTTGAAAGGTGGGATGGAGATGTTTCAGTGCTGAGCGCACTCTGTCACTTCTTCTCAGCACTATGGTGCATTTTGAGTCATACCAGAGGTCACCACCATATGAAAAGAGAAGCTTCTCTAACCAAAAGTGAGAATAGTATTAATATATGGGTAGGAATATTAAGAAAAGTGCTTACCAGACAGTTTTTTTTTTTTTGGTTTATTTGTATTTATTTATTTGAGAGCGACAGAGAACGAGGCAGAGAGAGAGAGAGAATGGGTGCGCCAGGGCTTCTAGCCACACTGCAGATGAATTCCAGATGCGTGCGCCCCCTTGTGCATCTGGCTAACATGGGTCCTGGGGAATCGAGCCTTGAACCGGGGTCCTTAGGCTTCACAGGCAAGCGCTTAACCACTAAGCCATCTCTCCAGCCCACAGACAGTTTTGTGAGCATAATATATGCATTTAGCCAGAAAGAGCAGGCATTAAACCCCTAGTGTACAGAAGCGAACATCTGTGGTACTAACACAACCAAACGTGATGAGAGCAGCAGATCAAAGAAACTAAAAACGGTGCATGTGGTTAAATTATTTATGATGCTGCAGCAGTATTGATCAGAGGCTGTTTTCTCCTACCTCTGGATACCTGTAAAAGGTGTCATCACCCAAAGAATTCTACCCCAATGTGAGACAGGAGCAGGGAGCTAGTCAGGACCATAGTTAAATGACAACTGGTTATCCAGTATCACTCTACCATATCTACTGACAACAAACTATCTGCATATCGCACTTCCCAGTAAGGAAATGGTGTATCATTTCACTCCGTACCCTGAAGGAGAGAAAGGTTTTGACCTACCTGCCAAGATCTTATTACCTCAGCATCATAAAGCCCAATACAAAATTGAAGCTTTTAAAGCACGGTGTGGTATTCAAAAGCCATTTCTGTCTTAAGAATTTATTTATATTATTCACTGCCACATCTCCACTGGCAGCATGCTGCCTGGCACATTGTAGGTGGTCAGTCACAGTGAGTAGATTTTCTTATGAATGCCGTTATACTGGGATCCAGGCACTGGAAGCCATACGCTCTACATCACGAGCCACACTGCCACTGGCTCCCAGGATAGCCTGAACTAGCTGATCTGGGCTTCTTCTAGGTAAAGCCTTGCTTGCCAGGGGAATAACTTTTCATTCCTCTAGACTGAGAATGCATTTTGGCTTTGGGCATATAGTTTCAGCTTTGCCTTGGGGAAAATCTAAGAAAAGGATTGATCCTTTGTCCTTACTGAAAGATCCCAAGGCAGTTACTCTCATCTTTGGGCCAAAGATGTTGTGTGATAAACTTCGGGAGAAAAGAAACTGTTACAAGATACAGTGTCCTTTACACCACAAGGGAAAAGGAACATGAAAAGAAAACCACTGTGGTTTCCAGCACTCTATTTGCTGTGGTGTGGTATGGGACATCTCCTGTTCATAGAAGAGAATATTGGTAATTGACTAAGCTGTTTTATTTCAAGAGAAAATAATCTAAGAATTTTTAGTAAATTGTTATTGGAAAACCACCACACATCTCCATTCCAAGCAGTTATTACTTTCTTCCATTTAGGACATACGTTATATAATTAAATAAAATCCTACAGCTCCATGTCTAGCATCTGGGGCTCTTAGTGGAATCATCTGTGCTCCAAGGGCCTTGGGTAGCCACACCTCCATTTTTTTTTTTTGTCTGTGTGGGCATCCCACAGTGCTGGAATCTCCAGTATCCTGGGGTCTCAATTGCAGCTCAGGCTTCACCTTCCAAACTTCATCCATGGCCTCTGTAGGACTTGGTGGCTGTTGCAGTTACCCTCTTGTTACCTGACCAGAAGTAGCTTATGACAGAACGGGTTTATTTTGGTTTAACTTATTGTGGGGAAGTTTCATCATGGTGGAAAAAGCATGGCTTTAATCCCAGCACTTGGGAGGGAGAGAGGTAGGAGGATCGCTGTGAGTTTGAGGCAACCCTGACACTACATAGTTAATTCCAGGTCAGCCTGGGCCAGAGTGAGACCCTACCTCAAGAGAAGCATGGCTTGAGCAGGTAGCCAGAGTTTCACATCAGCTGGGAGGAAACAACCAGGCTGAGCTAATAGTGAACACCCAGTGGGCTAGATTAAAACCTGAAGGCTCACCCACAGTGACATAACTCTTTCAGCAAAGATTCACCTCCAAAAGGCTCTACAACTCTACAACTTTCCCAAATTGCTACCATCTGAGGAACAAAATGATCAAAGCACATGAGCCTATGGGGGATGTTTCATTCAGTCACCACAGTGGTGGAGCCCTAGGTGTTGTTTCAAGGAGAGAACCCAGACAGTGACGTTCATACTTCAAGTCCTCTTCTTTCAAGTGAGTCTGTATTTTCAGAAGGTAGAGCCTTTCACAGTTAGCTTAACATTGCTGTGATGAACTTCCAAACCAAGCACAGTTTCTGGGAGGAACAAGATTTATTGCAGCTTACGGATCCAGGGGAAGTTCCATGATGACGGGCGGAAGAAGCTGTCCCCCTTTCACAGGTCCACACAGCGAGAACGACCACCACCAGCACCATAAGCAAACACACTCCAGGAAACCCAGGCAGAGCTCCAGCACTCTGCATACCTTAGGCTGGGATTCAGATACACCCCCAGAAACATCTGAGGGCTGGACCCCAGGATCTGCCCACAGTGATGCTGGCTCCAGCCATGGGGCTGGAGATCTAAGATACAAGCTTTACTAAACACCTGAATCTAACGGGGAACATCCATTCAATCTACCACAGTGCCTTTTCCCCAGGGCACCTTTTCTATTGTCCAGTGAAGACCGTGAGGGTTTTTTCTTTGTTTTTTTTTTTGTTGTTGTTTGTTTGTTTTTTATAATGGCACTAGTATTTTTTTGTTTACTTATTTATTTGAGAGCAAGAGGGAGAGAGAGAAAGAATGGGCGCGCCAGGGCTTCCAGCCTCTGCAAACAAACTCCAGACGCGTGCACCCCCTTGTGCATCTGGCTAACGTGGGTCCTGGGGAACCGAGCCTCGGACCGAGGTCCTTAGGCTTCACAGGCAAGCGCTTAACCGCTAAGCCATCTCTCCAGCCCAGCACAAGTATTTTAACCAGTTACAAAATGCTTATATCTGCCTTGTTTGCAATTCCTTTTCTGGTTAAAATGGCACATTCTCACAGCTTTCTTCTCTCCTTCACTGTAGAGATAGGCAGTGAGCAGTAGCTGTGCCATTGGATGTTGTCTTGAGGTTTCTCTTACCAGATAACTTAATTCATTACTTTTGAATTCAGCCTCACTCAAATTTCCAGAACACAGACAGGGTATAGGCTGATTCTTTGCCATATTTTCATATGAATGACTCCTACCCCAGTCCCCAGTAGAGTCCTTGTTGCTCTCTAAAACATCAAGAGCTGGGCTTCCACTGTCCACTGTCCATATACCTTTTGTCATTCTGGTCTTTCAAACTACAACCTATTAAGTGGTCTCATTAATTCTGCTTGTAGAACTCTAGGACCAGTTCCAGAAAATGGTCAGGTTTGTCTTAACAGCACCACTCTTGGCAGCAGGTTTTTTTTTTTGTTTTGTTTTGTTTTTGGTAGGGTCTCACTCTAGCTCAGGCTGACCTGGAATTCACTATGTAGTCTCAGGGTGGCCTCAAACTCATGGCGATCCTCCTGCCTCTGCCTCCCAAGTGCTGGGATTAAAGGCATGCACCACCATGCTCAGCAGCAGCAGTTATTTTAGTAATGTTCTCATTGCTGTGACAAAATACCTGACAGAAACAACTTAAGGAAGGAAGAGTTTGTTTTGGCTCATGGTTTGAGGGGCTACAGTTCATCGCTGTGGGGGAGGCATGGTCGCAGGAGTGTGAGGCACCTAGTCTCCCGGCCATCAGGAAGCAGAGAGAGAAAAGTGCCAGCATCAGCTCACCTTATCCTTTTTATTCAGTTGAGGATGGTGGTCCATGGAATGGTATATTAGTTATCTTCTCATTTCTGGGACAAAATACCTGACAAAAATCAGTTTAAGGGAGAAAGAATTTGCTTCCGCTTATAGGTCACAGTCGGCTCATCGTGGTGGGGAAAGTGAAGTGGCAGGCGCTTGTGCCAACGCTGGTCATGTCCAGTCCACAGGGAGGAAGCAGAGAGAGATGAACACTCACGCTCAGGAAGCTCTCGCCTTTTCCACAGCCCAAGACCCCAGCACATGGAACAGTGCCACCCGCTTTTAAACTGTGCCTTCCTACCTCAATTAGCCTAGTTGAGAGTAGCCTAATTCCTTATAGGTATGGCCAGAGGCTACCCTCAGTGGCATAGTCCCTCACAGGTGATTCTAGGTCAACATAGACCATCAAAGATGGTACCACCCTCATTCAGGGCGGGTCTTCCCTGCTCAAAAAAAATTACTCTGAAAACATTTTCCCATCATTGATATATCTCACAGGTGACTCTAAATCCAGTCAAGTTGAAGTGAAGATTCACCACCACACCTTCTCTTGTGTATTTATTAAGCATGAACACAGTGATTTGCTTACCTGGTGTGTTATAGTAGCTTTCTTCCTGTAACTTCAGAGTTGAGTGATGGCACAAATTGTTTGGCTGCAAGTCTAAATAGTTAATATCTTAACCTTTTTTTTTTTTTTTTTTTTTTAAGGTGGGATCTTGCTCCAGCCCAAGCTGACATGGAATTCACTATGTAGTATCAATTGACCTTGAACTCACAGCAATCCTCTTCCTTCCTCTTCCTTCCTTCCTGAGTGCCTGTAGCATCTTGACCTTTTAAGAAAAAAAAAAATTTCTGATGGAATTTATTTTTTTGAAAAACTGAATAGAGGGCTGGAAAGATTGCTTGATAGTTAATGTTACTTGCTTGTAAAACCTGATGGCCCAGGTTTGATTCCCCAGTATCCATGTAAAACCAGATTCACAAAGTGGTCCATGTGTCTGGAGTTCATTTGCAGTGGTAGGAACCCCTGGTGCGCCCCTACTCTATGTCTCTCAATAAGTAAATAACAATAGTTTTTAGGGCTGGAGAGATGGCTTGGTGGTTAGGGCACTTGCCTGTGAAGCATAAGGACCCATATTTAATTACCCAGTACCCACATAAGCCGAATGCTCAAGGTGGTGCATGTATCTGGAGTTCATTTGCAGTGGCTAGAGGCCCTGGTGTGTCCATTCTCTCTGTATATCTGCCTCTTTCTCTCTCAAAATGAAATAAAGAAAAAAATATGTTAAAATATTTTAAATAAATAGAATGTATCTTAAGCATCAATATGTAAAAATAAAGGATGAACTTTAAAAAGAAATTTACTGGCAACCTCTCTACATATAGAGAAAGAAAAAAAAACTTTTTTATTTTATTTTATTTTTTTTTTTTTGAGGTAGGGTTTCACTCTAGCCAAGGTAGCCAAGCTGACCTGGAATTCACTATGCAGTATCAGGGTGGCCTTGAACACTGCCTCCCAAGTGATGGGATTATTAAAGGCATGTACCACCAAGCCTGGTGAAAAAAAAAAAACAAAAAAAAAACTTTTTAAACTCAACTTTTCTTTTGGTGTGTGTGTATGTGTGTGTGGGGGGGACTTGTGTGTGATATCCACATGCGTGTGTGGATGTGCGTGCCCTGCGTGTGTGCATGTGGAAGCTGGGGTAGAACATCAGGCGTCTTCCTATATTGTTCTTACACTTCCTTGTCCTAAGATAAGAGTCTCTCACTGAATTTGGAACTTGCCATTTCTCAGGCAACTAGCAAATTCCAGAGACCTTCCTGTCTCCCCCTCTCTGAGTGCTGAGTTTACAGGTAGGCATAGCCACGCCTAGTGTTTTGCTATAAGCTGGGGAGTGAACTCGGTGCTCACAGTTGAACAGCAGGAATTATTACCCGCCTAGCCATCTCCGCAGCCCCTTTACTCAGCTTTTGGAGTAAGGAAAGCATCTGCATCCGTGCCGCATTCACTCAGCCTTACTTCTACAGATTCTGACCAGAGCCATCAGGCAAGACATACAAATTAAAGGCATACAGATTAGAAGGGGAAATCTCAAATTTTCTTTGCTTATAGGTGATATAAGCACTTATAAACACATTTTGGTAGAATTAAATAAATTTTGTACTTTAGAAAAATTAATTTAATTTATTTATTTGACAGAGAGAGATGGGGAGAGAAAGAATGGGCACACCAGGGCCTCCAGCCACTGCAAACAAACTCCAGACGCGTGTGCTCCCTTGTGCATCTGGCTAACGTGGATCCTGGGGAATTGAACTAGGGTCCTTTGGCTTTGTAGGCAAACACCTTAACTGCTAAGCCATCTCTCCAGCCCCAGATTTTTAATTTGTATACCTTGTGCCCATCTTTAAAATAAAAAGTTTAGATGTGAATTTTGTTGTGTTGTTTGTGAAAACTATTACATATGATATGGGTTACCATCAGAATTCTAGGGTCTGGGGGTTAGCTCAGTTGGGAGAATGCTTGCCTACCATGCATGAAAACCCTGGGTTTGATTCACAGCACTACATAAACCAGGTGTGGTTAGAAAAACAATCAGGGGCTGGAAAGATTGCTCAGTGGTTAAAGCAGTTTCTTGCAAAGTCTACAAGCTTGGGGATCCATTCCTAAGCCACCCACATAAACTGGACATAAAAAAGCTGCACAAGCATCTGGGATTTATTTGAAGTGGTAAGAGGCCCTGCCACTTGCCACCCAATGCAAATAAATAGAAAAAAAAGTAAGATAAAAAAATTTTTTAAAGGAAACAAAAGAATAGGATGTCATAGATGGAAATGAAACCATAGTAAGTTATCCTTGTTTCAATAATTAGTAGGACATGACTTCAAGAATTTTCTTCATTTGATAGACATTGGAAAGCAACAAATTTTCACAGCAAAAGACCCTCTAACATTGCTTGTCTTCTCATGGTGAAAAATTTGTATATTACATAATCCCTCTATCAGGTATTTTCCTCTTTGGTGGGGGAAGTTTCCTGAGAAGTATTATCTGCCATGCTAATTTCATTATTTTTTGAGAAATGCAAATTAATTTTGAGAGTGTGAAGTCTGATACTAATTTACATGGATTTATTTAGTAGAAAAAATAAAACAACTTTGAGTAGTACCTGTTGACAATCTGACTATATGTCCTTGCACAGTATTTCAGCAAAGATTTTTGTTATTATTAGTTATGGACATACTCAGTATGTAAAGAGCACATGTTGGTTCCATCTTTTCCCTCATCCTTGCCCCCCCCCCCCGCCAAAGGGACCCTCCTCATTGGGATGCCAATCATCCTCATGGGGATTGTGGGTCGTGCACTGTGGGGGTAGCCATCAGTTATGGGGAAGAGGCAATGTCTCTGGGCATAATGTCCCAACATGTGGCTCTAACAATCTTTCCTGCCCCTCTTCCATGAAATTCCCTGAGCCATGCTGGGTTCGTTCTAAGTCTACTTCAGTGATGGGCTCTTAGGAGCCTCCGGATCTCCTTTGGTAGGTGTTGATTGTCCTCAATGTCTATCTCCTTCACCCTTAGGCTGATATCAGGTTCACCGAGAAAGTAGCACTCATGCTTATTTCCCCAATTACTCTATGGTTTTAGCTGGAGCCCTAGTGAAGTGCAATGGGCTGATTCTCTCCTCATGTCCCACTTCTGACTGAAAAAGAGAAGTGATTCTCCATCGGAGAGTAAAGTCATCACAGGTTAAATGGGATAACCATTATTCGTTTAGAGAAAATTTGATGGGTGTAAACACTCTTGTAGACCAAGGTAAGTGGGAGCTTGATATTGCAAAGAAAATTTATTTTCTAGATTTGATTCTGACTTGTTTCCCAGTTCCAGATATGGGTTCCTTTCCACTGAGCAGATCTGTTAGACAGTCCAAGAGCAGATGGTTACCCACCATGGCTGTGTGCTACTATTGCACTTGTGTGAGCATCACATCAGGTTGTTTGCTTCTGAGTAGCTTAGACCTCGAGTTGCTTGGACAGATGTTGGCCACTTTCCCCCAGTAACTCATCTAGCACCTTCCAGCACTAGATGGGCTAAGTGTCTGGGGACTGACTCTCTTCCAGATTACAGTCAGGTCTCTCCATGTTCTCTACTGACAGCATATGGTGTCTTAAGCTGTAGGGTCTTACTATTATCCTCTGGTGGGTAATCAAGTGCTCTGACAGAAGTCTGTCTTCTTTTGGGAAACCTTGTAGGTCTCTCTGATCAATAGCACATTGTGGGTGTTAATGGGTGTTAACTACATCCTGGTACTGGTAATAACAGTCCAGCTACAAAGGAAAAGAAAGAAGAAAACAAGAAAAAGAGAGAGAGAAAAAAATAGAAAGAAAAAAAAAAGGAAACAGGACAAATTAAGATTAGGTTTCATCTCACCCTTTCCAGGATCCTTCAGCTCAGGTGCTTCCTCTGAGGTTCTGTTGATGGTCCAACCTTTTAGTCTGTATTCCAGGATATAGGATTTTATGTTACCAGTTACATTTGGGTTCAGTTTTGTATCCCCCTCCCTTTCCTTCCCCTCAAGCCCTATTCTCCCTATTCTCCAGGCCTGGGGATGCCTGTTAGGGATGTCAGCATTTCTGGCTGATCCAGATTAGGAGCCACAAATGTGTGAGACCATGCTCCAATTGTCTTTCTGTGCTTGTGTAAGTTTGCTGAGTATGATCTGTTCCAAGGTCGACCGTTTTTCTACAAATTTCATTGCATCATTTTTTTGCTAACTGCTGAGTAGAATTCCATCATGTAGCTATACCATATCTTGGTGACCCATTCGTCCAATGATGGGCACCTGGGTGATTCTAGTTCTTAGCTATTTATTATGAATTGAGCAGCTATAAATATGGTTAAGCAAATATCTCTGAACTGAGGCATAGAGCTTTTAGGGTAAATGCCCAGTAAGGGAATAACTGGGTCTATTGGTAACTCTATAGTTAACCTTTTAAGGAGTCTCTGTATTGCTTTCCACAGTGGTTGTACTAGCTTATATTCCCACCAATATCCTTGCCAACATTTGTTTGCATTTGGATTTTTTAAATGTTTACTGTCCTTACTGGGGTAAGGTGGAATGTAATGGTTGTTTTAATTTGCATGTCCCTGGTGGTTAGGGTTGTTGAATATTTTCTTGAGTGTGTGTTTGCCCTTTGTATTTCTTCCTCTGAGAACTCCCTGTCCAGTCCTCTGCCCCACGTTGTGAGTGGGTTGTGTGATTTTTTTATTGTTTAGATTTTTGAGTTCTTTGTAGACTCTAGAAATTAGGCCTCTGTCAGTGTATAACTTGCCTATAGTATGCTTGCCTGTGAAAAAACTTTTCAGCTTCATGAGATCCCAATGGTTGAATGGTTGTTTAAGTTCCTTAGCTGCTGGGGTTTTGCTCAGGAAGTCCTTCTTCACTTCTAAATCATGGAAAGTTCCCCCTATTTTTTTCTTCCAGTAGTAGAAGAGTTTCAGGTCTTACATTGAGGTCTTTGATCCATCTGGTTTATTTTTGTGCATGGCAAGATATATGGGTCTAGTTTCATTTTCCTGCATATGATTTTCCAGTTTGTCTAGCACCATTTGTTGAGGATTCTGTCTTTTTTTTCAGTCTATATTATTAGGGCCTCTGTAGGAGCTCAGGTAGCTGTACTTACTTGACCTAATGTACGGATAATATCCAGATCCTCAATTCTGTTCCATTGGTCTATATTCCTGTGTTTATGCCAGTACCAAGCTGATTTTGTTACTATGGCTATGTAATAGAGCTTTAGTTCAGGCATGGTGATGCCTCCAGAGGTGTTTCTTTAAAGCAAAGATTTTAATCTTGTCTTGTATGCCTGTCATCATTCTTTAATGCTTAACAGTGTTCTTCACACACTGATCAGAAAGAAATGCCACCAAGCAGTAGAATGAGTGCTTAAGACTAACCCTACATTCTAACTTGTGGGCATGGACTTGGTTCTAAAACCCTTACCTAACTTCCCTCTTTCATGACCTTCTGAAGGAGTCCAGAGAACACAGAGGGATACCTTCGTGGGAGCAAGGGGACAAGCTGACAGTTCTCTGTAATACTTCTTCAGGAAGGAGCAGTGGCCAGTGTGCCGGATGGCAGAGGGATCCTAGGATCAGAGATCTTGGCATCAATAGCAGGAAGAAGTTAGAGACCATTTGATCAGAATCAGTCCTTTTACAGAAAAGTGCAACTCAGAAAGTTGAATGGACTTGGCCCAACGTGTAGTTGAAACCCAAGGTTTCCTACTCAGTGTCTGTCTCTTCTTCCTCACTGATGAGCCTTTGGCTTTGTGTGAAGTGCTAATATCCTGAGTAAAATTATCACCAGTCCTCCTTACAGCTGGAAGTGGACATGTGACCCAGTTCTCACAAAGGCAATGTAAGCTGAGGCACTGGAGGGGGCTGCGGGGGAAGCTTTTGAAGACAAAGCGCTTGGTTTGAGTGTCCTTTTATTTTCTCTTCCTCTCTCCTGCTTGTAATACAGACTTAAGATTAGCTTTTCAGTTCTAACACAGTGGTTTTTATCAAGTGGAGACAATCCATGCTGGATATGAAAAACTTTCAGGGCGCTATCTGTTTCTGATAATCCCTCAAGTATTGTTAATATTGGAAAGGAATCCATCCCTAGTCGGATTTCTTTGGATTCTGCTTTTCCTTATGGAAACAAAAGAACAGGCACTCTGAGAGAGCCAGCTGTGAACAGCCAGCCCAAGACTCTTGCTTCAGGATATGGGGCTTATCAGCTCATGGGGAGTAACACCCTGAAGAAGCAGAACTGTGGCAGAACAGTTACCAAGCAATTACTGGGGCTTTTAGGGGAGGTGAGAGGGAGGAGGGGAAAGGGGTGATGTGTATAGTTCCAGATTTCTGTGTGAGAGGAGAAGTTACAAAATGGCCCAAAAGAAGAGACAAAAGAAACAAACAAAAATAAACCCCAGGGCCCGCTGTGGTGGTGCGCGCCTTTAATCCCAGCACTTGGGAGACAGAGGTTGGAGGAGAGCCATGAGTTCAAGGCCACTCCACTCTGAGACTACATAATAGTGAAATCTAGACCAGCCTTAGCTAGATGGAGACCCTACCTCGAAAAAGCAAACTAATAATAATAATTTATTAATAAATAAATAAATAAAATTAAACCCCAAACCAGGCTGGAGAGTTGGATCAGCAGTTAAGGCACTTGCCTGCAAGTCTAACGAACTGGGTTCAATTCCCCAGTGCCCACGTAAAGCCAGATGTGCAAAGGGGTGCGTGCATCTGAAGTTCATTTGCAGTGGCTGGAGGCCCTAACGTGCCCATTCTCTCTGTTTCTAGTTTATCTCTGAGTTGCAAATAAATAAATAAATAAAAATTAAAAAAAAAAACACCTTAAAACCAATCAGCCAGCCAGAGAAGAAAAGCCCAATGGCTCATTGGGACTGGGGACACCTAGATGCCAGCAGAAATAGATCATTCACACATAGCACCCTGCCTTCTGATGCCCATCCCAGAGCAAGCACTGCCAACCAAGCCGCTTGGAAGACGAGGCTTTGCTCCCCAGCAAACCTTGCTTATGGCTCAAATTTAATTATCACGTTGAATTCTTTCCTAGATTAGAACTCAAGCCCTTAAGACTGTTAGAGCAGAAAGAGTAACGGATTGCACCTGATGGTGCTTAGCCTTAACTCTTCCACAGAGGCAAAGATTCGTAGGTGTGGCCCTGAAGGGATAGTTTCAGCCACAATCCCTTAGAGAGCCAGCTATATAAATAGAAGTATAGAATATGAGGAACTGCGCTGTTCTGCTCAGTTAAGAAATAACTAGAGAACAGTGTGCTGCCCTTAAAGGTTTGAGTGTCCAGGAATCCCCGGAGCTTGCTTGCGTGAATTTTTCTCGGAGGGGAAGTTGAATGCCAAGAGGATACGGAGATGGGATCGACCTCACACACTTAGGGTGGTTACAATACAATCCCTGTGTTCTCGTCTCGGCAGCCCCGGCTTGCTCTTTTGTTATCAACTGATGTCAGGAAGGCTGACTTGTCGTTGCCGTTTCCTGGGCCTTCACTTTTTTTCTTTTCTTTTTAATCTTCCCGGCGCTGGAAGCCATACCCTATTGTTGTGGCTGCTCTGCATTCATTTTTCTCTGCCCTCTGCACCTCCAGACAGTGCCGGGCCGGCTGTATTAATTTATTTGTTTGCTTCCTCTTGTCCCCCGCGCGCGCAGAGCCGGGGACCGCCAGCCAGTCTTCGGGGCATCTTTAGATCAAGGCGCGCGCTCTGCAGGCAGCCCGGTGCGCGTCGGGCCGGTCCCGGGGCGCTCGCGGGGGTCCTCCTCCCGCTCCCCCGGCTTTGTGTGCGCGTTTGTTTGTCTGGCTGGCTGGCTGGCAGCCGGGCAACCGGCCGGGAGGCGCGGCAGCGACCCCCAGGAGGCGGAGCCTGTGCGTCCCGGAGCCCCGGGGCCTGCACGCCGCCGCCCTCATTTGTTCCGTTAGATCGCGGCTCCCGGCTCCGGGGAGGCTGGACGCGTCCTCCCGGGGTCTTCCATGGCCCGCAGCCCAGCCTGCCCCGCTCCGGGCTCCTCCTCCTGCGCGCTCACTTTTCCCTGGCTAGCGGCGCGCTGGCTGGAGGAGCGCTGGGCAAAGTAAGCCCAGGGGGGAAGGAGGAAAAAAAAAAAAAAAAAAAAAAAAGACACAAAAAAACCAGAGCCCATCCCATCGGTGGTTCGGAGTTTGGGAAGGGTCGTCACCATGTCCGAGTCGGGGGAGATGACTGAATTTGGCTACATTATGGAATTGCTAGCCAAAGGCAAGGTGAGTGTTTTCCCCACCCCCTCCCCGCCCCGTGCGTCCAGCTCCAACCTTCCCGCGCGGGGGTGTGGCGGTGCTGGGGCGCGGGGAGACGGAGCTGGATCCCGGGGTCCGCGCTCCCAGCTCCGTCCCAGCACAATGAGCCGGAGCCGCCTTGTCTTTATGGATAGGCTGCTTGGGGACGAGCCCAGGGACACTTTCCGGGGCGTTCGGAGCCCGTTGGAAAAGCCGCGGGGCGAGTGCCCAAGCACTGCGAGGATTGGGGGACGAGGCGGTGGCCCAGGGAGGCGTGTTAACCCCCTCCCACCCCACGCCCTCCGGGCTGCCCAAGAGTGGTGACTCGGTGTGGGGGTGACAGCTCGGAGCGCGCCGAGGGAGGGTCCCGCCAGCAAGCTCGGAGGCTTGGAGGGCGGGGTCGGCTGCTGCAAATAAGGCCAGCGACTGGTCTGCCCTGTCCTGATGCGCTATGGTCAGTGCAGTCTTTCCAGGTTGCCTGAGCCTCTGTCCCTTCAATGAACAACCTTCTTTTGATTGTGGGGTGGGGGGCGTCCTCCGCAGCCGGATGTGAGCCTAGCACCTGCTCTGGGGTCTTTGGGACTCAAGAGGGAGCTTGGCCCAATGTCCTGGGCTGGGCTGGGTGGGGTGGCCCTGGTCCTGGTCAGAGACTCTGCCTTGTGAGAAGCTGGACCCCGAGGTACATAGAGATGCTGCGCAGAGGAGCTCCTAAATGGTTTATAGGCAAGAAGTGTCAGGAAATCCGAGGCGACGTCGAGTGAAGCCCTGGGGAGAGGGGGGGTGGTGGTAAACAGTCAGTGTCCACGCTTGTTTTCTGCGCCTGAAGCTTCTGGAAAAGGCAAGAACCCATCGCCCTGCGCAGTCATCAAGGTTTCTGCAGTTCAGGAAACTTCAGTTCCACACCCCACTATGTAGAGTCCCTCGGCAGCTGATGCCTGTCTGGATTCTGCTCCCATGACCACAGAAAACGCTCATCTGAAATAGAATGCCCATGAACATGTTGAAGGTGGGGGCTGTGCCTGGGACCAGCTCTAGCGTTCACAGCTCCGGCCAGAAGTAAAACGAGGAAACCTCACACCAATGTTTGTTTTCTACGTGGGACTGACTCTATCCTGCAACCTTGAGGGGCCACCACCAATGTATGAGTTCATCCTGGCTAGTACACCCCAAACAGCTAGCTGTCCCATTGTCACCTCTGTTTCCAGTGTGTGTACTGCAGCATCTCGTCCCTGTCCTTACCTCCCACCTCCAGCTCCATCGAAAGCTCCTGCTCTGTGTGAGAATACAGAAGCTTTAAGTGCTTGCTAATGGCCATGCAACAGCACACCTTTGAGACTGGCTGGCTTTATTTTCCTCGGAGGATTTAGGTTTCACTCTGCAGTTCAGGTTTGTAGCGTAATGAAATGTGAAACCAGTCTAATTATGAGAGTAAAAGCAGAGCAGAGACGTGTAATCACCCAGCCATCTTCCCCATTTCCCTCAAAGTGGGAACCAGTGAGTGAACCATCATTTCTTTCATTGTCGCCTCCAGATACTTCTTTTATCCCTTTGGGGCTTCTTACACTCTACATGAGTTAAGGACTGGGGCTGTAGCTCATTGCCAAAATGTTTGCAGAGCGCACACACAAGGCTCTGGGTTTAATCCCTAGCACTTCATTAAAAATATAAAAAACACACAGCTTTTGGGGCCGGCGATGTTTGTTGCTCAGTATTAGGACACTTGGCTAGTGTGCACAAGGCCATAGATTCTACTCCCAGCACCACAAAAAATAACATAGACTGAAACACAAGTCTTTTAAATATCATAAAAAGTGTAGGAATACATGTATAGATAGGGAGAGAGAATGGGCACAACAGGGCCTTGAGCCATTGCAAACAAACTCCAGACACTTTTTGTGTCTGGTTTAACGTGGGTACTGGGGAATTGAACCAGGGCTGGCAAAATACTCAAACTTTTGAGAAAGCTTGCCAGGGCAAATGTGCAAGTTCATTCCCACCTCCGACTCACCTCACTCTAGTGACAACAGGCTATGTATCCCAAGTCAAATTAAATTAGTTTCATGTGTGTTCTCTGAAGGGGGAGATGAGCCTTTCATCTGAGGGCTACCTAAAACCCAGGGGCCACGCTTCATCCTCTTATTTACTCTTTTGTGACGCTCGCTTTAATATTTAAAACGCACAGTGATCTCCAGCACTGCGATCTTTCGGCTCATCAAACAATACTCTGCAAGTACACAGTTGTTAATACTTATGCTAATCCTCAAGAGCTTTCGAGAGAGCTTTAAAAAAAATCAATGTAAATGCATTTCCTTATATTTCTCTACCAGCGAAACTTTTGCCGTTGCTGAAAGCTTTTTATTTTTATTTTCCGTAGCATATCTCTTTGGACTAAATGAGAGCTTTTCGAGTTTGTGGTCAATATCTGGGATTACTCAAGGCAGAGTTTTCAAAAGCTTTTGGTCTCTTGAAAGATTTGCCTCATTAATTTTTTATCATCTTCACCCACCTTTCCCCTTCAGATGGCCATGTACTCTTGTGGAATCACACACAATGGATATATGGAATAGACTAGAATCCTTTAAGTTTCATATAGCTCTTTTTAAACTTTTTTTTAATTGACAACCTCCATAATTACAGACTATAAACCATGATAATTCCCTCCCCTTCCCTACTTTCCCCTTCACAAATCCACTCTCTGTCATATTCCCTCCCTCTTTCAATTAGTCTTTTATTTTGATGGCATCGTCTTTTCTTCCCATTATGAGGCATTGTGAGGTCATGAATATCAAGACCAATTTTTGTCTAAACAACTGAATTGTAAGCAGCTCTACCCTTTTCTTGGCTGTTTTTCTGCCTGCCACCTCTTCCACAGTGGACCCTGAGCCTTGGGAGGTGTCGGCAGCGATGCTTCGGTGCTGAGCCCTTGTCCATCACTTCTCAGCACTGTGGTGCCTTTTGAGTCATCCCAGGGGTCACTGCCACCTGAAAAGAGAAGCTTCTCTGACTGAATGTGAGAGCAGCATTAATATATGGCTGTGAACATGAAGAAGAGTGCTTACAGGGAAGTTTGGTGACCATAATATGTGCATTTAGCCAGACAAGAGCAGGCATTACACTCCCGGGCCTAACGACCCCCCACCCCGCCCACCATAGGCTTTTAATTAGATTTTCAGTACCAGGCATGTATTCCCTCCCATGGAGCGGGCCCCCAGTCTAACTAGAGAGTGGTTGGTTTCCCCCATAACAGACATGCCACTATTGCATCTGTTGGCTCATTTGGCCTGACTGGCCAAACTTAAGGCTTGCAGTGTCCATTGCTTTCACCACTGATGACTTCTTTCTCCCATAGGGCTGCAAGAAGCATAGCTTTTTCCAGCTTTCTATCAGCTGGTCTACAGGGAGGAGGTTTTCAGCTCAGCTCCAGCTTGATTTCTCAGTGACCTTGCAGCCAAAGCATGTGGAGTCTTCAGCAATATGTTATAGTTCTTTATGTCTCCAGTATTTATCATAACTACATTTATATATAAATATACAGAAAACATTTCTCATTTAGGGGTTACTGCTGAGGCATATCCTAGCAGTACAATAATATAAGCAAAATAAAAGACAATTTAGGTAGGTTACATTTTGATAAGCACACAATGATACCATTACTTTGGTGAGTTATCTTAACTTTGAACATTTTAAACACAAAATATTCAAGAATTTTTACAAACATCAGATTTACTATGAAACAAATCTCAGTTTTTTAAAGATATTTATGTATTTGACAGAGAGAGAGGGGGAGAGAGAGAAAGAATGGGCACACCAGAGCCTCCAGCCACTGCAAACGAACTCCAGACACGTGCGCTCCCTTGTGCATCTGGTTAACATGGGTCCTGGGGAATCGAACCTGGGTCCCTTGGCTTTGCAGACAAATGCCTTAACCACTAAGCCATCCCAAAACTCAGTTTTTAAGATATATTTTTAATTTATTTGTAAGGAAGAGAGAGGGGGAGGAAGGGTGAGAATGTGGGCATACTAGGGCATCTTGCCACTGCAAATGAACGCTAGACACATGTACCATTTTGTGCATCAGGCTTTATGTGGGTACTGGGGAATCAACCAGGTCGTCAGGCTTTGCAAGCAGATGCCTTTATCTACTGAGCTGTCTCCCTGGAGCACAAAGAGACTCTAAAGTGATAGAAGAATAGGTTTAGTAAATATGCAGCCTAGATAGATTAATGAAAATGTGAAACATCTGGGGCCCAAACTAAAATACAAACAAATGATCTGTTTCAAAAGGCTGGGTAGAATACATAGCTACTTATACAATGAAAATCTAAACTGAGAGGTGGTATTGGTAAGGTTGTGGCCACAGCAAAGTAGTCTTCAAAATATTTCACAATATATTTTTTAAAATATTGTTTGTTTTTCAAAGTAGGTTCTCACTCTAGCCCATGCTGACCTGGAATTCTCTATGTCGTCTCAGGTAGGCTGACCTTGAACTCAGTGATCCTCCTACCTCTGCCTTGCAAGTGCTGGTACTAAAAGCATGCACCACCATGCTTGGCAAAAATATCTTTTATTATTTTTATTTGAGAGAGAGAGACACACACACAACAGGGCCTTTGCCACTGCAAACAAACTCCAGACATATGCGCCACTTTCTAACTCGGGCTTTATGTGAGTACTGGGGAATTGAACCCTGGCTGACAGGCTTTGCAAACAAACACCTTTAACCACTAAGCAATCTCCTAAACCCTACAAAGTCTTTTTACATGTTGAGATTGAGTTAAAGGTATGAGCTACATGGAGAAATGAAGAAGACAAAGATTTGCACTATCATTTGAAAACAGCTAATCTCATAAATACCCCAGTTTCTATTTTCTATATTTTATAATGATAATTTTAGAAACCTCCTCAATTACATTGAAAAAAGTGGATATGATATTTTTATGAAATAGCAAATTATAGGTCTTACAGTCACCTGTGGGTGTGTAGTAGGGATGCCGTCAAGTCTGCATCCTGGCTGACTGGTATCTCGTCATGCACTTGTGAGTGAATTCATCTCAGGTAGAAGTGAGCAAGCGTGGTGGTTGTGTCACATCTCCATAGAGAATTATGCTTGCCTTACCGGGTCATTGCAAGAAGTAAAAAAAAAAAAAAAGAATAGGGGCTAGAGAGGTGGCTTGGCAGTTAAGGCAATTACCTGTGAAACCTACAGACCCATGTTCAATCACCCAGTACCCATGTAAGATAAGGTGGCACATGCGTCTGGAGTTCGTTTGCGGTGGCTGGAGGCCCTGGCATGCCCAACTATCTCTCTCAAATAAGTAAATGAATAAAAATATTTTAAAAATATTTTATGCAAGCTTACCTAGTGCTGTAATTGACACATGATACATCCTTAATAAATAAGATAGTTACCGTGACAACAGGGTGAGGCTTTAAGACACATTTTATACAAACTTCGTGTGATTTAATTACACGTTGAATATCCAAATAAAATACAAGATACAGAGTTAAATTTGAGCTTCCTATAAAAAACTAACTTTAGTAAAATATGTTCCATGCAATATTTGGAATACATTAAAAATGCAATATATAACCAACATTTCAGTTTAATTGTGTGTGCTGTGTTCTTATTTGCTAATGCTAAAAACCATATGGAAAAGAATGGTCAGATCTGGTAAAAGGAAGGTTTCTAGACAACATCTAAGTATTACCAATGTTGTTCACCTCAACTTGTCCAAGAGGTCCTTTTGCCTGCCAGCCACGTAGATAGCGCAGTCCTCCGCTGACAGGGACATCTATTCCCCAACCATGTCGACAGCGTACTCTTCCCCTAACAGAACATCGTTTTCAGCCAGGTTCACATTGCTGGCAGAAACAGCTGACTAAAAGCTTTTGAGAAAAAAAAAAAAAGGTTTATTTTGACATACAGACTTGAGGGGAAGCTCCATGATGCCAGGGGAAAACAATGGCATGAGCAGAAGGTGGACATCACCTCCTGGCTAACATCAGATGGACAATAGGAACAGGAGAATGTGCTAAACCCTGGAAGAGGAAGCTGACTATAACACCCATAAGCCCGCCTCCAACAATACACGGCCTCCAGGAGGCTTTAATTCCCAAATTGCCATCAGCTGGGAGCCTAGCATTCAGAACACCTAACTTTATGGGGAACACCTGAACCAAACTACCACATTTTTTCCCCTGCCCCCCTTCTAAGCTGATAACCATGCATGATGTAAAATACAATGCATTCAGTCCAACTTTAAAAGTCCCCGCAGTTTTTATCAATGCGAACAATGTTCAAACATCCTCGTGGTCCAAGGTTTTGTAACTGGTCTGTAATACTTAAAAAAACAAAAACCCCATAATGGCATAGAGTAAACATTCACACTGTAAAAGATGGCACTAGGCATAGCAAGGAAACATTCAACCAATACAAAATTCAAAACAACCTGAGCAAACATCAAACTCTGCAGCTCCCAGTCCTACAGCTCCACCAGTGACAAGTCTCCACGTCTGATAATTCTAACCAGTGACAAGTCCCTGGAGTTCCAATTCCACCCTTCCAACTAGGCTACTCACAGTCCCAGAAAACTTCATTCGGTGCTGGCAGCTCTCCTTGGCAGCCATCCCATAGTCCTGGCATCTCCACTGGGCCTCCACTGTAACCTACAGTTCATCCTCAGGGCTCCATTGGGCTCCGTGCAGGTAATTCAACAAGCCACTTCACACTGCCCATGGCCATTTCCAAGATACAAAACCATGTTGGAAATTCAATGACCCTCTCTTCTCTGCATTTGCTATACTCCATAACACCAGGTGGGCTACCAGTTTGTTAATCCAGGGGAGAATAAAGCAGACTTTGAAGAACAGGACATTCCTTCAGTATTCAGGCCGCTTCAAAAAAGTCTGCATTCTTTCTGCTGCTCCAGTGCAGGTCAGCTGGCCCAAATCTCAATAGTTATAATCTCTCAAACCATTATAGCTAACTGGGCAGAAGTTTTGGCCCAAAGATTTTGTTTCTATACCCTTTGTACACACCAGTCCATTTCTACATAATGCAGCCCTGCACAAGTTCTCAGTACACAGGCATACCAGCAAGCCTACCACACAAACTGCTTCTAGTCCAGTCCAGGCAAAGTTCTTTCTTACCCTCATAAGCCAAACCTCACAGTCCTTAGTTCTTACTACATTCAGGTCTTTCAACTATGACCAGAATAGTCCATCAAGTTGTACTTACAGCACTGCACGGCAACTCTTAGTCCAAGGTTTCAAATCCTTCCACATTCTTCTTGAAAATCAATTCCAAAAGGCCAAAAGCCACATAGTCAGGTTCCTAGCAGTAATGCTCCCACTTCTTGGTACCAATGTTACTGTTGCAGTCAGGTTCGCATTGCTGGCAAGAAACGTCCAACCAAGAGCAAACTTGTGGGGGAAAGACAGGGTTTATTTTGGCTTACAGATTTGAGGGGAAGCTCCACTATGGCAAGGGAAAATGATGGCATGAACAGAGGGTAGACATCACCTCCAACATCAGATGGACAATGGCAACAGGAGAGTGTGCCAAAAACTTGTAAGAGGAAGCTGGCTATCCCACCCATAATCCCGCTCCCAATAATACAGTGCCTCCAGGAGGCTTTAATTCCCAAATTGCCATTAGCTGGGAGACCTAGCATTAAGAACACCTAAGTTTATGAGGGACACCTGAACCAAACCACCAAAATATCTGTCCACCAACCTTGTAGACATTGCAGTCTTCCACTGACAGAACATCTGTCCACCACCATGTAGACAGTGCACTCCTCCACTAAGAGGAACTTCTGTCCACCAGCCATATAGATAGTGTACTCCTCCACAATCAGGACATCTGTCTACCAACCATGTAGACCATGTACTCCTTTGCCAAAGGGAACATCTGTCCACCAGCCATGTGGACATTACACTAGGTCCACCTAAGGGAACAGCTGACAGACCAACTTCGTGCTGTTTTCTTATTCCTAATTTTGATTTGCTCGTCAAGTGCTCCTATGTAGTAGATAAGTGCCAACAGGTTTTTATTTATTTGAGGGAGAGAGAGAGAGAGAGAGAGAGAATATATGAGAATGGGCACGCAAGGGCCTCCAGCCACTGCTAATGAACTCCAGATACATGTGCCACCTTGTGCATTTGGCTTATGTGGTTACTCTGCAATCAAACCTGGGTCCTTGGGCTTTGCAGGCAAGTGCCTTAACTGCTAAGCCATATCTTCAGCTCCAAGTGCTTACAGATTTTATCTTCAACACACAAAAGTTGAAATAGTGGGGCTGGAGAGATGGCTGAATGGTTAAGGCATACGCCTGTGGAGCCCAAGGACCCAGGTTCAATTCTCCAGGTCCCACGTCAGCCAGATGCACATGGTGGCGTCTGGAGTTCGTTTGCAGTGGCTGGAGGCCCTCTGTGCCCATTCTCTCTCTCTCTGTCTCTAATAAATAAATAAATAAATCTTTTAAGAAAGTTGAAATAGCAGGGAGATAAGATTTATATAACACCAGACATTTCTGTAGAATAGAGAGCACATAGTTGTGTTAGCTGATCACTGTGACTCCAAGTGCTAAAGTCAAGAAGAGTAAGCCACGATGGTCAGTGAGAACTGGACTAATGGAGGAGGCTCTGGAATGGCAGCTTGAAAGATAAGCAGGGCCTGGCCAGGTCATGGAAATTGGAACTTCTCTATTCTCCCCTGACTTTGTTCCTATAGAACCACTTTATGACTGGGAAGCTGGGCCTGTCAGAGGCTTGAGTCAATAACTGATAGATAATGCTATCTACTTTCCTTGTACTTCACAGTTACTGGTCCCCAACAATGTGGACAGCCTGTATGTCCATCTACTGCAAAACCCCGGGTCTAGGTCATTTCTATCTTCTTTTGTTTCCCTTAAATCCAAGAGCTGCCTGGATCTTGCTTCAGAGCTGCTGAATGATGGTGGGGCTGGCTTCCCAGTACTGGGGAAGGTTTAGGGGAAATGTGGCTATAAGACAGAGTAGCAGAATGGTGTTTTGCCTGGCTGCTCTAGACCAACAGAGTTAAGGGCTATTTGAAAAATGTACTCTGACCACTAGGACCTGACCAAGCCAGGAATTTAAACTCTAGCTAGTGACTTGGAGTCAACATGGGAAGAGACTAGGTGAACTTACAGGATGGTGTACACCCTACAGGGTGACGTGTTTATATTAAAAACAAAAACAAAACCAGGCAATGAACGTGCATTGACCCTCTGTTTTACCAAACCCTGAGTCATGTGTGAGTGCTTAAGGGGTTGTTAACTTTTTGGACTTCATCAGGCAGATTAAATGTGAGGTAGCACATACCCCTGTGATAGGAGAAGAAGTAAGTGGGCCGGAGCTAAATATAACTCTGGTAGAGCACTTGCCAAGCATTAGCGAGGTCCTGGGTTCCAGTCCCACCACTACAACAATGAAAAATCAAACTGGAAGGCAAGTGTTGAAGGTGTACAGGTTTAAAGTAGGTGATAGGAATGGGCTAGATTTCCTGTCTTGAACTTTGACCCATCTTTTAAAAATATTTATTTGCAAGCAGAGATACAGAGAGACACACAGAGAAAGAGAGAGGGAGAGGGAGAGAGAGAGAGGGAGGGAGAGCGCGCGCGCGCACACACATACATGAGTATGGGCTCACCAGGGCCTCTAGTCACTGCAAACATACTCGAGATGAATGTGCCACTTTGTGCATCTGGTCTTACATGGGTACTGAGGAATTGAACCCAGGTTGGTAGGCTTTGCAGGTAAGTGTCTTAACCACTGAGAAATCTCTCCATTCCCTGACCCACATTTTAACAGAAACTACTAGGTAGAAAGGTGGTAGAATGCTCAAAACTGGGGAGGGTCATGCACCCAAAGGACAGCCGATGCAATGCAGCATGGGACAATAATGATGAAAACAACAGATAAAAGTCATTCTATTTTTGCTTCAACGTCTGAAAGCTTCCCAGCATGTAAAGAAATCATGCTACTTCCTACCCTCTATACTTTCCTAGACTCAAACAAAAATGAAAATTTACCATAACTCCTGTCGCCCAACACAGACAGACACATGTACAAACAAACTCTGATGCTCATCCAACCCACCCCTTCTCCCACTAGGTCCCCAAACCGAGATGACTGTGGTCCAGCACCATGACTTACTCTGTTCCCCGTGCAGATGGAACCAGAGGACAGCCCTGAACAGAGAGCAAGCCATCTGCAAGTACTGCGAGGCTCTTGCTGAGAGCTGGGCAGGCAGAGGTAGCTCAGGTTGGGCAGGGGGATTAGCTGTGAGGATGAGGAACAACAACCCCCCCCCCCCAGAATCTGAGGATAGTATAGGCTGAAGCTTTACCAGGGATAGAGAGGGAAGAAAGAAAAGATTAAAAAGACAACAAAATAAACATACGTACAGGCTAGGCATGGCACACACCTGTAATCCTAGTATTCAGGAGCTGGAGCAAGAAGGTTGTGAGTTTGAGGTCAGTCTGCGCTATGTACCTCGAAACAAACCAAGAGACAACAATGTGAAATATGAAATTCATGCAGGCTTTTAACTGAGGACCTGGGAAGGGTCTTGATACCTTTGATAAGTGGGAGGCTGGGATGTGTGGGTGTCGAGAGAAGCAAATGCAAGCCTATCAGCCAAGAAGGATATAAAATGTCGAGGGAAACATGTGGGTTCCATACTTCTGTCCTTCTTTTGTTTTTATGTTTGGTGTGTATATATGTGTGCTCCTTTACTTCCCCGAGACAGAGTCTTCCATTGAATCTGTAGCTTCCCATTTGTCAGTTGAGCAGGGAACCCTAGAGCTCCTCCTGTGTCTACTCCCTGAGGGGTGAGCACCCACGTACAAAGCCGCACATGGCACGCATGCCTGTAACTCTGGCCACACGTGGCTTTGTACGTGGGTGCTGGGGATTGAACTCAATGCCTGCACAGCAAGTGTGTCCTTCTTCACTGAGCCAGCCCCTCTTTACTTATTTATTTGTTTTGCTTGTAAAGGTTTATGGATGAAATAGGAAGAATTTTTTCCCACAAAATCTTTTAGAATTATAATGGCAGGGTTGGAACGATTGCTCAGTGGGTTGTGTGCTTGTCTGCAAGGCCTAGCAACATGGGGTTCAACAATTCCCCAGTGCCCACATAAAGCCAGATGCCCAACGAAGCGCATGCATCTGGAGTTTGTAGCAACTGGACGTACTGATGCAGCCATTTTAAAATAGAAGAGGAAAACAAACACACACACTCACGAATGCACATAGAAAAATGCAAAAAGTAAACCAAAAGGTATAAAAACGGGCGTGGCTGTGCACACCTTTAATCTCAGCATTTGGGAGGCTGAGGTGGGAGGATATAGCCATGAGTTCGAGGTCACCCTGAGACTACACTACAGACTCAGCCTGGGCTAGAGCGAGACCCTGCCTTGAAAAAAACCCAGAAAACAAACAAAAAATCCCCTAAGAAACCACAACCAAATAACTAAGTGAAAATTAAAATGAAAAAAAAATCCAATGCAGTGTGAGAGGAAAGTAAGCCTTGCACACGTGACTGGGTCCCCTTCCTTCTCACTTGCTTTGTTGCAGGCAGACACATGCCCTGTTGGGCACCTGCCCCATTGGGTACCCTTTGAGAGAACCTGTGTTCTAGAGGCATATGCATTTTATTTATTTGATTATATATTCATATATACCTGCCTACATTTTTGTCAGCATACAGAATCCATGCAGTTTAATTTTTTTTTTTTTTGAGATAGGGTCTTAACTATGGAGCTCCGGTGGGTCTTGAATAGCTTACAGTCCTTCTGCCTCTGCCTCTCCAGTGCTGAGATTGAAGGCCTTTGACATCACACCTGGCTGCATTAGCACTTTTGAAAAATACTGTATTTAAGGCATTCTTTTTCACTGGTACATTTATTTTAACTGCTGCATATACATAATAAATGATAAGTATTTAATTATCAGAAATTCCCAGTAAAATCTTTGTACTGCTTTGTGTATAACAATAAGTATACCTTATGCATCACTCAGAGGGTGTAAGGATTACACAATTTCAAAATAGGAATTGAAATTTTACTTTCAAATAAGCTGAACCAATAGCCTACACTCTTCCAAAAGTGTGACAGTACCCAGCACCTACATTTTGTCAACTGTATTACAAATGCTTTGAACTTTGTAGATCACGTGTAAAATGTCTCAGTGAAGTTTGATTTGTAGAGTGGTCTTTAAATGTCATTTTCACCCAAGTATTGTTTATACAAGTTTTATCCTTAATTCATGTTAATGAGTTAATGAACCCTAATCTCATTACTTTGCCATCCTGTAAATTTTGGACTAAAAAGCTCTCTAGGCATGCTAATGCCAATTTTTAATCCAAAGGACAGTATTAGGCTTACAATATGTTTTGATGATTGAGCCTATAAAGAACTATATATGGCACACGGCGTAGGGTGTGGTTTAATCTCGGGTGGCAGAGGTAGGAGGATCGCCATGAGTTCAAGCCTACCCTGAGATTGCAGAGTGAATTCCAAGTCAGCCTGAGCTAGAGACAGACCCTACCTCGGGGGGGGGGGGGGTGAGGGGGTGGGAAGTTAGCTGTTTTCATTTCCTTCTTAATTAGGCGTCTGCAGATCCGAGAGAAGGAAGCCGGCTTGGGTCTAGCACTTATGGTCACAGATCTGTTATCAGAACAGCCCAGTCATTCCCGGTCAAGGCGCGCATTCTCTCAGCCCCTGGCCTGAAAATCGAGGGTACTTCATTACAGACAATGGCTACAGTCCGTTGCTATCCTCAGTTCTACAAATTCTACACAGCTGCTCCGTTGGAGGAAAAAAAAAAAAAAAAGACTACGGCTGCTGGCAGCGCTGTGGGAAGACACGGAACTTGCCCCAGCGGGGCGGATTTCTTCTTCCAAACAGGAAATAAGAAGTGGAAAGCTTTTCAAAGCCTGAACTAGACGCTTCGCTAACAGCTATGTGGTCTGTTGACCCAGGAGCTAAGAGTACAAGGTTTTCTAACGTCATGCAATTATCTAGCCAGCTGGGAAAGCAATAGGGTAATAATCCAGCTCCCAACAGTCTCAGGCGACCTCGTTCTGCGAGCGCTGGAACCAGACCTCAGGGACGCACCTGAGTCCCCGCGGGTGAAATCCCCTCGGCCGGTCGCTGGGCAGGTGCGCGCCCGCAGCCCGAGCCTCTGGGGACCCTCCGTCCTCAGCCTGGAAACCGCAGGGTGGCTTTGGGCGATCTTCTGAATCCAATCACTGGGCTGCACCTAGGGTTGGCAACCCTCTTCCCATACAGGCTGTCCCTTGCCACACTGGGCAAAGAGCGTGCGGCGTGGGTGGGATGGCACCGCGCCCTGGGGAGGAGCGGAAACCAAGAATGAGCGCTCCGGGACTAGACGGGGTGAAGTTCACGACAACACCTAATCAAACCAAACCGGGAAAGGGATGAGAGACGGAGTGGAGGGGGCCGGGACCTCGCTGGGGGGGGGTCATGGTGGGGTCAGGGGGGAGGAGGTGTCCCCAAGCCCAGTCTGGCTGGGATGGAGCCGGAGCGGGCGGGGTCTCGCTCCGCAGGGCATGCAGGACCGCAGAGGGGACGGCTCTCCCGCCAGGCGCTGGACCTCACTGCCCAGTGCAAGAGGCTCGAAATCTTGGGGGGGAGGGTGTTCTGCGAGGCTCAGCATCGCTCTCACTGCCCAGTGCAAGAGGCACGAAGTGTTGTGGGGGGGGGGGGTCTGCGAGGCTCAGCACCCCATTTTGCAAACGCTCACAGGGAAAAAGTAAAACGAAGCCTAGGGGCGCGCCACCGCCCTGGGTCTCCACGGCGCTCGCACTTCCGCCCCGGAAAACTTCCTGTCCAGACTGGGGCGCAGGGCTTCGACCCCCCCCATTCTCCCCGCCCCTCGCCCCACCCCTTTGTGCGGAGGGCGCCGTTGCCCCGGCGACGGGCCCCGCCCCGGCCCCGCCCTCCCGCCGCAGCTCCCAGTCTCCGCCAGCCGGCGGGTCGAGCAGCAAGTCCGCAGGAGCCTCCGCCGCAGCCGGCAGCAGCGGGGCGACCTTCCCGGCGGTGGGGGACTCTCGACGCCCGAGCCCACCTTGCCCTCGCCTGCCCCCGCCCCCCGCGGCGAGGCTAGCGACTCCTCCCCTCGAGGCTCCGGGGCTGCGGCAGGGACCCGCCCACCAGACCCTGCCCGGGGCTCTGCGGTCCATGACACCTGGCGGAGCGCTGCCATGGAGGGGGATGCCGGTGACTCGCTGGTGAGCTGCGGCCCGTGTGTCCCCGCCGCCGCCCCGGCGTTGCGTACGCGTGTGTCGGGGAGCGGGGGAAGCCTGGCCTCCCCCGAGGAGCGGGGGCGGGCTGCGGTGACCCCGCTTCCTCTTCGCCGTCCTCCAGGGCCGGCTTCCTCAAGCCGTCGCCCCCAGGGTGCCACTTCAGTGCGGGGGAGGGGGTCCTGGGGACTGCCACCTGACCGGTCACCTGGGGTGGGGGGAATCACGGTGGGCTCAGGAGTTTGGGGGGGGGGTCCAGGCTGCAGAAGGAATACTAGGGATTCCGGGGTGGTGGTGGTGTTACAGGCGTGCCCGACCCGGGCACCCTTTGTCTGGGAGCATCGAGGGGTGCTCCAGTCCCCTCTTCCCGGATTCTCCGGGCACCAGCCGCAGCTCGTCCTCAGCTCCGCCGGCTCCCCTGGGTGGGGCCGGGCCCTAAGCTCCCTTTGTAGAGGTTTTGTTTGGAGGGGTCTTTGATACGCGGCTTTCCCAAAGTTTCCCTACATCCCAACCCCAGCGACCCCATCACATTTCTCTCTTTTTTTTTTTTTTTCACCCGATGAGTGTGGAAATGGACACGAAAGTTTCTTTGGAGTAACAATTACTTTATATCTATTGTAATTAAATGCAAAATTCAAGACGGTGATTTTACGTGCAAGAAAAACGGAACTGAGTTTAGATTCTCTTATAGTAGGTGCTTAGACCTTAAGGGACAGTATCGTTTTATACAATACAATGGGATGTAAAAAATCTAATTTGGAAATTTGCCTTTGAATTACTGTCCCAACTTTTGATGACATGGGATGTGCATGCCCTGTATTTGTGTGAATTGTGAGGTGTGGTAATCTTATTTCCAGATTTACTAAAATTATGACGTGGTGTGGCCCCATTTAGATAGTTGAATGATGCAGCAAGACACTGCGTTGGAGACCCGCTGGCGAGGTGGGGTAGGGCGGGGCTCAGAGACAGCGCTGTGGTGTTCTGTCAGGGATTATTAAAGCACCCCGTGTCACTTAATGGGGTGGTAGAATAGCATGCATTTCTTCACTTCATTAAAAAGGGGCTTTTAACTTTTTGTGTATTTCTAGTAGATTAAAGAATTGAGTTTTTATTTTTATTTTTATTTTTTTATTTTTATTTTTTTTTTTGAGGTAGGGTCTCACTCTAGCCCAGGCTGACCTGGAATTCACTATGTATTCTCAGGGTGGCCTCGAACTCACGGTGATCCTCCTACCCCTGCCTCCCTAGTGCTGGGATTAAAGGCGTGCGCCACCACGCCCGGCTAAGAATTGAGTTTTTAGATAATTGAGCTGTCATGAAAATTTCAGGGATGCTAACCATAGTTCATAGAATTTGAAATTAGTGATAAATGGGTTAAAAAACTGCATAGTTTAAGGATGGGAAAACTGGTATGAAGTCATCAAACCTTTGTAGTTAGGAGGCTGGAGTGTGTCTCATTTAAAGTTGTGAACGTTGAGAGTCTGTAGTATTAAAGCACTTGAAATGTGCGTTTTAGCCCTCCACACCCTGTTAATATTCACGAAGTGCTCTCTGCTGACTGCTGGAAATGAGCGCAAGAACGCCAAGCATTGTAGCGCATTACAGTTGCTGCACACGAAAAAGGGCTATGTTTGATGAAGAAAATTGCTGGTAATTTGTCTTGTAAATAGATTTCATTTAGGATTCTGTGTGTAGTCTACTGGCTTAGCTTGGGTTTTTACTAGCTTTTGCCATTTGCCAGTCTCAGAGTTAATGCATTAAGTAGGAATGGTTATTCTTAGTGCTTACTCAAACTTTTTTTTTTTTTGGTTTTTGGAGGCAGGGTCTTCCTCTAGCACATGCTGACCTGGAACTCACTGTATAGTCTCAGAGTGGCCTTGAACTCATGGTGATCCTTCTACCTCTGCCTCCTGAGTGCTGGGATTAAAGATGTTGGCCACCATGCCTGGCTCCAAACTTTTTATTGAAAAAAAAAATCATTATTTTTAGGGCCGGGTGTGGTGGCGCACATCTTCAATCCCAGCACTTGGGAGGCAGAGGTAGGAGGATTGCCGTGAGTTCGAGGACACCCTGAGACTACATAGTGAATTCCAGATCAGCCTGGGCTAGAGCGAGACCCTACCTTGAAAAAACAAACAAAAAATCATCATTTTTAGACTGAAGGCCTAAATCAACGAGTTATTCATGATGCTTTGCATAACTTTGTTGTGTTTGGTAGGATATTATGGTCCTCTAATACCTTTTTTCAAATATTCTATTTATTTATTTATTTGAGAGAGAGAAAGAGAGAGAATATGAATGGGTATGTCAGGGCCTCCAGCTGCTGCAAACATATTCCAGACACATGTGCCACCTTGTGCATCTGGCTTACATGGTATTTGAGGATTGGACCTGGGTCCTTAGGCTTTGCAGTCAAGTGTTTTAACTGTTTAGCCATCTCTCCAGCCCAAAGGAACACCCCCCTCCCCAGTAGTACAGTCTCACTGTTGCTGAGATTGACCTAGAATTAGTCTCGGGCTGGCCTGGAACTCACAGCGATCCTCCTACTTCAGCCTCCCAAGTGCTGGGATTCAAGGTGTATGCCACCACATCCAGCTTCTCTAATATTTATGCCAACTTTTTTTCTTCTATTTTACTCCCTACCCCCTTTTTTGTCTCATGTCCTGTGAGTTCTCAGTCCAAGCTATGGATAAACACCCCTTAAACACCGGAGGATGGGTGCGGATTCAGAAATCCATAGTTAAAGGAAATTCAGGTTAAAAAGTTGTTTCTTAATTCTTTTTAAAAAATATGTTTATTTATTTATTGGAGAGAAGGAGAGAGGAAGAGGAAGATATGGGCATGCCAGGGCATCTAGCCACTGTTAATGAACTCCAGACGCTTGCACCACCTTGTGCATCTGGCTTACCTGGGTTCTGGGGAATCAAACCTGGGTCCTTAGGCTTTGTAGGCAAGTGTGTTAACTGCTAAGCCATCTCCTCAGCCCTCTTAATTCTTTTCAGGAAGATAAAACATATACATTCATACAAGAGTAAGCATGCAAGTGTATTTACCCACTAAGAGCTTTTGTCTCTTTCTTTTTAAGGTGACTATTAAGAATATCGAAAGAGAGCTTATATGTCCAGCATGCAAGGAGCTGTTTACCCACCCATTGATTCTCCCTTGTCAACATAGTATCTGTCATAAATGCGTAAAAGAACTTTTACTCTCTCTTGATGATTCATTCAATGATGTGGGATCCGATAACTCCAATCAGAGCAGTCCTCGACTTCGGCTCTCTTCCCCTAGCATGGATAAAATTGACAGAATTAACAGACCAGGTATGTGATGACAATTTGGAAGGAGTGGGGAATGGGATCTATAGATACATTTCAGTTACAACTGGAAGTAAAATTAATTTTGTCACTCTGAGTATTCCTTTTTTTTCAAGTGAATAACTTACAGTTATCAGCCCTCGCCCCCCCACTTAAAAATTTAGTCTAAGCTCTTGGAAGGTACAGGCAGAAGGATCAGGAGTTCAAGACCAGCCTTGGCTACACTAGACCCTTCTCTCATGCCCTATAAAGATTTTTCATATCATGAAGAGAAGAAATATGAAGTAATGAGTGGAGGTAAATCTAATTTAATATAGAGCAGCTATGGTATCTTCTATCACATGGCCAACATTCATATTGTTTCATGGATCTGGTGTTACTTCTGGATAGCTGTTGCATTGTTAATCAAGATCAAAGTTAATTTAAAGTTTCTGGGCAAAGACAGGTAGTGAGGTGGCTAGAAACACCACAGCCTCATATTAAGCATGTCCTGTAAGGTCCACACTTCAGAACTTCAGCCCTGCCCAGTTAGGGCTTTGAGGTTTCAGATGTAATCCATTTGACTACTATTGCTACTTTCTCCCTTGGCTAGGGGTAAATTTTGTACATGTGTTTTTTTTTTCTTTTGAGACAGGGTTTTATGTAGCCCAGGCTGTCCTTGAGTTTGTGCCATAGCTAAGACCTTGGACTCCTGTCTTCCTGCCTCTGCTCTCCCAAGCTGCTGGGATTATAGGTGTGAACCACCACTGTCTGTTGAAAGAGTCACTTTCTAATCTTGTAAATTTTTTTTTTTTCAGAAAAGAATCTCTAAGTTGCATGTAATAAAGAGTACCATCTTTTCTTTGGTCTCCCTATGATACAGAGTCTCCTTGTGCTTTGGCAGAGTAATTTGTTTGAAGGGCGATTCTAAAATTCTAAAATCATGTATTTTTAAAAAATGTCAATCACTAATTATTTGGAAGATACTTTATACATATAGAAATTACATGTATCTGCCAGAAAAGGAGATTGATCAAATTGTGTGTGAGAGTACAGGACGGAGAGTCTATGCTCATTGTGAAATCATATTTTTCTCCTTTCTGTGGGTCTGCACACTAAGGAGGGGGAAGAAGGTAATCATTGGAAGTCATCTGATCAGATAAAACTTGATGTTCTGCTTAGTGAATCTTCAGTTGGCTAACTGGGACCCTCCTGCTTGATTGATCCAGGAAAAGTTACTCTTAGTATATTAATATTCAATATGGACAATCAAGTGGAGTCATTTCACTTATAGTTAAATTATGTTTACATACATATTTCAGGCAATTCTATATCTCATATAGCCTTTCATCTCAAGATCTGGCTAATTTTCATGGGTGGTTCACGTGGAGTACTTTTAACTATCACTGTTTTTAGCCCAGTACTCTGGATGCTTACTGCATATTTGTTGAGTGGATGCTGAATGTTGATCCTCTGGTTAGATTCAACCCGAGAGCTACATTCTGCCATAGGTTCCACAGTCTGGGTTTAAGATAGAATTACTGAGTTGTTATTCCCTCTTCTATAGGAAGATAGCTGTGATGTTGGATTATGTCTTGAAGGGGAAGTTATAAGAGAGTGAAAGCTTTTATGTGAAGAATCATTATAGGAGACAAGAATGTTGACCTTGACTACAGGGCATGTTGAATACCCTGGGGCTGAGGAGGAGTGCACTGGGATCTTTAGCCAAATTTGGGGATCCTTGATTGAATAGATTGAATAGAAGATCACGAAGGTTGTCTAGAAGGGACCGGGGCTGCTTAAATGTTAATAGGCAGTGTCAGCTGTAGATGCTGCCAACACCAGATGGCTATATTAATGAAGCAGATCCTGGCATTCTGCAGAGAGCCTCCATCACTTCACTTCTTTGGTTAGATAGAGATGAATATTTCATTTCCCCCTGTGCGCAGCTGTGTTAAGAAAGCTAGCATTCCAAGGTCACAGCAGCCCGTTGACTGATGGATGCTTTGCTAAGGAGGAAGTGGGAGATTAAGGAGACCAAATTACCAGGTTTTCTGGTTTGTTTCATACCTCTTAGTAGTTTTTATATGAAAACATTGGCAATTTGAATTATTTAAAAGCACTATGCCAGGTCAACATACCGTAGGATGGCCACACACATCTTCAGCCAGTACTGACTCAGCCAGTTCTTGCAGTCTTTGTTTTAAACAAGTTGCTGGTCACTTTCTGAAAAGATTGTAGAGGGGAATTTTGCTTTGGGGGAGTATTGAAGTCACCTTCTCATTGCTGGCGCAATGACCAAGAGTAGCTTAAGGGAGGAAAGTATTAAGTTTTGACTTACAGTCTCAAGGGGAAGATCCATGATGGCAGGGAAACAATGGCATGAGCAGAGGCTGGACAGGACCTCTGCCACAACAGGTGGACACAGCAACAAGAGAGTGAGCCTAACAATGGCAAGGGAAAGCTGACTATGACACACTAACCCCGCCCCCAACAGCACACCTCTGGCAAGGCTCCAGTTCCCAAATTGCCACCAGCTGGGGAAATCAAACCACTGCAGGGGTGTGGGGGGCATGTTGACGCAGCTCTGTCATCTGCCAGATACTCCTCGACACTGACTGAAGCCCTCTGCCTTGTTGAATGCCAGATTCTTTAATTCATTCAAGAAATATTTACATGTCCACTGGTTACCAGACTTAGCTCAATGTTGCAGAATAATGAACAGGCTAGACCTGTCCTTTATTTTTTTCTTTCTGGCACCTGTGGCCTGTAATCCTAGTATTTGGGACGCTGAAGCAAGAAGCTGGCCATTAGTTTGAGGCCAGCCTGGTCTGCATAGCAATACATTGTTTCATAAACCAAACACCACCTTACATACACGTTATTGACGCAGTAGCCTCCCGTTGCACAAGGCTTCATCAAAGACGTAACAGCGCAGCCCTCTGTGAAGGATACACACAGCAAGTTCGTAGGTGAGGACTTGAACGTGAGGCCACTCTGCATATATGTGGTAACCATTGCCAGAAGTTTTTGTCGAGTAAATGCAAATTTTGGGATTTTCTACATGTTACCTGTTCAAAATTAGTAGACATAGAATCTTGCCTTCCATTTATTTGGCATTTCTATAATTTTTCTTTGGGCAGACTTAAAGATAAATTTTGTAGGTAATACACCTCTTTTATTCCCTCTGGTAGAATTCAATACAGTTTTTTAATTGGCAAAATATATTCTTGAGAAGGAAATAGATCCTATTCACAACAATTTGTTAGGGAGGAATAGAATTAAGGAAAATAATGACCTGAGCTGTCCAGTAGAGTAGCCACCGGCCATTGAGTACATGAAAACAGCTACTATAAATTGACAGGTGCTGTAAGTATAAAGTGCTCACTGGATTTCAGATTTAGTATATAAGTGACTGAAAGATTTAAGAGGTTTATATCCATCAATTTAAAACAGTGTCATGCACATGGTGGGTTAAATAACATCAGAATTAATTTCACTTGTTTCTTAAACTTTTGTTAACATGTCCAGTAGAAACTTTAAAAATGTATTGTATTTGTGGCTCATACATTTCATTAATATAATATTGCTTTAGATATGTAATAGATTGTTTAGTAGGCAGTGCTTTGAAAGAATAAGGTTTCTGTGTACATCACGGTTGCATATTCAGTTGTGTGAACATAAAAAGCCATTGTTTGATATTTCTGATCATATAAGTGCAATGTTTCCCTCAGGTTTGTAGTTTTTGTTGTTAGAAATGTCAAACTTTAGTAAGTTTTGTAGTTTTTAAGCCAATAAAAACCAAACAAAAAATACTGGACTTCACTTTGTATTTCCGATAGTTGTCAGATATGATTGTTAAAAAGCACAAATCTGTAAGATCACATATAGGTCTTGCTAGCGCTGCACCAACAACGATAAATTCTGACTCTGATAATATAGCTTGAATGTTTTATATTGCTGGCACCACGAATATCCTGTGTACTAAGAAAAACTCATTTTAAACTGTTAGTTCAGTGATTATACTATGCACAGCACAGTTTCTGCTTTGTCTTTTGTTAACACATTGTGAATATTCCCTTTGAAGTAAATCTAAACCCAGCTTTCTGTTCATTGTTCACAGCATCGCAATGGAGGTCTTTGGGGTGGAGAGGTAGAAATCGCTCTTTCGCTTTGTGGCCGAAGGCAGTCTAGTGATAACATTTAAGTTTTCTTGTTTCCGTAGAGGATCTTTAACATCAGTGGTCAAGTCTTCAAGGTTATGTCGAAAGTGAACAAATTGAACTGAAGTAACTAAATTTCCAAGCAAGTTCTGATTATTTGTAAGAGTAATTACCCTTGATTACTGCCTTATACAATACTGACCTCTTGAAAATGATGCATACTCCTTTTATTTTTTTATTTGTTTTTTAACATGTACCTAAAAACCCCTTATATCCACTGATTGTGGTATAAAACTCAATATACTACATTTATTTGGAAGGTAATAAGCCAGTATTTCCTTATGTATTAAATTTTTGATTAAATTGATTTTTTATAGTTAATAAAACCTTTGAACATTTTATTCATATAGTGTCTTTGTTGTCAATGTATTAAATTATTTGGCAGCAGAGTTTTAACACAGCAGTCTTACCCACTTGTGGGTAAGTAATTTGCCTAACATTGTTAAGCTTACTGGAATGTGTGATCTGTGAAAGATGGAGCAACCTATCTTTTTTTTTTTTTTTTTTTAAACTGTTGAAGGACAGTTGGCTACTTTTTGGTTAAATTCTGGCAATGCTATTTCATTGAAGAATCCCTTTTCTGTTTTCCTCATCTTTTGACTGAAAAAAAAAAAATCTTGTAGCTACTTCAAGAATCCACATGCAGTCCTTTAGTGAGACATTAGTGAGGCTCAGAATTTAAGTGCTACAAAATAATAACTAACAGGAGAGAGTGATTTACTTCAAAGCAGTTAATTTCTTATTGCCTTTTTTTTTTTTTTTTTGATTTGTAGGGTAGCTGAGAAAAAGTGTTTGCAAGGACAAGAGTGCTAATGTGTTGCTCAAAGGGTAAATAATGCATAGGCACTAGGTGGTAAGAATGGACAAAAAGAAACAGGAAAAATGGCAGTAGGACCCATTGCCCGACAATTCTGGAAGATGCCCAACAGTGGGTATTCTACCAGTTGGGCAGGTGATAACCCTGGGAAGTTGTCTGCAGCCCGAGTAGAGAAGAGAATACAACTGTGGAGGTTTGGAACTTGTTAGAGTTGATTCTCTTCCACTTGGCTGTGAAATACTTTAAGTGGTGAAAACCGTGACTGAAATCTGGCTCTTCTAGAGGATTTGGCATAAACCAGTTTAACTTTTTTTTTTTTTTTTTTTTTGCTTTTTCAAGGTAGGGTTTCATTCTAGCTCAGGCTGACCTGGAATTCATTATGGAGTCTCGGGGTGGCCTTGAACTCCTCCTACCTCTGCCTCCCAAGTGCTGGGATTGAAGGCATGTGCCACCATGCCTGGCTCCAGTTTAACATATTTTAAGATTGTGCTACAATTTATGATTATTTTTTTCTTTGAACCAAAGCTATGTAAGTTGAGAGAACTTACAGAGTTGTTTGTACTTGCTCCACATGTTGTGTGACCATTGCTTGGTCTGTATTCCTTCTTTAGCTTTCAGTTTTTTATTTTATTTTTTTGGTTTGGTCTTCTCCCAGTGTGTCGTGTCATGGAGCAGGACTATCCAAATAGATCTTCTGTAACCATTTAAATATTCAACTTTGTACTGAAGTCACTAGCCTGAAGTGCCCCTGAGAATTTTCACTTATTGCAATTGGAATCAAAGAACTGAAATTTTATTTTTATTTAATGTTAATAGCCACATGGGCTTATGATTACTGCAATTAAATAACAGTTATAGAAAGTTGATTATATTACATTTTCTTCTTAGTTCATTGTTAGAATATTTCCACTAGGCTTACTTCACAAAATATGTTTATATCTGTCATGCTTTCTTTATTTCTCTGAATACATATTGTATTTTATGAAAATGTTGGTAAAGTACATAACAGATGAAATGAAAGCTTGTTAGCATTCATAAGAAAAATTAGCCATCAAGGACCATTTAGAAAAATAGTCAGGCTATGAAAATTTATTTAGGTCTTTAATTTACTATTTTATCCAGTTTAAGAAATTTAATGTGATGTTTTATGCTTTTGTACACCGTAAAAATAAGAGGCATACAGAAAAGGAATGAAATACCTTTTTTTTTGTTTTGTTTTGAAAAATTTTACATGTGAAAATGAAACCTGGGTGTAACCAGTACACCTGCTAAAGCATGATTTTGTTTTCATTATTTAATTTTGCTTTATCTCATTACTTAATTGATCACAACCTCCATAAAACCAGTAACAGCTCATTTTTAACATTGACTATTGACATTAGTTACTCATTCATTTAAATTTTCATTACTGTGTTATCGTGTAGAAGGATGCAGTTAAATGTGCATTTCCATTGTTTAAACTTGACCACTGCATTATATGACTTCCGGAAAGACTTTCCTTGGCATGTTTTCTTGAAATCAGCTTTGCTGCTTGTTTCATTACCTGCTTGCTGTGGTGTGAAACATCTTGGACTATATTGCATGTTTTTAGAGTTACTATAAGAATAGATTTTGGGTAGGATTTTCAAGATGGTATGACAAGGTTTCTTTTTGTCTATAGCAGTGTTTAGAAATATAAAGGTTAAAATGTCCTTAGTAGAGATACTAAACTATTTTGCATGCCCAATGCCATTTTGCATGCTATAGTCACTTAAAATAAATAATACTGTGGTTTGTTTGCTAAATTTTACCTATAGTGATACCATAACAGCTATCTTTTAAGATATTCTCTTGAGTAATGGCCAGTCATATCAATGTAACTACTTAAAGACTTTTGCCAAATGTGGTATACTTGGATTGACTATTTGTGGTATTGCATACATGTTGGTAGTATGAGAGAAGGAGTGTAAAAGAAGTCACTGTATGTCTTATGGAAATTATTTTGTGAGCAACCAAGATACTTTTAGTGAAAGGATAGAATTTGGTATGTATCTACTTATATTAAGTAGACAACTCTGAATTCTTCTGAACCAGTGGATAAAAAAAGTCTGTTATACTTTGGTCTCTTGGTTTGTTAAGATCAGACTAATACTGAACAAAAGTGATGTTTAAGATCATTTATTGCATTATACGTATTATAAAATTAGCTTCTGGTACTAAAGTAATCAATGGTTTTTTGTTTCAGGTCATAAGAAGATACTAACTGGTTGGTCCCTCTTAAAGTTACTAAATTCTAGGTCTATGAATGCACTTTTCATTCTGTAGATTACACTCAACTACTTAATTCTTGCCTACTGAAAATTTCCAGATAAAACAATACTACCATGGGAAACGTTCTGTTGTAGTGGTTCTTAAAATTGTGGTCACATACTCATTTGAGAATCTGATAAAACTATAGGCTAACCAGAAAATATGCAAAATGTAGGGAGGTGGGAAAACTTACACACTTTTTCAAATAGTTTATTGTTTGCATGGAGCCTTTTTCCAGGCTCTGGGTAAAAGACCCTTGCTTTATTATGTACTGTCTGCATCCCCATTTCTTCTCTGTTTTCTGCAATGGTGTTCTCTTTTATTATTTCAAATTGGTTTTATCACTATTCATTATTTTTTGATTTCAACTTTATTTTATTATTATTTTTTATGATCGACAACTTCCATAATTATAGACAATAAACCATGATAATTCCCTCCCCTCCCTCGCTTCTTCCTTCACAACTCCATTTTCCATCATAGCCCTCCCCCTCTCAATCAGTCTCTCTTTCATATCGATGTCATCATCTTTTCCTCCTATTATGATGCTCCTATGTAGGGAGTGCCACGCACTGTGAGGTCATAGATATGCAGGCCATTTTGTGTCTGGAAAAGTACATTGTAAGGAGTCCTACATTTCCTTTGGCTCTTACATTCTTTCCACTGCCTCTTCCACAATGGACCCTGAGCCTTGGAAGGTGTGATAGAGATGCTTCATTGCTGAGCACTCCTCTATCACATCTTCTCAGCACTGTGGTGCCCTTTGAGTCATACCAGAGGTCACCACCATCTGAAAAGAGAAGCTTCTCTAACCAAAGGTGAGAATAACATTAATATATGGGTATGAACATTAAGAGAGGTGGGCTGGAGAGATGGCTTAGCAGTTAAAAGCGCTTGCCTGTGAAGCCTAATGACCCCAGTTCAAGTCTCGATTCCCCAGGACCCACATTAGCCAGATGCACAAGGGGGCACCGGTGACTGGAGTTCATTTGCAGTGGCTGGAAGCCCAGGGACACCCATTCTCTCTCTATCTGCCTCTTTCTCTCTATGTTGCTCTCAAATAAATAAATAAAAATAAACAAAGAGAGGTGCTTACTGGGTAGCTTGGTTGCCATAATACATGCATTTAGCCAGAGACCAGCAGGTGTTACACCCCTAGGGCCATGACGTCCCCCATCATAGGCTTTCAGTATCAGGATTGTGTTTTCTCCCATGGAGCAGGCCTCCAGTCCAATTAGAAAATGACTGGTTTCCCCCATAACAAACATGCTACTATTGCACCCTTTGGTTTATTTGGCCTGGCTAGCCTAACTTAAAGCTTGCAGTGTCCACTGTTGTTTATCTCCCCTGATGTCTTCTCTCTCCCTCCCATGGAGCTGCACATAGTATGTTTTTCCATCTTTCTGTCAGCTGGTCTACATGGAGGTTTTCAGCTCAGTTCCAGCAGGATTTCTCAGTGACCTTGCAGCCCAAGTATGTGGAGTCTTCAGCAATAGTCTTACCATCCATTCCTAGTGGGAAACCAAGAGCCTTGGCAATGGCCTATAATGTTTTGGGGGCATCAGGGACCTCCCTGGCCAACAACTCACTGGAAGGTATCTCATCCCTGGCACTGAAAATTTTCTACTAATGGTCTATGGCTTTTGGGTATGCCATTGTCCAAAAAAGTAGGTTTCCATTTATACCCTCTTAGATTTTGATTAACCCTCCCCCCAACCTTGCTTTACTTAGTCTCTTCCCCTGACTTCACTTCTGCCTCTCCACTCCCATTAATCTATTCTTCTATTTACATAGATTCATTACCATCCCCTGAAGTCCTCCCCTCTCCTCCCTCCCTTATAGCCCCTTTTTAGTTGACTAGTCTCTGCTACCATGTTTTATGATGGTGTTCATTTAAATACCTTTCAATTTGCTATATAAAAGTAACTATAGATGTTCATTGCATCATTTCAAAAGATGCTGTGCCCTTGTAGTATTGTCTTATCTTCATATCTCTGATTTAATATGGGTTTATATGAGATTTATTAGAGTTGATTCTCTACTCTTTGATAATGAATAATTTGAGCTTTGTCTTTTATATAAGGAAAAGTACTTTTTAGAGAAGAATTTTCAAGTTGTAACTTGACTCAGATAGAGACATTTCAGATATTATAGATACACCTCTTTCTAAAACTTGACTTCTGTATTCATTCTCACCAGTTTTCCTACTGATGTTACTAAACAAGAATTTACTTACACAGGTTGGAAGCGTAACTCATTGACCCCCAGGACAATGACTCTTCCTTGTCCTGGCTGTGAGCATGATGTAGATCTGGGAGAACGAGGGATCAGCGGTTTATTTCGAAATTTCACTTTGGAGACTATTGTGGAAAGGTACCGGCAGGCAGCAAGGGCAGCCACGGCCATTATGTGTGACCTCTGTAAACCACCACCTCAAGAATCCACCAAGAGCTGCATGGACTGTAGTGCAAGCTATTGCAATGAGTGCTTCAAAATCTACCATCCTTGGGGTACTGTCAAAGCGCAGCATGAGTATGTGGGCCCAACCACCAACTTCAGACCCAAGGTAAGTTCGGGTATTTTACTGGTGGAAGAAATTACGAGTCTAGAACTTGACAGAAAGGAAGTTACTTTGAAGGCAGGAATAGGAAGGAATTTAAGGACAAGTCTTTGGAGTTATTGCCGTGGCATGAGTGTCCCCAGCAGCTTAGAAGGAAACATTGTGAGGTGTCTTGTCATAATACAAGCATAGTGTAGTATAATTAATGGTTGTTGATATTGACAATTCTGTACTAGGAGGAAGATCATCCCAGTGATATAAGGCTAAGTGGTTAAAGTTACACAGCTTTTGTGCTTTAGTGCTACAAATTCACGTTTGCCTAAAATATTTGACTGGAAAACATTTTTTCTGATGTTTTTAGTTAGCTAAAATAATACAGTAAGCGTAGTACTTTGAAGTTTTGTGGGATAGAAGATGTATAATATCTGGATGGAATTTAAATTTCTTAAATATTCTGGGTATTTGTTTACTAATGCTCACAGGGGCTGTTCTGTGGCTAAAAATTAGAATGACTTTGATATCCTCCAGACATTGTGATATGTATAATTAACAAACAACTGATTCTTTTAAGACTGTTGTTTCTGACCGTTTAGTAATGGGTAGTTTTGAAAATATAATTGTATTCTTTTAAAAATATTTTTATTTATGTAATTATTTGAGAGACAAAGAGAGAGAGATAGATAGACAGACAGACAGAGATAGACAGATAGGGAAAGAGAGAATGGGCATGCCAGGGCCTGCAGCTGCTACAAATGAACTCTGCATGTGCCACCTTGTATATCTGGCTTACATAGGTTCTGGGGAATTGAACCTGGACCCTTTGGCTTTGAAGGCAAGCACCTTAACCACTAAGCTGTCTCTCCAGCACTATAATTGCATTCTTAAGCATAAAGCCTCTAGTTTATAAAGACTGTGTATAGATCTCAAAAATATCTTGAAATTATGACCTGAGTATTTATTAAATCATATTAACTAGGATAGGTTGGTAGATTATAACAAAAATATATGTTTCAAAATTTTGAATGAACCTTTTCTCACATGATGTCAGCATGGTGACAGATTTATCAAGTAGTTTTTACTACCCTATCATGCCCATCTCATTTTAAATGCTCAAGCTGGTTATTTTTTAAATTAATGCTTCAAACTTCATGTTAATTTTTTTTTAAAAAGATTAGGCTGGGCATGGTGGCACATGCCTTTAATCCCAGCACTCGGGAGGCCGAGGTAGGAGGATGGCCATGAGTTCCAAGACTACAGAGTGAATTCTAGGTCTGCCTGGGCTGGAGGGAGACCCTACCTTGAAAAACAAAGAAACAAAAACAGAAAAATTAAGATTAAAGTAGTACTATTCTATGATGAAAGAACCTCTGATTAAGTAATTTACACTAAGTTTAGGTTTTTATAAGTGAAGTATTTGTTGAAAATCCAACTTTAAATTAGTTATAAGCTTCCTCCCATTTGATTGCAACTTTGTGGGTTTTGACTTTCAACTAGGTTTTGGTTTTAGCGAAGAACCAGGTGAATGATTTGGCTTGTGTTAGTAGTTTTAAGCTGTTAGTTCACAAATATAACAGATTGATGAGAGAAATAGGAATGGATTATATTAAGAGAATAGTTTTCTCTTTAAGATGTTTGTGAACTTCAACATAACCAAAATCTTGAAAATTATCCCTTAATGCTGTAAATTATTAACCTATCACTGAATTCTTTTTATTTTGTGGAAAGCCAATGCTTTCACAGTTTATTTCAGTTATAATGGATTTGAGAATTGGGAACTTGGAAATGCATACTTTGAGGGATCATTTCTGTGGTTCCTTACTAGAGAACTTTCTCTGACTGTAGTGCATGGGAAACCGCCAGGAGGCAGCGGCGTGTCCTCTCCTGAGCATGAAACCCCTCGGCTCTTTCCCTCTGGGAGAGTTAGAGGGAGAGAATGCGGTCTGAGTAGCAAGAAGCAGGAGGAAAAGAAAGAATTAGAAACTTAGGCATTCACAAAAATTTTAAGTCTTTTCCAGTGTTTTCCCTCCCCCTACTGAACCTAGATCGGTATAAGGACTTTTCATATTTTCTTTTGCTTTTAAAAATCTGTGTCACAGAGCAATTATGTAGTTGGCTAAACTCTAGTCCATTAAAAATGTGAACAACTATTTTTTTCCTTTCTTTCTTTTTTTGATGTAGGGCCTCACTCTAGCCCAGGCTGACCTGGAATTCACTATGTATCCTCAGGGTGGCATCAAACTCACAGTGGTCCTCCTACCCAAGTGCTGGAATTAAAGGCATGCACCACCATGCCCAGTTTGTGAACAACTTCTTAAAAATATATTTATTATTTATTTGAGAGAGCATGAGAGAAGAAGCAGATAGATAGATAGAGAGAAAACGAGCACGCCAAGGTCTCTAGCCACTGCAAACGAACTCCAGATGCACGTGCCACCAGTGCATCTGGTTTATGTGAGCACTGGGGAATTGAACTTGAGTCCTTAGGGTTTGTAGGCAAGTCCTTAACCACTTATCCATCTCTTTAGCTTGTGAACAACTTTTTGAAATAACTTTTGTACTAACTTAAGTATCAAGTGAAAACAGTTATTTTTCTTAAAATTTCAACTGTGTTCGTGGTGGTAGTTTGTACAGTAAGTAAAACTGTAGATGCTTCCTCAAGTCGGGAGGTGCTGCTGTCCTCTGCAGTGCCGTTTGGGAAAGTGGGCGCCTTGGAAGCTTACCTCACAAAGCATTCCAAGGCCCTCTTAGAAACAGAATTCATATAGGGAGAGTCAGGCCACAGGCTTGTCTTAAGATTTTCTGATAGCTTATGAAAATGAACACTAAGAATTGGCTGGTCAGTAAACCTTTGTAGTTTGGTTAAGTATTTATTCTGCTTAAGTCTGATTGGCATGGAACTTTATCATGAGGTGTAGGAGAGTGACATTTGAATCCCCAAGTCAGAATTTTCATGTGATAAGTTGTTTCTTGTTTCTTTTTAATGTTTTCACTCATTTACATGGCTTTATTAACTTTATAAAGCAAACCTTTGTACTTTCGGCCTTCTTTAGAGTACTTGAAACCTATGTGTTTAATCATACTTATTTTTTACTCAATAGATATTAATGTGCCCAGAGCATGAGACTGAGAGAATAAACATGTACTGCGAATTATGTAGGAGGCCAGTTTGCCATCTCTGTAAGCTGGGCGGTAATCATTCCAATCACCGTGTAACCACCATGAGCAGTGCCTACAAAACCTTAAAGGTACGATTGTTATGTTTGGGAAAGGGTTCTGATGCCTTACAATTTCATGTCATTTATGTTTATATTCATAGAATTATATTCATAGAAATTTTTGAGGCAGCCTGTTTCATGGAACGCAGTTAACAATATTAAGTATAGTTTAATACTAGAGTGTGTTAGTCTTTCTCATGTACATTAAAACCTGCACTGCTAGTTCCAAACTCTGAGGAAAAGAGTGAAAGACACTTCCTTACGATCCAATGAGCCAGCGTCATGTGGGTACTTAGTGTGCCAAGGGAGAATTACTCCTTAAAGTTCTGCAGCTATGTTAAGCAATGGGATTTTTCCTTCTTGCCTGTGGAATGAGTATAAACTTTTTGTTAATCCTTTTTGGAGCCTTTATGGAAGACTCTTCTGAAATTTTCAAATCTACTAATCAAAACAAGTAATGCGATTTTTTTCTGTTGCGTGTCTTTTTCTTTTAAATAATCCTGTAAAAAGGAATTACTTTATCAATAAACCTACTATCCATTTTAATTGTTCTCTTTCCTCAGTACTCGTTGGCCTGTATATAATTGCATACATACATAGCATTATGCTCTATGTCCATGTCATGGTCAGGGTTCCATCTTCTGGAACACATGTAAATACAGGTTTGGTCTACTAACTCTCTCACTTCTGTTGTTTCTAGGTCAGTGTTCATTGATTTTCCTTGTCATTAAACTTTATGTCCGTGCTACTTTATTTGCCTGTCAAATTTTGATTGGCTGCCAAGTACCTTGTTGAGTGCTGAATAGTTTTGTGTTTCTACAACTATTTATTGAGAATGTGCTACTTGACCACTGGTGTTTTGGGTCTTGTTTGTAAGCTTTGCTAAGCAGGACAGAGAAGCTTTGAGCACTAGGTAACTAGCCTGACCTTGGAGGTAAAACCCTTTGATCTCTCCTCCTTCTGGATGCCCTTTTTTTTTCTTTTAGTTTTTTGAGCTCTGGCTGGTGGGGAGTCACAGGTATTGCTCTCAGCTTGTTTGAACTTCTAATCCTTTCTGGAAATGGCCTCTAGTGGCTTCCTCGCACATAGAGGTTAGTTGGTAGTCTGTACATTTCAGCCTTCTCTGTGGCTTGAGGCTCTGGATAAGCTCTGGCTTCCCCTACTCCTGTTTGATCAGCTACACTCAGGGGAGATGCTGGGCTCCATTTGAGTTCCTTCTTCACCAGGCTTGGGAAACCTGCTGCTACGGATAGTAAGCTGGGACAATCATTTTCTTGTTTTGTTTCCTCACATTTAGGGGATATGAGTCATCTTTGATTCTTGATGTCTAATTTCTTCTTTCTTTCTTTACTTTTTGCTTGTGTATGTAATGTTATGCATGTATGCCCACGTAGCACCCCATGTACTCATCTGACATGGCTAGAGTGAACCATCAGATGGCCTACTCCATCACTGTTTTTAAAATTATATATGCAGAATATACTCTTAAATCCCCTTGCCCTAGCTCCCATTACTCGGGGGCCCTCCTCAGTGGGGTTGTGGTATTCACTGTGGGGTCATGAAGGCTTCAGTCAGTCCCCGTGGGGTAGTGGGGGACTGTGCCTCAAGGCACTCCTACCCACGCTGTGGTTCTTAAAATCTTTCTGCCCCTCTTCCGTAATAATCCCTGAGCCATGGCAGTCTGAGTTAGTGTTGCGTTCTCTGTAGCCTCCGGATTTCTGCTTGGATACGTTTTGCTTGATCCACCATGTCTGTCCTCACTAACTTGGGGCTGGTTGTCAGGCTAGCAGTTCATATTGCCTCTTCCTCTGCAGTTTCTTCTGGGCCCTGGCAGGTGTGTTAGAGATGGCATGTCTTGTGGTGCGCAGTTGACTATCTTTTTGTCTTAGCGATAGATGTTGGCTTTCCTTCATTTTCTCTGCCATCTGTAAAAGAAAACACATTCTCCCACCAAGAATGAGAACAGCTTGGGTTGAAGGGGGTGTGCAAAGTTGGGGGTGTGCACAGTTATTTGAGAGATTTTTAGTGTGCCAGCCGACCGTTCTCCACAGAGCAGTGGGAGTAGAGAGCTTCTCTCTGAAGTCCGTGAGTGTCCTGACAGTGGAATTCTTACATGATTTCCAGTATCAGATATGAGTTCTCTCTCACTGAGTGGGCCTCATGTCCAACCAGAGAACAGTTTGTTACCTGCAGATGCTGTGTGTCACTATTGCACAGCTGTCTTCTTCTGGTCTGAAAGGTCCCTAGCTTATCCACGCTGTTGTGACCGACGTCATCCAGTGGCTTCCATAGGACTCTCCAGCACTGTGAGGGCTGGTCAGGACGGAGCTAGTTTCCCTTTCAGTTCCAGCATGGTGTTCTGATGTCCTGTGACTGCCGCCTGCGGTGTCTGCAGCAATAGGGCCTTAACCTTCTAGTCCAGGTAGGTAATCAAGCGTTTGTCAATGGTCTGCGTTGTTTCGGGGAACACATAGGTTTCCCTAGCCAACAGTTCATTGTGAAAGGTAACCCAATTCTGGGCCTTGGAGTTACCAGCCAGAGTCTGTGGTTTTAAAGTTAAGCTTTTTCTACCTTCTGTCTAGACTGTCCCCCTGCCCCTTTATTGGTGGTTATATCTTATAGAATGCTAGTCAGGATGCGGGTTTCTGAATAATTGATCCATGTTGTCTTAACTGTTGTGTAATCCCCTCCCTACTGCCTGCCCCTTCCATTCCCTAGTTTCTGTACCCCTCCACCCTGTCAAGTAACTCCTCTCCTCTCTCCCAGTTCTTCTCTCTCCTGGTATCATTTGGCTTTTATGTCCTTATTCCTTATGCTGACTGTCTGCACTCATATCCAGTTGATCTCAGTTAGAAACCTCAGATGAGAGAGCACATGTGGTCCTTCGGTGCCTGCATGACCTCACTTAGAATGATTTTTTTTAAAACTCCATCCATTTCCCTGAAAATTTCCTTATTTCATTTTTCCTTACTGCTGAGTACAATTCCACTGTGTACATGTACCACATCTTCATTATCCATTCATCAGTTGATGGGCATCTGGGCTGATTCTAGTTCCTAGATATTGGGCACAGAGTAGCAACAAACATGGCTGGGTAGGTAGCTTGGGTAGCTTTGTAGTAAAGAGTAAATGTAGTCTGTAGGGCACATGCCCAGAAGTGGCATAGCTAGATCAAATGGTAGACCTATTTTCATGAGTCTCCATACTGGTTTCCATAGTGCTTGTACAAGTTTGCACCCCCACTAGAAGTGGGTAAGGGTTCCTCTTTCCCCACATCCGCACCATTGTTTGTGGCCATTCAATTTTTTGATGAAGCCCATCCTGAGTGGAGTGAGATGAAGTCTCAGAGTTGATTTTCATTTCTCTGATGATTAAAGACGTTGAACATGTCCTTAAGTGTGTAATGACCATTTATATTTCTTCTCTGAGGATTCTCTGTTCAAATATGTACCCATTTTTTGATTGGGTTGTTTGATTTTTTTAATGTTTAGTTTTTTTTTAGTTCTTTAGATCTTTGTCAGAAGTAGAGCTGGTGAAGATTTTCTCCCACTCTATGGGATGTCTACTCACTCTGTTGATGATTTGCTCATGTGTATAGTAGCTTTTTAGTTTCATGAGGTCCCAGCGGTAGAGTGTTGATCTAATTTCTTGTGCTACTGGGCTTTTATTCAGGAAGTCTACCTACACTTGTATCATAAAGTGTTCTCCCTGTTTTTACTTCTAGGAGCTCTAGAGTTTCAGGTCTTATATTGAGGTGTTTAATCCATTTAGAGTTGACTTTTGTATGGGATGAGAGAAGTGGTTCTAATTTCATTCTTTTCCATGTGATTATCCAATTTCTTCAGTTCCATTTGTTGAAGATGCTGTCTTTTTTTCCAGTGTGTATTTTTGGCCCCTTTGTCAAAGATGAGGGAACTGTAGTTGCTTGGATTTAGAGATTCTATTCAATTCTACTGATCTGTTTGTCTGTTTTTGTTCCAGTATCATGCTGTTTTAGTTACTATGGCTTGTAGTATATCTTGAAATCAGGTATGGCGATACCTCCAGATGTATTTCTCTTGTTGAGAATACTTTTGGCTATCTGAGGCCTTCTGTTCTTCCATATGAACTTTGAGACTCCTTTTTCTATTTTTTTCTATCTCTGTGAAGAGCATTGCTAGAATTTTTATTGGAATTGCATTGAATCTATATAATGCTTTTGGTAAAATGGTCATTTTCACAGTATTCTTCCAGTCTATGAGTACAGGAGGTCTTTCCATCTTCTCATATTCTCCTTAGTCCCTTTCATCAGTGTTTCATGTTTTTATGTTTTCCATCACTCTTTTGCCATTCTTGTTTTGAGCCAGAATCTCTTATTGATTTAAGAACTTCCTGTTTTTTGTTTTTTGTTTTTTGTGTGTGTGTGTTTGTTTTCCTTCACAAGCTGTAGTGATTCTGCTGAGGTTTCTGCACAATCTCCATTGTTTCGCGTACCCATTTGGTCAGCTCGCTGAAATGGAGGTTTCTATAACTAACCCTCTTTGGGTCTGATTAATTTATTGGAGAAGGTTACAGACCTTGGGAGAAAACACATTCACCTGTTTATTATATAGGATGTTACAAAGGTTACTGATGAAGAGATAGATGAAGGGTAAGGTGTGGTTGTGCACTCTGAATCTTCTCTTCTATTTTTTTTAAGTGGTGTGAGTGTGTGTGTGTGGTGGGGGGGGGGGGTGGCACACCAGAGTCTCTTGCTGCTGAAAACAAATGCCTGTCTGGCTTTACCTGTGTGGTAGGGAATTGAACCTGGGTCGACAGGCTGTGCAGTCAAGGACCTTTAACCACTGAGCTATCTCCTCAGCCCCAGTCTCTTCTGTGCTTACCCATAGCCTCTTTCCAGATCATACAGTATAGGTAAAAAACCAGAGGAAGATGATAGTGGTGGGACACTTGCTTCTTTTTACTTCCTAAATTCTGAGTGTCGTCCCACTTCTTGTCCTGACCTTTCCTTCCATTTCATGTCTTTGGCAGTGACCCCAAACCGGAAGTGCTTGCACCCTGTCAGGGCGACAGCTCAGGGGCTCTCACACTGTACATTGGTCACATTTGTCCACTATCCCTTCATAGTCCATGGTGCTTCCAAGGGGGTTGTCATTTTCAAGTATACTTCAGGTATATTGCAGAGTATGTTTTCTAGATTAGACAGGGGAATCTCACCAAAGCCCATAATGTCTGTGAGAAATTACACTGATTTCAGCGTGGCTAACTTAACAAAAAAGTTATTCTGTAAACTCTGGGATGTGCATGTTTTCACAGCCCTGTCTTCGTTGTGTGGTTACTGGCCGACTAGGTGGGGACAGGCTGAGCTGATGACTGTGTATCCTTCCCTTTGTTGCTGTTCCTGCTGTACATGCGTGTGTACGTGTGGGTGTGTGAGTGAATTGCACAGTGTGGTGTTAGGCAAGGCTGTTTGGATGGCTCCCCGTTCATTTGCTTAGAAGCCTTTACGAGCAAGAGTTCTGGGGCTGGAGATGTAGCTGGAGATGCCTAGCAAGTATGAAGCCCTTGGGTTCCGTCCTCAGCACTGTATAAACTGGGCTTGATGGTGCATCCCTGGAGTTCAGGAAGAGCAGAAGTTTAAAGTCATTCTCAGCTTCTTTGAGGCCAGTCTGAGGTGCATGAGACCCTGTCTCAGCAGCAGTAGCAACAAACCGAACCACGAAAGGATGGAGGAGCAACCAAGGACTCCTGATGGCCTCCGGCTTCCACGTCTATGGACATCCATGTACACAAGCTACATATACATGCGCGTGTACACCCCCCCCCCACGCACTAGCATGCACGCCCACTAGAAAGAGAAAAATAGCACGAGTGTTTGGGAGTGAACAATAACAATAAAAGCTTACCAATAAAGATGTGCTTTTTGTGTGTATGTGAGATTTTTGACCAAGCATTGCTACCCCCCCCCCCCGCTTTCTTTTAATCTTTCATGTAGCCTTGGACCTACGTTCTTAAGGACAGTAAAGTGTCTACTTTGGGTTAACTACTCTAGCTCATTTTTCTGTCTATCTATGAGGGATGGGTACTGTGTAATGGAAACTCTGCAAGGTTTGTGCTAAATTTGTCTTTGTGCACTTGGGTTACGTGTGTGTTTCCACAGGAGAAGCTTGCAAAGGACATTGATTTCCTTATCGGTAAAGAAAGCCAGGTGAAGAGTCAAATTTCTGAGCTAAACTTGTTAATGAAAGAAACGGAGGTAAGTTATGTACACTTCGCACGTTTTTAATTCATATCAATGTTTGCTTATTTGTTCATAAACCCCTGTGGTCCTGGGTCAGCTTTTTTGAGACAGTGGGAACAAATGTAAAGAATAAATCATAACGCTGTGCAAATAGCGCTTTCACAGCGACCAAGTGATGATGAAACCCAGACGGCGGGAAGAATGACCATCTCTGGGTGACATGAGACAAGGTCTTGAAAGGTTTTTAAAAAATTGTTTCTTTGGGGCTGGAGAGATGGCTTAGCGGTTAAGCGCTTGCCTGTGAAGCCTAAGGACCCCGGTTCGAGGCTCGGTTCCCCAGGTCCCACGTTAGCCAGATGCACAAGGGGGCGCACGTGTCTGGAGTTCGTTTGCAGAGGCTGGAAGCCCTGGCGCGCCCATTCTCTCTCTCCCCCTCTATCTGTCTTTCTCTCTGTGTCTGTCTCTCTCAAATAAATAAATAATTAATTAAAAAAATTGTTTCTTTGGGCTGGAGAGATGGCTTAGCAGTTGAGTGCTTGTCTGTGAAGCCTAAGGACCCTGGTTCAAGGCTCGGTTCCCCAGGACCCACGTTAGCCGGATGCACAAGGGGGTGCATGCATCTGGAGTTTTTGTAGAGGCTGGAGACCCTGGCATGCCCATTCTCTCTCTCTCTCTCTCTCTCTCTCTCTCTCTCTGTCACTCTCAAATAAATAAACTAGAATGAACAAAAAAATTTAAAAAAATTGTTTGTTTGAGAGAGCCAGAAAGAATATGAATTGCACATGAACTCCAGATGTATGCACCATCTTGTCCTTCTGGCTTTGTGTGGGTACTGGGGACTCAAACCCTAACCAGCAGGCTTTGCTAGCAAGAGCCTTCAGCCACTGAGTAATCTTCCCAGCCCATAAATGATAGCTTAGTGATATCTGCATTTAAACAAATGAATAGATTGCCTTGAAAGATGTACTGTATGTGAGTAGGACAGGATTATCTAAAATTTTAGGTATTTCTGAATAAATGATCTGTATTTCCTTACCAAAAAAAAAAAAAAAAAAAAAAGCTGGCCGTTGTGGCACACGCCTTTAATCCCAGCACTCGGGAGGCAGAGGTAGGAGGATTGCCAGGAGTTCGAGGCCACCCTGAGACTACATAGTGAATTCCAGGACAGCCTGTGCAAGAGTGAGACCCTACCTTGAAAAAAAAAAAAAACAAAACATGTTAGAGGGCCGGAGAGATGGCTTAGCAGTTAAGGCGCTTGCTTATGAAGCCTAAGGACCCAGGTTTGACTCCCCAGTGCCCATGTAATCCAGACACACAAAGTTACACATGTGCACAAAGTCATGCCTGCTCACAAAGTGGCTCATGCGTGTGGAGTTTGATTGCAGTGGCTTGAGGCTCTTGCACACCAATTGTCTCTCTCTTAAAAAAACATGTTTGAGCATTCATGTCTGTCTTATTTATGATAGCCACAAAGGGGAAACTGCCCAAATGCCCCTAAACAGGAATACAGGTAGCGTTGAGAACTATGATTGCATCCAGCAGTGTAGAATTGATTTTGCTGTCATGTAGAACACCAGATCCAAAGGAGTATGTCTTGTGTGTCCTGTGTGGTGACATCTGTAGACATCATCTGAGATGGTGAAACCATAATTCAAGGAAGTCGTCTTAGAGGAAAGGCAAATTGGTGCCTACAGAGATTATGCAGGTGGCTTTTGGGATACCCTGATGTTCTTTTATGGACCACAGACAGATGCTGTGCTGGATGTTGGTTGCCTCTAGATATTCATAAAAAACCATCCATGTTTGCACTTACTCCTACACTTTCCTGTTTGCATATCATGCTTCAATGAAATACTAAAAAGTAAGCCAGGTGTGGTGGCTCATGCATGTAATTCTAGCACTTTGGAGATGGAGCGTAGAGGATCAGTAACTGTTTAAAAACTTAAAAAATATACAAAAAGGGGCTGGAGGGATTGCTTAGTGGTGAAGGAAGGCACTTGCCTCCAAAGCCAAAGGACCCAGGTTCGATTCCTCAGGACTCAAGTAAACCAGATGCACAAGGTGGCACATGTGTCTGGAGTTTGCAGTGGCTGAAGGCCCTAGTGTGCCCATTCTCTCTCCCTATCTGCCTTTTTCAAACAAATAAAATAAAATAAAATTTTTTTTAAAAAATGAAAAGGAAATGTAATAGCATTTTTAAAATATAATAAGTCTGGATTGGCTAGGTTATTTAAAAATTCCAGAGGCTAGGAAGATGGTTTAGTGGTTAAAGACACAGACTTACAAAGCTTGCTGGCCTGGGTTCAGTTTCCCAGACACTCATGTAAGCTGGACACAGAAAATGGCACAAGCATCTGGTGTGCATTTGCTAGCAAGAGGCCCTGGCCCATGCATGCACATATTCATATGTAAATAAATAAGTAAACAAATAAATAATTTTATTTTTATTTATTTGTTTTTGGTTTTTCTAGGTACGGTCTTACTCTAGCTCAGGCTGACCTGGAATTCACTCTGTACTCTCAGGGTGGCCTTGAACTGTCAGTGATCCTCCTAGCTCTGCCTCCTGAGTGCTGGGATTAAAGGCATGCGCCACCACACCCAGCACAAATAAATATTTTTAAATGGTAAATATTTTTTGCTTGCTTTCATACATACTTGCCTCTTTTCTATTTGAAACAAAAGTCCACTACTCTTGACCACACTGCATACATACATATGTGTATATATAATGTATGCATGTTCATATTGTATGTGTATCCGTGTGTGTGAATGTTTTTGTAGGCCAGAGGATAATCTTGAATGTTGTTTCTCATGAACCATCCACTGTGAGGTTGTGTGTGTGTGTGTGTGTGTGTGTGTGTGTGTGTGTGTGTGTTACATAAATTAATCCATTTATTGCAGGCCAGGGACATCTCAAATGTTAGGTTTTCAGTTCCTTCAGTCTTCTGGTGCAGACATGATTATTACAGCAGAAGTCGTCTTGTAGGTCCAGGCCCTGCCGGCCACTGTTTCCATGCAGGAACCGCAGTGCCAGATGCCCACAGACTGTCGTTTCATCTTGGTTTTGCCACAGAAGGAGCAAGTGTACTTGGCATGCTGGCTGACTTCAGTTTTCTTCACCATTTTCCACAGGGAGGCCCCATAGCGGGTCCCGACTTACTGACAGTACCGACCTTCTTGGTGCGCTTGGCCATGTCCCGGTGACCCGAGCCAGACCACAAAAAGCCCACTGTTTTCTTTTTTGTTGTTGTTGTTTGTTTTGTTTTGAAAAAGAGTCTCACCAGCCTGGAGCTTACCAAGCAATACTAGGCTCGGCCATCCAGAGAGTCCCCAGGATCTATCTGTCTCCCTGTCCCCAGTGCTGGAACTATAGACACCTGCCACCAGGTGGCCTTTTACAAGAGCTCTGGGTCTAATGCTTCAGTGGCAGGTACTTGGAATAATTTTTCTGAAAAAGGAGTGAAATAATTGAGAAATGATGGGAGGCTGTGGATGTGGCTTAGTGGTATAAAGTTTGCCTTGCATGCCCAAGGCCCGAGGGCTGTACCCCCAGCATCACTGAAAATAAGACCAAAAAAAAAAAAAAAAAAGAAAAATGAAAAGTGAATTAATACTATGTTAGTAGTATAGCTTTTGTTTTTAATGTTATTTTCCCTGGTTACAATTATCACCTTAAATATGAAATTATTTATCCATGTATGAAGTGGAATTTGCTTGTTTCTGCTTTTGTCAGGGCGACAGCTCTGGTACAAACAAAGCCAGTGCTCACTTCCACAGTAGGTCTCTCCTTTTGGGCATTTAAGTGTATCTTTATGGTGTTCTCATTAATATTACTGTCTTATTAGGGTTGGGAGTTCACCATCCTTCAGGTTGTAAATTGAGGAATTCACTGTCAAAGTTCACATAGAACCTGATTTCTTGAGAAGTTTTGAACTCTTTTTTTTTTTTCCACTTTTGTTTGACCTGAGCTGAATTTGTCAGCTTGTCAGTAAGAATTTTCTGTACTAGAGAATTTATCTCTGTTTTTGATTTTTATTCAGAGTGATGCTGACAGCCTTGTATCTGTAATTACACTTGGCTGGAAAAGAATGTTCTGTGTATAATATTTCTGATGTTAGTGTTATGACACATCATGAAATTCTATCAAAGTATCATTGATCTTTGCCCTTTGACTTAAAGATGGAATTAGAATAAAGTGTAAATGATACACATGTAAGAAAATGCAGCTTTGTATACTGACTTACAGTATTTTTTTAAGTGTGGTTGTTGGGGTTAGAAATGGAATCTGGGGAAAAAAATCCTTTCATTTGAAGCACTATCCAGAAAGCACTGGGAAATGTAGACCATACTTCTGTTACATGCGATCAGTTATTGAGAATGTTCTAGAAGACTCTAGAAGGGTCTCTTATGATAAGCGCTTGGTTGCTCTGCTGGACTTGTTTTCAAAATCATGTTGAGCTCTGATTTGTAGGAATTCAAAGTGTTTGTATAAGGCATGGTGACAAAAGCCTGTAATCCCAGCACTTGGGACACTAAGCCAGGCTGGTCTCAAGCAAAATGAGACCCTGTCTCAAAGAGAAATCCCCAAATCAAAATGTTTAATAAACATTAAAGACAGGATTCATGACAAAATAGAAAAATAGTGTGTACAATGATTATTTAAAATATGTGACATCATGGTATGCTTTTATGTTAATAATTTTTTTTCAGCATCTCAAAAGCCTAGCTTGTTTATGTTTTCCACAGATTTGTGGGGAGAGAGGAAGGGTGGTGCACGTTGACCTAGAGCCTTGCTCCCTTTGCTTCCACTAAGGATAAGGTCGCATCACAAAGTCAGAATTAAATTAAAGTGATTTAAAAAGGGGCACTTACTTTTTGATATCCTAGTCAAGAACATCATTTGTGGCTGTGACTCAACTTTAAAAAGTTTATAATAGTATATTAAAGGATTAGAATTAACAAATTTGAAATGAATCCCAAATGCTCTAGAGTTGTGTTTTCCTGTTTGTGGTTAAATCAGCTCATTTCTGTTTTGAATTCCTTTGTATATAAAACGGAAGATTGCTTGGTCATTTAATAGGATAAATTGTCCATTACTGGGCTTTGGAGATGAAAAATTTAAGGAAATACAATGTGAGGAAAGCACAGAATAAGTCTAAATGAAAGTTGTTCATTCTTTAGTGTGTTTGATGCTAAACTTCCGTTAGGAAATTTCAGGTTCAGACAAAATACTTTTGCTTTTTATTTTATTTTTGAGAGCAAGAAAGTGGAGGGGGGACAGAATGGATGCACCAGGACCTTCAGTCTGCTGTGAACGAACTCCAGATGTGTGTGCTTCCTTGTCGTGTCTCTGTGATTCTGCATGCTTGCGTCACTGTGTGTCTGGTTACGTGGGACCTGGAGATTTGACCATGAGTTCTTAGGATTTGCAGGCAAGCGCCCTAAATGCTAAGCTGTCTCTCCAGCCCTTAATTTTTATTTATTTATTTATTTTTACAATATCTGGGTTTTCTTTGTTGACAAGTAAACTTGTGTAGATGTTTGTGACGGAACATCTGGATTTATCAGATGAGGTAATGTTAGCTTGTTTTACAATAGTGCAATGGAGAGAGGGCCAAAGAAGAAGCGGTCACACATTTTGAAAAGCTCTTTGATGTTCTGGAAGAGAGGAAGTCATCTGTACTGAAAGCAATAGATGCCTCGAAGAAGCTAAGACTAGACAAACTTCACACTCAAATGGAAGAATACCAGGGGCTTCTAGAGAACAACGGGCTTGTGGGATATGCTCAAGAAGTCCTGAAGGAGACAGATCAGTCTTGTTTTGTCCAGACAGCCAAGCAACTGCACCTCAGGTACCTTTTTCTTTTCACTTGAATACCTAGAGTACTGCCACTCATGTCACGGTATATATAATTCAGCTCCAAATAGCTCTCAAGGATGTGTTAATATGAAGGGCTTGCTTTATTCTGACGTGTAACATATTTTAGTTCATCATGTTACAGATATTTAGTGTGGTTTGTTTTTTAGAGAATCATTTTTCTGTAAAGTGTATTTGTCTACAGAATACAGAAGGCCACGGAATCGTTGAAGAGCTTTCGACCTGCAGCTCAGACTTCTTTTGAGGATTATGTTGTGAATACAACTAAACAAACAGAAGTTCTTGGAGAGCTGTCCTTTTTCTCGAATGGTAAGTCTTGGTGAAGGGCCAGTCCCGGTCTTTTAGTCTGAATTTATCCCGTATGTACCTCCAAAAACATGTTCCTCCTCTTTCTCAAACTGTAAATTTGCTCAGGATCCTACACTCTGAAGTCTTGTCCCAGTTTTGTTTCTATGATGACGATGGCGTGCACAGCAACGTTTGCTTTATAACCATCACACAAATGCCATCATGTTGTATCCTTTGAAAAAATGTGTGTGTGTGTTGGTGTGTGCTCATCTGGGTCTCTTGCGACTGTGAATGAGTGTCAGTCCAGCTTTGCATTGAGTGACTGGGGAGTTGGACCCGGCCTGGCAGACTTTGCCAGCAAGCTCCTTTAACCACTCTGGGCCAACAACAATCCCTGTTGTTATCCTTTCTGGAAGTTACTGATGATTTTAAGTGAAGCTTAAGATAGATATTTATTAATACGTGAACTTCTGGCTTAAAGCTCTGTTCTACATTTTAGCTGTCTTTGAAACCATTTCACTACAGAGAGACAGTTTTCTCTGTTTTCTTGATTATAAGTGACATCGTGCATCTCTGACAGTGTTCCTTTGCATATGTGTGAGTTTCTCTATGGCGGAAACCTAAACCTGGAAGTTATAGCCTGAAGTGGACAAGTGTATGCCTAGGTGTGTCTGTTGCTGTGTGAATTGGCCAGGGCTGCCACAACAGAGGACCACAGACTGAAGCTTAAACAACAGAACTTTTCATGTTCTTCTAATGGCTAGGTGCCCAAGATCTGGGCGGTTTCTTCTGTGACCTCTCTCCTTGGCTTTGGATAGTGGTCTTCTCCCCTTGGCTTCCCATGGTCTTTCTTCTGTACAGGTTCATACCCTAATCTCTCCTTATATGTACATCAGTCATTGAATTGGGGTCTACCATAATGACCTCATTTTAATTTAATTTCCTTTTTAAAGGCCTGACCTTCAATGTAGTCAGTTTTAGATTTACAATCAGAATCTAGAGGTTAGGACTTCAGTGTATGAATTTTCTTTTCAAAGTATGAATTTTTTTGGGAGGGGTCACAATTCAGCCCAAAACATTTGCTTTTGTCAGTGTTTTGCTACCCCCTTGCAGGGAGATCATCCTTTTTCCTTCTCACATCTTACCACATTCATCTCACTAAGGCTTCTCTTCCAGTGATGGGGAACCAGAATCACCCTTACTAAGGTTTAGTCTCATTACTTCATAGGTTAGCTGTGTGGATTTGTGGACATTTCTTTCATTAAAGTTAAAAGTGGATTATTGCCTGGTGTTTGGCACACACCTTTAATCCCAGTGCTTGGGAGGCAGAAGTAAGAGGATCACTGTGAGTTCAGTGCCAGTTTGGAACTACAGAGTGGGTTCTAGGTTAATCTAAGCTAGAGTAAGACTCTACCTCAAAACAAACAAGCCAAAAAAAAAAAAAAAAAAAAACCTACCCTCGGTTACTATGGTCTCCTTTCTTTTTGTTTCTCTCTCTCTTTCTTTCTTTCTTTCTTTTTTTTTTTTTGCTTTTTCGAGATAGGGTCTCACTCTAGCTCAGGCTGACCTGAAATTCACTATGTAGTCTCAGGATGGCCTTGAACTCATGGTGATCCTCCTACCTCTGTCTCCCAAGTGCTGGGATTAAAGGCGTGCGCCACCACACCCAGCTTTCTTTTCTTAAATATATACCTAAATCTAAGAAGTTTATTATGACTATTTTTCATATATATATTTGTTAATATTTTAAATGCTGATTCTATCTCATGTACTGCTCTTCCTACTTCCAATCTGTATACCTCAGTTGTCTTCTAGATAGATTTTGGCTTACTTGTGAATGAATGTAAGTTCTCTCCCTGTGGGTCCCCAAAGTGCCTCTGGAGGTGAGGCAGAATGTTCACTGCAAATAAACCCCAGATGCATGTGCTACTTTGTGCATCTGGCTTTATATGGGTACTGGGGATTGAACTCTGGTTGTTAGGCTTTACAGGTAAGCACCTTATCTACTGAGCATCTCTCCAGCCCCTGTCTATCATATTTCTTATGTATCTTTCCCATTTCAGTTACAAATCATTATAAATTGACCTTATTTTATACTCACTACTTTTGTTAAACATAATGTTATAAATTTAGAAAGTTCTTATCCTGACAATGACTTCTGTAGTGTTAATTATTTTTACCAAAAATACACATTTAAAAACATTAATATTTTAACATTCTGTTCTATCCATAATTCTTTCAGGTGTAGACATTCCTGAGATCAACGAGGAACAGAGTAAAGTTTATAACAATGCCTTGATAAGTTGGCACCATCCAGACAAGGAGAAAGCTGACAGCTATGTTCTTGAATACCGGAAGATTAATCGAGATGAGGAAATGGTGTCATGGAATGGAATAGAAGTGTGCAATACAAGCAAAATTGTCTCCAATCTTGAAAGCAACAGTCACTATGCTTTCAGAGTGAGAGCTTACAAGGGCTCCATCTGTAGTCCCTGCAGCAGAGAACTGATTCTTCACACGCCTCCAGCGCCAGGTATTAGGTGTACTGGAATTTAAACGAGCAAAGCAGGGGCTGCGAAGATTGCTTAGTGGTTAAAGGCTATTGCTTGAAAGCTTGCAGGCCCAAAGTTCCATTCCCAGGCACCCACATAAAGCCAGATGCAAAGTGAAGTATGTGTCTGTGATCCCCACACATGATAAGGAAGTGGAAGCCAGAAGACTCTGAAGCCAGTCTGTGGACACTTGTTTGCAGTCTGGAAGTCATTTAGCATGACGCCTTGTCTCGAAGGTGGAGCGCAGACACCTCTAGGTGGTCCTCTGACCTTCGCATATATGTTTGTGTTTCTCTCTCTCTCTCACCCCCCCCACCCCCCCGCCGCCAGAAAATGAGTAGGAAGAGGCCTTGATTAGAAACCAGCGTTTGCTTGTAGAATATTCCCAGTCAGCAGACTCCATGCACAGCTTGGATTTAGACAGGAGAGGGTGCATTCGGGGTGGTATGGCTCTAGACCCAGTTTGGATTTAGAAATGAACTGAATGTTTGAGGTTTGCCTTATAGGCTAGGAACAGGATTTGATTTTGGCATCAAACAGAAAAAACATAAAAGACATTTAAGTGGCCAGGGGTAAATTGGGTTCAGAATAGCTACCTTAAAAGTTTAAAATAACATTGTTCTGGTTTTCTCCTGTTTTTTTTTTTTCTTTCTTTAGTCAGCTAATGGTAATGTCTAAAGTATAGGTTATGTAGATAGTTATTTTTAAGATTCATTATCACAGTATCCTGACATTTAATTTTGATTTAATCAAAGTCTGATTTGCCTGAGATATTTGCTAACTCACCGTGACTGTCAGCACATGGGGGTGGGAGGAATGTGTTGGAACCACACGGACACCTTCCCCCTTGCCTAGAAAGCTCCGTATGTCCAGTCACCTCTGTATCAGTTAACTTTCTATTGCTGGGACAGAATGCCTGACAGAAATCAGTGTGAGTCAGGGGTCAGGTCTATTTTGCTTACAGCCCATCAGGGCAGGGAAGGCAGGGTGGCAGGAGCTTAATGCGGCTGGTCACATTCGTTCACATTCGTTCAGCACAGTGAGGAAGCAGACACTGATGGGAACTGACTTGTGGTGGGATCAGGGCTTAGGTGGCTCTGCTTCTCCAGCTGTGCTGCTTTTGCAGCCTCACTCTTGGGTTGGATCCACCAGGAGCCCATAGCTTTTCTTCCATGGTCCTAGCATCTCTAAAATCCTGAGATCTCCATTGCAATTTAGGGTCCCCTGTCACAGCTTCACAGGGCCTCTTTGCAGGGACTCTGACTCTGCCCCACATTGCTTAGTGTCTGTGGCTGTGTGTAACCATAGTGCAATGCTTCATGGCTGTCTACGACATTCACCTTTCATTCTTCAAAATCCATGTGGGCAATGCTGCCAAATTCTGCTGCCAGATTAGGATGAAGCCTGCCTTTGAACCACAGTTGTAGCAGCTTCTGTTTCTAATCTTAGAGGACAGGAACCTCTCTCACTCTTTTAAGGCCATTTCAATTTCAAGGGAAAGCCCATTATGGTAGGGAAATAATGACATGAACAGTAAATTGGTGTCACATCATCACATCAGCCAGGGAGAAGAGAGATGAATGCTGAATGCTCACATGACTTTATCCTTTCTATGCAGAACCCAGCCTGTGGAATGGTGCCACCCACAATTAGGGTGGGTCCTCCCCCTTCAACTAATCCAGTAAATCCCCTTTAGAGTACATATTAATTCTCTTGGTTCTGTTCCTCTAGAGAACCCTGAGTAATAAGCCCTCCCTTCCCTTCTGAGTTAAAAATCCACTGGCACTCCTTATGGGGAGTGTGATGAGCTTTGCAGGATGGAAATGACATCTAGTTAGTTGATGTTTACTGCAGTGTCTCCACAGGTGAGAGTCACTTAGAACTAAAGATGGCTCAGTGTGGTTAGCCCGAAAGCATTTTGCCTCATTAGTCACTGCCCTGGACTCAACCTGTAATTAATACAGCCTATGGACCCTGCCTGGTTTTAGTGACTTGTGCATTCTGTCCTCTTTTTTTTTTTTTTTTTGGTTTTTTCGAGGTAGGGTCTCACTCTGGCTCAGGCTAACCTGGAATTCACTATGTAGTCTCAGGGTGGCCTCGAATTCTCGGTGATCCTCCTACCTCTGCCTCCCGAGTGCTGGGATTAAAGGCGTGCGCCACCACGCCCGGCTGTCCTCTTTTTTTTTTTTTTTTTTTTGACCAAAATAGAGAAGCAGTGTGTATTTTTTTTTTTTTTTTCGAGGTAGAGACTCGCTCTAGCTCAGGCTGACTTGGAATTCACTATGTAGTCTCAGGGTGGCCTTGAACTCACAGCGATCTTCCTACCTCTGCCTCCCAAGTGCTGGGATTAAAGGTGTACACCATCACACCTGGCTGCAGTGTGTGTTTTTTAGGTATATTGTAGGCTTTAAAAAATTAGACTACAGATAAATGGAGTTGTCTAAAAGTATTTTTTTTCTTAATAGTATTGGGATGAATTTGCAAGTATTAAGTAGCTATTTCCTAATATTGGATATTTACACTTTCTCTTCTAGTCTCTTTGAAAACTGAAGCAAAAGGATCCTGAACATAGTTGCTATTTTCAGTAACATAGTTGGAGGGGAAGAGGAAAGGAAATGCTAAGGACTTTTCCCCCCACATGAACAGGGTGACACTTTAAATATACTTTGCAAAGTGGTAGGCCTTGGAGATTGAAAAGAGGCAGGAATAAATTGTTCCAGGACACTAGGCATCACCAGGAAGAAGGAACTACCTAGATATGGGAACTGTCTTTTTCTTGGTAACAACCATTTTTAATGCAGATGAAAATTTACCTTTTTCACCATGCTGCTTGATAGTAAGTGCATTCACAGTTGTGCGTAGCTGCCGTCACATCTCCAGGCTTTTTCAGTCGTCCTAACTGAAAAACCTGTATCCATTAGTGATGATTCCTCATTCCCTCTCCCCCTAGACACTGGTAGCCTGTGTTCTTTCTGTCTACCCATGCATTTGGCTGTATTTGGGCACTTGGATAAATGGAATTGTGCAGTATTTGTCCTTTGCATCTGCTTTATTTCAAGTATGTTTCATGTATCACAATTTTCTTTTTGTAATTTTTATTATTTATTTATTTATTTGGGAGAGAGAAAAAGGCAGAGAGAGAGAGAGAGAGAGAGTGAGTGAGCAAGCATGGGCATGCCAGGGCTTCTAGCCTCTGCAAATGAACTCCAGATGCATGCACCACCTTATGCATCTGGCTTACATGGGTCCTGGGGAATCAAACTGAGGTCCTTTGGCTTTGCAGACAATCACCTTAACTGCTAAGACACCTCTCCAGCCCCACAATTTTCTTTTTAAGGCTTGATAACTTTACACTGTATGCACATACTACATTTACTTTATCGATCTTTCTATTTATAGACATTTATGTTATTTCTACATTGGCTGTAACTCAATGTTGTGCTTAATTGAGTTCTGTAAATTAAAGTTTAGATCAAACTTTTGTCAAATATGTGAACAGCGATGTAAACCTAGATTTCTCTGAACTGCAATCCCATAGTTCTTTTTTTAAAAAGATCACTATGATAGCTAGTTCCTTAGTTCAGGAGTTCATGCTTCTCATATCTGATGTATTTGATGGATAAGGAAAAGACCTTATAAAAATTATAAAATTTGTAATATAGATAATAAATTCATGCTGCCTCTTATTTTAATGATAGATTACTTAAGTGAAAATCATCTGTAATAGCTAACATCCCTTTTTCAAAGAGGTGCATTCATACATTTTCAAACCTTTAAAGTATTCTATACTGTTTTTGATATTTCTGAAGATTTTCAGGAATAAAAATATACTGGATGTTCAGGAATTAAGTAAATAAAGTTGCTAGTAAGTTGAAGTTTTGGGTTGATATAATTATATCTGGGATAGTATCACACCTTCCTCTTTGTATCTCTCTTTAGTAATTTCTATTTGAAAAATGTCAAATTTGACCTTAAGTTATAGAAATTCTAGTATGTATTTCTCAGACTAATTTTCAGCTCCATTTAGTTTTCAGTTTCCTGTTTGATGAAAAATGTGGCTATAATAATGAACACCTCCTGCTGAACTTGAAAAGAGACCGGGTGGAGAGTAGAGCTGGATTCAATGTTCTTCTTGCTGCTGACCGTATCCAAGTGGGATATTACACAAGCTTAGATTACATCATTGGAGATGCTGGCATAACGAAAGGGAAACACTTTTGGGCCTGCCGTGTGGAACCATATTCATATCTGGTAAAAGTAGGAGTGGCTTCCAGTGATAAACTACAAGAATGGCTCCGTTCACCTCGGGATGCAGCTAGTCCAAGGTAGACTCTTTCTAGAACTTACCTACTTTAACAGCAAATACCCATGTTTAGCAAGACAGTCCTAAAAAATAAACTTGGATTTACTTACTACCTTTGAAATACACATTTCTTTGATTCAGGTGTTTCATCTATGATTATGTGTCTGGCATAGGACAGAAGAGTCAGATGGTCTATATTCATAATGAGAATTAATGGATAATTTTTTGATGCTGTGAGGAAGTGTGGTTTGCATATCTATTAGTTTTGATATACCTTCATAGTCTCAAATTTGAAATTTGTCTTTCCCATACTGCCAAAATTATGTGAGTAAAATATCCACATTGATAACGACATGCCCTTAATTGCCATACTTCATAATCTTACTGTTACATTTACACAGTTTCTTTAAATTCTCCCATGAGCCCTTTCCAAACTTTAGTCATATTAGACATTTTTCTACAGAAAATAATTCAATTTTAAGAGATTGAATAGTGGGGGGATTTTACAGGTTAGTTTCTCTTCAATGGGATTGTATGAACTGACATAGACACATTTTATTTTGAAACAAGGTCTCACTCCAGCCCAGGCTGACCTGAAACTTACTCTGTATCTCGAGGCTGACCTGGAACTCTTGAACTTAAGGTTATCCTCCGACGCCAGCCTCCAGGGTGGGCTTATAGTTATGAGCCACCTTGCCTGACTGACAAATAATTTTTGACCATTTAATGTGAGTGGTACAACCGATCAATGATCTGGATGATAGGAAAAAAATTTTCACAGAGGCGAGATATTTACGTAATAATGTTATAGAGAAATGGTTAAGTAAACATAGTGGCATGTATTTTGGTAGAATATTGATGTCAAAGCTTAAAGAGTTTATAACATGAGAAATACTAGAAGCCTGAAACAGAGCCTGATTAAAATTGTTGATTCCAAATATATAACAAGTAAGCTATACATAGGGAGATATGGAAAGATTGGGTATCAAAAATTTCCATGAGCTTTTAATGTTTTATGGATAAGGGAAAAACAACTTTGCCATCTCTTTCTTTCCCTCTTTCTTTCTTTCTTTCTTTCTTTCTTTCTTTCTTTCTTTCTTTCTTTCTTTCTTTCTTTCCCTCCCTCCCTCCCTCCCTCCCTCCCTCCCTCCCTCCCTCCCTCCTTCCTTCCTTCCTCCCCCCACCTCTTTCTTTCTTTTTTCTTTTTGGTTTTTCAAGGTAGGGTTTCACTCTAGTCCAGGCTGACCTGGAATTCACTCTGTATTCTCACGGTGGCCGCGAACTCATGATGATCCTCCTACCTCTGCCTCCCAAGTGCTGGGATTAAAGGCGTGCGCCACCATGCACAGCTTCCGCCATCTTTTTTGATGTGGACATCTCAGTCAGGAAATAGAGTCTGGGCGGGGGCAGCATTTTTAAGTCTCTCTCTTTAATATTCCAAGTTATTTTATTTATAAACCTGATAATTCCATGGATGAATGCATAGATCTTTATATTTTTCTTGCATGTACCATAATATTTAATCTCTGATAAATCCCTTCACGCTCATCTTCTCTGATTTAGTTTGGGCAAGTCAAAGGTAATAAATCTTTTAAGTTCTCAGGTACATATGTCTAAGTAAAAGTGAATGATAAGGGAATTTGAGACACGGAGTATGTAGTATAATTTTTAATGGCAATTTATAGCCCATGTTTTTAATTATATTTTGATAGAAAGAACACTTAGGTATTTCAACCTTAGACTAATGCATTTGTGAAAATGTGTCGAAGCTATTTGAGCATATGGCGGCTGATACAGAGACTCTTTCTTTGTTTTAGATATGAGCAAGACAGTGGGCATGACAGTGGGAGTGAAGACGCCTGTTTTGATTCTTCACAGCCATTTACATTAGTTACTGTAGGCATGAAGAAATTTTTTATACCTAAGTCACCAACTTCTTCTAATGAACCTGAACATAGAGTCCTGCCTATGCCAACAAGTATAGGGATTTTCCTTGACTACGATAAAGGTAAAGTGAGTTTCTATGATATGGATCACATGAAATGCCTCTATGAGCGCCAAGTGGACTGTTCGCACACAATGTATCCAGCATTTGCACTCATGGGCAGCGGAGGAATTCAACTTGAAGAACCCATCACAGCAAAATATCTGGAATATCAAGAGGGCATGTAGTCTGAACACCCCATGTGACTTGAATGAAAAATGTGAACGGAACAATGCCTTGGTGTTAGCCTTTGTAACTAATTACATGTCATTTACACCTTCTGTCATCACAATTGTTTTCGGTGTATGATTCTTTCATTGTCGTCATTTTGTTTGACAGAGGCTCTTGCAGTGTAGCCCAGGTGGGCCTCAAGTTCTTTCCCCTGCACAGCCTCCCCCGAGTGCTGGGATCTTAGGGGTGCACCGTCATGCCCAGCTGGTATATTCCTTCACGCGCAGAAAACCTCTGCTGACCTTGTCTGCTCTGTGTCAGTGCTTTCACAGTGGTAAAAGGGAAGATGTCCTTTCCTAGCTAGTGCTGAATGGTTGACTCTAAAACTGGATCGTCTTTTCTTTGTGCCTAGGGAAGCTATTTAAGTCAGCTTGTGTTACTGATATTTACGGTTTTTTTTAATTGGTGAGGTTTGAAAGTATTTATTATGCATCTTTGTGTTTGATTTTTAATTTTTATATTATGTTTCTGTCTAAAGAGAAGATATTTTTAAATGCCTATAGATAAAGATTAGTGTTAAGCTGTGTGGGGTTTTTTTGCATTTGTTTTTAGTAGGAAAATAAAGTTGTAGATAAGTAAAATGACAAAGGCCATAAAATGGTAGCATATTTATGTGGAAATTATGTATTTTAAAATGTGTAACTACTAAGAGTATATTGCCTGGAGAATAACTAAATGAATACTGTTCTTTTTTTTTAAACCACAAACTGTATTGGTAAGGAAAACTTTAAGAGTTTACTTAACTATAATGCCCATTGCCTGGAATGTATAGCAAATGTGGTTTCTTTACAGGAAACACAAAGTTCTTGAACCCATGAAACTTTCCACTTCCTATAATTTTTTTCAAAAAATTTTCAATTTTTCTTATTCTAGAAAATGCTTGTTTTTATATTGAAGAATTATTTTTCAGAAATACTAATGAAGAATCGAGTATAAACTCCAAGTCATATTTATTCTTTTGTCTTGGGATTTTTATTTTTCAGCACAATTAATATATGTTGTATTTTTCTGGTTTGTGTTTACAAGTTTGAGAAGTTCATTTTCTATTTTTGGTAGCATTAAGCATACTGTAAAACACGTAAGTTATTGTTAAGTTGTGTGGCATTTTTTTTTGGATCATTGTTGGTAATAAACATTTGTAACAAGTAAGTAAAGACAAATTTAATTCTTTAGGGGTAATAGCTATACTCACAAGGATTATGTATACCTTTTAAAAATGGAAATTTCTATAAATACACTTTAATTGAACATTCTTTTTGGGGCGGGGGGTTCAAGGTAGGGTCTCCTTCTAGCCTAGACTGAGTTGGAATTCACTATGTAGTCTCAGGCTGGCCTCAAACTCAGTGTTCCTCCTACTTTGGCCTCCCAAATGCTGGGATTAAAGGCGGGTGCCACCATGTCCAGCTTTACATTCAGTTATGAAAGCTGTCCTTTCAGGTAGATGATTTTTAAGTTTTTGTTGTTTAGGAATTAAAATGTCCAGCCAGGTGTGGTGGTGCACGCTTTTAATCCCAGCACTCAGGAGGCAGAGGTAAGAGGATCGCTGTGAGTTCAAGTCTACCCTGAGACTACAAAGTGAATTCCAGGTCAGCCCAGGCTAGAGTGAGACCCTCCCTTGAACCCCCCCCCCCAAAAAAAAAAGTCCAAACATGAAGACTTACACACTTTAGCACTAATCATTTATATAGACTGTTATTGACATTTTATTGGAGTAACCAAAATGTTCATTTTTTTTAAAAAAGTATTTTAATGGAAATCTCGTTGGTCAATAGATCTATAATAGACCTGTCCCACTCTGCCAACTCAAGTAGAAAATATCATGCAAAATATGTGTTTAGTAGTCATTGTTACTTTGTGATCTATGAATAACAGCACTTTAACACAGGCTAAACAGAAATATGCAGTGTTATGTGGACTGTTGTGCAATAAAGCTATTAAGATCAAGGTTAAGTTCAATCCTCTCAAGTTTTGTGTAAGCATATGTCATGTAGACATTCCAAAATATAAAGCTTTAACAGGAATAAGAAAGCTGTCTCAGACATTGTATAGTTGTAAATAATAGCTCAGTGGAATTTCATATTTAATAAAAATTCAAAGGAAGTCACTTCGGGAACTTTTACTATGCTTTGTGGAAAACTGAAACGAAATAATTAAAAAATGCTTCACTTCACATATTAGAGTCAATGTTTTATTCAAAATTATTTTGAAATGTATTAGATTTAATTCTTGTGGAAATTATTACTAGAACAGGTTAATATGAAGCTAATTTATTTTTCAGTTTCCCAGTTGTTTTGTGTAATACTACTTTTCTGGTCCACAGATGACATTTCAGCCATGTAAGTGTTCCTTTTATTCACGTCTTCTTGGACGTGGAGCTCCGTTAGTTATGTTCAGGGCTGGATCACAGTGAGTTTCTATTAATGCTTGATGGGTCTTAATTTTTTTAAAATTAGTAAGAGGAGATTCAGCTGGGCCTAGTGATGAGGCCCTTATTCCAGCTACTCAGGTAGCCGAAGCACGAGGATTGTGAACTCAAGGTCCACCTGGACTGCAGAATGAATTTAAGACTCATCTGAGTAACTTAGAACCTGTTCCCAAAAAATACAAAATAACAAAAAGTACATTCAAGGTTATGATGCTGTGCTACTATGCAATAATTCACATATTTACTGTATTTGCAGTTGCTCTCTTGAAAGTAGTAGGAGTCAGAGAGAACTCCTGTCCTCTCACCATGCATGAAAATCCATTCCAAGTGGATTAAGGACCTCTATGTAAAATTTGAAACTCTAAAACAATTGGGGATATAGAGAACTCCTTTTGGGATAAAACACAGTAAGCTGGGCCTGTTAAATCAGTTAACCTAATTTGATAACTGATTTTAATAAAATTATAATTATATAATAATAGATTAATAAAATAACATTTGCTTCAGCAGCATATATGATAAAATTGGAACAGAGGAGATTTAGCACGGCCCTTGAGCAGGGATGACATGCAAAGTTGTGCAGCATCCCGTATTTTGGATGGGACGATGGCTCAGTGTATAAAGTACTTGCTGTGAAATTCAGTATATATGAGTTCAGATTCTCAAACCCAGATGCTGTGGTAAGCTTCCATAACCCCAATCAGACCATGGGGAGAGGGACATAGGGATAGGAGAATTTTTGAAGCTCATGGACTAGCTAGCCTGGAAAATCAAGCCACAAACTGAGTAATGAATAATGAGAGTCCCTGCTTCAAATGAGGTTGGAGGTGAAGACCCATCCAAAACTTATCCTTCGGGCTGGGGAGATGAGGTGCTTGCATGCAAAGCCTGCAGCCCAGGTTAATACCCACTTAAATCCAGATGCACCGAGTGGTGCGTGCATCTGGAGCTTGTCTAGACTGGCAAGAAGCCTTGTCATGCCCGTACTCTTCTCCCTCTTTTGCTCTCTCCTTGCAAATAAATAAAAATATTTTTTAAAAAGTTCTTCAAGCCGGGCGTGGTGGTGCATGCCTTTAATCCCAGCACTCGGGAGGCAGAAGAAGGATTGTTGTGAGTTCGAGGCCACCTTGAGACTCCGTAGTGAATTCCAGGTCAGCTTCAGCCTGGGCTAAAGCGACACCTTACCTTGAAAAAAAAAAGTCCTTCAACATCTGTGGCAGTTTGATTCAGGTGTCCTCCAGTCCTCCATAAACTTTTGTGTTCTTAATGCTAGGTCCCCAGGTGATGGCAGTTTGGGAATTGGATCCTCCTGGAGGCAGTGTATTGTTGGGGCCAGGCTTTTAGGTGTTATAGCCAGTTTCCCCTTGCCAGTGTTTGGCACACTCTCCTGTTGCTGTTGTCTGCTTGATGTTGGCTGGAGGTGATGTCCACCCTCTGCTCATGGCATTGTTTTCCCTTGCCACCATGGAGCGTCCCCTCGAGTCTGTAAGTCAAAATAAACCCTTTCCTCCCACAAGCTGCTCTTGGTCAGATGTTTTCTGCCAGCAATGTGAGCTGACTGCAACCACATCCATATGCATGATGTGATACGTGCCCACACTCACACATAAACACTCAAACTTACAAAACATTTAAAAAGTTGGGAGCAATGGCTCCCACCTTTAATCCCAGCACTCAGAGGCTGAGGTAGAAGGATTTCAAGAAGTTTTTTAAAAAAATATTTATTAGAGAGAGGGGGCAGAGATACAGAAACAATAGGCCCACTAGGACCTCTAACCTCTGCAAACAAACATGTGCCACCTTATGCATATGGCTTTACATGGGTACTGGGGAATTGAACTTGGGTTGTTAGGCTTTGTAGGCAAGCATCTTAACCACTGAGTCATCTCTCCAGTCTTGGATTGCTGGAAGTTTTAGGCCAACCTGGGTTAGAGAGTGAGTTCCAAGGAGCCCCAGAAATCCTCCTGACCCCATGCCCTTGTGCTGAGATAACAGGCACACACAGCCATGCCTGGAATTAAAAAAAATTGTTACTATTTTATTTATGAGAGAGAGAGAGAGAGAGAGAATGGGTGCTCCAGGGCCTTTAACCACTGTAAGTGAACTCCAGATGCATGTGCTGCCTTGTGCATCCAGCTTACAAGGGTCTTGGGGAATCAAACCTGAGTGCTTTGGTAACCACTGAAGTCATCTCTCCAGCCCATGCCTGGATTTTTATGTAGGTGCTTAAGATCAAAATCAGGCTTGTCCCAGGCCCTCTCAAGGTGTTCATGCTTGTGTAGCAAACATTCTTACCCACTGAGCCACTCCCCAGACTCTGGGCCTCTTTTCTTTATCCCAATATTAGTTGGATATGTAAGTTCTGCTATTGGCCAACCATGAAACTTCTAGAATTAACCACATTTTATTTCTTCCTTTCCAGAAAAACCCTTTGTAGATGAGTAAAGGCTGGCCTCCGTGGGTAACATAAGAATTCAGGACCTCTACATATTGTGACATTACTTTAGCGTGGCTTCTAAAGTTACTATGGCAGAAAAGGAACATGGAGGAATCCTAACAACCATCAGTGTCTCAATATGTCACTTCTGCTTATGTTTCATTGGTTTGAACTAGTCATGTGGGAGAGGAGGTTTCCCCAGAGGGTGGGGGCCGAGGAGAAAGGATGAAAGAGGATCATGGGATGGACATGTGATCAAATTACTGCATGTTCATATACTAAAGCTTGCAATAAAATATATAAATATGGAAAAAAATATTTTACAAACAATAAGAAAACATAATTAGCTAGGGAAGTCATACATATTATATTAAACTACAGCTATACCTGTAGGGATCCAGCTTCCCACAAACTACAGCCATCTTTGTTGTAAGCACCTTGGCCCACATTCCCAAACCCTACAGCACACATGAAGTAGTTAAGTTAGCCAAACATGTTGTGCTGGCCACTGGTGCCCTGTTTCTTAACGGTAGTTAATTTTTGAGAGAGTCCAGGTACATTACGTCTGGCTGCCACTCCCTTTGTGTACCTTACATTTAAACTCCTTCCTGTCTGCCTTGGGAGCAGGGATCCTCCACCCTGTTGCCTCCCAAGGCACGCTGCTGTTCAGAAGGTTGTGTTAAGTACATCGTGTGCAACCCTGGATCTGCTTTTCTGTTTCTTCCATCTCATTGCCTTGTACCTGTATTTGCTACTTCTCATACACTCGGACTGAGACTTTTTTTTTTTTTTTTTTTTTAGTAATAACAACTTGCTTATCCTCCCAAACAAACTAGACAATTGTGTTAATAATTAATTTGAGGTCCAATGTAGTTTGCCAGCTTAAAAAAAATCCCTAACTGACCTGTGTTTTGGGAAGTCAGGAGAATATGGTGCTGGTATGTTTCTTTGTTGTTACATAGTAATGAACATGGGCTCATGCAACGTGAAAAGAAAGGATGTATGAGGTATGTCAAGTATCAATATGCAAAGTGACTTTGTCGTGACAGATTGATTTCACCAGGGGCTCATGGCACCTGCTAAATGAAAAAGTAGCATGTGTTACCGAGCAGAATTACCCAAATTTGAACATGCATATGAAGCCACTTGGAAATTTTATTAAAATACTGATTGTGATTGGTGGTCTGGAGTGGGACTTACTTTCCTAACAAGATATAGTCTCTCTCTCTCTCTCTCTCTTAGATAAGTAAATAAAAATAAAATATTTTTTAAAAGGGATGGAGAAATGGCGTAGTGGTTAAGGCGCTTGCCTGCTAAACCTAAGGACCCAGGTTTGAGTCCCCAGTACCCATGTAAGCCAGATGTATAAGGTGGCACATGCATCTGGAGTTCCTTTGCAGTGTCTGGAGGCCCTGGCAAGCCCATTCTCTCCCTCTTTTTATGCCTAACTCTCTCTTTCTCTTAAATAAATAAATAAACAAAGATAAAATTTCTAGTAAGATCCAGGTGAAAGGACTTCTGCTCACTGCAAGCCACAGAGCACACTGAATAGGGTATTTTTAAAAATAATTTTAATTGGAAGCTATAATGTATGAACACACTGCTAATTGGTCATAGCTCCATTGCGTTATTCTCTTGTCCCCTCTCCTCTGTCCCATTCCACTGAGGTCCCTTCTCAATGAATGATTTGGTAATCACTGTGGGGTCATGAATGTACCAGAAGGGTCCGGTTGAGGGGAAATGCCTCACAGTATACCTTCCCACCCTCTGGCTCTTACATTCTTTCCACCCCTTTTGCAAAGTTCCCTGAGCCTTGGAGGGCGTGTTATAAATCTCCTTTATGTTATTATTATTATTTTGTTGTTTTGGAGGGTGGTAGGATCTTGCTCTATCCCAGGCTAACCTGGAATTCAGTATGTACTTTCAGGGTAGCCTCCAATTCATGGAGGTTCTCCTACCTCTGCCTCACCAGTGCTGGTAAAAATCGCCTTTGATGTTGAGATCTCAGCAGCCTCTTATTGTCTGCTTCGGGGAGTTTTGAGTCTCCTTGGTGTTTACCACTGTCTCCATGGAGGAGGTCCTACGGCTAGCAGTTCTAGCAGCTCATATTTAACCCACCACTTCCTCTGTAATGTTTCCTGGGCCCTGGTGGATGTGATAGAGACGACCTATCATGCTAGGCACGTGGCTTTCTTTTCTAGTCATATTGATGGGTCTTGAGTCTGTCTGTTATTTTCCACCATCTATTAAAACAAAACCAATAAATAAATAAATAAATCAGGCAGATTCTCTGACCAAGATTGAGAGCAACATCTATCGAAGGGGATAATCATATGCCTTTATAAAGCTTTCTGATAGGCATAACCTCTTCAATTAGCCAAAGAATTGTGGAAGCTTCTCTTTATGGACTATGACCTTCCAAGTCACAGGCTGCTGACTTGATTCTTAGTACCAGGCATGAATTTCCTCCCACTGAGTGGTCCTCATAGCCAATCAGAAAGCAGTTATGCGCCACAATTACTCCAGAGGGTACATTTTGCCCCAGCTGATTGTATCACGGTGTCTGAGTTCAAGATATACTACAAAGCCATAATAATAAAAGTGAGTCAGGGTTTTGAAGAGCAGTATTGGTCTGTGGATGTGTGGAAAGGAGCTGGTGTGGTAGTTTGATAGGATGAAATCAGACCACCGAAAAAAAACCTAGTAAGTTCAAATGGGAGAGCAACTATCCTCTGAGGTATGGTTTGTGATATTTACAGGTAAGATCAAAATGATCTCTTCAAGAAGTTTTGAATTAGCTCAGGCTTTGGGCAAATATTTAATCGATACTCTCAGTGTATTTAATATAGGAGAGAGTTTGGGCTTCCTAAGTTTATTGCAGAAGTTACTGGGTACCTCACTGCAAACGACACAATCTCAGTTTAGATCTTTGGCCTTCTGAGCAGAATTTGCTTGGCTCTGTTACTTTTGCCCTTTGTAATACTAGAGTGGGTTAATTGCAAAATTATCTCCATAATTGACTGAAAGATTTGCTAGATAGGATTGATCACTCCAGAAGCTTATCATTGGCTGAGTGCTGCATTCCAGGATCTATGCTAACTGCTTCACGTGGATTTTCATTCAGATAACAGTTCTAAAGGAAGTACATTATTTACTCACTTTATAGGTGAGGGAGACTGAAGATCAGAACAAGGTCTTGCCTCAGTACCCCTATAAATGGCAGAGCTGAGATCTACAAAGAGCCCTTAAATTCTAAAGTTTGAGTCATCATTAAACCTTCCCATGAACTCACTTAGGTACTGAGATATGTTTATTAAAGGGGCAAAGTGGATAATTCGTATTATAAACTTTTGTGAGGGGGGTTGTAGTGCTTCATGTGTGCCATCCAGCTTTCTATCACAAGCTGTATCCCCAGCCCTCATCAGCTCTTAGGAAACAAATCAGTAATTCCTTTATTGGGTTTCATCGTGAAACAGTTTATTTAGTGTTTGTTATAATGTTTGGAAGAATGTCCTTAGTACAGGGTTTCCAAGTGGCCATTCCAAAGGGATATGCTTCTAAATGTTTTGTTTCCTCACTTCTATGAGGGAAAAGTGCCTACATTGTTAAAGACAAATAACAGCTTGAATTTTAATGCTTTTCTGCTCTGTGGCAAGGCAGGACCCCTCTCACTGCAGGGTCGTTTCTCGTCTGTTGCTTGCCGTGACCCTGAAACCTTAAGAGTCCTCCAACCTTCTCGTGTAGCAAATTGAGAAGATAAGAATTTTAAAGTGTGTGAACAGTCTCGGCCGAGTTCCACTGGGGATAATTTCCACAATTTCTTCATAGATTTTTTTTTTCTTCATTAGTTTTAATTTAACTAATAGCCATAATAACCTCTTATCAGAATCCTTAGACAGCCATTAAACTGGTTTTGACCTGCCCGTAGTTTGTCGGTATGCAGTTTGAGAACTAAAATGCTTTGCAAGGTTCTTTATTGAACTGGAAAGGTTCTAGTACTTACTGTATCTCTTCTTTCACGTCTTTGTATTCCACCTTGGTATGGTCTGATTCAGTTTAAAAAGTCACACTGAACACAGTGTAAACATTTTTTTAAAAATTATTTATTTATTTATTTGAGAGCGACAGACACAGGGAGAAAGGCAGATAGAGGGAGAGAGAGAGAATGGGCGTGCCAGGGCCTCCAGCCTCTGCAAACGAACTCCAGATGCGTGTGCCCCCTTGTGCATCTGGCTAACGTGGGACCTGGGGAACCGCGCCTCGAACCGGGGTCCTTAGGCTTCACAGGCAAGCACTTAACCGCTAAGCCATCTCTCCAGCCCAGTGTAAAATTTTTTTAATAGAGATAAGTGATAAGATTTATTTATTTAACTTGTCAGAACTTACATTGAGAATGAAATGACTCATCTAGATCCAACTTATTGTTTCTGATATTCTGAGATTATAAAAACCTACAAGATTGCCTTTTTTTTTCCCTGCCATAGGCCCTTTAACTCATGCTATTTCCAAGTCTTTCCAACCTAGATTCCTTGTGAGTAAGGACATGAGGCAAAATTTGCCATTTGGATGATTGTTAATTTGCAATTAGACTTCTAAAGGGTCTCATTAACTCTGACAGAAGATATAGATGCAATACCACAAAGTCGGACTGAAGGGTTAGGTCCTCACACGCACTATAGAAACACGACCTGACGTGAGGCTGGCTTGTTGGGTCTTCTTTACTAAGAGATTGGGTGGCAAATATGAGAAACGGTATTTAGGGGTCTTATAAGCAGATGAGGAAGATTAGGGAACGCAGATATTACATTCTTCTCATATGACATGGGGAGAGAGTGCTGTGTCATCCTCGACCATCTGGGTTTGCTTTGAGGGCTTTGGGGAGGATTTTCTGAATTAGAGGATCACTGCCAGCACCGTGGAGCCTTCCCCCCATGCCATCCAAAGTTCCTTGGTGCTCTCATCTTTGTGCACGGCTCTAGGAAGCATCTAATTGCCGGTGGGTCCACAGCACACTTTCTGAAGCTTTGATCTTCTCTGAGCCCCAATCCAGTTTGTGTAACCACCTGCTTGGCATGGATACTTCGATTTCTTTTTTTTTTTTTTTTAAATTGTTTATTTGCTCCAGGCGTGGTTGTGCATGCCTTTAATCCCAGCACTCGGGAGGCAGAGGTAGGAGGATCTCCATGAGTATGAGGCCACCCTGAGACTACATAGTGAATTCCAATTCCAGGTCAGCCTGGACTACCGTGAGACCCTACCCCCCCCCAAAAAAAAAAAGAAAAGAAAAAGAAAAAGAAAGAAAGAAAATTTTATTTATTTGCAAGCAGAGAGAGAGAGAGAGAGAGAGAGAGAGAGAGAGAGAGAATGGGAGCACCAGGGCCTCCAGCCACTGCAAATGAACTCCAGATGCATGCATCATTTTGCATCTGGCTTTACATGGGTACTGGGGAATCAAAACCAGGTCATTAGGCTTTGTAGGCAAGTGCCTTACCTTCTAAGGCATTTCTCAAGCCCCACTTGGATTTCTTAGGATTTCCCAGGCTCTTGGCCCTTGATCTTCCCATGAAGCAATGCATTTAAAAAGAAGAGTTACTAAAAGTATTTTACTGGTTAGAATAGTGGTTGAAGAAATATTAGTAGAGGAACCTTTCAGTACCCTTAGTATACTAGGAAATTGTGCCATGAGTTTCTCTACAATCTCCCATGCCACTTGTGTTGGTTTGCATGTAAAATATTCCTCATGATCTCGTGTGTTTCTAATACTTGGTCCCCGGCTGGTGGGAAAGTTGTGGGGCCTTTGAGAGGTGGGCCCTTTCTGGAGGAGGTGTGTCACTAGAGATGGGCCTTGAGCTCCACTGGGTGTTTAAGCTAAGTCACTTTTGCTCCTTCCTTCCAGCTGGTGTGACAAGATGTGATTCTCAGTTGTCTGCTCTGCCATGCTTTCCCCGATATACTGAAACACCCCCTCAAAACTGTAAGCCGAAATGAACCCTTTCTTTTCATAAGCTGCTTCTGGTCAGGTGTTTTGTCCCAGCAACGAGAAGGCAACTGCTACACCATTTCTGAAGGTCTGATAAGCCATAAGGAGTAATAGAGTTTTTGTTAAGTTGCATTCTGGCTCAGTGGCTTGCCTGGGTTTTTGCCAACTGTGTTCTCATTTGCATGCTTTGAAACGGCTCAGAGATCACTGTGCACGCAAAGATCAGGATGCGCTCGTGCTCAAACTGCACTCTGCAGTTTACTAAGCAGCAACCTTCATGAAGCTTCATAACACCCAGAGCCTTTGTTTACTCATCAGTAAAGGGGGAAAACACCTAAGTCTTGATGACTCTTTGAAGATCATATGAATTAATATCTGTGGGGCATATGAATACACAATGAATGTTAAACTCCTCTCAGCTTACCAACCCAGAATCAATTTCATGGTGAGCAGCTGCTTTAGAATCCCTGGCATTTCTATATTTTTATTTTTTTTTACCAGATGGAATTTGCTTGCTGGTTCCCATCAGTAACACGAGTATTTTTCTTTAATCTTGAGATTGAAGAAGTATATTTTAACCTTCTTTTCTTGTGTCTTCTGTTCTCTGCTTAAGTATCCTAATGCAGAATATGTTTGAAGTAAAAGTCATTTAACATGATTTTTGGTCTGTTTTGCTGCTAAGGATTGAACCTGCCTGTGCATGTGGTACTATACCCCAACCTCCTAACCGTTTTAATTTAGAACTTATCACAGTCAGCTTCACATCGCTGGGATGAACCTCCAAACCAGATAGTTTAGAGCAGGAACAGAATTTATTTTTGGCTTACAAATCCAAGGGAAGTTCCATAATGGCCAAAGAAGCTGGGTCCCCTTTACCAAATCTACACCGAGAGAAATACCACCATCAGCACCACAAGCAAGCACACTCCAGGAACTCCACCAGAGCTGCAGTGTTCTGCAAACCTTTAGACTGGAATTCAGATCCACCCCTTAAATACACCTTAGGGCTGGGCCCTAGGATCCGCCCACAGCTGACACCTCTTTTCAGACAGGCAGCTGGAAATCCAAGAAGCTTTAATGAAACTGAAACTATTGGGGGATATCATTCAAACTGCCACATTCTGCCCCTGGCCCCGAATAGATTCACAACCATCTCACATTGTAAACTGTATTCAGTCCAACTTCAAAACTCCCCACAGTCTTTACCAACTTTAGATAGTTCCAAAGTCCGAAGTCTCATCTGAGATTTAAGATGATCTCTTAGCCATGAATCCTGTAAAATCAAAACAAGTTATATACTTCCAACATATAAAGGCACAGAGTAAATATTTCCAACTACTATAAGGCATAACATGGGGAAACTGGAGCAATGCAAACTCAATAACCATCAAGCAGACAGTAAATGTCTGCAATTCAAGTCCAGTATAATAACCAGATAGTCTCTGGCTTTTCCAATTATGCATCTCCAGCTGGGCTGAATAGCCAGAGAGAACGTCCATCTCTAGCTAACAGCACTCCATGGTAGCACTTGTACAGTCCTAGTATAACTAAGCATCTTCAGATCTCCATGCTAACCATGATCCATCTCCCAATGGCTCCACTGGCCTATCAGGGTCATTACATCCTGTCTATATTCCTTATCTCAGCAGTGGCTCCTGGAACCATGCACACTTCATGACTCACTCGGTGCATTTTTCATGCTTCAAAAACCAATACCAAGTGTGCAGGATGCAGCCATATTCTTAATTCAACGATGAAATAACTCATGTCCTTGAAGAGCAGGTTCCTTCCATTCAGTCAACTTCTTTCGAAAGAGTTTGCATTTCTACTATTTAGTCTTTCCTTGGGCATCCTTTCCATTGTTTCATTGTAAAGTAGTTGGGCCATCTTTCTTCCAAATGCTAATGTATTTGACAATAGCAGCTTCAGCAACCAGTTTCAGTGCCCATTATTTTAAACTTGCTTGAGTTTTTCCAACTTTAAATCTTGAAAATTTTCAGTTCCATATCTTTAGCTAAGCATATCAGTCCATTAAAAATTTAACCTTGATCAAACTTTCAGAGAATGAGCAGAAGAATGCAGCCATCCCTTATGCTAGTAGTCCAGTTCCAACAAAGTTCTTTGCCATCTTTCCTTACCCTTAGAAAGTTCATAAGCAATGCCTCCAAATACAATTCTCTCTGCACTTAGCATTTTCAAATTCTCACCAGAATAGTTCATAAAACTTGGCTGACAGCTCTGGAAGGCATCTTCAGTTGCAAGTACCAAGTGTGTGCCCATTCCCCCAAAACAGAATTTCCAAAAGACCAAAATCCACGTGGACAGATTCGTCATGCAGCAACATCCCACTTCCAGTACTAATTCTGTCATAGTCAGCTTCATGTCACTGGGAGGAACCTCCAAACCAGACACAGTTTATAGAAGGAATGAAATTTATTTTTGGCTTACAGATCCAGGGGAAGTTCCATAATGTCAAAAGAAGCTCGCCCCCTTTACCAAATCAATGCAGAGAGAGTGTGCCAGCACCACGGGCAAGCACACCCCAGGAACCCCAACAGAGCTTCAGCACTCTGCATACTTTTAGACTGGAACTCAGATCTGTCCCCCAAACATGCCTTAACTCTGGGCCCTGGGATGTGACCACAGTGACACCTCTTCCAGCCAGACAGCTGGAAATCCAAGAAATTTCAATAAAACTGAATCTACTGGGGGACATCCAGTCAAACTACCACAGAACTGTAGAAGTATCTTAGATAAGATGAGAAAAATTGTCCTTAGATTATTGTGTTGTCTTTATCAGCAGTTTACCTTGCACTTTCTTTTGAGGTACATTCTCTTGCTACTTGCCTGGCATCATCTGACATATATAAGTGCTCAGAAAATCTCAGGACAGATGAGCTTCTGGTACATGTACATCTAAATTCTATAACTTTGTCATGGAATGGCATGTTGGCCTGTCCTCAGAATCTAGTTTGCTCATGTTCTTCCTCTACCTCCCTTGACCACTTCTGTGGTCAGTAACTCCTGGGAAAAAAAATGCTTCTGGAAGGCCCCAGAACAACAGTGTGGCTCGTGCAACTAGATCTTTTGCCACCTAGCTCCAGAATCAGTACTGATTGTGTTCAGACTTTTAAGACAATGTTTCCATTTCTGGCATTGGCAAGGGAGAGGACTGGCTGAAGAAATGCATTCTTACCTATCTTTGCCTGAGCCCCCTAGGCATTTGCATCCCTTCTTAACCTTTCTTCATCTCAAAGTACCTATTGATTTCCTTGGATTGCTGTGATAAAGTAACTGGAATTGGGTGGACTAGACCAACGGAAATTTACTGCAATCAAGGCATCAGCAGGGCCATATTCTATGAAATCTGTAGGAGAGAGTTCTTCTGTGTCTGGCCCACCCTCTGATAGCACATGGTTTTCCATAGTTGTAGCAGCATGACTCCTGTCACTGGCCATATTCAGCTGCGTGTTTATACATTGTCTTTCCTCTGTGAGTCTCTCCTGGGTCCAATTTGCCTCTTTTAATAATGACACCAGTCAGTGATTAGGGCCTAACCTTAAGACCTCATTTTAGCTTGCTTATCTCTCTCTGCAAAGTCCCTATTTTCAAACTTATTTTATCTGATACTAAAGGTTAGAACTTCATCATGATTTGGGGAGTGGAGAGTGTGGTGGTTTGAATGACATACCATTCATAGCTTCATGGGTTGGTGATTACGCTCCATGCTTGATCCCCCACTGGTGGAGTCTTTGGGGAGGTGGGTCCTTGGAGGAGGTGTACCACTGGGGGTGGCCCTTGGGACTTCATAGTCCAGCTCACTTGCCAGTGCAAGCTAGATCACTTTTGCTGCTTTGCCGCTACTGAGGTGACAAAATGTGACAATTGCCTGTCATGCTTTCTTTGCCATTATGAAACTTCTCAAAACATAAGACAGAAATAAACCCTTTCCTTCCAAAAGCTGCTTCTGGCCCAGTGTTTTGTCTTGGTAACAAGAAAGTAACTGCTACCAAGAGCGTCATTTAATCAAAAAGCAGTCACATGCCCTTTCATTCATTTCTGAAGGGGCTTAGAATCACTCCTCTGAAGACCTGTACTTAAGAATCTTTGTTTGAGCTCTGTTGGGACATTTGAGTGGAAGAGTAGAAGACCAAAACAATGATTAGCAGTGTTAGTTACAGATTTTTTAAATGCCCATTAATCTGCCTTCCTGTAGGCCTCTTAAAAGATTAACTAAAATGAATTCCTTTGGATGGAAAGCCAATACTATTTTGTCTGTGTGGATTTAATTGTCTTTAGCAAACTAGAACAAGAAAGTACAAAGAATTTACATGTGCCAATTTTCTTTCTTTTAAAAAAATATTTATTTTGAACAAGAGTGAGAGAAGGGAAAGAGATGAGATGAGGTAGGGAGTGGGCAGGGGAGGGTAGTATGGGCACACCAGGCCTAATGCTGTTGCAGACAAACTCCAGTCACATGGGCCACTTTGTGCATCTGGGTTTACTGGACACTGGGCAATAAGACTAATCCATCAGGCTTTGCCATCACGCACCTTTAGCCATTGAGCCATCTCTTCAGCCCCTGCCAATATTCTTGAAATATGCTCCAGCTTCCTAATCACAGCTCACATTTCCAGGTAGATTTCAAATGTCTCTAAAGCCATAAATACAGGAATAGACCTTCTCAAGACCCATCAAGTCTTACCCTATGGTAGAATGGTAAGTGCTGTCACAAAATCTTTTCATTCCTTCACTGTAGATTGTTCTAGTAAGAGTGGCAATGGTTCATGTCTTCTCACTAAGTGGGCAAGTGTAAATATCCTTCATTAGTCTTGAGATTATTTGGGATCTTGAGGATTTTGGTCCTAAACAAATTAGTTGAATACTCTCTTGAAATATTATCAAGCCTAAGTGACATTATTTCACCTCATCCAGCTCAGTGAAGAAACCTAAGCCTAAAGAAAAAAATTATGCACAAAATATCTGTGGAACCCAGTGGTAGAGCAAAATACGACTGATGTGATAGAGCTTCTTCTGGATGGGTTTGCATAGATTATATCAAAACTGTCCACACTGTTCAGATACCCATTAGAATAAAAAGAATCAACATAAATAAGAACTTCATTAATGAAGAAATCCAGACATATGAAAAACAAGATCATATTGAAATAGCACTAACAATTTTAAAGTCTGACATTGCCAAGGATTTGCAAGGATATGAATAAATGGAAACTCAAACTTCTGCTAATGCAACTATATTGGAATAACTATTTTTGAGAAAATAGTCTATAATTTAGTAAATTTGAATTTTTGCTGACTTATTGATTTATTAATTCTATACATAGGTGAATGTTTTAGAAAAGTTCATGCTTATGTGTATCTGAGTACATCTATAAGAAAGTTCATGGTCTCAATTTAGATGTCCATCAGGAATAGAATGAAGAAATAAACCATTAAACACTTATGTACTGGGATGCTTAGAGAACAGTGACCTTCAACTACATGCAATGAAGTAAATGAATCTCACCATGTTGTGTGGAAGAAGCTGGTACTATATGTCTGTATGATTTTTTTCATATATATATATATATATATATATATATATATTTTTTTTTTTTTTACTAGAGAGAGAGCAAGAGCTAGCAAGCGTGAGAGAGAATTGGCACACCAGGGTCTCAAGCCACTCTAATTGAACTCCAGATGCATGTGCCACCTTGTGTGCATGTGCGACCTTGCACACTTTCATCCCTTTGTGTGTCCGGCTTATGAGGGACCTGGAGAATCAAATGTGGGTGCTTAAGCTTTACAGGCAAGTGCTGTAACCACTAAGCCATTTCTCCAGCCCTATTTTTATTTATTTGAGAGAGAAGAGAGAGGAGAGAGAGAGAGAGATGGGGGGGGGGAGGAGAGGGAAAAGAAAGAGAGGAGAGAGAGGAAAGAATGGGTATGCCAGGGCTTTCTGCTCCAGTAAATGAACTCCAGACGCATGTGCCACTTTGTGCATCTGGATTTATGTGAGTATTGGGGACTCGAATCCAGCTGCCAGGCTATGCAAACAAGTGGACTTTCACTGTTGAACCATCTTTCCAGCTCTGGTCTGTATGAGATCTGTATCAAGCTCCAAAGCACAAAAAGTAATATGTTAGAACATAAATCTTGTGAAGAGAAGGATATTATATTATTGTTATTTAATATGCCTATAACAAAGCCTGGTACTTATTAAATGCTCAATAAATATCAATTGAATGACCATAATTATCCTGTATAGGGTTGTATATGTAGAAGTAGAAATATTTTAAATACTCTATCAGCATAGGCTTTCCTCAGGATAGGGTCACCTCTAGAATCAGGGTTTAAGTTGTAACTGGCAAGCCTTTACTGGTGAGGCATTTGTCTTCTAGTGTGAAAATAATTTTTTGAGCTGGTTGGTGATTATAGAAGTCTTTGTCCTTTATACATCACATGTTCTTAATGTACCTTTTTGTATGTAGTATTTCTCAATGAATAGCTAACATGACAAGCTTTTGGTAAATTTAGTAAATTGGTAAATTTTATAAATTGATTTTGGTGAGAGGAAAGTACACGTGGGGACTTTGGGAACTCTTCTCCAGAACTGCATGTAGGTAAGTGACATAGGGGACCACAAGCCTTGCACTATTTTGCATCAGAACATCTTGATAGTGGCTTTGGTAGTAGAGACTTAGATACAGTTTCCCCTTCAGTGAACAAAGTCCTCTTCCCTCGACCCTCCTGTAGGGTGTTTAACCACCTCTGGAAATGTCATGTCAGGATTATTATTACCTTCTCCCTTTGAAGTTCACAATGTCTTGGTAAATTTCATCCCCCCCCCCCCCCCCCCCCCCCGTGTTGAGGCTCAAACCCAGAGCCTTTTGCATGATAGGCAAGCGCTGCACGCCACTGAGCTAAAGGCGGGCCCTGTGATGACTGATGAATAGGCAGATGAAAACAAAGACTGATGAAGGTTTGGGGCTTTTCTTAAAGAATCATTCCCATTGAAGATTACAAGCTCTAGGGCGCACCTCAAAAAAACCAGAATCAAACGTAGTGGCGAGCAAGTCCTCCAGAGCTCACAGGTGAGTTCTGGGTGGCATTTAATTTTGTGTAATCTCTGTATTCCTCCCTTTAGCCTGGCTAGTCTCCCAGTCGGGAGGAATGGATGGAGAGAGCGCGTTCTGAATGGAGACATTGCCCTCTAGTGCTGAAAAGTAGTCTTTCCAGGGGCGCCCCAGATCCTAGCTGAAGCGAGTTTTCCATACTTGCACCAAAGACCCTGCTTCATGTCCTGGCTGACTGTGCTGAAGAGGTTCCTTCAGAGCCTAGGTTAGGACCCTTGCAGGGACGGACCATGTAAGAAAAAGAGGCAGCGGCATCTGCACCAATGGTAGGCAGTTCTTTTAATGAAGAGTTGTGGCTCAGAAAGGTTTCCTCACATGTGGGGGAAGCGGTTGCTTGCTTTAGTCTATGGGTCTCACCACTAGGAGCTAGAACCCATGTACTGTTTTCCATAGATGACGATCTCCTCAAACTTTGGTTTACCTTGCCTCAAATGTCACTGGTGTTAAAATTCTGTTCATAATGTCCAAATATTGGATTTGATCTTTTTTGTTTGTTTGTTTTTGTTTTTTCAAGGTAGGGTCTCACTCTAGCTCAGGCTGACCTGGAATTCACTATGGAGTCTGAGGGTGGCCTCGAACTCACGGCGATCCTCCTACCTCTGCCTCCTGAGTGCTGGGATTAAAGGCGCGCACCACCACGCCCGGCTATGGATCTGATCTTTAAAATCAGCAAGCGTGTAAATTTATCCTACAGGCCAGGCAAAAGGCTTTTTTAGGTTTTGTTATCAGGGAGACAACGTGCGTTCAAATGGCTCCTCCCCTAGAATATTCATCATTTAGGGTCTAATCAGGGGACAAAACGTAGTCATTTGAAAAGGAAAAGTTAGTGCCAACTATTAGCAGGGAGTAACAGGTTTCTAAGGAGTCAAGGTGATTTTGGGGGATAGCAGTAAGGGGGACTAAGAAAGAGCACCAAGGAAGGAGCCAATTCCAAAGCCTCTTCCCCAAACCCCTCCACCCAAAGCCCTGTCGGGTCTCACTGTTGAGACCCCGACCTGGGGAGACTGCTGCCACAGCGCCCCCTGTTGCCGTTGCCTTCTTACTGCTGGAACAGCAAGCCCAGCCAGAAGCAGCTTATGCGAGATCTCACAGGGTTCATTTGAGGCTTCCAGTTTGGAGGGAAGTTCTTCCTTGGTGGACAACAGCAAGCAGGAAGCTGGCTCACATCAGCCTCAGGGGGCGGTGAGCTGAGCTCCCAGCACCCAGTGGGCTGGATTCCGAAACCAGGGCTCCACCTCCTCCAGCAAGACTCCGCCTCCCCAATGGCCTCCAGCTGGGGATCACCTATCAGGGCATGCCAGGAGCCAGTGGGGAATATTTTATTTTATTTATTTATTTTTTTGCTTTTTAGAGTAGGTTTTTTATTATCAAATTGGAACACTAGGTAAGTTACCTTGTTTACAACTTCCTGGTTAAAAATAGTGGAGCCAGTATTCAACTTGGTACCAGTGACTCCTTCTTCAGTACCTTTCTGATCTGTATCTACAGTAGGTGATACCTATCTTTTCTTTCTTTCTTTTTCCTCAATTTTTATTAACATTTTCCATGATTATAAAAAATATCCATGGTAATACCCCCGCCCCCCCCACTTTCCCCTTTGAAATTCCATTCTCCATCATATCCCCTCCCCATCTCAATCATTGTATTTACATATATACAATACAGCCCAGAAGCAGCTCTTCTGAACGATGAAGAGGAACATGCTATGCCTTGGAAAGCCACGCATAGGGATTGCCAGAGGGGGTGTGGGCTGCCCACTGTCCCTGCTACACGTGGCAAAGCAGGGAGTCTTGGAAATGATAGGCACTTTAGGAACTCTGGGGAGAGGAGTGTACCCCCTCTTCCTCCTCCAGTCTGGCTCCCATATCCCCAGCGACAAAGCTTAACATTGTGCCAGCTAGCCAAATGGGGGAGGGGGAACAAGAAACAAACAAAAACAAACCTATAGGTTTCTTGTGTTTTTTTTTTTAATTTATTTTTGTTTATTTTTATTTATTTGAAAGCAACGGACACACAGAGAGAAAGAGGCGGGGGGAGAGAGAGAGAGAGAGAGAGAGAGAGAGAGAGAGAGAGAGAGAGAGAGAGAGAGAGAGAGAGAGAGAATGGGCACGCCTCCAGCCACTGCAAATGAACTCCAGACACTTGAGCCACCTTGTGCATTTGGCTTACATGGGTATTGGGGAATCGAATGTGGGACCTTTGGCTTTGCAGGCAGTAAGTACTTTAATCATTAAGCCATTTCTCTAGCCCTCTTTAAAAAAATAATTGATTAATTTATTTGTGTGTGCGTGTGTGTGCGCGCGTGTGTGCATGCGTGCGTGTATGTGTGTGCGTGTGTGTGCGTGTGTGTGTGTGTGTATGTGCGTGTGCTCCAGAGCAGTTAAACACCAGATCATTGGGGACTGAACCTCAGGCCAGCAGGATTTGCAAACAAGCAGCTTTAACTGCTGAGCAATCTTTCCAACCCCTCCTATTATTTTTATATATTTAATTTTGACATTTATTTCTTCTATTCAGAAATGAATACTGATTTTGAGGCCCAGAACTTTATAGTACGATTTATTGTGGGCGAAATGGATTCTATAAAGATACATACATTATGAAAATAAATATATGAGATGAGAAAATAAGTAACAACAAACTATAAATTTTTACAAAGATGATAAATGTTGTAAAAACTATAAAATTAGAAAAATAAATTAGTGTTTTATTAGGTGTCTGACACATCTCTATACATATTTTCTTTTACATTTCTGTTCTGCCTGATTTTTGTTCTTCATATGATGAGAATTCCATACTATACCTTGTAAGAGAATAAAATAATTTAATCTTTAGTATAGTTGATCAAAATTCATTTTTCTTTCACTGAAAATTGAGACACATCATACACAACTTTAAGGCTAGGTGTGGTGGTGCACTCCTTTAATCCTAGTGCTTGGGAAGCAGAGCTAAGAGGATCATTGTTTGTGAGTTTGAGGCCAACCTGGCACTACAGAGTGAGCTCCAGGTTAGCCTGGGCTAGAGTGAGACCCTACCCCAAATAAAACAAAATAGAAAACCACCCAAATCCATATAATTTAATATAAAGATATTCTTATTACTTATATTATTGCTACAGATATGTTTCTAAAAAAGAGGGACACTGATAAAGTATATTTCACACGATTTCCATAAAACATGAGAACAAACATGTATTAGTAAGTGTGTTCACTTGGTTGTCAAATATATTCTTGGCAGGAGAGAACTTTAATTTTGACAATGTGTTGATGGGAATGAAATACCCTACTTCTAAGTATGAATTTGCTAGACTACTTTCTCACCCTGTATATTTATTTTTTTTTATTTTATGTATATTTCTTTTTTAATTGAAGTTTTTCTTGCAAGAGTGAGAGTGTGTGTGTGCCCACACATACTCATGCATGTGGGCATGCATGTGTGGCATAGTATGTGATGTGAATTGTATGCATGTGTGTACAGATGTGCATATGCCATGCATATATATGCAGTAGCAAGAGGAGAACTTCTTGTAACTTTCTCTAATGGTCAACAGAATACTTAAGATGGGGTCTGCCCTTCAACCCAGAGCTGCTGTCAGTCAGCAAGCCCAAACAATTTTCCAGTAATCACCCACTGTGGACTTAAGTTATAGGCTTGCATGACCACACCCAGCTTAAAAATCTTTGTATTGACAATTTTTAAAACAGCTTAAAATTTTTATTTATTATGAGAGTGTGAGAGAGAGAGAGGGAGAGAGAATGGGCAGACCAGGACATCTAGCCACTACAAACGAACTCCAGACACATGTGCCACCATGTGCATCTGGCTTACTTGGGTTCTCGGGAATCGAACCTGGGTCCTTAGGCGTCACAGCACCTTAACTGGTAGCCATCTTTCCAGTCCCCTTGTTGACAATTTTTACATATGTCCATAATGTATTTTGGTCATAGCCCTCTCCCATCGCTCTCTCTTGCCTTCACTTCTCCATACCTCTTCCACTGAACCTCTTCTTTCCTCCAACCAGTCTCTACTATTTGGACATCTTGATTTTAATTTATTGTTGATAGGCCCAATATTGTACAGGTAACAACAGCTACTGTGAGGTCACGTATCCAACAGTCACCATGTATCTGGGATGCAATTTTTGAAAACACTTCTCCCCACCCTCTGGCTCTGACATTCTTTCTGACGCCTTTTGAGCAAGGTTCCCTGAGCCTTGGAGGGTGGCATAGAGATGTCTCATTTAGTGCCAAGCACTTAACTCAGTTCATCTCAGAACTTTGATGAGTTTGAGTCTCCCCAGCAGCCACCACCATCTGTGAAAAGAAGCTTCTTTGGTCAAGACGTGAAAGCAACATTACTACAGGAGCGTAAACATGAGTAGTTAGAGGGTACTTTGATGGACACAACATACCCATTTAGCTAAGTAATAGTCGCAGTTTCCCCCTAGCACCTATGATCTTCCAATCTGCAGCCTTTTGATTAGGTGTTCAGTACCAGACATAAATTCCCTCCTGTGGAATGGGCCTTAAATCCAATCAGAGATAAATTGTTTACCCCCATAACAGTTATGCCCATATGGTACTGGTGAGCTCATTTTGCCTGGCTGGCTGGTTGTTTAGTTCGCAGGATTCACTGCTGGCTAAGACTGGCAATAGATTTTCTTCCTCAGAAGTCTGTGTAGCACTGTGGCAGCCACCTAGCACGGAGGAAACTTCCAGCTCAGAACCAACACGAGCTTTCAGTGTCTAGAAACCATCACACGTGTTGCCTTCAGCAATAGGGTCTAACCATCTAATTCTGGTGGGGAAAGCAAGAGCATTGGCAACGGTCTGTATTGCTTTGGAGGTCTCATGAGCCTCCCTGCCCAGCTTCTTAGGTGAGTCCTGGCATAATTGAACTTGGGCAACATTAGGCCCTCATGCTTAACTGGTAAAAGCTTCTAACCACTGAACCATCTCCCCAAATCTATTATTTTTTTTTTTTTTGAGGTAGGCTTTCACTCTAGTCCAGGCTGACCTGAAATTTACTAAGTAGTCTCAGGGTGGCCTTGAACTCACTGTGATCCTCCTACCTCTGCCTCCTGAGTGCTGGTATTAAAGGCGTGCGCCACCACGCCCAGGTCCCAAGTCTAATTTTTGTCATTTCAAAGCTGTAGGTTTGTCATCACACTTTCATACCTATTTTGTTTTTGTTGCTCCTCTTCCTTCCTCCACACTCTCATCTTCCTCCCCCTGCTTTTCCTCCTCCCACTCTGCTTTCATTCACCCAGATTATTATTATCTTTCCCCATACCCTTCCTTCAAACCACATTTCCCCTCTCTCATGACCCCCTTTCTAGTTATATGACCTCTATCCACACCTACATAAAGAAAAATTAAAATGTAGATCGACATATGTGAGAAAAGCTGGTATGTGTCTTTCTGAGTCTGGGTAACTGTGTTTAATATAAATATTTGCAGTCCCATCCATTTTCCTACAAAAGTCATGGTTTCATTTTTATTTATGGCTGAATAAAAAAATTCCTTGTGCATATACACCCATTTTCTTTATCTATTCATTTGTTGGTGGCCACCTAGACATTTTATTTCCTTGCTATCGTGAGCAGTGAAGTGATGAACATGGATGTAAAAATATTTCTGTGGCATATTGACTTAGAGTTCTTTGAGTATATTCTCAAGAGTGACGTCACTGGGTCATATGGAAATTCTAAGTTTTTTTTTGAGAAACCTCCACATTGACTTCTATAGTGGCTGCACCAGTTCATACATGTACTAGGTCATAGATTTCAAACCTTTTTAGACTATCTGGGTGCCTCAGGACATGTTCATATCAGCAGGACCTTTTCTCCAGTATTTCTGTCACAGTACCAGGAAGAATCACCACATTGAGTACTAGGAATAATTTCTAGAAGTTGCTCATATTCCAGAGCAACTGATGGCAACCATTCTAAGTGAAAATACTATAACATATCCTATAAACCCCCAAATAAACATGTCCCCAACTCAATTTACTCTTAGCAACATTTAAAAAAAAAAAAAACAAGCAAAAAAGATCCATTGGCCACTCCAATGCTACATGATATGATAGGAAGTTTGGCAGAAGGAAAGTCAGAATGAGAAGAAATAAGCCTTACATTTTAAGTTTGCAGACTTTACAAAAACATGAATATGTGAGCCTATTATTAGCACCTTTTCAGGACCCTTGAAACTCCCATGACATTAAGCCTCATTAGCTTCATGGCGAGTCCATCTCTAGCCATCCAGTCACCAGCATTATACAATGTGCAGGCTGACAAATCTGGTGGCCACTTTCTATCCCTCTCTTACTTCAACTTTTGTTAGCATTCTCATATTCTCCTCCACCACCATCTCTGTCCCATTAGGGAGTGTTCCATTAGGGCCTCACGTGTGCTAAGCACGAGCTCTATCATGAACAACCACAGACTGGGCTACTCCTTCTTTTTAAAAAAAAGTATTTTGTTTATTTTTATTTATTTATTTGAGAGCAACAGACAGAGAGAGAGAGAGAGAGAGAGAGAGAGAGAGAGAGAATGAGTGTGCCAGGGCCTCCAGCCACTGCAAATGAACTCCAGATGCATGTACCACCTTATGCATCTGGCTAACATGGGTCCTGGGGAATCGAGCCTCGAACCAGGGTCCTTAGGCTTCACAGGCAAGCGCTTAACCACTAAGCCATCTCACCAGCCCATGGCTACCCCTTTCTTATGCAAGTGTTTCTTCTGTTGGTTTCCCTAACTTCATCTTTCCTAGGCGGCCCCTTCTCTACTTCATGGTTTAGTGTGTGTGTTTCTGCTCACTTCACACTAACTATAGTGGCTGCATCCAGTCTCATCATTGTACATCCAGTTACGCAACGAGGCTTCCCACCTTTGGGAGCAGTCTGCTGGGTTACACATCTCCCAGGGCTCGAGGCAAGTAAAATGTCTGTCTAATCACAACTATTCTTGGATTTCTAATGGGAATCTCAAAAAGGTAGTATGTTAAAAATCAGCCCCAAGTCTATCTTCTTTAATGATCCCACTTTATTAGGTTAGTCACAGCCTAGGACTCAGCTCTACATTTCTCTCTGCCACAATACTCATCGACAAGGGTATCAAGTCTACCTTCAAAAGTCAGTCTGTGTTTAACTTTTTTTTCCTTCTTGCTACCACAGTCATTTCAATTCAGGATCATTGCTGTCTATTGCCTGAACGATGGAAATTGATCTCCCACTGCTTCTGGGTTTCCATATCACCATTTTCCTTCATCTTCTGCTCAAGACCCTTCAGCAATTTCCTGTCATGTTGAGAAAATACAATTCAAAGTCCTGTTGTGACTCACAAGGCTCCACAAAGTGGTTCTCACCATGCTTCTCAATGTGTGGCCTCTCGGCCAGAAACATCAGTGCCACCTGGGGCCTTGTTATAAATGCAGATTCCCAGGGCACCTATTGAAGCAGACACTCTGGGGACGTGTCAGCAATCTGAGGCTTCACACGCAGGATATGTGGATGACAGGCAGGCTTAACACTTGAGAAACAAACCTGAGTGAACATCACAGATCCCAGAAGTGGCTTTCTGACATCCTGTCCAGACAGCTTTCATTCGCACTGTTCCTATCTCACTGGCCTGGCTGCTCCCAGGACACATGCACTCTTCAGGGCTCTGACATTGGTGATGCCTCGGGCTGGGATTTCTTTCCCATGTGGGTGGCTGAGCCCCTCACTTCAGGGAAGGTTCCGCTCAAGTGTCTGCCCGTGAGAGAGGCTTTCCTTGCTACTAAAAGCATGCTCCCTTCCCTTGCTTCTCTTCTTGGCACTTGTCACCACCTGTCATGTTTTATATGCATATTGCCTCTGTGAACTCTATGCAATTAGATATTTTATCTGACTCATTCCAGTATGTCCTTAGTACATGGATGGATTTTGGCCAAGTTTAGGGGCCTATTTTTTTAATATATATATTTGTGAATCTAAGAGGAGAAGGCGGAAATAGAAAGGCCCTAGATTTACTGTCAGTTGGCTGTTTTATTTTATTGGTTAGCCATGTCTTAGTTGCTGATCTGGGGCAAAGGTTTGTGCTCCAGGAGCACCAGCTCCCTTAGTGATGGAATATTGACAATTACCCTCTCACCCTGTACTGGTCATGGTCCTCCTGTGGAACAGAGCCAGTGGGATGAAGATATAACCAGGGAGCTTGGCTGGTGTGATATGGGCTGAGCAGTCCAACAAGGGCTGCGGGTTGGAGAGGCTGAGAACTTGGTAGCTGCTTAACAAGAGGCTGCCTGCTTCAGCATTCTCAACCTGCTGCTGCAGACCTGGAGGAGCCCCTCAGAGCCACTGGTCTCCAGTCCACACTGGAAGGCTGAGGAAGCTGGGTTCTGGGGTCAGCAAAGGATGGCAGCCACAGGGCTGAGGCACCCATGAACAAAGGGGCAGAGGTGGGCAGCACCGCTTTTCCTTCAGACCGGTTTTTGGTCTGGGCTGCTGCTGGAAGGGCGGCTCGCCCTGGGCGAGGGTCTTCCTGCCTCAGTGCATCCCAGACCAGCTCAGAAGTGTGTTACTTACTCGATGTCCCGTTCTTACCCAAGTGAACGATCGAGATTTAGCCATCACACTCCCCAAACCGAGGTGGGCATTCTTCGGAGCCATGGTGCTAGCCTGGGAAGGCCGTGCATGTCTATGCACTTGCTGGCAATGAACCAGAGCCTCTCGTGCTTGGAGCTCAGTTCCAAGTGTTGAACATTGAAGGGTTCTCACGTATTCTCTTCCCTTTATCAGAAAAATGCTCCCCTCTCCCCGATAGTATTCACTGGTGACAGTTCTGTTTCAGTTGTTGAAACCTGACAAGATCTGCAACTACAATGCCAGGCCAGTGTTGGCTGTGGTCGAGCTGGGCCCACGTGGATGGGGTTGGGAAGGAGATAGCGACCCAGTGCTGCTGTGTGTGTGACTCCTGAAACAGATTCCAAGGGGCAAGGCTGGGATGGTGAGTGGAAGGAATCACTGTCTGTCTGTCCCTCTCATCCAGGCCTCCTGAAGTGGTCTCCACGGAGCCAGTAAGCAACACCTTAGCCATCACCTGGTGTAGAATGCAGGAAGAGGGCTGCTTCCCGCCCCGTGCTGTCCACGTGGAGCTGGGAGAGTGGGAGCTGGCTTTGGCACCACGGGGAGGCTAGAAATGTGCACTTTGCATCGTCCCTGTCTTGTCAGGGTCCTCGCCTTCGCTTCAGTTCTCCTTCCTGCAAAGCACGACTGTGGTTCGTATCTTTGCCTCTGTTTGCGTTAGCAACCGGAGGTCTCCGCGCTCTCACCCAGTTCATGGCTGTGTTTCCGTGGCAGAAATGAGGGTAGTTACCGGTGCTAAGTCCTTCCTAGGGCACCTCAAGCGGCAGTGCTCTGCTTGTGTTCTTCTGTGGGGTGATCAGTCCCTGGGGAGTACAAAGCTTTCAGCTGATTTTCTTTGATTGCTGTGAAACGGAGGCTTGTGCGGTTCACATTTTTAAAATAGTTATGTCAGATTTCATCTCGTGGTTATTTATTTACAAGCTAACCAAGGATCAAATCAGAACAAACCAGACTGTAAGTCAGCCCGATGCGCCACACAGCTGTCAAAACATTGTTTTATTACAGCAGAGCTCCCATTGAATAATTCCCTTTGTTTTCTCTGCAGCTTGGAAGGACTTTGTTAACCAAAGGAAGGCCGAGTCACAGGACTTTAAGTTGGTCTATATTTTAAACCCGACAGCTCAGCCCTATAGTCACACTTCCCTTTCCTTGTTTACCCGGTAAAACCTGTGAGGACTGCGCTTTTTCTGGATGGCTCTACAGTTCCTAACAGTTCCACTGCTGTTGATAAATGCTGACTTCTTGTTACCAGTGGAGCATTTAAATTTTCCTTTAAGTCAGCATAGAATTTCAAATATCTGCTGAGAGTTGACAATCTTTTTCAGGGCAAATATGTTGGTAAGCTTATGAATAAAGACAATTCACCATCTGCCCGCTGTTTTGATTTATTAAGTATATTAACCCTTTGCCACATACATGGTGAACATTTCTTCCAGGTTATTGTTTAACTTTTGATTTTCTTTTTTTTTTTTTTAATGGCATATTTTGTACCTCAGGTATTTTAAAGTTTTTATATGGTAAATCTTTTTCATGTATAGTTTGGCTTCGGACATATGCTAATCTGTTTTTCCAAGTGAAAAAGAAAATTTGCAGTGACAAGAGCCATATGAAGTCAGTCTTCTACTTGAGAATCTTTGGCTGCGCTAGTCTTAGGGGGACAGATCGGACTTGGGGGCCTTTGGGGTCATGAGTTTTGCTATTGACTATTTCAACATATGTGACAAGTGTCTCTTCCAAGCCGAGGTAGACTTAATGAGGGTTGTACTTTGCAAGTCTGGCATTTTCAGCCTAGACTTCATATAGTCTCGGTAGAATCAGCAGGTGTGTAGCAGTTAGTTTCTCACTGTTGGGACAAAACAGCTGACCAGAAGCAGTTTATAGAAGTGAAGGGTTTATTTTAGCTTACAGTTTCGGGGGCCAACTTCATTGTGACAGGGAAAGCATTGCACAAACAGGAAACCAGGTGTCACATCTTGTCACATCAGCTGACAGGTAGCAGGCAAGCGTGAGCTCCTTATGAACACCCAGTAGGTAGGACTGGACCAGTAAATCCCAAGATCTGCCCCCAGTGACACACCCCCTCCAGCAAGACTTGATTCTACCTGCCCAAAGGCTCCACCAGCTGGTTATCAAGCATGAGGCTTAATAACAAACACATGATGCTACTGGGGTCATCTTACAATCAAACCACCACAGCTGGGCTTTCCCAGCCTTCTTGTTGAGAGCAAATGGGAAGCCTTGGGAGGGGGGGGGAGGGGAAGGACTGGTGGTACCCAGGGCAGCGGTGATGGTAGCACCAGGAGATCTTGTTGCTGCTGAGAACTGAGAGCCATACTGTATTGTGAAACTTGTAACAGCGAGTAAACAGTACTTACCTTAGTTGAGCCCTGACATTGATCTCTCCCTCCCTCAAAAGCCTTCTTCCTCAGCTATAACAACTACAATGACTATTCCCACATATTCCCATTCGCAAGTGTATGCTTTTACTTCTTTGAAATTGTAATCAGAACAGGGAGGTAATTGTATTGTAGACATTACTGAATATGTATTTTACCATAATTCTAAGTGCTTATTTTAACAGTCTACTAGCCAGAACCAGGAGATCACAGGAAGCAATAGGGAACAGTAGGGAAGGAGACAGGAAAAGGAAGAAAGTCACTGAGAACGTCATTAATAACGGGGCACTTCTGGGAGTAACTGGTGCCAGGCTTGTTGGGAACCCTTGAAGGAACATCATGGATTGCAATTCGAAATTTCCTTACTTTATTAAGTGTAACAAAATGCCTGGAGAAGAAGCAACTTACGTGAAGAAGGGTTTATTTTGACTCACAGTTCAGAGGCACTGGGCAGGGACGGGCTGGTGAGGAATGTCAGCGCTCGGCTGCTTTCTCCTTTTCCTTGTTCTATTCATTCTGAGACCACAGCCCACAGAACGGTGCCACCCACGTTCACGCTGGGCTTTCCTGTTGTAGGTGTTCATGTTGTTGACTCCTTTATTTCATGCCCATGGAGCCTTAGACACAGGGACAATGAGGAGGGAAATAGGAAACAGAGATTTATTGAGAAAAAGATGGGAAAGTCCCAAAATATCAGGGCAAGAGTGTGAAGTTTCCGCTGATATCCAAAGAAGAGAATGAAAGTGAAACAAACAAACAAACAAACAAAAAAACCAGGACAAGTTATACTTTTGAGTCAGCATTCAAGGAATCAGGCAGGCTCAGCAACGAGTGTCTATGAGCGATGGCACCGAGGGAGGGGCTTCTGGGGGTACAGTACATTGTCTCATTAAGGGGTAACTAGTCCTCTCACCTCCTTTGCATTTTGCATGTCTTTAGGTGAGGGGTGGTCTCTTGAGCAGGTGAGTGATTGAGAGGCTCCCTTTATTAAATCTTACAGGAGGGAGAGGACCAACTTCTGCTATCTTCACCCCTCCCTTTTATTCCAGGGATACAGGAGATGAGGTCCTTCATTCAGTGACCTCCAAACCTACCCGTGTTTACCTACCTAAAAAAGTCCCACCTCGGTCACTATTCTCTGGAAGCAACCTTACAGATACATACTAAGATGTGCCTTACAAATGCCTATCAAGCTGACACACCATCTCACTTACTAAGAAAAGGTGCAAGTCACATAAAGCCAAAGCGTTTGTGAAGTCCCTCCTCCTATGCAGACCATAAACCGAACTCAATGCGTAGGCCTTCCTGAAGTGTTGAGCTCTTCTCAGGTTAGGATACTGAGGTGGTTTTTATTTATATTTATATTTATTTATTTATTTGACAGAGAAAGAAGGAGGGAGAGAATGGGCACGCCAGGACCTCTAGCCACTGCAAATGAACTCCAGATGCTTGTGCCCCCCTTGTGCATCTGGCTAATGTGGGTCCTGGGTCATTGAACCAGGGTCCTTTGGCTTTGTAGGCAAATGCCTTAACTGCTAAGCCATCCCTCCAGCCCACGTTGGTGGCGTTATTAAGATGACTTGGGAGTAAGAGCTTCCTAATGCCTGTAAAGCATCATGGTAAGGAGCTCTCTTATCCTCAGCATGGTACTAATGGATGATATAATAGCTAGCGTTTCACTAGAGAGTGTGTTTTGGTGTGTGGCTTGTGAAGTTCTTCCAGTTCCTGCAGTGATGACATGAGCTCTGAAGCTAGCAGGAGAAAGGCACTGAGACCCTATGCCTCTCTCTCTCTCTCTCTCTTTCTCTAAACCCCCAAGTCTGTGAATTGCTCATCGCTGCTGATTAGTTTGAAAACGTGGACAATTTTCTCAGGTGGGCATCTTTGGCTGGTTTAAGCTAGGGAAAAGTGAATAAAGTCCACTTTTCTTAGTGGTTTCTGGATGACAAGAGAAAGAGAATGTAAATGCTGGACTACCAGCCTTATCTTTCCCTTTTCCCATCCCTCCATTCTTCACCTCATGATGCACTTTGTCTTTTCCCTTAAGGGAAAGACTTAAACTTCTCTTTGGAATAAACCAATGCCACAGCACTGCTTTTAGACTTTGGGCCATTTTTGTTTTAAAGTAAAATAAGGGTTGTTTGAACACAAACACTATGGCCAAGTCAGTTGACCTGGTAGCTGAGAGCTCCTCAGGAACTAATGGGTCCGTAGTATATGCAGCAAGGATACACTGGACAGTGGGAATGAGTCATGTCCCAAGGAGGGGGCTGGGCAGTGAAATTTCATCATGCTACTTGGAATGATTTGCAATTTAAAATTTATGACTTATGTAAGTGGTGGTTTGATTCAGGTGTCCCTCATAAACTTAGGTGTTCTGGACACTAGGTTCCCCAGCTGATGGCAATTGGAAATTAACACTTCCTTAAGGCAGTGTATTGTTGGGGGATGGGCTTATGGGTGTTATAACCAGATTCCCCTTGCCAGTCTTTGGCATACTCTCCTGTTGCTATAGTCCACCTTATGTTGGCCAGGGGCTGATGTCCACCCTCTGCTCATGCCATCATTTTACTTGAGCCTGTAAGCCAAAATAAACCTCTTTTTCCCAGAAGCTGCTCTTGGTTGGGTGATTTCTACCAGTAATGCGAACCTGACTGCAACAGTAAAGTGGTCCCAAGGAGTGAGATTGCTGCTAGATACCTGACTATGTGGCTTTGGCCTTTCTGGAGGTGATTTTCAAGAGGAATGTGGACGGATTGGAAACCTTGACCTAAGAGATGCCTTGGAGTTCTGTAAGTACAGCTTGATGGACTACTCTGGTCAGAGTTGAAAGACCTGAACACAGTAAGAACTGTGGACTGAGGTTTGGCCTATGAGGATGAGAAAGAACTTTGCTTGGACGGGGCTAGCAGTATGTGTAAAAAGCTTGCTGTTATGCCCACGTCCTGAGAAGTTGTGCAGGGTTGCTTTGTGTAGAAATGAACTGGTGTGAGCAGAGGGATGTGACCCAGAAAAAAAATGAAATCTTTGGGCCTAAACTGCTGTCCATTCACCTGCAAGTTGTTTGAGAGATTATAACCTTTGAGATTGGGCCAGCTGGCCTGCACTGGGGCAACAGGAAGAATGTAGACTCTTTTGAAGGGGCCTGAGTGCTCAAGGAGTGTCCTGTTCTTCAAAGTCTGCTTTATTCCCCCCCTGGATTAACAAATTGGCACCCTACCTGGTATTGTGGAGCATAAGAAATGCAGGAAAGAGAGGGTCATTGAGTTTGTAACACGGTCTTGTGTTTTGGAAATGGCCATGGGCAGTGCGAAGCAGGTTTGCTGGATGCCTGCATAGAGACCCATGGGGCCATGAGGATGAACTGTGGGTTGCAGTGAAGACCCAGTGGAAATGCAGGGACCACAAGGTGTCTGCTAAGTAGCTGCTGGCCTGGACAAAGTGTTTCAGGATTGTGAGTAGCCTAGCTGGAGCCTAGCAGACTTGTTGCTGTTTAGAATTGTTGGACTTGGAGAATTGTCACTGGCTAGAGTTGTTGGACTTGGAGCTACAAAGTTTGTTGTTTGCCCTGTTTAAATCATGTATTGCTTAAATATTTCTTTGCTATTCCCAATGCCATCTTTTGCAGTATGAGTGCTTATTCTGTGCCATTATGGGTTTCTGGGGGATTTTTTTTTTTGGTGTTATTGTTCAGTTTAAAAATCTTTAACTATTATGGGGATTTATGAACATCATTGGAATTGATAAAAGCTATGGGGACTTTTAAAGTTGGATTGAATGCATTGTATTTTATATCATGTATCAATATCAGTTTATAGGGGCCAGGAGTGGAATGTGGTGGTTTAATTCAGGTGTCCCCCATAAACTTAGGTGTTCTGAATGCTAGGTTCCCAGCTGATGGAGATTTGGGAATTAATGCTTTCTGGAGAGAGTGTATTGTTGGGGGCTGGCTTATGGGTGTTATAGCCAGTTTCCCCATGCCAGTGTTTGACACACTCTCCTGTTGCTGTGCTCCACCTTCTGTTGGCCAGGGGGTGATGTCCACCCTCTGCTCATGCCATCGTTTCCCCCTGCCATCGTGGAGCTTCTCCTCGAGCCTGTAAGCCAAAATAAACCTCTTTTTCCCAGAAGCTGCTCTTGGCTGGGTGATTTCTACCAGCAATGTGAAACTGACTGCAACAATGTATTTCTGGAGTTTTCCACCTAATACTTTTTAGACCTCAGATGACTAGATGTGACTGAAACTGAAAAAATGAAAGCATGAATAAGAGGGTTCTAACGCATGGAGTTATTTCAAAAGAGATTGACAGTTTTTTTGGTAATTTTTTTTATGAGAGAGAGAGAAAATTGGGGTGCCTGGGCCTCCAGCCACTGCAATCAAACTCCAGACTCCAAACTCAAACTCAAACTAGTGGGCACGTGTGACCTTGCTTGTGTCACCTTGTGCATCTGGCTTACGTGGGACCTGGAAAGTTGAACATGGGTCCTTAGGCTTCTCAGGCAAGCGCCTTAACCGCTAAGCCATCTCTCCAGCCTGGAATTGGCAAGATTTTAATGCTAGTTTTAAATGTAACCATTTAATACTGTGGAAGCACTGTTGTGAAAGCAGTTTAGAATTCAGTTCTTTTTCTCTGTCTTCCCTACTTTTCTGTCTCCCAGTTCTCTCTATACTTATTTTGCATTGGGTTAGTTGATCAGTGATTGTGAGTCCCTAACCTGTTTGAGTTGCCAGCGCTAAATAAACTGGGATGCTGGGGGAAGTGGCCTCTTTTTTTTTTTTTAACTTCTTACTTTTCCTTTTTCCTGATGCCTCCTTAGGACCTCTCATATGGGTAGTATCCCAGAATTTTGAGTACTTCAGGCTTGATGTTTCTTATGGAAAAATTCCAATCTCTAGGAGTGGGTATGGGACACCTAATGCTGGCTCTGTAGGCACTGCTCACAAAGGACATCTAGTTTGCAACTACTCTAGTTCTGTACTTCCAACCAGTTCTTTTATTTCTCCAGTCCCTTCCAGTACATGCTCCTGTAATTCCCTGTTCCTCCAGGTTCAGACAGTGTATATAACTTCATATGAACTTGGTGTGTACAGCGCATTATTAGTAATTTTCAGAAAACCTTTTAGTGCAAATGTTGGTAAAAATGTTAATGTCTGCCAGGTGTGGTGGCACACACCTTTAATCCCAGCACTCAGGAGGCAGAGGCAGGAGAAGGATCGCCGTGAGTTCGAGGCCACCCTGAGAATATAGAGTGAATTCCAGGTCAGCATGGACTACAGTGGAACACTACCTGGAACAAAAATAATAATGTTAATGTCTGCGCGCTATATTAGTGCTTGCTCAGCTGGGCTTACAGGGTCAAGACCCTGGGCAGAAGCAGCAGGCCGCCTGCTGTGCGCATGCCCACAGCCACGCCCTGCGCGCCTCATGTCTTCTCCACCCACTTGCCAGGGACTTAGCTCAGGTTTTCCTGCACACGAGATACGCATTGTACCACTGGGGGGCCGTTGTTTTGTTCACACTCTTTCTTTAAGAAGACACAGATGTTTACAGTAGCTTAGGTAGGAACTTCCTTTGACTGCTCTCTGCTTTTCTGCAGTGTCCAGGAGACAAACACTAAGCAGGGAACAGCCGGTCTCGGTCTGTCCCCTTCGCTCTATCCCTGAGTCCTGACGCTGGCATTCTTGCCCTTGCTTCATGCCAGAAGGTGGCGAGCTAGGCCTGGGAAAACAGCAAGAACTCCAGGCTTGTGTGGAATTTTGGCTTCCTTATCTTGCTTTGTTCCCCGAGGGAGGCACGATTTCCTTGTGGGATTTGCCTTAGGCTGGAGAGAGATCATTTTGTATTAGGATTTTTTTAAAAATATTTTTAAATGTGTATATATCTAGGTTTATCACACAGACACATTCATACAGTCGTTTTAAAATTTCATGCGCTCTTCCTACATGCCAGTCGTCTCAGGAGCGCAGCTCCCATGGGATGGAGGTTCAGACTGACCAACAAGACTGCTCTCGAAGGGTTGGGTTGAGCTCAGGTTCAAAGTGAGGATTTAGGATAAAGCAGAGCAATGGATGATGAGCAAATAAGGGGTAGGAACCAGGGTTAAAAGGAAAGAGATGAACTGCCAGTCAAAGGCAGGCGAGGAGGCCGCTGAAAAGCAAGGCTGGTGCGGTCATGAACTGCGCATGGCTGGACAGCGTGTGGTCACTGGCACATCCTGATAATCCGGTCCAGTGTGTTCTTGGCAGATGTTTTTCAGGAGGCGTCTGAGAGATTTTGTGAAGGTGGACTTGTGCTTGAATTCTTGCTCTGCTATCTCTATGAATATTTTTAAAATTTTATTTATTTATTTGCAAACACACACAGATACACAATATGAATGGGCATGCCAGGGCCTCTAGCCACTGTAAACAAACTCCAGATGCATGCTCCACTTTGTGTGTGGGTATGGGGAATTGAACCTAGATCCTTATGCTTTGCAGGCAAGTGCCATCTTTCCAGCCCTGAATTTTCACCTGAGTCACACACTACATAATGTTTCTGAGCCTTGGATTCTGATCTTCCAGAGGTGGTGATAGCATATATCTCATGGGTTGCTATCAAAATTAAGTGAAAAGGACTTATCTTTGTTCTTAGAATCGAGTAACTGCTTATGAACAGAATCTGTTGTAGTCAACTCTACATCGGTGGGATGACCACCCAGACCAGGCACAGTTTAGGGGAGGAAGGGGCTTATTTCAAGCTTGCAGATCCAGGGGACATTCCTTCAGTGGTGGAAGAACTTGCCTCTGTACATCCATGCAGAGAGACACCATCACCAGCCTGCAAACACAGCAGCCAACAGGCACCAGCTGGGAGCAAACAGTGGGGCCCCGCCACTGCTCAGACTGCTCTGCATACCTTTGGGCTGGAAATCAGATCTGGCTCCAAACACACCTTGGGGTGGGATCCCAGAATCCACCCTGTAATGGCTCCTCCTCCAGCCAGGTGGCTGGAGACCCAAGTAAAAAGCTTTAATAAAGCACCTGAGTCTATGGGGGACATGCATTCAACTACCACGGTATCTTTTAGAAAGTTATTCACTCAATAAAGGACAGTGGAAAGACAAAAAAGAGAGAGATCTCACAAATACAATCTTTGCTTATAAGAGAAGACATCACATGGAGATAATAAAAGAGACAACTCATAAATTTAAATATATTTTATTTATTTATTTGAGAGAGAGAGAGAAAGAAAATGGGCACATCAGTACATCAGGGCCTCCAGCCACTGCAAATGAACTCCATATACATGCGCCCCCTTGTGCATCTGGCTCACGTGGGTCCTGGAGAATCGAGCCAGGATCCTTTGGCTTTGCAGGCAAAGGCCTTAACCACTAAGCCATCTCTCCAGCCCAGCAGCTCATAAAGTTAAATCTGCAGTTAAATGTGGGAAAACAGCATTGAAAGCGCCTTCCCTACCCCAGGCTGAGTTCCATCTTCTCAAAGGCCATGCGGTACATTTTCATTTGTGTTGGTGGAACATTGTGAGACCATTTGTAACAGTGGTAGTTGCTTTCACAAAGCACCCAATCCGAAGCTGCTTATGGGAGGACAGGGCTTATTTTGGCTTATAGTTTCAAGGGTGAGTTTCCTCACGGCAGGGGAAGCTTGGTGTGAACATACAGCAGGGTGCCACGTCGTCGGGGCAGAAGCAGCGAGAGTGAGCTACCTAGCACTGGCCTAGACTATAAAACCTCCAAGCCCACCCCCAGTGACACACCTCCTCCATCAAGTCTCTGCTTCCCAAAGTGCCACTAACTGGGGACCTGGTGTTCAAAGCATGTCAGCCTGTGGGGGCATATTTCATTCAAACCAGCAGCACATTTTGGTAATATACCAAGCACATCCTCTAAGTTGATGAGTGCAGACAGAACATAATGAAGGTGGTAAGAAAGCCACTGCGTAGCGTGTGTGTCCTTTGACAGTTTGCTATTGCTTTCTGCTTTATTTCCATTCTAACAGTAATAGTACAGCATTTTCCAGTCTGGACATATTTAGCTTCATCTAGGAAGAAAATAGAGAAGTATGTTCGAGGAATTCCCATATATACTTTTAAGATCAAATAAGGAAACTACATAGTGGAGGTCAGACATGAGGTAGCAGTGAAGTACTCTCTCCCTTCTCCTTCGCTTCTTACCTCCACCCTCCCTTCAGAGGTGAACAGTGCCATTCCTCACACCCACATGCAGGAGTCAAGCTGTGGGAAGGTTTGTGTAGCTTAGTGCACAGAATTCCTTTTGTGTGCAAGTGTGTGGCATGGCCAGGCCTCAGGTCACTATATTAGGACATAAAGATTCTGCTTTTAAATCTCATCCCTCTCTTTCTACTGTGTTCCAACATGTTGTGGTGCTCTTCAACAATAGACATGGATGGCCAACTTGTTAGTTCACATATTTAGGGGGTGAAACCTTTGTTTTCCTCCAAAATTTTGTGTTGGAGCTCTGCTGGACAGAACAGTTATGGATAAATGCAGGTGAGCTGCAGTTTTCCTCCCAACACTGGGCAGCCATGCTCCACAGAGGTGAACCACATTGTAGTCATGGGATCCTCCTGAACCCACACAGCAGATTTTGAGGTTTGATCACAGGGAGACATAGAGCTAAACTCACGGAGGTGAATCCAGGCTTTGCGGAACAGCAGCACTTCTTTTTATGTCTTCCTTTTTTTTTTTTTTTTCCTACAGATGAAGTCTTATGTAGGCCTGGCTGGCTTTGAACTCCTTATGCCGCAGAGGATGGTCTTAAACTCTTACTCCTCGTCCCTTCACCTTCCAAGTGCTGGGGTTATAGGTGTTCACCACCACACCTGTCTCCTGAACAGTAACTCATAAAACCGTCATCTGCTCATCATGCTACCTGCTTACCTGTTCTTTCAAGGCCTCTGGAAAAGGAAGCGGAGTAGAGAAGAGAGGAATGAAGGATTGTGTGAGAAGAGGTGTAGAAAGAATGTTCCTTCTGGCTCTTCCCCATGCTGTACTTACATCTTTTCTTTCCAGCTTCACTAACCAATCAGTGGGCTAAAGAGATCATTTGTATCCAAACCACTGAACCTCATGCTGTTTCTGGTACCTTTTCTCTATGGCTGGTATCCTTAGGGTAGTTTCTCTGCCCCCATCCCTACCCCGAGAGCCTGAAGAAAATCTCAGCTGCTGCCTTTGGTCCCGAGGGAAGCCCTGCCAACTTGGCCCTTATCACATTCTACAAAGTTCTTCCAGAGGACAGGAGAAAGACGTGGAATTCTAGAGGAAAGGTTCTCTAATAAAATGTGAGCCCCTCAGGTGTCCCCATCTTGCCTGAAATACATCAGGGAGTGACAGATCTATAAGAGAAGGGATAGGTAACATTCACTCATCTTAATTCTCTATTCCTACATTTCTGATCCCTACCCTAATGGACCTGGTGTCAAGGACAGGAGTTGGAGTTAGACAGAGGCCAGCGGACTATGTACAAAGCAAATCCCATCTTTAGAGCACACGCCATTGAACAACCCAAATGATCATCTCTTCAGAGGCAATGAGTGCTGGCTGCCATCAGATGGGAACCAGATAAAGATTGAGGGTCTCCTCCCTCCCCTTGGGGCAGCCTGCAGTCCAGAGTCACTTAATGTACTCAACGTAGGGACAAGCTGTAGCAGTCCTGAAGGACTCTTCACATATCAGAGCATTCTGTGGGCTCTAAAAGAGACTCGACTTTGGCTGACTTTTGACCTCTTTGCCTAGCTTCTGGCCCAGCCTAGCCTGGTTTCTTTGCCCCATCCTAGTTTTGACTGAGACCACTCATCCACTAAATCATGGCTTCTTCAATTGGATTGTGAGAAACTGGATGGGCTACATAAAAAACCAACAACAACAACAACAAAAGGTTTCTGACACACACACACACACACACACACACACACACACACACCCATCATCTAATTCAAGATATGTCACTTGTGTTTTTTATTTACACAGAGGCCAGTACCCTTAGTTAAAATACACACATTTCCTCTTGACTCTCAAAAGGTGACCGCATTGAACTACTTCTGTGGAAATGTCACTTCCTACTAGTTTATGGTTTGAAAGGAAAGCAATTGCTGATTTGATGTAAGAAAAACTTACAGAGGATTTAGGAGAGTGGCATTTCCTTTGTTGTCTGGATCAAAAGCTCAAATGACAAATTTCTGATAAACTAAAACATTTCTAGGTAAGTATTTCTACCACTGGCATAAAATCTGCTATAGCCTATGAGCACTTGATCTACAGTGTTGGTGCCCAAGTTTTCTGCCACTGAATAGTGCCCTAAAGTACTCTGACATCATGGCCTCAATAGGGAGCTGTGTTTAAAAATAGTATTTATTTTATTTTTCATTTGTTCAGATGGCTGTAGCTGAATAGGAAAAAGAATTTACTAAACTGTACTTGTTTGGTGTGCTTGGTTATCTTTTAGTATCTTTGAGGTAACAGGATTGATAAGTGTCTACTGATTTTTTAAGTATGTGTTTTTTTTATGAGAGAGACAGAAAGAGAAGAGAAATTTGGTGCTCTACTGCCTCCATCCACTGCAATTGAACTCCAGATACATGTGTGACTTTGTGCACATGTGTGACCTTGTGTAAGCATCACCTTGTGCATCTGGCTTATGTGGGATCTGGGGAGTAGAACCTGGGTCCTTAGGCTTCACAGGCAAGTGCCTTAACTACTAAGCCATCTCTTCAGTCCTCTATTGAGTTTTGATATGTGAAAATGTTAGCTTTTGTTGTCCCTTGAATTCAGGAACCTCCATGTGGGATTATATGTTTCTTTCTCTTTTTTATTTTTTGAGGTAGGGTCTTGCTTTCACCTAGGCTGACCTAGAAATCACTATGTTGTCTCAGGGTGTATTTCTTAAGTTCTTCCTTTCTTCTCCCTGTATCGTGAACAACTTCCAACATCTAATAATAACTATCAATAAATATCCCAGTTACCAAAATAACACTGCATGAATGTTATAAGATTTTTAAATTTAGATTACTTTGAAAGTTCTTGGACACACACTCTTGTTAACACAATTCTCATGACAACATCAAGATTTCTAGAATATTTCTGGGTATGGTGGTACATACCTATAATCCAGAGACTGAAGTAGGAAGATCACTGTGAGTTCAAGGCCAACTTTTAAATCGATAGTGAGTGAATTTAAGGCAACCTGAACTGAATAGTGAGACCCCGTCTCAAAAAATATTTTCTTTTACCCTTAACCACAAGCTTTATCATCTGTTTATTAAAAGATAATCATTGCTAGTTTGGTTAAGGACTTGGTACATGCCAGATATTAGGCTCTTTTGAATATGTTAATCTTATAACAATATTAAGAAGCAGATGCTAGCTTAATTTTCCAGAACAGGAAATTGAGGCTTTATTCCCCTGTTAGGAAGAGGACCCAGACCTGTGTATGAAGAGCACGTTCTGAGTTTGTTTCTTCATCAATGGGACCTAAGAATCTCAGGTTGTGAAGGGGACATCGTTCAGTTTTGAGCTTACTTCTTTCTAAAGAGGGTAAGGAGGGAAGGAGCCATTTGCAATAAGGGTCCTTCACAGCGTTGGATCTGCTTTCTTTGCAAACACCACAGCTTAGTCTGCCACAACGACACACTAAGGCCAACGAAAGCCTGTTGAGGGGAAACTGGATTGCTATGACCTGCTGTGTTGTCCTTTAGTGGCGACTGGATTTTCCATCTAATGATATTTTCCCATGAAAACCTCTGAGAAGCAGCTCAGTGCTATTTGGTTTGGCCTTAAGTGTTCTCCACCTGATAGCATTTGACAAGAAAACTATTTCCCCTGTAAAGCTCTAGGCAGCAGCTCTGTGTTATTAAGGGTTGGCTTTGTGTGCTCCCCTTATTTGTCCACACACTTGCCGTAACTGTCTTCCAGTTCTGCACGGATCCTGGGATTGAGGATGAACGTGTTTAACACCAAACATCCTTACCGCCAGAGTCTAACCATCTCTTTTTCTCCCAGAGAAGACCGATCTAATCTCTCTTCCTCTCACAGAATTTATTTGCTGCTCAGATAGAAGGGTCAGAAAAGCAATACTGAGCCCCGGGTGGTTCTGAACACTCATGAAATGACTCTTGTTTGGATTAAAATCACTTCTGGCTTTCAGCTGTTTCATCCTGTGCCTCCTGTCTGTGTTGCTCAAGGTAGAGTTGAAGTGTGGCAGTTTTTCTCCCAAAGGATTGAGCAGTGGCTGCCCCCTTCCACATGGCTTCACTTACTCTCTTCTCGACTATCCATCTGTCCAAGGGGCTCTGTGTCCTTTGTGCACAGGAGTGGCAAATTAAAGGGTCAGGAGAGAATTGTGGGAGAAAAAGGAAGGGAGAGAAGTATAGGAAAATGAGTTATTGTCCCCCCCTCTTCTCCTGACACATGTGCGCAGGGGCGTTCTCATATCAAGACCAGAGGACAACCTGGAATTTCATTCCTTATGTGCTGTCCACTGCTTTTTTTGAGGCAGGGTCTCTCACTGGCCTGGAACTCCCCCTAATTAGATTAAACTGGCTGGTCAGTGAGTCTTAGGATCCTGCTTGTCTCCATGTCTCCTGTGCTGGGACGACGGGTGTACACACCCATGCCTGGCTCTCTTATGTGGATGCGAGGGATCAGAATTATCTCCCCAGATCCCAATTCTTACATGTTCTAACCCATCACTTCTTCACCCCCTAGGATAACTGGGCTTACTCTGATTTAAATAGAGAATAGACATGTTTGAAGTGACTTTGACTTTATACGAAAGAATTGTATGAATTCTTTTATCGAACAAGTGAACTAATTCTTGGTTCAGGGAATTATCCTGGTTCCTGGAAAAATAAATATGCCAAGTGTTACATTACAAAAAGTCAGTCTAGGGACTGGGGAGGTGGTTCAGCTGTTATAGGCACTTGCTCTGTAAGCAGACTGACCTGAGTTGTTTGCCACACCCACAGGAAGTCAGAAGCAAAGTGGCACATGTGTCTCTAATCCCAATGTACCTGTAACAGTGGGAGGCAGAGACAGAGACAGAATTTTGAAGCCAGAGTGCCTTCTAGACTAGCCTTTCCAGAGCAAAGCAGTAAGAGAGACCTTGTCTCAATGAAGGTAGAAGGATTGGGGCTGGAGAGATGGTTTAGCAGTTAAGGCACTTGCCTGTAAAGCCTAAGGACCCAGGTTCCATTTCTAAGAACCCACATAAGCCAGATGCACAAGGTGGCACATACTTCTGGAGTTGCTTTGCAGTGGCTAGAAGCCCTGGTGCACCCATTCTCTCTCCCTCTCCCTCTGTTTGCTTCTTTCTTTCAAATAAATCAAAGAGATAATAGAAAAAAGAAGGTAGAGTGAGTGAACAGACATACTGATGTCATCCTCTGACTTCCACATGCACACTGTGGCAAGCACGCATGCACACGTGCACACATGGTCTCACACACATACACTCTTCACACATATACAAAGCCAGTCTCACCACCATTGTTTTTAGAAGAAACAATGGAAACATCCACATGTGCATTATAGGGCAATGGATTTTTAATGATTTTTGTTATCTTTCCTTGCTGTTGTTGCCTGTGGAGCCCAATATTAAATTTAGAGACAGATGATGGACATAGTTCATAGCTTAGAAAAAAATCACATTAAAAACTCACTACCAGGGCTGGAGGGATGGCTTAGCAGTTAAGGCATTTTTTCCTGTAAAGCCAAAGGACCTAGGTTCGATTCCCCAAGACCCACGTTAGCCATGTGCACAAGGTGGCACGTGTATATGGAGTTTGTTTGCGGTAGTTGGAGGTCCTGGTGTGCCCATTCTCTCTCTCTCTTTTTTTCCTCTCTCTCTCTCTCCCCTATTTCTCTCTGTTAAATAAATAAATAAAATACTAAAACATTCATTACCAAGCATGGGATAGAGTCATAAAGGACAGCAATCCTACCTTAGTGCTCACTTATCTGTAAAATAATTATAAAATTATAAAAAAATCATTTTCTAGGCTGGAGAGATGGCTTAGTGGTTAAGGTACTTGCCTGCATAGCCTAAGGGCCCAGGTTTGGTTCCCAAGTACCCATGTGCCAGATGTGCATGGTGGCACATCGTCTGGAGCTCGTCCGCAGTAGGTAGAGGTCCTGGCACATTCATTCTCTCTTTCTCTACCCCCTCTCTTAAATAAACAAGTAAGTAAATAAATAAACAAAATATAAGAAAATTGTTTTCCCAGTGTGCATCACAAACATAGGAGGGTTTCTAGTTCCCTACCAGCTTCCTATGCCAAGAAATTCAACCAAGAGAAGCAGAAAGAAGGCTGTTGAAGCTATCAGATGTTTCCACTGATAGGAACTCGATTCATGTCTTACTGTGCATGATGAAACAGGTGGCATCTTATAATCATGGAGTGTGAAAGCCTCAGCATGTTGAAAACTGTGACTTTGTTATGACCTTTTTTTTGTATGTTTTATACTGAAACTACTTTCCAGTACTGTATTTGGGTCGTCAGGGTGGGAGTCAAAGGTACATCCACTGATAGTCTAAGAACATCCTCTTGAAAGCGAAGTGTGCTATAGACACTTGGGCCCTGTTGGAAGATGTTTTCCACCCTTGTTGAGTAGAGGTTGTCCTTTGCTGCTCTGGCACACCCCTGCCCTGGAGAGGCCCACCCACTCTGCTCTCTGCCATGGACCAGCGGCTTGGCTCGTGGGTACAGTGTATCCAACAGGGCACAGGGAAGACCAGTGAGTGTTTGGTCTCCCACCAGACAGTCTCTGATAGACTAGTCTCTTGTGGCCTTCGTGTATAATCAGGCAGTGTAGTTCAGGCAACTGTATAATGACTGATACCCCAATGTAACACATGGTTGGAAATTGTCTGTGTTTGAGGAGGAGGAACTTCTCATTTTGGGGGCCTAGAAAAGTTGATGGAAGATTAAAATGCCAGACCAAGTATTTTGTTGTTTGTTGTTGTTTTGTTTGTTTGTTTGTTTTTCAAGGTAGGGTCTCATGCTGGCCCAGGCTGACCTGGAATTCACTATGTAGTCTCAGGGTGGCCTTAACCTTATGGTGATCCTCCTACCTCTGCCGCCTGGGTGCTGGGATTAAAGACGTGCGCCACCACGCCAGGCTCTGCAAATACATTTTAATGGAACTCCCAGTATTCAAGAGTTATGCAATGGTTTTGAATTTTTTAAATCTTTTACAAGTTGCTTTTGAAGGTAGAAAACATAAAGAATAAAGTTATATCCCATGATGCCTATATGAAAAGGTAAAACAAATCAGATGGACAACAAGGTATCAGTCTGTTTCAGGACAGATAATGGTCTTTGAACTCTTGTAACTTTCCCATCTTTGGTAGCGGGCCAACTACTGAGTTCATTGTTCTTCAGGGAATGTTAAAGTGGTGCCAAACGGAGTCAACTTAGTCTTAATATGTTCGTATTTGTCTTCTGCTGAGGAGAAGGAGAAGATAAAAGGTAGATAGGAAATAGATAAATTATCAGAATGCTTTTAGATTTTAAAACAAAATGAAATGTGCAACTGGGTATGGTGGCTCATACCTGTAATGCCAGCACTCACAAGGCTTAGATAGGTGAGGTACCATGAGTTGGATGCCAGCATGGAGGTTACATAGCGTGAGATCCATCCCAGCTGTGTATAGCAAGACCCTTTCTAAAAAAAAAAAGTCCACACAAGGGCTGGAGAGATGGCTTAGCGGTTAAGCGCTTGCCTGTGAAGCCTAAGGACCCCGGTTCGAGGCTCGGTTCCCCAGGTCCCACGTTAGCCAGACGCACAAGGGGGCGCACGCGTCTGGAGTTCGTTTGCAGAGGCTGGAAGCCCTGGCGTGCCCATTCTCTCTCTCTCCCTCTATCTGTCTTTCTCTCTGTGCCTGTCGCTCTCAAATAAATAAATAAATTAATTAAAAAAAAAAAAGTCCACACAACTTTTCTGGGAAAATGCAGATCTCTGATAGCAATGATGTTGCAAGTTAGTATAGAGAGAAGATGATGGTGATCACAAAAGTACTCACAAGAAAAATGCCCCATAAAAACTACAGACAAAATGACCTGATGCCTAAAAGATGATATTTGGTAAATCTTTGTAGAGTGAGTAAATGAATACTGAATTTAGACGGTTAATAAGCTATGATTCTGTCATAGGCTGGGTCATGGGGAGAACGGCCTGGTATAGGAGAAATTAAAGACAAAGTAAGACTAGTTAAATAGAGAATGAGAGAATCCAATCATAGGAAGTATATTTTATACATGAAATCTGACTTTTTAGCATGGTTAAAATACAGGAAGGTGACCTTGGTATTTGTGGTGGTTTGATTCAGGTGTCCCCCATAAACTTAGGTGTTCTGAATGCTAGGTTCCCAGCTTATGGAGATTTGGGAATTAATGCCTCCTGGAAGGGGTGTATTGTTGGGGGCGGGCTTATGGGCTTTATAGCCAGTTTCCCCATGCCAGTTTTTGGCACACCCTCCTGTTGCTGTGGTCCATCTTATGTTTGCCAGGGGGTGATGTCCACCCTCTGCTCATGCCATCGTTTTCCCCTGCCATCGTGGAGCTTCCCCTCGAGCCTGTAAGCCAAAATAAATCTCTTTTTCCCAGGAGCTGCTCTTGGTTGGGTGATTTCTACCAGCAATGCGGACCGGACTGCAACAGTATTTATGACCTCAAAGTGGCTGATGCTATCACATAATTGGAGGGGAAAATGATGACATCAAAATAGAGAAGAGACTAGTTGGAAAGAGGAACAGATTCAGTGGAGGAGTACTTTAGAAGTGGGGGGAGGATTAAGATCATGGTATATTGTCTTTGTTTATGGAAGTTGTCAATAAAAAAAATTTAAAAAGGGCTGGAGAGATGGCTCCGTGGTTGGAACCTGATGACCCAGGTTTGATTCTCCAGACCCCATGGAAGGCCAAATGGAGAGGGTAGCACATGCATCTGGAATTCGTTTGCAGTGACTAGATGCCCTGGCATGCCCATTCTCTCTCTCTGTCTCTCCATGCTTGCAAATAAATAAATAAATAAATAAATAAATAAATAAATAAATAAATAGTAAGTTAAAAAGGAGTGAAGAGCAAGCATAGAAATACAGGAAAGTTTAGGCCACTTACTTAGGTGGCATGTATTTATCATGAAGACAATTTAGATAAAACATTGTCTGGAAGTAGACCCTACTAAAAAGAAGTGCTGAACCTAAAGTGGACAATTACCTGCTCTGGGTCAACATTCAGATGTTAGGAATATAGAAAGCAAATTTGGAAACAAGAAATAGAAAATGTCAGCAGTGAGTGACTTGGCAAAGCCAGTCCTGAGTAAGAAAAAAACGAATAACATTAAGTCAGCACAATTCACGTAGCAATACCAGTTCATTCCCATTTTATTGTACTGGGTATTGAACTCTTGGCCATGCAAAGTAGGCCAAGTGCTCTACTGAATTGCCAGCCCCTTTCCTGCTTTGTTTTTTGAGACTGGATCATACTATATTGTTCAGACTGGCCACGAACTCAGTACACAGCCCAGACTGGCCTCAATCTCACAATCCTTGCCTCCACCCCCTCCCACACCATCTGAGTATTGAGGTTACATCCCACATAGGTTAGTTCTTATGGTATGCTACTTTATTTTCTTATGGTATGACCATCTTAAGCATAAGGGTTTTGTTACATTTTGAGGTCTGTATGGAGGCTTCGAGACAAATGGATTGTTTTGTTTGTTTGTTTTTTGTTTTTTGAGGTAGGGTCTCACTCTGGTCCAGGCTGACCTGGAATTCACAATGTAGTCTCAGGGTGGCCTCAAACTCATGGTGATCCTTCTACCTCTGCCTCCCAGGTGCTGGGATTAAAGGTATGAGCCACCACACCCAGCGAGACAAATGGATTTTTGAGTCTAAGTCTTTTTAGCTGGGGAGATGGCTCAATGCTTAAAGGTACTTGCTTGTTAAGCCTGTTGGCCCAGGTTCACTTCCCCATTACCTTAGTACATGTACAAAGTGGTGCATGCATCTGGAGTTTGCAGCAGCAAGTGGCCCTGGTGTGCCTATGTGCATTTTCCGTTTGCAAATAAATAAAAAAATATTTATTTAAAAAGTTATTGTAGGGCTGGAGGGATGGGTTATTGGTTAGGTGCTTGCCTGGAAAGCCAAAGGACCGAGGTTCAATTCCCCAGGACCCATGTAAGCTAGATACACAAGATGGCATAGATGTCTGGAGTTTGTTTGCAGTGGCTGGGGGCCCAGGTGCATCCATTTTCTCTCTCTCTCATACACACTCAAATAAATAAAAATAAAATAAAAATAAAAAAATTATTCTAACAGGTAGGGGGAAGAAGGAGAGAGAAAAGGAGGATAGATAGGGAGGGGAAGAGAGATAAGAGGGGTAAGTATACACCAGAGGGGTAAATATACACCAGGGAGAAAGCAAGAGGGCCAAAGAGACAGAGAGGGAGAGGAAGAAACAGAGGGAGAGGGAGAGATGGAGAGAGAGAGAGAGGGAGGGAGGGAGGGAGGGAGGGAGAGAGAGAGAGAGAGAGAGAGAGAGAGAGAGAGAGAGAGAGAGAGATTGAGAGATCGAGATCACAGAGCAGGAAAGCCAGAGGGGGAGAAAGCCAGAGACAGGATTTTATGTGAGGAGAGGGGAAATTGTCCTCTGCCTTGCAAGAGAGAGAGACCTTGGGTGATGTGCTGAGGATGGGGTTGGGATGGGGGCTGGGGAGAGGTGGCATTCCCTCTTTTTAGCCCAGAGGTATCCTCAATTACCCTAATGGGATTCCATAATCCTAGGGTCAGATCAGGGGTGGTGGTGATACTTTTGGGACTCTTACAGTCCATTTCCCTTTTATAAGTGATGAAATTGGGACCTGGTTCAATTTTAGAGGGAGCAGTTCTTGAATAACTCATTGCTTTTCCAAAACTCATGTTCTCAAAATCCCCCAGTCAGCCTCCTGCAGACCAGCTAGCGGAAGTCATTCCCATCTCATAACCATCATCTTGTTGGGGCCTGGGTAATACAGCTCCCACAAGGTGGGTGGGACTTTTCTCAGTTAGGGTCTCAGAGGGTTAGCCTACTTTTCCTAGTTTTGGGTCTGAAGTTCTTAAGAAAGTAGTCTCTAAAAATAGAGCCAGGTCTCCAGTGATCTTATTCTTTTCCCTTTATCTGAATTCTGGGTGAACCCTCCCTATTAACTCAAGTTATTAGCACATTGGCTTCCAGGGAGAAAGCCTTTAGCATCTGCTGTGCTGCTAGTTTTATTCAAAATCATCTGACTTTTGAAAATAATTGCTAAGTGGTCTGTACTAATTTAATCTCTATTTTCTCAAAGATGACGTTCCCATGGTATTTCTTTTAACTTTCTAAAATCCAAAGACACTAAATACTCATTCAAGCTCAGAAATAGCTTTCAAAATTGTCACACTGGTATGTCTTTCATATTAGAAAGGACAGTTCAAGAAGGGCCTCTAGTCCAACTTGTCTACTCCTAAAGGACCTTGCAGTCCTTTCTGAAAACACACATGCTTGGCACTAGGGAGCCTGGTTTCAGTAAGTGCAGAGTGAGGGTAAGGAATCCATATATATATATATATATATATATATATACATATGATGATTATTTTGGTTTTTCAAGGTAGGGTCTTGCTCTAGCTCAGGCTGACCTGGAATTCACTATGTAGTCTCAGAGTGGCCACGGACTCATGGTGATCCTCCTACCTCTGCCTCTTGAGTGCTGGGATTAAAGGCGTGTGCCACAACATCCGGCTCAGGATTCTTTTTTGAGAGAAAATTGGAGCACCAGGGCCTCCAGCCACAGCAATTGAACTCCAGACGCGTGCGCCATCTTGTGTCCATGTGCAGCCTTGTGCGCTTGCCTCACCTTTGTGCATCTGGCTTATGTGGGATCTGGAGAGTTGTACATGGGTCCTTAGGCTTCACAGGCAAGTTCCTTAACCACTAAGCAATCTCTCCAGCCTAGGACTCTGTATTTTTTAAAATAAATGTTCCTTGTTGATGCCATGCATAGGCAAGTGTGGAAACTCTGTGCAGTGATGGGAGTATGGAAAAGTTTTGTTCCTCTCACTGGTCTGTAGAGCTTGCATGATGGGTTTTCTTCTCTCTCATGTTCCTAAAAGTACTGTCATTTTATAGGCTCCAACCCTGTCTATCAACTTGGTCTCAAATTCCTGCCATATGACAAAATGATTTCAATAGTCATCTCAGTGAGAGGCTTTTGAGGGCGATGCTTCCAGAGTTTGGGGCTTTGCTTGTTCCATGCTCTGTTTGTTGGTTACCAGGCATGTGTTGGCTATTTCCAAGGCTGGGCCCTCTACTACCTCTGCCTTCCAGGGTCTCCCCTGAGATAATAACCCTGTGTGTCACCAGGAGAGCACAACACTAGCAGTAAATGGTTGCAGCCAAGTGATGTCATTCTGACATCCCGTCCTGCTTAGTTCAGTTGCCTTTGTGGACTTAGGCCATCCCACAGTAGGGTAAGTCTCTTCACTTCTCCCTCATCTTTACAATGTGTCCACTTCTCTTTTTACCCAGAATACTTGTAGCAGACGGCTTCAGGTTCACTGAGATGAACTTCTAGACCAGGCACAGTTATGGAGGAAGGGATATTTATTGAAGCCTACAGATCCAGGGGAAGTTCCATAAATGGCAGAAGAAGCTGGCCTGCCTTCACTGGACCAAACAGAGAGGGAGAAGAAGCACAGCTTACAAGCCAAAAGCCACACGGCACAGCACACTTCAGGAACTCCAGCTAGGCACACTTTGCATATCTTTAGATTGAAACCTGAAACCCATCACCACACCTTAAGATCCACCCAGTGACATTGCCTCCAGCCAGGTGGCTGCAGATGCAAACTACAAACAAATAAATAAACTGAATGTATTGGGGGCCATCTAGTCAAACCACCACAGTGCTAACTACTCTCTGGGTGGCTATGGTGGTTAGAACTAGGTCCTACCTGGTGAGGCTTGTTTTTATTTTTGTTGCTCTACCAAGGAGTCTGAGGTGTATGGCCTGGGTCTACCTGCTCTTTAAACAGAGAACACCTGAGTCCTCCTCTCTTTGGGTGATTGCCATGAGCCAGCAGGTGGGAACTGCAACCTGGAATGATGTGGACCTGAAGGGCATCCATTGGCCATTTCAGTATGATGTTGTTTACTGACCTTCTGCTGTGGTGGCTATTCCTGATGGGCTAATGAACAGAGACAAAGTGTGGAATTTGAAGGGAGGCCATCTTGAGTTTGCATATAGGTTCCTTGTACCTACGTGATCTGGAGCAAATTATTTGACCTCCTTAAGCCTCAATTTTCTTATGGGAGCAATGAAAGTACTATGTGAGATTATCATAAGAAGTAAATGACTGCATGAAGATGAAGCATTTTATTTTTTTATTTTTAAATATTTTGTTTATTCGGGTTTCCTTTCTCTCTAATGGCTTCTCCATCGGGGCGGGGGGCAAGGGATCATGACTTCATCCTAAACTCCCCTCTGCTGGGAGCACAATGCCAGTTAAGCCTAAAAAGCACAAAGCTTTTAACTCCTGCCTCTCTCCAGAGCTCTGCTGTTCCCTGGGCTTCTGGGACATTACGTCCGAGGGAGGGAAAGTACCCGAGTGAGGAAGTGATCTCCTGTCTAGCAGAGCCCTCTGGGAGTCGTCATGTGGATTTTCTGGAATGACTTTGGTATTGTGTAGTTTGCTCATGGCTTTGGGAAGTGATAAAAAGTTCAGCTAGATGGTGTAAGTGTGGATCGTCCAGAGGCCTGGGGAAAACTCTACGCTGAGTTTCCCCTTTGATGAAGATACAGGATGGGCTGCAGTGTGTGTGCACAACCACTAGTCGTGAAACACACCACAAGATAGAAATATTTGAAGCGTATCTCCTTTTATGAGTTTTTAAAAAATTCTTAATATATTTTTAATTCTTTGATACTTTTATACACATATATAATATATAATGTAGTTTGGTCATATTCATCTCCATGATCCTCTCTTATCCTGTTTGAACTTAACCCCTTCTTTCCTGCTTTCATGTCCTTTTTTTTTTTTTTTTTTTTTTTTTCTGTGACCCACTCAGTTTAGTCAGGGTTGCTTACATGAGCTTGTGTGTGGGGTTGTTTACTGGAACACGGGCACCTTGCCAGGGCCTACACCACTGAAGAACATGTCTGTGTCTTGCCTCACAAGGATTAACTGACTATCTCCTCAGAGAAGAGCAGGGTCTCATTAGCCCCTCCCCATCCATGTGGAATATTTATTAGGCCCAATCTTGTGCAGGTGACTGCAGCTGCTATGAATTCGAGTGTGATTTCATGTCATGTCCAGAAGACAGCACTCCATAGCACTCATCCCCATCCTTAGCATGTAGACTCTCTCTGCCCCCTCTTCTGGGGTGTTCCTTCAACTTTGAAGGGAGTAATTTAGATGTCATATTTAGGGCTGAGCACTCAGCAGCTACTTATTTTCAGCACTTTTGTTGCTGGGTTTCGAGAGCGAGGAAGTCTCTCTTGGCCCAAGTGGGCTGCACTCCAGTAGGTAAGGCATTTGAGTTTGTGTTGCATGCCAAAGAACATGGACGTTGAGGTGGGAAGGGTGCAAGCAGGCTTTATAATTTATTTTATTTATTTAGGAGAGAGAGAGAGATGGAAAGAGAGAGGCAGAGAGAGGGAAAGGGAGAATGGGCATGCCACGATCTTCAGCCACTGCAGAAGAACTCCAGGCACATGCACCAGCTTGTGCATCTGGGTTATGTGAGTTCTGGGGAGTTGATCCTGGGTCCTTTGGCTTTACAGGCAAGCAACTTAACCACTAAGCTATCCTTCCAACCTGAAAGTAGACTTTATTAAGGAACATATAGAAAAAGACTTCCAAGAGAGTGTGGAGGGTTCTCCAAAAGAAAGGAGATTCTGTATCAGGGGCTTGGAATTGGTAATAAAAGCCCCAAAGTGTTGGAGCAAATGGCTTAGGATTTCCACTGGCAACCAAAGAATAGAAAGGAAAAAAGGAGCCTTTTTGCCTCTGCTGCCGCCATGGCACCTATGAAAAAGCTTGTGGCGAAGGGGGGCATAAACAAGAAGCAGGTTCTGAAGTTTACCCTCGACTGCACCCACCCTGTAGAAGATGGAATCATGGATGCTGCCAATTTTGAGCAGTTCCTCTAAGAGAGAATCAAAGTGAATGGAAAGGCTGGGAACCTTGGTGGAGGGGTAGTAACCATCGAGAGGAGCAAGAGCAAGATCACCATAACTTCTGAGGTGCCCTTTTCCAAAAGGTATTTGAAATATCTCACCAAAAATATTTGAAGAAGAATAACCTACGTGATTGGTTACGCGTAGTTGCTAACAGCAAAGAGTTAAGAATTACGTTACTTCCAGATTAACCAGGATGAAGAAGAGGAGGAAGATGAGGATTAAAACACTGGTCTGGAATATTTTGTATGAATTCATGAATAAAACTTAGGAACAAAAAAAAAAAAGGAAAGGAAAAGTTTTTTAGTTAGAACTCAGAGAAAAGGGGAAACTCAGCAGTGTAGCTCTGCAAGCAATATCTCATTAAGAAGATAACTATTTCTTTCATCTTTTTAGCATGTCTGTAGGTAATGGGGGGGTGTCTACTGATCAGGCAAGTGACTGACAGGCTTCCCAATCCAGTGGGCTGTGTCTCTCTGGTCAGGAGGAAGTGGCTCTTCCTTTTCTAATGTTACCAGGGGAACAGGAGATGAGGTCCTTCCTTCAGTGGCCTCTAGGCCTCATGTCTGCCTACCCACCACACTTTGACTAGTTGTGAATCTCTGCTGCTCACTGCAAAAAGAGAGGTTTGGGGCTGGAGAGATGGCTTAGCGGTTAAACACTTGCCTATGAAGCCTAAGAACACTGGTTCAAGGCTCGATTCCCCAGGACCCACGTTAGCCAGATGCACAAGGGGCACATGTGTCTGGATTTGCAGTAGCGGGAAGCCCTGGTGGGCCCATGCTCTCTTTCTCTTTCTCTGCCTCTTTCTGTCTGTTGCTCTCAAATAAATAAATAAAAATGAAAAAAGAAAGAGAGGTTTTATTGATAGGAAAAGTGCGCAACTTTGAACTCAAATAAAAGCTAAGCTCTAAAATCCATCAAATGAAGCATGGCAGCCTTCCTTTTGGAACTGAACAAGCCTCTACCCTCATTTTCTTTTGTTTTTAAACTTCTAGTGTTTGAAGACATGGCATCTTCACATGGTTGCAGTTGTGTCTCTTGTCTTCTCCATGTGTGGAGAAGGCATGGTTTCTATAGAACACATCACCTTCAGTGATCTTCGCCCTGGTCATCTGGGTTCTTCTGTCTTTGCTGCTGGAATTCAACTGAAGCAGGGCTCCAGGTGAGCTTTCTGTGAAGCCCAGCCTGGGGACTGGGAGAATGTGACCCTTTGGAAAAAAAACAAAAAAGGCTGTAGAGCTCCCTTTTTTGTCACTTGCTTCTCCAAATTCATTAGTGTTCCTGAAACACAATGCAAGCATTTTAAAGCTACTAAAGAGAGACCATAACAATGCCTTTCAAGAACTCTGAATCTCAAAGTCGTAATGCTCCTAGATCCTCTATCACGTCTGGAGGGTGATCTTGAGGCCCCTTTCCCTAACCTTCCTTCATCATTGTGGACACCATTCACTGTAAAGAGAGTCCTTCACATTTACTTGGATTATTGTTGGCAAAGCTGCAGCTTTTTAGCCTTGCTGCTGAATGCCATCTGTGGCATTAAGATGAAAACAAAAGAAAAAAAAACAAAACCAAACAACAAGCACCTGGAGGTCTCTGGGAAACTGATCTAGATTTTCCAGCAAAGCAGAAACATCATTTAGGAATGTTTATATAATTTACCTTTGGAGGGGAGGGGATCTAATTCTTACCTTCCTGATATGGGTAACATTTGCCTACAGACTGCTTGGCTAACCTCCTCTGCCCTCCCTGCTTAGCTCTGCCCTTCCATGGCTGAGCACTGCTTTCTTTCATCCACATTCATTCATAATACGGATTGATTGTGATAACGGAAAATTAGAAGCATATGGAACCAGTATGGGCCCAGGTGGAGAGAACTAGGTTTCAGAGCGTGGCCTGACCTGCTCAGGAAGGGTGAGCCGTGCAGTTGGGAGACGATGGTCCTGGCAGGCAGGAGACAGCAACAGGGTTGGCCCTTGGCGAGCCTTTGGCCTTGTCCAGCCCCAGCTTCAGTTTCTAGCACGTTCGCTTGGCCTTATGCACCAGCCCCTATACTTACTCTTTGTCCTTAGTCCTAGTTCACACTGACTGCCTAAGAATCTCTGCCGATAGCTCCTTCAGCTGCAATCTTGACTGTATTTCCTCTCCTCCTTTTACCTTTTGCTGGGGTACCTTCCTTTACCAGACCCAGCACAACTCAGATCACCTCTCACAGGTCCTCCTGGCATCATGAACTTTCTGCTTCTTGGTATGTGGAGCAGTTGGTGAGTGTTCTCACAGTTGTCTGGCCCTGTGCATCCGTAATTCCATGAGGGCAAAGACGGGGCCAGTTTCTCCGGTGACAGAGCAGAGTGCTGGGCACACAGTGTGTAACACCAGCAGCGGCTGAACTCGAACGAGCTGATGGGACCAGAGAATAGAGCCTGTCCCTGTGGTGGCAGAGCCACCTTACGGCATCTGCCTATGCCACCCCCCCACCCCAGCACAGCTCCTTCTTTGTCTTCTGCTCCACGATGTGCCAGCCAGGATTTGTTGCAGCGGCTTTGATAATGGCTGGACAGAACCAGAGAAGATTATTCTTGTAGAGGGAAAATAAGACTAACTTAAAAATTCTTTTGGTCAGATTCTCTTGTAGGCATCTCTGCGAGCTCCCTGTGAGACTTGTTAGCTTAAAAGACTTCACAGACGGAGGAGCCGCAGCTCAGCAAAACAAGTTGAAACAGTGAGAGCCTATTCTTTTTGAATCTCAAGTGGGATGTCTCCAAAAGAACGAGCTTTGGCCCTCGGTCTGTGTTACCTCTGAGGTGACGGTGAAGGACAAGCACCCCAGATCCAGAGGTCTTAAATGGAAGACTTCATCTTATCAAGTCCTACGCCACTGCTTTTTTTTTGGTTCTGTAAGCAATACTCTTTTTATTTTTTTTTTCCCCCTCTTCTTGTGCCTATGAGGATGGGATCTTTCCTGGGGTGCAGTTCTCAGAAATAGACCCAGACACAGGGATCTATGTGTAAGAGGCTTATTAGGGAAGCGTTCCTGGGAGAAGTAGAGTGGAAAGGAAGGATAGGGAAGAGGGCTGGTGGACACTTTAGGCACAGTGGCATCCTCATCTTGGGAACAAGAGAACCCTGGAGTTCAGCTTAATGCCTCAGTGCTTATCTCCATCCAAAGGAGAGAACTGTGCATCAGCAGAGGGCCTTCTGGGGACTTCCAGATCCAGTAGCTTCAGCCTCTAAGAGAGGTGTGGGTGCAGACTGTGGAGGTCAAACACAGAAGGCAGGTGATGGACACAAGGTAAAGTAGAAAGGAATCTTGGGTGGCCTGGCATAAGTACTTACAGTGTTCACTATGAGATTGTCACCAAAACTACTAAAAATAATGAGGCGAGAAGAGGGATGCATTATTTGTTAATTTTAATAATAGTGGTATTTATAGTTAGGACATTCTCTATATGTAACATTTTATAGGTGCCTTGCATGCATTATCATATTTAATCTTTGCAACATTTCTATAATTGTAATAGTTATGCTACAGATGAGGAAGCAATACTTTTAAATAAATGGTCCAAGTTCTTTCTCCCTTCTTTTCTTCCATCCCTTCCTTCTTCCTTCTCCCTCCCTCTTTCCTTCCCTCCCTGTATTCCTTACTTTTATCATTGTGATAAAACGGCTGACCACAGTAACTTTCAGAAGGAAGGGTTTATTTTGAATTACGGTTTGAGGGGAGCTAGTGCATCTTGATGGAGTGTGACATGGTGGGAGGAGCTTGAAGCAGCTGGTCACATTCAGTCCACAATCACGAAGCAGATAGACCAGATGCTGGTGATCAGCGCTCTTTCTCCTTTTTGTTCAGCCTAGAACCCCAGTTCATGGAATGGTGCTGCTCACATTTAGGGTAGGTCTTCCTACCTCAATACAATTTCTCATACCCATGCCCAGAGGTTTGTTTTCATGGTGATCTAAATTCTATCAAGTTGACAATTAAGATTAACCATCATACTCCTTTCTTCCTCCCTCCTTTTCTTCCTTTCTTTCTTTTCTCACTCCTTCCCTCCCTTCCCTTTTATCCCTTCCTTTCCCCCTTTCCTCCATCCCATTTGTTTCCTCCTTCTCTTTTTCCTTCCCTTCCTTCCTCTATCTCCTTTCTCTCCCTTTCCCTGTTCCTCTCTTTCTTCCTTCTTCCCCTGTCTACTCCCTGTTTGAGAGCTGCGTCATCCATGGGGATGTGGTGGTAGCATGACTGGGCACTACTGATGTCACTGTGGGTCTAGTCATCTCCCAAGTAAGTGTAATCACCCAAAAGTGATTGGAAGGATGTGCACACCACTCTGAAGGCTCACAGTGAGGGTCCAATCTAATTTAAGTTCAGAAAGGCTTCTCTGAGTTTTATCAACAGCTTTTTAGGATCAGAGTCTATGCTAAGTGACTTTGAAAAGACAAAGAAAATTGAATCATTCACTGTGACCACATTGGAAAGAGGTACACAGAAAGGCTGTACTGCCTCCCCCCACCCAAGTCCATCTTTGGGGTCTTAGAAAGAGGTTTAGGTTTAAATAGAGGACGAGTGGCATGAATAACTCAGCAATCTTTTTCAAGGTCTGGTCCCCTCCGTTGTTGACACATCATTGTCTCAGCTCCTGGTTCCAGGTTTGTCCTGCAAGTTGTCAGCACTGTGTGAAATCATTTATTCACAGACAAGATCCTTCTCTGGCTGGCGCCAGAACCCCAGTCTTTCCCTGCTTCCCACACAAGACTCTTGGGGAAACTCTAATTCCTTAGAGTCCATTGTCAGATAGTCAAATTTCTCTTCTTAGCAAAGTACAAATGTACCTTCTTGGAATATCTTATCTTGGGGCTGGAGGGATGGCTTAGTGGTTAAGTCATTTGCCCGCCAAGCATAAGGGCCCAGGTTTGATTTTTTCCATTGCCCATATAAGCCAGATGCACAAGGTGGTACATGTGTCTGCAGTTCATTTACAATGGCTGGAGGCCCTGGTGTACCCATTCTCTCTTTCTCAAAAAAAAAAAAAAAAAAAAAATTTTAAAAAGACTATCTTCTCTCCTGCCTGGGTGATTACATGAGGAGGTGTCAGGCAAATGGCTGCCAGTAAGGTACAGGGAGAGAGTGCAAGCAGACAGAACAGCATAGGTGGCTCTCTCATGGAGAGCAGGTGATCAGGATAATGGGAGGCCAGCATGGTGTGAGGAGGAGGGGAAGCAGGAGCCTTCCTTCAGGTAAAGATGGCCATATCTTGTCTTAGATACCCTGTTTAAAAAAGGGATTGGAGGGCTGGAAAGATGGCTTAGCGGCTGAGTACTTGCCTGTGAAGCCTAAGGTCCCCAGTTTGAGGCTCGATTCCCCAGGACCCATGTTAGCCAGATGCACAAGGGGGCGCACGCGTCTGGAGTTCGTTTGCAGTGGCTGGAGGCCCTGGCATGCCCAGTCTCTCTCTCTCCCTCCCTCTTTCTCTCTCTGTCATTCTTAAAGACCAAACATAAATAAGTAAATAAATACATAAAGGTGTGTGTCACTATGCCTGTTTTTTTAAAAAAGGGAATGGAGGGTGGGGGCTTTTAAAAAGGCTACTCTGGTTACTTTGGGGGAAATGGAGGGTGTGTGTGTGTGTATGTGTGTGTGTGTATGTGTGAGATATGATATGATGTTTAGACTAAAATACCCAGAATTCTGGGAGAATGGGATGAGACAGACAGAATTCAATGCAGGCGGTGCAGTGGGGAAGACTTGATAACAGTTGAGAGAAGGATCTGGGACCAGGGATGGAGTTAACTGAGGCAATGGACAGCAACAGATGGGTTCTGGAGCCAGTTAGGACATAAACCCAGAAGGGCTATGTTATAGATTTAGGGAATATTGAAGAAGTGAGGGTCAAAGATAATTTCTTGGCCTGAGTAAGTGAATGGATGGTAGGTTTTAGACTTGTTGAATTTGCAGTTTCTTTGAGATAAGCAGGAGGTGGTGTTAAGTATACTCTTATGAAAGGGGTTATTTTGATCTACACACAGGGATAGGAAGGGGTTTGGGATTGTCCTACTCATAGATTCCCTGGGCTGGGTATAAAAGATGAGGGGCTGTCAATAACCACTTCTCTTAATGGTCATCCCATGTATTAATGCTGCTCTCACTTTTGGTAGACAACCTTCTCTTTTCAGATGGCAGTGACCTTGGGATGACTCAGAAGGCATCATGGTGCTCAGAAGAAGTGACAGGAGTGCTCAGCACTGCAATATCTCTATCACACCTTCCAAGGCTCAGGGTCCATTGTGGAAGAGGTGGTGGAAAGAATGTAAGCGCCAAAGGAAGGGATAGGACTCCTTACAACATGCTCCCCCCAGACACAAAATGGCCTGGATATCCATGACCTCACAGTGCCTGACACTACCTACACAAGACCATCATAAGAGGAGGAAAAGATCATGACATCAAAATAAAAGAGGGACTGATTGAGAAGGGGAGGGAATATGATGGAGAATGGAGTTTCAAAGAGGAAAGTGGGGGGATAAGGAGGGTATTACCATGGGATATTTTTTATGATCATGGAAGTTTTTAATAAATAAATAAGTGAAAAAGAAAAAGGTGAGGGGCTGAGCTTTCATGAGGGAACTTCCTGGGTCCTGTTGTCTGTACTGCCTCTGGCTGACTTGACATTGTGGATGCATGTGCTGCTTCCTGCCTCCAAAATAAAGCAGGACCAAAAAGCGCCAGACTTCTGTCATCAATTCTACTCTGGCTCCTGTGGAACGCCACCAAGCTAATGATTCTGCCATGACCACTTTCTGGTTCCCAAGGACAGCATTTCAGCATTCCAAGGAAGTTTACCAGGAATGTTAAATCATACAGGGATAGGAAGGGGTTTGGGATTGTCCTACGCATAGATTCCCTGGTTCAACTGGGTATTATGATAGGTCACACACTGAAGCCTGAGGTGTTAGTCTTCCCAAGCACGTTAGATTCAGGTAACATCACTGCCCCCTCGACTCCCGCTGGCCTTTCTCAGTGCTTACTGCTTTCTTCTCTGGTTCAACTATAAGGATGTTGATAATGGTTGTGTCTGGCGATCCAGAGAATCCTTCCTCTTTCTCCCAGTTAACCATCACACCCAGTTTTTGCTTTTTGATTTTGCTAGCTTCTTTCTGCATAGATCTTTTATCTCCTTTCTTATTTCATATCTCATCTGCATCCAATCAGTCTTTGTCTTAGAATGAAGTCTACCCATTTGAAAATCTGAAATGTTTATTCAGTGGAACAGTTCTGGAGCATTCATGAAGCTAAGATTCTCAAGGTAATACAAATAGACCTTATCCATACCTTTCCCAGGACCATGTATGAGTAACGGAGACATACGTGGTCATAAATTACAACTATTATCCTAAATGTCAGTCTAAAATCTTTTACCTCCAAGCTCGAGTAAGAAGATCTTCCATCAGCTTCAATGTTTACCTGAAAGGATTTAACAGTGCCCTTCATGAGAACAGGATGATGCCATTATTCAAGCTGCATCTATCTTTCAGGTTAATGTGGTCTTTTGCTTCTTATAATTGGTTTGGATATTTTAGAACCCAGTGGCCCCGAGTTCAGTCTTCAGCACTGCAAATCATAAACAAAACCATATTTTAAAAGTTGAAACAAAAATTATAACCTAGCATAAAAGGAATATTTTAATGTTGTATTTCAACATTGGAGTTTTGAATTTGAGCTCCTAAATTTTTTTTTTGTTGTTGTTTACAACTGGAACTGCATTTTTAGTTGTCAACCAGGTATACACTTCCTTAGATTTTAGAAGGAAAGATGCCTCCTGCCTTTTTAATATTTGATAGAATTTATTTTGAAGCAATAATGACAGTTTTTGGTGGTTAAAGTAAAATATGCACATGAAATGAACATAGGCTCACTTAACAATATTTTCTTTATTTAGGAGAGAGAGGGAAAAAAAAAGGTCAGATACAAAGAGAGAATGGGCATGCCAGGGCCTCTAGCCACTACAAACAAACTCCAGATGCACCATTTTGTGCATCTGGTTTTACATGAGCACTGGGGTATCAAACCCAGGTCTTTGGGCTTTGTAGGCAAGTGCCTTAACCACTGAGCCATCTCTCCAGCCTGAACACAGGTTAACATTTTTAAAACATTTTTTTGTTTATTTGAGAGCACCAGAGAAAGAGGGAGAGAGAGAGAGGAGAGAGAGAGAGAGAGAGAGAGAGAGAGAGAGAGAGAGAGAGAGAGAGAGAGAATGGGCGCGCCAGGGCCTCCAGCCACTGCAAATGAACTCCAGACGTGTGTGCCCCCTTGTGCATCTGGCTAACGTGGGTCCTGGGAAATCGAGCCTTGAACCGGGGTCCTTAGGCTTCACAGGCAAGTGCTTAACTGCTAAGCCATTTCTCCAGCCCACAGGTTAACTTTTAATTAATAGGACTGTGATTCCCCTGAGCAGATTTTTCCTGAAGCTTGAGTATATTTATATGTTCATTGTTTCCCAGCCCTTCTTCCCTGCTTCTCTCCTTCCCCCTTCCTCTCTCTTCCTCCCTCCCTCCACCTTCCTTTTCCTCCACCACTTTCTGACAATAGAATGCCTCATGAGGTATTCAGCTATACCCTCACTTAATGTGTGAACCCCTCAGCACAGGGTATGTTGACTAGAAGATTTCAGCTATTGTGAGGTTATGACTACCTACGGCCACTTTGTGCCTGGAAGATAATATTGTAAATGCTCTTCCCCTTCCTTTGGCTCTTAACATTCTTTCTGCCCCTCTTCTGCAATGGTCCCTGAGCCTTGGAAGGTGTGATAGAGATGTCTCACTTAGTGTTGAACACTCCATTGTCTCTTCTTCTCAGCACTTTGGCAAGTTTTGAGTCACCCCAGTGGTCACTACCATCAGGACCCAAGACCATCTGAAAAGAGAAGCTTTTCTAACCAAAACTAAGAGTAGCATTAATATATGGGCATAAACAAACATGTGTATTTAGACTTTCGGAGACCAAAAAAAAACATAAAAAGCAAGTGACAACCGGATTTAACTAGCACTTACAGCAAGCTAAAGCTTTGTAATTTAACATCATGTAAACAGGTAATTTTCATTTGTATAAATGTAATTCAGCTTCAGCTTCAGCTTCTAATAATCAACTGTTAGCTTTTCAGTGAATGGGGGGGGGGCTCTATCTGCCTTCACTCCTCTTCCTAACCCCAACAGCCACGAAGCTTATGTTTTGGATAGATGACAGCTGTCCTGCCCTTCCTAGGATGTGTTTCTGTTTACTCACCTAGATGAGCATTTTCTTTCCTATACATTGTTCATCTGAGCTCATTTCAGACGAGTGACCTTGTCAGCCTGCTGGCTCTCCTCTGAAATGAGGAGGTTCATCAGGATGTAATTAGCATGTAATTCCATCCCTGAACTGTTTTATCCTCGCAGGGAGGGATCCTGGAGCTCTGATTCGCTTGCCAAATGCACTTGCTTGTGTATGGAGTCAATGAGAGGGGGCCGGAGAGATCAAACTTTGACACCTTGTCTCAAAATAATACGCTGTCAGCTACCAAAGATAGAAATCTAAAAACCTTCCATTCCCTCCGCCCTCTTAGACCAGCAATTGTGCTTTGATGATTTTGTACTAAATTTGAGTAACCATTTATTTGGATGCATGCTATTATGTAACCTCAGATGGCAGGGAGTGTTCTGGAAGGATCGTTCCGCAGGGTTCTTCGGCTGAAGCAGTGGAGAAATCAACAGCCCAGAGGCACACAGCTAATTGTTGTTCACCCTGCCAGTCATCTCTCCTGCTTCCGAGCCCCAAGCCCCTCTGTGAGAGACAAAAGGCCCTGAGTGGAGAGGTGCCTACAGGCATATTGGACGTGCTCCTGTGACTGGCTTGTCCTTGCTGTGGCATCACTGGGCACATGGTGGTAGTGGCTTGAAGAGTAGACATAGTTTTTTCTGGAAGCTGCTAGGAGATACAGATGAGCTTCCTCTGGCTTTCAAGAATTTGTTGTTGTTGTTTGATTATTTTTTTTGAGGAGGGGTCTCACTCTTGTCCAGGCTGACTAGGAACTCACTTTGTAGCTCCAGGCTGGCCTCCAATGATCCTCCTATCTCATCCTCCTGAGTGCTAGGACTTTTGCACAGAGGAAAAACACTTCACTGTTTTTTTTTTTATTTTTGCAAAGAGTAAATAGGTCCAAGTTTCTAGGTCTTCACTTTTAACATTGTGAAAAATACTTTTCAGGGTGTACTATTGCAAAATCCTTTGGGTTTATCTTGTTGACTCTTCCATTGGAGTCAAAGCCCTTTTGCATGATCATGTTCCATATTATTTTGTATTCACGCTTACAACTTGCTTGTGAGAAGGGATGAATTAGAACTATGTGATGGGATCCAAATGGGTCCATAATCATCGTCTGGAAAAGTATCTCAGTGGTAGAACATGTGCTGGTATGTATAAAGCCTATAAAAGTAATAAAAGAAGGACTGATTAAAAAGGTCAGATGGGCTTGAGAGATGGCTCAGTGGTGGAAGGCACTTGCTTGCAAAGCCTGCTGTCCTAGGTTCAATTCCCTAGTGCCCACCAAAGGCAGATGCACAAGATGGCACATGCATCTGGAGCTCATTTGCAACAGTAAGAGGACTTGCTGCACCCATACTCCCTCTCTCTCAAATGAACAAACAAAAAATAAATTTTTTTAAAAAGATAGTTTGGTAGAAATGCTGAGGCAGATTTCTTTCTTTCTTTCTTTCTTTCTTTCTTTCTTTCTTTCTTTCTTTCTTTCTTTCTTTCTTTTTTTCGGGGGGCATGCGGTAAAGGTTTATTGGATAGGGTTCCATAGCTCAGCTTTTAGTTCTGCGGAGACAAAGACGGGTCTCCATTTTTATATATGCCACATGACTCAGCTTATGTGGAAAGAGTTATAGAGGCCCTAGTTAGGACCCAAGAACATAACTCAGGTGCTCAGAGCAGGAGTTAGGCAGGAAGCCACAGAGATAAGAGAATAAAGTTATCATTCCAGTTTGCCTCAGCTGGACCAGGTATGGGTAGAGGCTGGGCTTGTCTCCTTGGTGCCTTTGTGTTTGGCAACAGGAGGACTCTTTAAAGTTTCCCCATGTGTTCTAACGAAGCCATGGGTTCAATCACTAGCATTGAAATAAAATGCCTACAGTTGATTGATTCTGTGAGTTTTTGAAACAAGCGTAACACACAAGGAGGCCCTGACCTTCAACTAGAAAATGACATACTACTTTATTATGTGAGCTCGTGACCCAGATCCCGGCTGGCTGGCAGGCAGGCAGACAGGCTCGTGTGGGGCTAGTCTTTGCAGAGCTACTGAGCACACTCGTACACCACCCTGACGGCCCACATCCGACTCTTCACCCTGGCTGTCAGGAGAGAGCCACCCAACAATTACTCAAACTTCCTTTAATATCTCTGTTGTGACTGTGAGCACCAGTTTTTTGACATGCGTGGCACTGTTTTTTTTTTTTTTGTTTTGTTTTGTTGTTGTTGTTATATTTTTATCTTTGGTCATTTGAGTTTTTAGTTGTATAGCAGAAAAGAAAGTTTAATTGATTTAAAAAGAAATTTGAATGTAACTGATAGCTCTACTTTTGTGCAGGGGAAATTTTTACAGCAGAAATCTGACCAAGAGTATTACCTTTACATGATGATAGCATGTTTGGATTTGATTTGTACCATGGGATTTCTTTTTCTTCTTCTTCTTCTTTTTTTTTTGGTTTCTTGAGGTAGGGCCTCAGTGTAGCGCAGGTTAACCTGGAGTTCACTAGTCTCAGAGTGGCCTTGAACTCACAATGATCCTCCTACCTCTGGCCCCCTGAAGTGCTGGGATTAAAGGCGTGCGCCACCACACCTGGCTAGAATGAGATTTCTTGAGGGCAGAAGACATATCCTCCCCTTCCCAGTATGGTCAGTGCTGTGAAACATGGTGTTTCAGGTTAGAGATACAGTGAATTGGTGTCAGGTTGTCTGTGTGGAGAGGGAAGGGAAAACACAGATGTCTGATGTCCGTCTTCTTGTTTCTCCGTGGATCCATCAAGGCATACAGTGAGGCAAGGTGCTGTGCAGACAGCGTTCCATGCCTTCTGTTCCCCTTGTAGTCCTGAGCTGTTCTTCCGTCTGTGAATTGTAAAGACTCCAATTCTGCCATTCTGAGCACTCCCATGGTCTTCCAGGGGCAGCAGCAAAGACCTTCATCCTCTCCACAGGCTGTAGAGTCTCCCCATGCGTGTGGAGTTTATTTTCCCCCAAAGCTCCTGGTCCTGGGACGGAAATAGGAGCTAGTTTTGCGGTCGGTCGTGTGGTAACTACTTCACTACCAAGCTTCCCATGCACACAGGCCCGTGGTCCGTGACCACAGAGCCGTCCTGCACTGGCATTTTGTCAACAGCCACTGTCTTGAGGAGAAGCACAGCATGGACCTCATTTCAGTGGCGAGTCATTTGCAGTTCCTCCACATCCCTCAGGTCTTGCTGGTGTAGTTGTTTCCTTGACAGATAACCCGCGGCAGGGAAACTTTGGAATAAATATTTATTAATTCTGGAGTACAAAGGCACCATGTACTCATTAGAAAAATTCAAAAGCTTCAGGTATCCACCAAGAAGAAAACAAAAGTTCCTTGTACTTATCCTGTCCATCCCACATCAGGGAATCTCAGTTGTTCCAGGCTTGGGAAAGTAGCCTTGACATAGGTTTTTCTCATCTGGTGTGGTGTGAAAAATACTAAATGGCACATGGGAGAGATGATGTCAGGCAGTGGAGAGATGAACATTTTATTTTATTTTGGGCAAGGGAACCCAGAATTTTCTGCATACTAAGTCTGTGCTCTATACATGGACCTACAATGCCAGACCCCATATTTTTTATTTATTTGCAAGCAGATAGAGAGAGAGAAAGAGTAAGAGAAGGATTAGGTGTGTCCTGGCCTCCTGCCACTGCAAATGAACCCCAGATGCATGCACCACTTTATGCATCTGGCTTTACATAGGTACTGGGGAACTGAACTCAGGCTGTCAGGCTTTGCAAGCAAGTGCATTGAACCACTGAGCAATCTTTCCAGCTCATCCATCATCCAAATCTTTCTCTCTCTCTCTCTCTCTTTCTTTCTTTTCTTTTCTTTCCTTCCTTCCTTCCTTCCTTCCTTCCTTCCTTCCTTCCTTCCTTCCTTCCTTCCTTCCTTCCTTCCTTCCTTCTTTCCCTCCCTCCCTCCCTCCCTCCCTCCCTCCCTCCCTCCCTCCCTCCCACCCACCCTCCCTCCCTCCCTCCCTCCCTCCCTCCCTCCCTCCCTCCCTCTTTCTTTCTTTCTTTCTTTCTTTCTTTCTTTCTTTCTTTCTTTCTTTCTTTCTTTCTTTCTTCCTCTTATGTGTGTGTGTGTGTGAGCGAGAGAGAGAGAGAGAGAGAATTGGCACACCAGGGTCTTAGCCACTGCAAACAAACCCCAGATGCATGCTACCTTGTGTACCTGTGTGCCCTGTGCACATGCATCACTTTGTGCATCTGGCTTATTAAGAGGTATTATATCAAGTCAGGCATATATCTGCTTAAACACCTAGTGAAACTGCATGTATAGTTTTATTACAAGTCATAGTTTTCTTTAAATTTTATTTTTATTTATTTATTTGAAAGTGACAGACAGAGAAAGGGGGGAGAGAGAGAGAGAGAGAGAGAGAGAGAGAGAGAGAGAGAGAGAGAGAGGGAGGGAGGGAGAGAATGGGCACGCCAGGGCCTCCAGCCACTGCAAATGAACTCCAGATGCATACGCCCCCTTGTGCACCTGGCTAACGTGGGTCCTGGGGAATGGAGCCTCCAACCAGGGTCCTTAGGCTTCACAGGCAAGCGCTTAACTGCTGAGCCATCTCTCTAGCCCACAAGTCATAGCTTTTATGGCAATGAAGCCTGCAATTCATAGCAAGCCTGTCATGAACTTGGTGAGGAGGGGACATTGTATTTGGGTTACAGGTTACATCCATATATTATCTAATTTGTGAACCAGCCCTGAGAAGATATGTGCTTGAGTTTTCTAGGGGAACATTTCTCATCATGGGCTGGTCTTCCTCTCAGCATTGTTTAAATGATGATGTCCCAGGACACATTCCTTTTAACTTTGCATCATTTCATTTGTTGCATGCCTTTGCTTACTTATGTTTTTAAAAAATATTTTTATTCAGTTGTTTTCAAGGGAAGGGGGGAAGAGGGGGAGGAGAGAGAGAAATAAAGAAATGAGAATAAATGGGCATGCCAGGGTTTCGTGCCACTACAAACAAACTCCAGATGCATGCACCATTTTGTCCGTCTAGCCTTATGTGGGTACTGGGGACTAGAAGAACGCAGGCCAGCTTTGTAAGCAAGTGCCTTTAAATGCTGGGTAATCTCTCCAGCACCTTTGCTCACTTCTTGTATGCCAATAATTTTTTGATTTCTTTATTTTTTATTATCCTACAGAGAACTAGTTTTCATTATGGGGAATACATTTTCATGCAATTTTTAAAAAAATTTATTTATTTATTTATTTGAGAGCGACAGACACAGAGAGAAAGACAGATAGAGGGAGAGAGAGAGAGAATGGGCACGCCAGGGCTTCCAGCCTCTGCAAACGAACTCCAGATGCGTGCGCCCCCTTGTGCATCTGGCTAACGTGGGACCTGGGGAACCGAGCCTCGAACCGGGGTCCTTAGGCTTCACAGGCAAGCGCTTAACCGCTAAGCCATCTCTCCAGCCCATGCAATTTTTTTTTATTTGTTTTTCCTTCTCCCTTTTTCTCTCCCATCTCCTTCCTTGTGTTCCCCTCACACTGCCGACTAAGTCTCCTTTCACCCAGAGTATTTGATGCCCAAATCTCTGCTCTGAGCTCCAGACAAGTTATCCCAGTGGCCATTGGTTTTCTATAGTTGGTGATGTCATTGGAACTTCAAGTTTAACATTTCCAAAATTGAACCTCCATCCTTCCCAAAGCTACATGGCTTCACAGCATCCCCTCCTTGGTGTCGTTCTCCCTTTCCACGTGCTTATGCCTCCTGCACTGCTGCTTAGCTTCCACTCCACTTCTCCTTTCACGCCCAGCTCCAGAAGGATGTCTCCTGGCATCCCGCCTCTCAGGGGATGCTGGGTGCCCCGCTGTGCTCTGAGAGTTCCCTCACTTTGCATCTCACCCAAGTCGTCCATCCTGCTATGTGCTGCACTCCACAAAGGCAAACAGGAAGTATATCTTGCTTATCGTTGCTGGCTCAGCATCCATTTGACTCCCTGGCGTATGGCAGATGCTCAGTGATTCAGTGCATAAGTATGTAACGAACGAACGAGTGACTTCTATCACTTGGGCTAAAACTACATCAGCCTACCTTTAAAGTCCACATTCTGTCCACTCTTGCATAGCTTACTTAGAGTCGTTTATTTCAAGTCTTTCTGGGCATAATAGCAGTGGGAGATGGGGAGGATGGTAAAACAGTGCAGTATTATATTTGAAGATGCAGCAAGAAAGTTTGAGCTTGTGTTCAGTGATACTGTATTCTTCTTGGTAGTAAAGAATGAGTTAGAGCCCTTACCCTAGGACTGGATCTAGAACTGGAAAGAGCCCCAAAGCCAGGTGTAAATCTTTCACAGGAATCCCATATCAGACAGGGTGGTAGGCGGAGCAGTCATTTAAGAACTTTCAGGACAATTATAGAAGTGCTTTGGGCATGAGCATTAATATCTTCCGCCCATTCCATGAAACAAGGGAATGGTGTTTATTAGAAATCTGGAGCCATGCGAGCAGCATGGGAAAGGCACTTGGATTTAGTGCCGCAGCTGCATATTGAACCAATTATGAGCTACAAATAGAAAGCAGAGGAGCTGCAAACAGGCTAGCATGATAATCCAAACATGAGTTCTCTGTAAAGTTCAGGATTGAACTTTCAGAGGGAAGGGCCTTGGGATATGAGGGATGCACAGCTCCTGACTCTGCCGTGCTCTGGTACCCCAGCCACTGGTTCTTCTCTCACTGCTTTAGGGGTCCTCTACTCAGTTTTCTCTTCACTCTTCCCAGGCAAATATACTTTTTATTAACAGTTCTTGGGTGTTGATGTTTATTTCCTATGACCAGCCATATTTCTTTCACATTCTCCACAGAAGAACTGGCTCTAGACAAGTCCTTTCTGTGGTAGACAATAGGCTGTCTATTCATTCATCTTTGCATCTGTGGTGACTAGGCCAGTGTAAATTCAAGCTGAAGCAAAAAGCTCATGCAAATGTCTTGACTTAAAACAAACAAAATTTCAAACTGACAGGTGGAATGCATTGAGCGTTTCTATCTTGATATTTTGAGACGGTACACATAAGCCACGCCTAAGTTCCTTTCGGTAGGTCTAAACATGGTGCGGCCCAACAGTTTGGAGTTCTTGAAGTTTGTATTTAAATGATAGTTCAGCATACTGAGAAATTGTTGACAGAAGAGATGTGATATGACAAGTACATGACTAAGTGTCAAATGAATTACACAGACAACAGTTGTTCCAAGTTCAGGGACCAGACTGTTTTGGATATATTTTTGGGGAAGGATGTACGTAGGATCAGAGAGAGTAGAGTACTCTTGGAGCCCAAGAGGCTGAAAGTGTAGATCAATGTGGAGCAAATATTGGCTCTCAGTATGCACCAAGCCCTAGGCTCAATCTCTAGGACTACAGGATGTTAGGAAAAAAACAAATGCTTTTTTTTTTTTTTCTGTGAGAAAGAGAGAAAGAGAGAGAGAGAGAGAGAGAGAGAGAGAGAGGGAGAATATAAAAGGATTGGCACACCAGGGCCTCCAGCCATTGCAATCAAACTCCAGATGCATGTGTCCCCTTTGTGTGCATGTGATACCTTGCATGCTTTCATCAGAGTGTGTCTAGGTTACATGGAAACTGGAGAGTAGAATATGAGTCCTTAGGCTTTGCAGGCAAGCACTGTAACTGCTAAGCCATCTCTCCAGCCCAAGAACAAATCCTTTATGTTTATTTAATGTTCATCAATAACTCATGACCATAGTTATAATTAGGCAAAACAGTCTATGACAGATTAAGAAGGGAAATAGAAGAAGTAAAATTTGGTGGATTTTTTTTGTTAATTTCCAAATACAATGAATTAGAAATGTGAACATTTGTAAAAAATGAAAAATTATCAGAATGTCCCAACACAGTAGACCAGGCAGTTTTATTTGTCTACATCCATGACTTAAAAAACCTTTTTTGGTTTAGTTTGTTGGCTCTTTGGATCATTTTCTTTCTGCCTGATGCTGGCAGAAATTCCATGTTTTGTGCTCTATGTGTTTGTTATTTACCTTCCTCATTGTACTGTTTTCTTCTTCTTCTTCTTCTTCTTCTTCTTCTTCTTCTTCTTCTTCTTCTTCTTTTTTTTTTTTTTTTTTTAGCTTTCTGGAAGTAATATAGTAGGGAAGAAAATTCATGTATTTTTGAGCAGAAAAACTCACATTTAGAGGTTCCAGATCTGTTCCACGTGTCAGTCAGGATTGGCAAGTTCATGGTGCTCTTTGGAGCCTTGTGCTACTGTGTAGCCCAGCCCATATGCTGTAGTTGTGATGTACAAGGGCCCCAAGAGATAATTCATTCTTCCTCCTTTATTGCTCTACACCCCCCCCCAATGGCTCCTGCAAACCCAGAGAAAAAACATGAATGTTTCTTATTCATAGTAGGGAACATAAAGTGAAACTTACTAGTCTGTTTTTTGTTGTTGTAACAAAACACCTGATTCTGACCACATACTGAGAAAAGGTTAACTTAGACATGTGGCCTACATATGACACATCATAAATCATAAAGTAAACCTAACTGTTTACCATAGCTAGTTACTGATGTCACCTTGTGTAGTAACCAAGGAGAAATTTCAAGTGAGAAATTGTTTCAGCTCAGGATATGGTTGGAAAGAGAATTCAATTTAAGATAAAATAAAACAAAGTAATGTATTAGGACTACGAAAATGTCTCAACTGAAATAGATAAAATCATGCCTGAGTATCATTTTTAGGACTTTACCAATCACCACAGTATATGCTTTCTTTTAATTTCTTTGCCTAAGAATATGTTGTTTATTTAATTTGTATGATTTATGTAAGGACTGAAAATTCCATCATTGGGATATATTTGAGGCAGCACTGAGTTATTTATTCTAAAATAGTTTGTATTCCTGGAAGCTTATTTAATCATTTTCCCCCTAAGCTGCAAGGACTTGGAGAAATCTTTTCTTACATTACTATTAAAAATTCCTCCTGGTAGTTCATAATTTTCAATAGACCACAAATCTTACCATGATCCCTGATTCTTATTTTGTCTGCTACAATACTATCTGAAACTGTTATCAGTAGAAATACATTCATGTCACTTTTATATTAGCCCTTTTTCCTATTTAAAAAATTACTACGTTTCTCTTGAGCCTTTTATTTTATAGGTTAAATAAGCCTCATTTCTTTATATCTCCCTCTTGGGGACATGTTTCCTAATCATTTTTATTTCTCTCTTTTTGGACCCCTTCCAAATTTTCAGTATCACATTTCAGCTGTGGAGCCAAAGCACGGGCCATCGGCAAACCCTTGTTTCTTCACAGGGCCACTTGTAGAGCCTGTGCTACATGCAGGGTCCATTTCCCATCAGGAATCATGTCTCCAGGAAGCCTTCAGAGCCTCAGAAGCACCCCAGGAGATCATCCCCACAATTCAGCATAAAACCAATGACAGTTTCTGGCAGAAAGTTTGAGATATTTTGCTCACGGAAGAGAACACTTTGTTTCAGATTTATTTCTGGGGTTATCCTTAAAGTAATTGCATGGCTTTAACTGATTTCCTCATATATGACTGAGATGATGGTCTTTGTTTACTTATTTAGCACCTGTTTGTTCTGATGTCATTAAAAAAAAAAAGGAAAAGGCTTGAGAGATGGCTCAGAGATTAAGGTGCTTCAGGTTCAATTTCCCAGTACCTGTGTAAAGCCAGATGCACAAGGTGACACATACATCCAGCTTTTGTTTGCAGTGGCTGGAGGAAGCCCTATTGTGCCCATTCTCTGTCTCTCTCTCTCTCAAGTAAACAAATAAAATATTTTTTAAAAAGGAAAAGGATAAAAACAAAAATAGAAAGAGGGCAGACAGGGTGGAGGGCATACCCTTCTATCTAGTGTCTGTGTGTCCAGGACTTACATGATGGCCTCAATACTATAAGAAACCAGGCCATGGTGCTTTGCACGATGGTTATGTCATTTCATTTCTTACCACCCTGAGCAGTAGAACTGGGAAAATTGTGGTTTGTCTTGAATATTGGGATCTGGGACAACTTGGAGGAGGGACTGTGACGGCACTATGTCCTTAAAAAACAGCTTTGAAGTGGCTAGGTGCAATTTGTTGCTTGTGCTCTGTATGCTCTCCATGGGATGGTAGTCACTGGTTTTGAAAAGGTTGAGGTTCTGGCATGGGTGCACTTTCATTAGACTTGCCTAACCAACTCACTCAGTATAATAGTGACTTTAAAAAAAAAAAAAACAACAAACATGCATTATCTGAGATAGTGCGCAAGCCCTCCTCACTAGATTTAATGGAAAAAATATTGATTCTGCTAGCTTAGGCTTCAAAGTGATGAGAGCCCCTGCATCCATCAATGATGCAGCCCTCTGTGTCCTCCAAGGGTTAAACTTTGTGCTGTAAACCGTGCTGCAAATTACTGCTGTTTTAGCATCTTTGTATTTCTGGAACTCCATGTCTGACACTGCTGGAGAGATTATCTGAAAACAGCTGGGAAAGAACATCTGCCTCAGAATTTGAACAACTTTTCTTTAGTGAGCTAAAGTTCTTCATTTCAGATAAAAGCATTATTATTGATCTTTGGAATAATTTCTCTATTAGCAGAAGTTCCTTGTTGAGGCAAAAATGTGGGGCAATGTAGATGCATCGTGGTAGGATTTACTTTCTTCGCTTCTCTTTAAAAAATAGAATTTATTGTTTTTTACAAAGCTGTTTTGGGTTCATAGCAACATTGGGCAGAAAGTGATGTTCCCACATATGTAAAGCAAACCTCATGTCAATACCTGCCACTACATGCTATGTTACTTATAACTGATGATGGTACATTGTCACATGGTCACTCAAAGTCTATTGTTTATGTTAGATCTCATTTATGGTGCTGTGTATTCTGTAGATTTTGATAAAGACGTGTTATCAGTCTATAATTACAGTGTTGTTCACAGTGTTTTCTCTGCCTATTAGTCTGTGTGTTCTATTGTCTATTCCTCTCCTCCAGTCAGTCCCCAATCCCTAACCAGCACTGGTCATTTTGTTGCCTTCTTTGTTTTTCCTGCACCAACATGTCATATAGCTGGAATCATGCAATTACATCCTCTTCAGATTGCCTTGTTTTGATGAGTTATATGCAGTTAAGTTTACTTCATGTCTTTTTGTGTCTTTATATCTCATGCATCTGTCAACTTAGTTCCTAAAGGACATCTTAGTTGCTTCCAAGGTTTGGCAAATGTGAATGAAATTGCAGTGAGTATCCCTGTACAGTTTTCTTTCTTTCTTTCTTTTTTTTTTTGTATGGACATAACTTTTCCTAACTTATTTGAGGAAATATATGTGCTGGGTTGTTTCATTGTCTTTAAGGTGCTGGTTTCTTTCATAGCAGATAGCTAGCATATATTGTGGAACCACCAGGTGTCAGAATTTTCAGTAGATTATATCATCTCAGCTTCATGACTATTTCCCTTTAATACATGAAAATACTGATGCTTAGAAAAACTGAGAAATTTTTTGAGACATTTGAACAAATTAAAGATTTAAACAGAGATATTTCTGGTCTCAGAGTCTACTTTTAAAAATTATTATTTTTTGTGTGCATGTGTATGCATGGTTAAATGCATGTGTGTGTGTGTGTGTGTGCATGCCAGAGGTTGGTATGGAAGAACCAGCTTATAGTCTCCACCCTTGTTTTCCCTGTCTTGAACTACAAGGACCCTTGCAGGATACACATGGATTCACTAATTTGCATGTGGCAACTGTACCTATTCTCTTCCAGCACTTGTCTTTTGCCCATCTTCAGATGTAAGGTACACATTGGGCTATGGACCTTCTTTGGGCGTATGGACCTAGGAAAGAGGTCTACAGTTGTTACAGGAGGACTGTGGCTACTTGGGTGGGGAATTTGTGGGCTTGTGTGGTCCAGGGCATACATAGATGGTACAGGATGTAGGCTCTGGGTAAGTTTATTTGACCTTGTTTCCATAGTGCAGTGGAGAGGGGAGAAGGGAGGGAATGGACAAGGAACTCCAAACTTGGAACCAAGTCAAGGTATCTGTGGCTCAAGTTTAAGGCTGGAAGAGGAATCATGTGTCCTGGCTCACAGATGAGAAAATTGATGCCATGGACATAGTGAATTTCTTAAGGTCTCCTGGCTGGTTAGTGACTGCTCAGGGCCATCTTCATTGTTGGAAAATTTCATAAGGCTTGCCTTATGGGATTGTGTTTTTCTGTTTGACTCTCTATCCATACTCATGGTTTTAACTTGCCACATTTTCAGACACCTTTGTTGAACTGAAATTTAAAAAAATTGAAAGGTTCAGAAATAAACAATTGATAAACTGTAAATTGTGCTTCTTTCTGAGTAGCATGATAAAATAGCCCAGTGTCCCACTCAGATGTGGGTCATCTCTTTCTCTAGTGTAGCTACTGCATATCACAACGTGTTCATTAAGTTTCCCATAGCTATCTTGGTTATCAGATGGTATATAGCTGCACAGTACTGTTTGTATACAAGTGATCTTTATTTTACTTGAGACTGGCATCAATGTGCAGGGCCAGTGATACTGGCAATTCAAGTATGCCAAAGGGAAACTGTAAAGTACTTTCTGTAAGTATCTTCTCACATCATCATAACAAGAAGGGTGGAAAAGTACAAAAAGATACTTTAAGGAGGCTGAGGAGATGGCTCAGAAGTGAAAGGCCCTTGCTTATAAGCTGCTTGACCCAACTTAGAGCCTCTTCAGTACCTACATAATGCTGGAAGGCAAAGTGGTACACACTTGTGAACCCAGTGCACTTACTGAAATGGGACGTGGATCTAGGAGAATCTGTGGTCCAACTAGATGCAATAGCAAAGCAACAAGAGAGACCCTGACTCAAAGAAGGAGAGGACAGATACCTTGAGGTGGTCCTCTGACTACCACACAAACACACACATTGTGATAACACATGTGCCCAGATACACATATAAATTCATATATATGTATATAATATATGAAAATAAAATAAAAAATAAGGTATTTTGAGAGCTAAACCACATCTACATACCTTTTATTATAGCATATTGTAATTTGTTGCGGTAAGCTCCACCTTGCTGGGACAAACTTCCAAACAGATGGTTTATGGAAGAAAGGGATTTATTTCAGCTTACAACTCCAGGGGAAGCTCCATCAGCAGTAGAGGAAGCTGCTGACTTCTATACATCCAGGCAAAGAGGAAACAACTGCAGCAAGAAAACATGAAGCAGCAGCTGGAACAGCCAGAGTTCAAAACTCTCCCTCCATACCTTTGGGCTGGAATACAGATCTGTCCCCAGTGACACCACCCCTCCACCATAGCAGGAGTTTGCCTGCTAGGGGCTGAAGGTGCAAATTCAATTTTAATAAAACACCTGAGTCCATGGGGCCACATATTCAAACTACCACATGATGTATTTTCATAAGTATTGATTTATACTTATAAATAAAGCTTTTGTGTTTAATTTACACATAATAATTATATGTGTTTATGAAGTATATTGTGATACTTTAATAAATATGTAAAATGTTGACTGATTAAATCAGCAAATTTAGCATTTTCCTATCATTTCCTTATATTTGGATTTATGGAGCTCCTCTCTTCTAGGTATTCATAAGGTTAACAGGTTGTTGTGAATTAATTAGAATCACACTAGCATGCTATAGTCACCACAATTTTTTTGTCTGTGTTGTGGTACCTCTCACCGGCTTCTTTATCTCCCCCTCCACTCCATCTTCTCTGCCTCTAGTCTTTGCCAGTGGGCTCTCAGAACAGCATTTTCAGTTTCTACATATGAAAGAGAACATGTGGCGCTTGTTTTCTGGGTCTGGCTTATTTTCCCAGACAAAATGTCCTCTGATTCCGTCCACTAAGCTGTAAATAATGAGATTCATTCTAAGTATTTTTAATCTTTTGTGAATTATGAATCTGTACCCGATTCATAAATTCAACTTTACCATAGGTGAGTATTTGTAGAAAAAAAGTATAATTTACATAGAATTTGTTACAACTTGCAGGTTCAAGTATCCACTGTGTATCTTGGAAAACATCTGTAGATGAAAAAGAAAAGCTATCTTGTGTGCATGTGCAGAAACCCACCCCAGGGATCGCATGTTATTACCAAAGATCTTAAACACCTGCTATGAGTATCTTTTCTGCTCACAATCAGGTGCTTTTGAATGAACAAACAAAAGCATTTGCAGTTTTAAGGTGACATTACAAAATAATCAATGCCTCAGGAGATTTTTAAAGGCTAATTTGAAACTGTTGGGGACATCAGTTATGGAAGAATGCCCAAGTAATTCTCTAATTACTTCCTATGGAGGTCAGCTTATTGACGTGCTTGTGTGAGTCAACAAGCTCACTAAGAAACCATGGTTAGAAATGCGATCAACATAAAGTTAGTTGGAACAACCAGCAGATGTCTTTGATGATTTGCATATGAAATAGTCACGAGCTTTAGAAATCCATCTTACTGAGGATTGAAATATTTCATGTGTTTTACTTTATGTTGGAATGTACTGAAGGAAGCCTTCTATTAAAAGGTCATGTTATAAATGTCTCACAGTATTAAAATTGTTTTTTGGAGGCAAGCCCAACAGACTGAACTTTTTTTTTTTAATGCAAGACAGAGAATGACAGAGAGAGAATTGGTGTGCCAGGGCCTTCACCCACTATAATCAAACTCCAGATGTGTGTACCACCATGAGTGCATGTGTGACTGACCTTGGGTCACCTTGTGTGTCTGGTTTACATGGGATCTGAGGAGTTGAACATGGGTCCTTAGGCTTCACAGGAAAGTGCTTTGAACTCTAAACCATCTCTCCAGCCCTTAATTTTTTTTTTGTTATTTATTGATTTTTTTATAAATAGACTTCACTCTTAGACCTCCTAACCCTTGCTCTGATTTGGTTGAGGGTCTTCTTCGGTGGGGCTATTGGTATTCATTGTGGGGACCAAGAGGCCTCAACTAGTCTCTTCTCACCCACACTGAGAGTCTTAAAATCTTTCTGCTTCCTCTTCTGCCATGTTCTCTGAGCCTTGCTGGGCAAGATAGAGATCTGATTTGGTGTTGCTTTCTCTGTCGTCTCTGGATCTCAGATGAGATTTGGGTAACTGCAGTGTCTGTCTCCATCTCCCTGGAACTGGATTTTAGGCTAGCAATGACAGCAGTATTCATGTCACCGTGTCCTCTGCAGTAACTTCTGGGCCTGGGGAAATGATGAAGTGGTGGTGACCCATCTCATGGTAGAGAGTTGGCTCTCTATTCTCGATGTATCAATGTATTCTGCTGCTCCTTATTCCCCATCAACCAGAAGTGAGAGTGGTTTGAATGAAAGGGGATAAGCATAGTTATTAGCAAGATTTATTGATATATATGTCCACTCTTCTTAGATAGCAGTAGAGGTGTTTTTTTTTTTTTTTTTTTTTGGTGTGTGTGTGTGTATCCTATTGATTTTTCTGTTCTAGAAAATCTGGCATGGTTCCCAGAGCCAGATATGAGTTTCCACTGACTGAGTGGATCTCATGTCCCATCTGTGAGTGGTTGGTTGCCTGCATCAGCTTTGTGCCACTATTGTACAGGTGTAGACTTCTTGCTCTGCTGGTTGATTTTGTATCTGGCACAATCTCCTGTTTATTCAATCTGTTGGCAACCACTATTCTCCATTTGCTCTCATAGCACTTTCCAGCACTCTGAGGGCTAGCTGGGAGGGACCTGGATTCCCTCTGAGTTCCAGCATGGTCACTTGATGTCCTGTGCCATAAGCTCTTAACCTCTTAACCTCTTAACTTTTGCAGGTAACCAACTGTTTTGGCAATGGCCTATAGTATTTTAGGGACCTCATGTTTCCCAAACTAAAAGCTTGCTGTGGGGATAAACCCAATCTGGCCTTGGGCATTACTAGCCAGAGCCAATGATTTCAGGCTTATGCTCCCTCTGCCTTTTCTATGTGGCTCTTCTGTTTGGCTCTCCCCTCCCCCTTATTGAAGGTAATGACTCTTAGGCTGGTACCTCGCAGTGGTTTTAATTTGCATTTCCCTGATGAGTTAAATATCAAACATCTCTTTCTTATCTCTCTTTCTTTCTCTTTGCTTTCTCTCTCTCTCAAATGAATAAATACTTTTTCAAAAATAAGAGACACACATTGGACTAAATATGGCCAACTCAAGGGTCAGTCCCAGCCAAGGTGGGTCCCTACATCTCTGCCATAGACATTAGTCTTGTCTTTTTGGTGGGGACAGAGGCTGGACAGTCAGAGACAAAGTGCTGGAATGTGGACAGACTGCTGAGGCTGGATTCTGGTTCTGTCTGGGCCTGGTTTCTCCATGAAGCATGTGAGTCCCAGGATGGGGCCCACAGGACTCAATTTTTAGGGGCTCAGGAAAATGTCCTTATTTTGTTTAAAATCAGAAGAAAAGGGCTGGAGAGATGGCTGAGTGGTTAAAGCCTGTAAAGCCAAAGGACCCAGGCTTGATTCCCCAGGACCCACATAAGCCAGATGCACAAGGGGCACATGCGTTCAGAGTTCATTTGAAGTGGCTAGAGGCCCTGGCATGCCCATTATCTCTCTCTCTCTCTCTCTCTCTGTCTCTCTCCTCTCTCTCTCTGCTTGCAAATAAGTAAATAAAATCTTAAAAATTCTTTAAAAAAATAAAAATATCAGAAGGAAAAGAAAACAATTTCTTGGCTTGGGAGATGGCTCAGCAGTTAAATGCACTTGCTTGCAAAGCCTGATGGCCTGGGTTTGATTCCACAGTACACACATAAAGCCAGATGCGCCAAGTGGCACACGTATCTGGAGTCCATTTGCAGTGGCAAGATGCCCCAGCCAGCGGGGAGTTGAACAAGGACTCAAGAAGAAGCTAACCTGGGTGGGAAAAGGCAAACAGACACAAGAAGGAGACCATGCTAGGTGTTTGTCAAGGCCTTGAGATTTTATTCTTACATGTAGGTTTATATAGGGTTGTAGGGGGAAGGGGACGTGGTCAGGGCAAGGAGTTGTAGGGGGAAAGGGATGTAATTAGGGCAAAGATCACAGAGTTACTGGTTAAACCGCAATGCCTTTGTTTTTTCATCAGCACAGGATTGGGGAGTGTTTAGCCAGGTGTACGATCCCATTGTTTCTGGTAGTTGAATATTAGGTGAGGAAGTAGAAACTTAACTTGCTATATGGCAGTCTTTGTTTCTGGTAGTTGAGTATTAGGTGAGGAAGTAGAAACTTAACTTGTTATATGGTTATGGCGGTTTCTGTTAACACGGCCGAGGTTTGGTTCATAGCTCCCAATAGCAAGAGACCCTGGTACACCCATTTCTCCCTCCCCTCTTTCTATGCAAATAAATAAAAAGAAAATATTTTGAAAAGCAAAAAAAAATATATATATATATCAAACATCTCTTTAGGTGTTTAATGGTCATTTGTATTTCTTCCTTTGAGAACTTTCTGTTCAGTTTCCTGTCTCATATATATATATTTTTTGAGTGGGGTGCTTGCTTTTTTTGTTGTTTAGATTTTTTGTGTTTGTAGGTTCTAAATATTAAACCTTTGTCACAGGTGACAAAGCTGGTGAAGATTTTTTCCCATCCAGTAGGTTGTCTGTTGACCTTTTTGATGGTTTGCTTATCTGTACAATAGCTTTTTATTTTCATGAAGTCCTTGTTGTTGTTTTCCTAATTCCCTGGGCTACTGGAGCCTTATTCAGAAAGTCTTTCCTTATGCCTTATACCTTGAAGTGTTCTTCCTAATTTTGCTTGTAGTCAGTTTAGAGTTTTAGGTCTTACAGTGAGGTTCTTGATCCATTTTGGGCTTGAGTTTTGTGCAAGGTGAGAGGAGGGGCTCTATATTCAATCTTCTACATGCGGCTATCAAGTTTCTATTGCATCATTTGCTAAAGATGCTGTCTTCACGCCAGTGAGCGCTTTTGGCTTTGTCAAAGGTCAGGTAGCTATAGTTACTCAAACTCATACTTGGATCTTCAATTCTATTCCATTCATCTTTGTGCCTGTTTTCATGCCAGTCCAGTGCTGTTTTAATTATTATGGCCTTATAGTATAACTTGAAATCAGGTATGGTGATATCACCAGTGGTGTTCCTTTTGCTTTGCTTACTTTTATTTTTATTTTACTTTTATTTGTTTATTTATTCATTTGATGGAGAAAGAGTGTATGTGTGTGTGTGTGTGTGTGTGTGTGAGAGAGAGAGAGAGAGAGAGAGAGAGAGAGAGAGAGAGAGAGAGAGAGAGGGAGAACAGGTACACCAGGGCCTCCAGCCACTACAAAGGAACTCCAGATGCACATGCCCCCTCATGCAACTGGCTAACATGGGTCCTGGGGAATCAAACCTGGGTCCTTTGGCTTTGCAGGCAAACACCTTAGCCATTAAGCTATCTCTCTAGCCCGATGCTGAGTACATTTATGTATATCCAAGGGCCTTTATACTTTCATATGAATTATCAGACTGTTTTTTTCTAATTCTGTGAAGAATGTGGCTGTGATTTTGACTGAAATTTTATTGAATCTATAAATTGTTTTTGGCAGGATGGCCATTTAAGCAATATTATCTCTTTTAATCCATGAGCATGGAAGGTCATTCCATCTCCTCATGTCTTATTTCAGCTCTTTCTTCAGTGATTTTTGTTTGTTTGTTTTCATTGTATAGGTCTTTTACTTCCTTGGTTAGGGACATTCCAAGGTATTTGCTTTGTGTGTGTGTAAATTGAACAGCTTTTCTGATTTCTTTTTCCATATTGTTGTCATTGATATATACAAAGGCTAGTGATGTTTGTGTGATGATTTTATATCTTACCACTTTGCTGAAAGCATTTATAACTTTTAGGAGTTAAAATTTTTTTTTCTTTATTTATTTGAGAGACACAGAGAGGGAAAGAGGCAGACACAGAGAGAATGGGCACACCTGCGCCTCCAGCCACTGCAAATGAACTCCAGATTGCACGCACCACTTTGTGTATCTGGCTTACGTGGGTACTGGGGAATCGAGCCTCGAACCACGTTCCTTAGGCTTCACAAGCGCTCAACTGCTAAGCCATCTTTCCAGTCCAGGAGTTTGTTTATTGATAGAGAATTTTGGTTCTGATCGAGGTGGATGATGCTTTTGATGTATTCTTGAATTTGGTTTCCAAGAATTTTATTGAGAACTTTTGCATCTAAATTCACTAGGGATATTGGTCTGTACTTCTCTTTTCTTGTTGTGTCTCTGGTTTTGGTATGAATGCAATGCTTCATAGAAGGAATCAGGGAGTTTTCCTTCTTTTCAATTGTGTGGCATAATGAGAAAAATTGGATTTAATTCTTCAATGAAGGTTTGGTATAATTCAGCAGTGAAACTGTCCGGGCCTGGACATTTTGTTGTTGTTTCTGAGAAGCTGTTAATTGCAGTTCTAATCTCTTTGATGTTATAGATCTTTGAAATATGCCTAAATGTTTCTCCCAATTTCACTGAGGTCTGTTGTAACATCTCCCTTTTCATTTCTGATCTGGCAACCCATGAATTATTTAATAGTGCATTGTTCAGCTTCAAGATGTTGCTGGATTTTCTGTTGTTTCCCTCGTTAATTTTCCTGAATATGTTGAGACATGTTTTATGCCCCAATATATGATTATTTTAGAGAAGGTTTCATGAGCTGCTGAGAGGAATGTGTGTTTGATTGTAATATCCTCTTCTATTGCTCTTTGGATGAGTATGAAGTATCTTTATTTCTTTTGATTACTTTTGTCTCAAAGTCTATTTTGTCTGATATTAGTACAGCTACTCCTGCTTGTTTCTTATTTCCATTAGCTTGGGATAACTTTTCCTATCCTTTCAACCTAAGTTGGAGTCTATCTTTATTGGAAGGTAAGTTTCATATAGATAGCCAATGGATGGGTCCATTTTTCTGATCCATTCTTTAAGCCTGTGTCTTTTGATTTGGGGCTTTGAGACCATTGATGTTTAGAGTTATAACTATGAGGTATAAGTTAATCCCTGTCCAACTGGAAGCTTTGTGGAGTTTGGTGTTTTGTTGGACTTTATATGTTTTCATGCTTGTTATACTCATGGCTGTTATTTTCCTGCCTGTAGACTTTTAGGTATGATTATTTATCTCTTCAGTTTAGGTTACTCTATGCAATATTCTCTGTAGGATTGGCTTAGTGCTCACGTAATTGTATACCTGGCTTTTATCATGAAAAATAAATTCTTTCTCTTTCAATTATGAGGGATAATTTTGCTGGGTACAGTATATTGCATTGCAACTGTGGTCTTTTAGAATTTGAAAGCTCCATTTCAATCCCTTCTAGCTTTTAGTTTTCATTGAAAAATCAGAGTTAATTCTGATGGGTTTACCTTTGTATATAACAAGCTGTTTTTCTCTTGCAGCTTTGTTTTCAGTGTTGAGAGTTTTTATTTTATTTTGTTTATTTATTTGAGGGAGAGAGAGAAAGAGGCAAAAAGAGAGTAAGTACCCCAGGCCCTCTAGCCACTGCAAATGGACACCAGACACCATGTGCCACCTTGTGCATCTGCCTTATGAGGGTACTGGGGAATCAAACCTGGGTCATTAGGCTTTGTAGGCTAGTGGCTTAACCACTAAGCCATCTCTCCAGCCCTAGAGTTTTAACTATAATGTGATGTGGGGAATTTCTTCTCTGGTTTTGTTTAGTATTCTGAGAGCCTCTTGTACTTTGATGGGGATCTCTTTCATGAGGCTAGGGAAATTTTCTTGAAGATGTTCTCTATACATTTGGCCTATATATTCTCCCCTTCTTATATACCAGTGGTTCAAATATTTGGTCTCTTTAAGTTCCCTCATATTTTATTCACATGTTTTTTTTTAATTTATCATCGCTTTTGTACTTCCATATCATTTCCTCTGTCTTGTCCTCCGGTTCTGATAGTCTATTCTCCATATGGTTTACTCTGTTGGTGAGGCTTTTTTGGGAGCCTTTCCAAAAAGTTATTTCATTGTTGCTGTCTATTATGTTTTTCTCTAGTATCTCTATCTCTTTGTGAAATCCCAATTTCATTTCTTGATTATACTTGCTTATTGTTTCTTGCAATTCATTCCTGCATTCAATTATATCCTCATTGAGGTTATTCCGCTGCCCATCAAGATAATTTTATTGTTGCTTCTCCTCCATTTCCTTTATCCTTCTAACAATTTACTTTTGATTCCCTTCAATTTTTTTTTGAGATGTATACTGAGTTCTTTTTGTTGATTCTTTTTCCATTTCCTTCAGCCAGGCTTTGAGTTCTTTCTTGAATTCTTTTTGTGGATTTTCTTCATTCAGCTATGCTTTAAAATCTTTTGTGAGTTGTTTATTTCAGTTCTCAAGTAATTCTTCCATCCTTCTGTCCATGGCCTCGTTAGGTTTGTTGAGTATATTTTTTTCATAGCTTTGTTTTGGGATTCTATGGCTGAAGTTCCCTCTAGGTCTGCAATGGGCACTTTCATTATGGGGCTAGGTGTCCTTGGTGGAGATCTTTTGGCTTGATGTCTTATGTTCTTTCTTTTGTAATGAGGTTTGCCAACTTTTGAAGTATTTATCATGTTTTTCTAGGACTGCAGCTATTAGTATCTTGTGGAATATGTATTGATTGCCTTTTTCAGGTTTTGTCAAAGTAGGAGAAGGAAGATGGTATATTCACAGGTGTTGGTTGGGGGCTTTAGAGTCTGAGCCAGGACTTTCTTGTGTATTTAATCTCCTGGCAATTCTGGGTAGGGCTCTGGGGTGCCTGAAGATCTAAGTGACTAGGCAGGGTCCTGTTATCTTACTTCCTGGTCTTTGGTGGTGGGCTTGGCTATGGCAACTGGTGGAAGGCAGGGCAGGGGAGAGTTGGGATCCTACTTGTGGGGGTGTGGATCTCAGTCACAGTGGTTATGGGGCCTGTGTTTGTGGAGATGGTCTGGTATTGATGATTACAGGTGGATGTGCGGAGATCTGGTGGTTCTCTACCTGTCCCTCATGAATGTGCCAGGGAACTGGTGCTTACCTGCCTCACATGAGCATGCTGCCAGGGAATCACCCCCCCCACAGAATCAAGTTACTGGGAAACCTGCATCTACCTGCCGCAAGTATTAGGTTTCTTTATTTGAAACAGTTAATTCCTGATATTTTGGTTTGGTACATTTATAAATATCATTTAAATAGATGTATTAACATTTTAACATCATTTTTACGATGTACATTTGGTAATTTTGTAGTTACCTTTGTGTTTCTGGTGCAAAACTCCCAACCAAAAGCAGATCATTGGAGGAAAGGATTTATTTTGACTTACAGTCTTGAGGGGAAGTTCCATGACAGCAGGAGAAAGATGGTAGAGCAGAGGCTGGACATCACCTCCTTGCTACAGCAGGTGGCAGACAACAGCAGGAAAGGGAGCAAATCTGTGGCAAGGGACAGCTGGCTATAATAGCTTTAAGCTTTCCCTCAACAACACCCCTCCTCCAGTAAAGCTCCACCTCCCAAGTTACCATCAGCTGGGAACCGAAGATTCAAAACACATGAGTTTATTGGGTGGGGGGGGACACATAATTCAAACCACTACATTATGCCCTGATCCTCATAAATTGGTAACAATCAGAGATTTAAAATGGAATGCATTCAGTCTAAGTTTAAAAATACTTAGAGAATTTATCAATTCTTACACTGTTCACACATCCCAATAGCCCCAAGGCATTTTAACTGTGAGCTGGAAAACCAAAAGACATAATGGCACAGAGTAAACATTCACACTGCAAATAGGACATTGTGAGAAAAGATCAAACTAATGTAAGATCTACAAACAGGGCCAACATCAAATTCTATAGCGCCAAGTCTGACATCTCTAACTAGTGATTGAAGTCTTTAAAGTTCTAGTTCCTCCCATCCAGCTTGGCTGCTCACAGCCTGGGGAAAAAAATCCATCCCAAGGCAGCAGCTTTCCTTGGCAGTCATCTCATTGTCGTAGCATCTCCTGTGGTCTCCACTGTAGCCCAGACTGTATCTTCATGGCTCTCTATTGAGCCCCCACACAGGCATTCCAACAAGCCTGCCTCAAATTGCCTGGGAGCCATTTCCAAAAACAAACCATAGTGTAAATCCAATGACCCTCACTTTTGTGCATTTTGTTTTTCTGAGGTTGGATCTTGCTCTAGCCCAGGCTGACCTGGAATTCACTATGTAGTCTCAGGGTGGCCTTAAATTCACAGGGATCCTTCAACTTCTGGCTCTCAAGTGCTGGGATTAAAGGCATGCACCACCCCACCACACCCAGCTTCCTGTATTTTTTTGTAATCCCATAGTATCAAATTTGTTTTATAATCCCATAGTATCAAATTTGTTAATCTGAAGGGAGAATAAAGCCAACCTTGAAGAGCAGCCCACTCCTTCAGCCTTTAGGTCCCTTACTTTCTGCTGTGCCAATGCAGAAGAGCTGGCCCCACCTCAATGGTGGTAATCTCTCAAACAGTGGCAGCTGAATGGGTGCTATCTATAGCCTGAAACTTTTGTTTCATTTTGTGCCATATCCATCTGCTCACACCAGTCCATATCTGTGCAACACAACCCTGCACAATTCTCGGGACACAGGAAGATGCAGTAAGCTTCTCGCATAAACTGTTCCTAGTGTAGTCCAGATAAAGCTCTTTCTTCCCTTCACAAGTCAAGTCTGCACAGTCCATTGAAAATCACTTGTGTGATGAACTGGAAGAAGCTTGTATTGATTGTTAGTATTTATCTCTTTTGTTTGAGTACTAGTTTATAAAGATAAACCAAAGATCTTCAGATAGTGAATATGTTTTTCAGTGTCACTGGGTATGGTGGTCTAGATAGGATGAAAGAATGAAGATTTCATTTACTTCCTAATTGATTTATTTTCTTAAATGGAAAATACTGTGAAAAGATAACACTTTTATTTTCCCCAGAACTTCTTCCTTTTCTTCTTAGGCTGAAAATGAGATAATATATTATAGAGTTAGGGCTCTGAGTTCTAGGATCAGAGTCCCTTAGTTCAAATCCCAGCATTATTACTTATTATATATAGAGTTTGGAGAAATATATCTAAACTTATGATCTGTTTTTCACATTTCTAAAACAGAAGCTTACCTATGAGTCAAGTATGGGCATATATGTGAAGTCTTGCTCATCATTCACTTGTGGGCATATTAATCAAAGTAATACTAATGATAGTCTTATTTTTAAACTACTAATACTGTTTTGATCCTTTCTTCAATTTGTTCAGATTTTCATGTGAGCAAAAATTGTATTTAGGCAACAAAATAGGCTATTAAGGATAGAGTGGAAATGCAGTCAATAGAAAGAGGTAGAGTTCTTCCTCTATAAAATCATCAATGTAATTTCACAAATGCTACTATGAATAGTTATTATTTTTAGATCATTAATAACTTTTTAGGACTATGGCATTTTAATATTCATAACTTTATATTTTATGAAGAGAATATGTTTTATTTCTGTCATTGGCCACTGCCCCAATTTAGGCTCATTCCTCAGAATCAAGTCTCCCTCCAATAAGAAGATATCATTGTCAGGCTGTACTTAACAAGCAGTCAGGAAGAATTACTGTTCTAGGACAGAGATGGAAAGAGTCCTCTTTCTTGATTAGTTGAAGCATACTAAGAAAGTTATCATTCCCCTGTTTATAGTGAGAAGAAAGGTGAGTACTTAATGTTCTTTTATAATTCTGAGAGAGGAAAATAGTGAGAAATAGGCAAATGGAGAAAAGGCCCTTGCATATGAAAGTTTTTGTCATCAGGGAGTAGTGAAGTGTTCAGACTGACCACTTTGATAAAGAATGTACCAAGCTTTGTGAGACAGCTATCATTTCCTTTCAAATTGTGAATTTTTAATGGGGTCCTACCTTAGAATGTCTTACTGGGGTATACCACCCCATAGTTCTATACTTTAAAATTAATCAAGTGGCAAAGAAATTCGATTTGCTTTCCATCTCTGGAGGAGAGTGGATTTTCCAAAAATAACCACAGGCTGCATGATGCCATTTTTTTTTCCCACTGGCAAGCAGCTGAAATGGGTTTTTAACCTACTCTCTTCACTATTTTTGGTTAAGAACTCAGGAAAAGTATAAATGTAAGCATAACGTGGGAAGTCTTGGAAGGTTTATGGGTGTTGGGGTGTCAGCATTAGTTTGGAAGTGGATTATTCCTTCCTTAGGGGATTATATCTATAACACCACACTTACTCTTATCTTTTGGATGATTTGAAACATTTGTGTGGCATTCCAGCAGGGATCCATTCCCCCTTTTACATCACCTAGAAAAAAGCTTGCATTTGATTCAGATTTTATTCTCTGAGAATTTTCAGCTTCTATTGGAATAGGCATCTGTAACTTGCAATGTTAGAAAAAAAAAATCAGAAGACATCAAGAAAAACGAAGCTTAGTTCATTATAAGAGTCCAGTGACCTTGGAAAGCACTTGCTGAATGGTAGCTGTCACTACTAATACAAACAAAACAGGCTAACAGGGCAGAAATCAGCTGTTAAATCTGGCCACTTCCTTCCACTTCTATATTTAAGTTGGATTTGTAATGAGCAGGCCATCTCCCCGAACCTCTCTTCTCTGTGTGGGGATCTGCAGCAAATTTGTAATTCCTGATTGTCAGTCTGCTGAGATGCAAGCATACAAAAAGATGAAGATGACAGAGTGGAAAATAGGAGGAAAAAGGAATCTGCTGAAAACTAATTGTGATTCTAGCCTCATTAGTGCCTATTGATCGCCAGGCTTCCTCCTTATGACTGCGGTCCAGGTGAAGGGGTGGTTTGTAGGAAACACACCTGCTCCCTGACTCTTGGTCTTCTCCATGGGAGTCATTCTGACAAATGATCCAATGAGCACATTTCCAGGCCACAGAAATGCAGGTGCCATTAGCCTGTCATTTTGAGGCACTCTGGAAAGGAAATGATAATTCTAAAGACCTAAAGATTGCCTTGTTAGAAGTGTTCTCAGAACTTTTGTACAATGTAAACAACAAGGTTTGCATAACAACAACTAAGACAAATTGGCAAAAAAAAAAAAAGTGAGGTCATTCACTGTAGAAGACTCAGTTTTGTTAATAGGATAATTGCAAGGCATGAAGTGAGGGGGTTAGGGAGCTTTCTCATTCTTTCAGATTTGTCTCCTGTCAGCTGAAGTGAAAGGGCTTTCTCATTGCAGCCCAGGTGGAAAGCCAGTGGCATGACTGAGTACGGCTTCACTACTTGCCAGCTGTGCCAACTTCATCATGTTAATCAAGCTCTGAAGCTTCCGTTCTCTAATGCCTTTTCTAAAATGGGAAAGTTATTGCTCCCCCCTCCCACCCCCGCCACCTTATTGGGCTTCTGTGAGTCTAAATGTGCTATGTGTGTGGAGAGTTTTGTTTTGTGGCCAAGTAAACCTAGAAGCATTTTGGAAGTGGTTCATTTCCTTGTCCATGCTACTAGCATGTGCTTTCAGAATTGCTGGGTGTTATACTCTGCTTTCTTTTAGCATGCTGGCCTCATACACCAGAAAATATCACCTTGGAGACTGAAAAGTGGGTTCTGAATGCTCAAAATCATTTGCTTACATCTAACAAAATATTGAGTCTCTTAGAAATGATGCTGTAGGCATAACAAAAATAAATTGAAAATCCAGGGAGCTGCCCATCTCAAAGATGGAATTTAAAAGTCTTGTATTCAAAGGTATGCAAAGCAATAGTCGGTATTCATAAATGATTAGACTGTTGCCACACAAAGAGTTTAATAGTAATGGGAATGTGTTATATAACTATGAGCGCCATACTTTATTTACCTATTTACTCTCATGTATTCATTCTGTAAGTGTTTAATTCTGAGTTGGTGTCAGCCATTTGGATAAATGTTGGAAATGCCATGATGCAAGGCAGATTATGCCTCTGATCACATGAAGCTAGCATTTTTATGGAAAAATGAGCAAAAGTCATTAAGGAAACCACCAAATTATAAAAAAAATATAGTTACAGGGCTAGAGAGTGCCTTAGCTGTTAAAGTGCTTGCCTGTGAAGCCTAAGGACCCAGGTTTGATTTCCCAGTACCCACATAAGCCAGATGCACATGTTGGTACATGTGTCTGGAGTTTGTGGCCAGTGGCTAGAGGCCTTGGCATGTCCATTCTCTATCTGCCTCTTTCTCTCAAATAAATAAATAAAAATAGAAAAGAACTATTTGGGAAAACAATTAAAAACTATGGTAAGTAAAGTCTTCCTTCAGTGTTTGTAAAGGCTTGTTACCAGGACACCTCCCCATCAGCCTTTGTTGATACCAACATCTATGGGTGCTTGAGTCCCTTACATAATATAGTGAAGTGTTTGCATATGACTTATGCACATTTTACCTTATATTTTAAATCATCTCAAATTACTTACGATAATCAATACGATGTGTTTAGTTATCATATTGTATTGTTTAGGGAGTGACAAGGGAAAAAAGTCTGTACATGCTCAATACAGTGTGTACTGTGGGAGTAGATATTTTTGATTTGTGATTGGTTGAATTCATAAATGCAGAGCTCATGGATATGAGGGATGGATTTGAGATATTTGTGAAAGGAGTCAACATGAGCCTAGGATAGGAAGTAGAGAAAAACCTAAGAAAAGGGGTTAGCCATGAGTTGAGGAGAGGACATGCCAGGAAGAATGGGTAGGATATATAAGGGTCACTCATATGGCAAGGATACTTGAGGAATGGAATAGATACCTTGTGGCTAGAAAGCCTTTGGTCAAAGTTATGCAAGTAGTTGTGCCCCCCTGCTAGGACCTCCAAACAAGTTTCAAGGGAAGAGTGCCCTGAATCCATTAATTTCTCTATCTCTCTGTTGGGATTGAGAGAACATGTACTTGGATATATGATTCTGCAGCCCAAAGGAGAGAGCTGACCAAGACACAAATCTCGGAGTTGTTGAGTCACATGTATAGCAGCATTTAAAGCCATGTTAGTGGTCAAGAGCTCCCGTGAAATTGTGGAGAGAGGAGAGACGAGAGCTTAGTGAGCCAGCATACTTTAGAACTCAGGCAAAAGGTAACAAGAGAGACTGAAGAAGATGAAGAGGCAAGAGAAGGCAAAAGAAGATGCCTGAGCCTGTAAAAGCCAAGAGATAAGGCTAAAAGGCTTAGGGCTTTCGGGAGGAAGGGGATTATCAACCTTGTTGAAGGCTGGGAAGAAGCAGAAAAGAAGCAGACAGAGGGGATGTTAGTTCTGGCAACATGCAGATTGTCTTTGGCCATAACAGGTGAGCTGGTGGTTGGAGTCATGCTACAATGGGGTCACATTAAACTAAACTTAAGAGTCAATGTGGGTAAGTTGACAGTTTTGTAAACATCTTCTTTGAGAAGTTTAGCTATGATTAGGTCAAGGGAAAAGAAGGAATTTCAACAGATATGTTTCATGAGAGTTCATTTTCACATGATGGGAAGGTTGTTCCAGGGAAGTGGTAAACAAAGCAGCAAAGCTATTGAGAAGGTGACAGGAAGTTTTATCCACTGAGAAGGTGACAGGAAGTTTTATCCAGAGCCCAAGTGAAGGGATTCGATTTCCCTGAAGCAGGAAAATATCATAACATGAAGGAAAACAAATTTAGAATCATGAGATATGTAGCTTGTTAGCTTATGTATTTTCTGCCAATAAAGAATGGGCATGATCACCAGGTGAGGTTATAAATAGAGGAGGAAGCAGAAGAGACTTGAAAGAAAGCAGAAGGTGTAAAATGGTGAATCAGACACTAGCAAAATAGGCCTACAAGAAAAACAGAAAGCCTGGAATTGCTCTCCTTTCTTGAATGCACATGTGAGTTCAGAAATTTGAAGGGAAGTCTGCCCCTCAGAATGCAGGCTCTAGAGAGCAACTGTTATGTCTGTCTTCATTTCTAGTTTTTTGTTGTTGTTTTGTTTTTTTCTAGGTAGGGTCTTGCTCTAGCCCAGGCTGACCTGGAATTCACTATGTAGTCTTAGGTTGGCCTTGAACTCACTGCCACTCTCCTAGCTCAGCCTCCCAAGTGCTGGGATTAAAGGCGTGCACCACCACATCTGGGGAAGGGAGAGAGAGAGAGAGAGAGAGAGAGAGAGAGAGAGAGAGAGAGAGAGAGAGAGAGAGAGAGAGAGAGAGGAAAGAGAGAAAGAAAGCGAAAGAGAAAAGGCATGCCAGGGTCTCTAGCTGCTGTAAATAAATTCCAACTGCATGCATCACTTTCTGCAGCTGGCTCTGTGTGTACTGGGGAACCAAATGCAGGTTATTTGGCTTTGCTGGCAAGCATCTTAAGTGCTGAGCCATCCCTTCAGCCACTACTTTCATGATACCTGGCAAACAGTAGATACTCAAGAAATGTTCATTGAATGAGCAAGTTCAGGTCTTAGCTTGCTGTGGCAATATTTAGTTGCTCAGGTAGAGGTAGTGAAATGGGAGACTGGGCAGAGAACAGACAGGGAATTAAGGGTATTAGCAAGGGAGTGAGTATAATGGGCTCTAGCATCAGGAAGGACAGAGAGAGAGAGGAAAAAAAAAAGAAAAGCTAATGGATAATTAGCTAATGGATAGGGAGAGAAAGTGGTTTGTGGTGAGAGTTTGGCAGTAGGGATTCATATAGATGGCTTCTGGAAGAGTAAGAGGTTGTGGTTTCAGGGGGGCAGGTTTGAGCTGAGATTTGAGAACATGAGCAGATAGTGGTGATGGCATAGTTCTTGTGGGCCAAGCAAGCAGAGCAAAGAAAAAGTTACTCATGCTGAGGTGGTCAAAGAGCTCACAGGCCCTTTCTTGTTTTTCTCTAGCATCATCTGTTACATTGTAATTATAATCCCAATCCATTGGGAGGAGAAGATTAACTTTATAATGAGATCATGAAAGTTATAATGAAAATTTCCTAACTTTTTTAATCCAAACATAGAACCCAGCATGCCTGTCATGGAGATAAGGGTATTCACATGGTTAGTTGGAAAGCCAGCATATAGTAAGTAGTGATTTGGTCAACATGTATGTTAGAATTGAGTCATTTGCCACATAAGCTATCTAGAAAGAAAGACTACTGGAATATAAGTATAAATTTAATCTCACTTTAGTAATGGTTTACAGCCTCCTTCTCTAAATCAAGTATTGCTTTGATACCCAAACCAGATAGAGATACAAATAAAGAAGAAAATTATACACCAATACATGTCATGCTGAAATTCTCAATAACATATTTGAAAACCAAATTCAAGAACACATCTAGATCATATACCACATGATCAAGTAGGTTTTATTTCATAGTTGCAAGTATGGTTCAGCATACTAAAAAATTAAATGTAATATTTCACATAAATAGACTCAGGACATAAATTTTATACTAATTTCAATTGATATGGAAAATGCCTTTGACAAAATTCAACATCCCTATATGATAAAAGTCCTGGAGAGGCTAGGGATGGAAGGAACATTTTCAGTGTAATGAGGGCTAAACATGACAAACATATATCCAACATATTCTAAATGGGGAAAACCTGGAAGCCTTCTCAGTAACATCAGAAATAAGATAAGGGTCACTCTCTCCATCCCTAGTCAATATAGTACTTGAAGTCTTAGCTAGATAGACATGAGAAGGAAATAAAAGGGATACAAATAGGGAAGCTTGAAGTTAAAATATCTTTATTTGCACATAATATGATTCTATAATAAGGGACCCTAAAGACAAACAACAACAACAACACCAGAGTCAGTAAACAGTTTTGGCAAAGTGGCAGGATAAAAAAAATGCACATACAAAAACCAGTAGCTCTCTTATATACTAATGGCAAACATACAAAGAAGTCAGGGAAATAATCCTACTTACAGTAGCCTCAACAAAATCAAATACCTTGGAATAAACCTCAGCAAGGAGGTGAAAGACCCCTACACTGAAGCACAGAAGAAAGAAAATGAGAAATGTACTGGAAGATGGGAAACTCTCCCATGTTCATGAATTGGAAGAATTAGTATAATGAAAATGGTTATCCTGGCAGAAACAATGTACAAATTCAATGCAAATCCAATAAAAAATTCTAGTACCATTCTTCATGGAAATATTTTTAAAAGGCTAATTCTAAAATACATATGAAAGCACAAAAGACCATGGATTCCTAAAGCAATCCTGTGCAAAATAAACACTGTGGAGGTATCATTATAGCTGATAGTATCTTATTTATACTATAGGGTTAGAGTAATAAAAACAGCATAGTAATAGCACAAAACACACACATATAGATCAGTGGAATAGGGTAGAAGTCCCAGATATCAGTACATGAAACTCTAGGCAAGTTTATTTGGAATTATAAAATACAATTTATTTTTTCTTGATTTCTATACCATAGCCCCTCTACCTCATCCCCCTCTTCCCTCAATTTCACCCCTCCTTACTTGTGACATGTATAATTTTGTCCATCCTTCTCTACTCTTCCCAATCATCTCTTTATACCCCTTTTGGTAATGGTTCTATCTTTACAGGTTTTATTCACATTTCCCCCCTATACATACATACTTATAGATATTTTAAGATATTATACTAAGGCTAGCACAGAGGACAGACTATGAAGTTTTGGGCTTTCTGAATTTGACTTACTATGATTCTTTCAAGATCTATTTTCCTACAATTTTCACAATTTCATTCTCCATACTGCCGAATAGAATTCCATTGTGTTTATGTACCACATTTTCATTATCCACTCATCTGTTGCTGGGCATCTAGGCCCTCTCCCGTTCTTAGCTATTGTAAGTAGAACTGTAATAAACATGGATGTGAAAAGTATTTCTGTAGTAGAGTTGGAGTCCTTAGGGTATATCCCAGGAGTGGTATGACTGGATCATACTTTCTGAGAAATCTCCATACTGTTTTCCATAATGCTGGACTAGTTTATACTCCCACCAACAGTGGATGAGGGTTCCTCTCTTCTTGCATCCTTGCCAGCTTGTGATGTCTATTTTCTTGATGCAAGCCAACTAGGGCAAGATGATATCTCAAAGTTGTTTTGATTTGCATTTCCTTGATGACTAGGGATGCTGAACATTAAATACCTAAATACTTGTTGGCCATTTGTGTTTCTTCTGTTGTGAACTGTCTATTTCATTGGCCTATTTGATGAGTGGAAAATTAATGTTTTGGTGTTTAATGTTTTTGGTTTTTGTGTAACCTCTGGTTATTAGCCCCCTGTTTGAAGCATAGATGGCAAAGGTTTTCTCCCATTCACAAGACAGCCAACTGAGTTTTGACAAAGATGCCAGAAATACTCATTGTAGAAAGACAGAGTCTTCAACAAATAGTTCTTGGAATACTAGGTATTCATTCATGCCTTGAGGAATAAAACTAGACCCTTATCTCTTACTCTGCACAAAAAATCAACTCCAGATGGATCAAAAACCTCAATGTAAGACCAGAAACTCTGAAATTGTTAAAGGAGAAAAGTAGAGGATGCACTGCAAGATATGGGCATAGATAAGGAGTTTCTGAACAGTACTCCAGTCACTCAGGAAATAAGATCAACAATTAACACATGGGATCACATGAAATTAAAAAGCTTTTGTACAGCGCAAGAAACAGTCAATTGAGTGAAGATGCAGCCTTTTCCTCTCAGTTCACTTCATTCACACAGAATGGGCTAAAATCCTTGCAGCTACACATCTGAAAGAGGATTAATATCTAGAATATACAAAAAGCTCAAAAAAAAAATAAGCAGCAAGAAAACCACCCAATCAAAACATGAGTGATGAAACTGAACAGAATTATCAAAAGAAGAAATATAAAAAGGTAATAAGTATTTTTAAAAGAGTTTAACATCAGGGAAATACAAACTAAAAGTACTTTGAGATTTCATTTCTCCCTGGTCAGAATGGCTCTTATCAAAATAGCAAATTCTGGTGAGAGCATAGGAAAAGAGGGACACTTACTTGTTGTTAGTGGGAATGCAAGCTGGTGTAGCCATTAGGAAAATCAGCATGAAGGTTTCTCAAATAGCTAAAAATAGAACTACCCTATGACTCAGCTATACTACTCCTGGGCATTTCTTCAAAGGGTCTATAATCTACTTTAGAGATACTCATCCAGTCATGTTTATTTCTGCTCTCTTCCCCAAAGCTAGGAAGTGGAAACAGCCTAGATGTTATCAACAGATGAATGGATAATGAAAATGTGGCACATATATAAAATGGAGATTTATTTAGCTGTGAAAAGAAATTACATCCTCAGGAAAATGGATGGCACTGGAGTCAGATAACACAGGCTCAGAAATGCGAAATGTACGTGTTCTTTCTCATTTGCAGATCCTACTTTCTAATTTCTAGATTTCTGGCTATAAGTTGGAGTGTCTGTACAGGACAAGAAATTAGAAAGGGGCAATACAGGGAGGTATTGTGTGTGTGTGGGGGAGAGCATGGTAGAACATAGAAGACATGAAAGCAGAGGGAGACAATCCTGGGAGGGAAAAGCTTAAGCAGGGATGAGCAGTGAGGAATGAGGGAGAGAAAGGGATGATGGGAGGTTTAATCAAAATCAAGTATATGTGAACAAGCCATATAGAAACCTACTACTTGTCACACCAATTAAAATATAATATTAAAAAAATTTTGAGTGAAGATCCCCTAATGTGAGTGGATAAACTGCTACCAGAATCTGTAGGTTATTAATTATAAATTCCAATGTCAAGGATGAGACATTTCCAAGTGAGCTGTTAGTCAGGGACCCTGCCGAGGTCCCTAAAACAAGGGCTGTTTCCCATTGCTCTGGGTTGTCCACCAAAACTAGATGGCAAGTCCCTGTTGTTGAAGACACCACACCTTTTAGTTGCAATACAGAGAAACTAAGCTGCAACCGTCTCCATGTAGGCTTGCTTTCTTCATGCCAGAAGGCAGCATGCAAACTGCTGGAGGGAAAGGCCATCAATAGTTCCACTCAGATGTGAACCTTGTGCATTCCACAACCAGCCTGCCAGGCAAGATATGCCCATCGATACGCGAGTGGCGTGAAAGTTATGGGAGTAACTGTTAGGAGCAAGTAAAAATGGGATGTTAGAGGCAATAGTTAGAAGTAAAATGGGAACTGCTAGAAGCAATAATTAGAAGTAGAAATAGGGCACTCAACTCATAGAGTCTCTCTCTGTGTGTTGACACTTGCCACGGGGACTCTTCAGTAGCCTCAGCCTGGTACCAAGAGGAGCAAGGTCCAGACAGACCCAGACATTGCCACCTGTGGACCAAGTGAGGTCGCTTGTGGGTGCCCCAGGGGGTTAAGGCCAGGAGGCTAGGGTAGTTGAGAGGATAAGAAAAAGATAATTGGCTTAATTAACATGTGTGCAGAGTGAATAAGGTGTGTAAACTGAATCAACATAATCTGCCTCTTGACTAATGAATTTAGTGCCCTCGCTGCTTTCTGGTTGGGTTTGAGCCCCATTACACCCTGGTAATGTAAATCTGTCCAAAAATCTACAGCTAGGGACATAGGTTCTAGAGGGGAACCTACTACTGTGGTTATGCAAAATGGACAATATATCAAACTCCCTTTTAAATATCCATATTTGTTCCCATAGATTAATATTGCTTAATGCCTCTATCATAGAAGTTTCTTACTTCAGTTGACCATTGCTACTGCAGAGTTGCATAGCTGGAAAAATTGCTGAGGCTAAATGATTACTGTGTGCTCAGTTTCAAATACATAAGCCAGTGTCTCCAAGGCTCAGAGAACCTTGCAGAAAATGGGTCAAAAAGAATATAAGGATAGAAGGAGAGCTGTGGAATGTATTCTGGATACAACACTCGTGAGCTCATAGCAGGTGTGGTTTCCAGCACAAGACTGTGCCTGTAAACACTTCACCATCATTGAAGGAACGATGTATGAAATGCTGGGCCTACCAGAGTAGCTAATGACACCTAATGGTTTCTGGGACAGATGGAAGTCAGATTCGTCGGTGATGTAGTCACTGGTAAGTCGCCCATTCCACAGTAAATAACCTTCCACCCAGGATCATGCAAACAGTCCAGTGGGTTAAAATAAAAGGCATGAGAATAAAATGGGGACTAATGAGGAAGAATAAAGGTATTAACGGGATGGGAGAGTATCAGAGGGCACTTTGGGGGAATAAGATCAAAATAAGATCAAATGTATGACAATGGAAAAAATAAAAATTTAAAAATTCATTTTAAAAATATAAGGAAAGAGGAAAGAGAATGGAGGGGAAGAAAGAAAGGAAGAAAGGAAGAGACTGAAAGAAAGGAATTTAGGCAAAGTGGCACATGCCTTTTATCCCAGTACTCGGGAAAGTGTGGGTTAAAAAATTCATACCTGTGACACGAGAGGTAATATTTATTTTAGTTATGGTGTTGGTATTGTTATCAATAAAGACACAAATAATGGTGGCTTAACATGCAACTTTCCTTTTCCCTGATGTAACAGTCGGAGCACAAGCAGTACAGAACCGTTTTGGTGGCTTCAATATGACCTCATTCCCCCACCATACTGCTCTGTTGTGCTTCCTGCATTTGCTTTTGGTCTTGTGAACTAAGGATAGATGCTGGGATTTCTGTAACGGTCCTACATCTGGCCATTGGAAAGGAAAGAAACTCAAAGGGGCCAACCTGTATGGTGTAATCATCACTTTCTCATTGGATTGGGCAAAACATAGTCACATGACACGCAGCCAGAGGCTGAGAAAGGTAGTTACGGCTGGCCAGCAGTCCACGTGCCATGTCATAATGTGGGGGAAATATTAATGAAAGGAAGAAAGGGAGAACATATTATGGAAAGCCTAGTCCTTTTTGGCTATGGGTGTCTTAAAAGACAGGTTGAGGCATTGCAAAAGCAGAGACATGGAGGTCAGTAGTTATCCTAGCCATGAATAACTACTCTGGAAGTGAAAGAGAATTTCAGATACCATGGGGTGGGTCCTCTATCCCCTGGGCTGCTTAATTTCTTAGTTTTTGAATGAGCTCATGTCTGGCCCTCAGTTAATAGCCTCACTTTAGTGCTAAGTGCTGGAAGCACATCAGAGCCTGCTCTTAAGTTTCTTGATGGTATGCTAATTTTCAGTAGCTTCTGGATAATGACTCTGTTTTCTTCAGATTCTTGCTGGTCTTCCAATCATAAAGCTATTTTATAATTGTATTACATACCTATAAATTCTTGGGCGTCTGTTTATGCTCATGACTCAATTTGATCTTACAGACTTATAAGTATTTAAATACTACATGTTTACCACTCTTCCAACTTCCCCAAGTTTTAAAATTCATTAGCATATGTTGATTTTCCTGTTTTTCCAGTTATGAATTTTGGAACTTTCATAACGTTCCTTACAATGTGGGATTCCTTTCTGTTTTTCCCTCTTCTTGCCTATTTATGGAATGCTTCCTGGGGCTAAGTATTAACCCCTTCCTGACTTTACTTATTTCAGTTGAAAACTGGACACTTTGGCATGGGTTTTCCAGAAGATATTGCAGACTTGGAATCCAGTGTTATGCACAGTTATATAACAGACTGGTAACATGCATGAATTTAGGACTGAAATGTGTGAACCTCTGGACAAGGTTCTTTCTACTATTTTATACTACATTCTAACCTGTGAATTTACCCATGGAGAATTATGCCACATAGGTCACTAAATTACCACTCCAAAATTGGCACCAGCTGGGATCAAGCATTCAAAACACAAGAGGCTATGGAAGACATCTTATCCAAACCACCCAAAGCATTTTCATTTAGGATTGGAGGCCTTTTCAAGCATTGTGTTATTATAAATTATGTACTTTGGAATAAGCAATAATATGATCTTCCTAAATAAGTGTTTTATTCTTAACATTTTAATTATGAAACTTTTAAGCATGCAAAAAAGTCAATAGAACTATATATCTATTTTTTGATTCTAGAAAAATTAATAGTTTTCTGTACTTATTTGATAAAAATTTATCAAGCTTTATAGCTTATGTGATGGATTTCAAGATTGTCAATATTACATTTTACTAGGTAGCAATATATCTAACTATAGCTCACGTATGCTCATCTGTTTCTGTGTGTAGTGTGTGTGTATGGTGTATGAATGTGTGTGTACATGCCCTATTATGTGGAGGCCAGAGGTGAATAACAGATGACCTTCTCAGTAGTTTTCTTCCATGTGTGTCCTTGAGACAGAATCTTTAACTGAACCCAGAGTTACTATGTCCCCCTCACCACGATCAGGTTGGCTGACCATTGAGCCCCAGTTATTCTGCAGTCTCTGCCACTCATAGGACTGGGGCTACAAGTGCACATGGTTATGGCCAGTTGTTTATAGGTATGCTGGGAATCAAACTCAGGAAAAATAAGGCCCTCTAAAGCCCTCGTACCTATGTAGAAAGCACTGTTCTTACCTAATAAGTCACAGCACCAGTCTCTTGATCATCATTTTAAAAATATTTTATTTTTATTTATTTATCAAAGAGAGAGAGGGAGAGAGAAAATGGGCATGTCAGGGCTTCTAGCCACTGCAAACAAACTCCAGAGGCATGTGGCACTATGCGCACCTGGCTTACATGGCACTGGGGAATTGAACCTGGATCTTTAGACTTTGCAGGCAAGCACCTTAATGGCTAAGCCATCTCTCCAAGGAGCAATAAAATGTTCATGTCCTTCCGAGTGAGTACATTTGACATATGCGCACACTTTTGTGGCCCTGTACCTATCAAACTTAGAATATTATCATTAGCTCCACTGTTCTCTATGTCCCTCCTGGTCAGCCTCTACCCTTGCCAGCTCAAAGGCTGCTTTCAAATCCTTAGCAGATATTTGCAGCTTCTGGGTCATCTTAGTTCAGTTTTCACTGTTCTCTTGTTCATGTTTCCAGCACATCTGGATTGTGTTCTTGACATTGTGAATGACACAACACATAGATTCTGATGATGTTGCAAATTGTTCTCTGAATACTATTGATTTTTGTATCAGTAGCTTGGTTGGATTAAAGGCTTGGAATTTTTTTTTTCCCCTGTGGCAGTAGATGAAATATCTGCCCAACTGATATCTGCCTTAGCTCAATTGCTCAGAGTCTTTCTCAAACAAGCAGAGTTTGTGGGTGAGAAAAAGATTTGCCCAGAGTTTACTATGTACAAAATTTTGGGTTCTGTCCTTTGTGAGATTTCCTCTTTCCATTTAATGGCATAGCCCTAAATCCAGAACTGAGAAAAGGTGCAGATCAAAGGTAGGGAACTTTGTGCTTTATATAACGGGGGACTTTTGGAAGCCAGCTGTTCATAGAGTTCCCGGCACTCCCTGTGTGGCAGGAACAAACCCGACACACTGCCGTTCTGTGTTCAGAGAGGGCCTGGTGCATACTTTGATTTCTTATGGCTGAGATCGTCAGGGGAGAACATCCCATCATCTCCCACACGCCTGCTGAGAGGGTTGTAGAAATCTCTGAAGAAGATTCAGGACTTGGGAAGCCTTTCATTGTGATGAGCTTGCATGGAGAATGTGAATGACCAGGAACCAGACACATACGTGCCTCTGCAGGCATCTGCAGGGGGAAGGGCCAGTCAGTAACCACAGGGAATCTGGATGACACAGTAAGAATTTCAGCTACGCTTTGCTTTTGTACTTGGACCTTAGTACCAACCCTTGGGATGAGAGTTAAGAAATAAAATCCTGACTTGATTGAGTTTACCTAGAACTCTGTCATTTTAAGTTTCTACCAAAAGATGAAATGGCAAGTGTGTAGTGGAAAGTAAGATCAGACTGTTCAGTAGCTCCTCAGGTATTAGCAGGCTTGAAGGTTATTATTGCTCAGGGACTTCTCCACAGCCAGCTTTAGACCCTGCTTCCTGTATCTCTGGAAAAACACTAAGCTTACAAATGTGAACTAGGAGGAAATATCATAGTTGCCCCTCTTTAGAATTTGAAATACTAAGGAGGGAAAAACCAACATAAGTTCCCCTTTTGTAAAATTAGAATAACACATGAAAGGATATCTATAGATTAAAGGGAGGCTGGGCTGGAGAGATGGCTTAGTGGTTAAGGCACTTGCCTGCAAAGCCTTGAAGGACTCATGTTCTACTCTCCAGGTCCCACATAAGCCAGACGTACAGTGATACGAGTGTACACGGTCGCACATGCACACAAGGGGGTGCATGTGCCTGGAGTTCAACTGCAGTGATTGAAGGCCCTGGTGCACCACTTCTGTCTCTTGCTCTCTCATTCTCTCACATAAAAACAAGGGAGACAGGTGAAGGTTACAGGATTTGGCCCATTAAGGGAAGGCTATATTCTATTGGTAAGACATAGCTATTTTTATAGATTTATTTAGTTTTCTTTTTTTAAAAAATATTTTAAATTTTTATTTGTTTGGGGAGGGGGAGAGAATTAGGTGCTCCAGGGCCTCAATAGCCACTACAAAAAAACTCCAGATGTGTGTGTCACCATGTTCAGCTGGCTTACATGGGTACTAGGGAATTAAACCTGGATCCTTAGGCCTCAGTGGCTAAGCCATCTCTCCAGCCCCTAGTTTTCTTTCTTTACTTCTTTTTAATCTGCTGGTAAAGAGAATGGGACCTGAGTTTGTATCTGACCCTGGACAGAGACAAGATTTTCTGAATTTCTAGGAAGATAAGATTTTTATCTAGTCAGAGTCTTTCTGGTGAAGAGCAAAGTTTACACAGCGTTGTTCCCACCATAAAAGAGTTAAGGGCTTGTAAACCATGTGGATAGGAAAATGCCCCTCAGGTAAACAATACATTCAAGAAACTTGTAGAAACAGTATAAAGCCTACCTAAAAATGCAAGTCAGCACAGTGGTCTCTGGCTATTATCCACACCTTGAGCGTGTCTTGCTATGCAGTGGTCCCTTTGGCCATTTCATGCTCTTATCCTTAACAATGCCTCGTGTTATTTTGCAGTCAACTCTGCCTGTTTTCTACACTCGGCTCTGTGTGTCTTGCCCGAATTCATTTTACAGAGATTGTAAGGACCAGGGATCCAAAGGGAGGCTAGTGTGAGACCCTAGTAACAATATATAGAAAATGTACTCCAATTTCATCCTTGTGGATAGAGATGCTATGTCTCCTACAGAGCCAGGAAAACTGAGCACTCACCAGTGATAAGAAAATCCAGGTGGTGATTTCAGAATTGCAGGTACAAGAGTTGGGGTTCATTTTGACTGTGGCTCTTCAAGCATGGACTTTTGAGTTTCATTTCAGGATTCTGCTAATGTCCTTCTAGCCAACCAGTAATCAGGGCTTCACTTTTCTTTCTCATTCTCATTTATAATCCCCATAATTTGCATATATTTGCATTTTAATTTTTCTAACTAAAAGAATTGAGTAACTATGCATTCTCTGCATACCACTGGAGCAGAAACACATTGAACTCCAGTGGTATGAATAAAGGACAATGTTGGCAGATTTCTTACTTTAGCTCAAAATTATTTCCTAAACTGTGAGTGTGCTTTCCTTTTTGGCACTTTAATCAAGGAATTTGACTCTGTATTTTTGCTTTTCCTTATGCTGCTGAAATAGTCTCAAAAAATGGGGCCACAGAAAAGACTTATGCAAGACCACATGGTCAGTCAGAGACAGAAGAATCATGACTTCATGGCCTTTCTCTGTTCTGTTCTTAGTGCACTGGTCCCTCTGTCTCCAGAGGCAACTCCCTGTCTTTCTTATTTTAAATATTTATTTTTATTTATTTATTGGAGAGCACAAAGGAGGGAGGGAAGGATGGAGGAAGGGAGAGAGAAAATGGGCATGCCAGAGCTTCTAGCCACTACAAACAAACTCTAGATACATCACCACCTTGTGCATCTGGTTTACATGGGTCCTGGGGAATTGAACATGGATGGGTCCTTTTTAGGTAAGCACCTTAACCACTAAGCCATCCTTCCAGCCCTTCCTGGCTTTCTATAAGCTAATTTTTAACATATGTTTATGAGAAACATCTGGAGACTTGTTTTTTTTTTTTCATTTTGGTCAACGTTGATTTAAAAAAAATTTAAGCTAATGATAAAGTTAAAAGTTTGATGTGAAAATCCAAATGCAGCTAATATAAGTTGAGGTGTGCTGTGAATCATGGAAGGTAGGGGAGGGATAAGGAAGATAAAATTCTTGTCTTCAAAATGAGAGCCAAGGGCCACACAGTTAATGGAATGATAATTTTTAAAAATACTGTGCAACATAAGAGCCATTGACTAACAGGAGAACATATACTATACGTAAAATATATTTATCTCTAATGATTTTCAGCTTTTTAAATTGTGGTGTTAATATGTAGCTTAATAAAGTTGTTCAATCAAAGAAAGTGGAATGAGCACATTGTCTAGAGTAATGAAAGTTAAAGCTGCATGGACAATGCAAATGAAACTGGAACAGCTTATGTTATTTCTCTAGGATGGGATGGGAGTCAGGGAACGCTGCAGTGAGGGATGGGATGGTGAGAGGCTGTAGCTTTGCAGCCTGAGCACTTTTGTATTATTTTGTAGAGTGTGTACCATATTGTTTTGCCCCAAATGCATATTTGGTATATTTTTAAATTTTGATTTGCATATGTCAATGCAGCCTCCAAGAAGTACAAGTATATGTAAGTGCATATAACCAAGAGAATATGGAAATATGTTTTCCTTTACACGCCTGCTCAAAGTACACATTGGTTATTTGATTTTCATTGAATCTTGATACTGTGCGCTTACTTTGTTAAGTCTTTTATGTACAGTGAAATGAATACTTTTAGTTTGTTAATACCGATTAACTTCTATCAGTGAGAGAGGTATTGGAACATTCCACTATCAATGGGGTTTTGTTCACGTCCTCGGGTCCATCGATGTTTCCTTAATAGATTTCAGTGCTAAGTTAGTAAGCAAATACCAGCATCAAATTGTCATTTTCTCCTCCTGACCTGCTTGCTGTATTTTGGTGTGATGGCTCTATGGCAAGTTGTGATGCCTTTTTGCTTTTTAGCTAAACCAAATAGGGCTCTCATTATCTTCCCTAGTAAGTCCAGGGAGAAGAGGAGGAGGGTGGAGAAATGAGGCAGGGACACCTATGAGAATGTGCCTGGTAGACCTCTCTCTACAGAGAGCCCACCCCACCACCAACCTTACTCGCTTTGTTCAGGAAGTTATCTCTATTTTTCATGGGGGTTGCAATTCTCACTGTCTGCTCCCAGCCTGTGGCTGAGCACAGCCAAGAGACTAAGGCAAGTCTGTTCCTGGGTGACTTGGAACTCCTCTGACAAGTAACAGTATCATGTTGGTCTAAGACTGTCTAGGATGCATCCATCCACCCTTCCTTCCTTCACGAGTTTTAATTTGAATTGTGTCCAGATAATTCTACAACTTGTCTTGACTCACTCCCACATCATCACTCCTTTCCTTATAAAATTATTGTACTTTTAACCCTTCTCTGGCATCTCCTCTTCAGACTTCCTGTATTAACACAGGGGAGGACTCTATTGTTAGGAGGAAAGTAGATTCTCCCCTTTCTCTGATTCTCTGTCCCTAGTGTGTGCTTTGTTCTCTGGTCAGCTCCCTTCATTCAGACCCTGCACTGACGTGAGGATCTGCATTTTTTTAAATGTCCCTTTTGAATTTAAGAAAATATTTCCAAGAAACCCTTCAGTAGCATCCATTCACTTTTTACTGTACAGAAAGTAGTGATGTGATAGCTTCTGAAGTTACCACTGGTAAGTAGAAAACCTCGGTCAATGAGGTTTATCCCTGAGTTGGGGAAAAATCACCTTCCCCTAAGTGCCACGGCAGAAAGACTATAACTGAATAAGTCAGAGTCTTCCATAAAGGGAGGAAGGAAGATGGACACTAAGTAGTAAATCAGCCACATGTTAAATTTAATAACACATTCAGCTTTAGAACCTATTTAATCAGTTAGGAATATCACTTTTCTTTTTTTAAGTATTTTATTTTTTATTTTATTTTCTTTTTTGATTTTCCAAGGTAGGGTCTCACTGTGGCCCAGGCTGACCTGGGATTCACTATGTTGTCTCAGGGAGGCCTCGAGCTCATAGCGATCCTCCTACCTCTGCCTCCTGAATGCTGGTATCAAAGGCATGTGCCACCACGCCCGGCTAGTATTTTATTTTTATATTTAAATTTCTTTCATTTATGTACTTGACAGCAAGAGATAACTAGAGAGAGAGAGAGAGTGCCAGATAGAGGATGAGTGTGCCAGGGCCAACAGCCGCTAAAAGCCAGACACATATGCCACTCTGTGCATCTGGCTTACATGGTTCCTTGAGAATCGAACCTAGGCCCTTTGGCTTTGCAATCAAATGCCTTAATTGCTAAGCCATCTCTCCAGCCCCAAGAATATAACCTTTCAGTAGATTTTGCCTTTACCCTCTGTTGCAGATAGCATATGGGTCTGTCTTGCTTCATTTTTTTTCCCTCCCATCTGAAAGTTTTTTTTAAAAATTTTTTATTTATTTATTTGAGAGTGACAGACACAGAGAGAAAGACACATAGAGGGAGAGAGAGAGAATGGGCACGCCAGGGCCTCCAGCCACTGCAAACGAACTCCAGACTCGTGTGCCCCCTTGTGCATCTGGCTAACGTGGGACCTGGGGAACCGAGCCTTGAACCGGGGTCCTTAGGCTTCACAGGCAAGCGCTTAACCGCTAAGCCATCTCTCCAGCCCCATCTGAAAGTTTTTTAGTTAATGTAATTGGTATGCTTATGTTTATTTAGACCATTCATTTGTTCAAATCTATTTTTGTAATTTCATTTTCTTCTTTATATTTACTGGGGCTCAGGTTTATTTTTTGCCCTACTCTTGGCAATTGTATTTTTAATATACATTTTATTTAAAATTTTAAACATAAAACTAAGAGAACTTAATAATAATGATGCATCCTCACGTAGATATAACAACTTACCACATGTACTTTTTTAGGCCTTCTTTATCTTTTGCTAGAGACTTAAAAATGTATTACAAGTCTAGCAGAGTATCTTATCTTGGGGGGTTGAACATTAACTTCTGCCTTCTTTGAGGCAGACATGGAAAGGCAATGAGAAACTGGTAGGTAGTATTACATTCCCACATTCACACTAAAATCAGAAGGATATTTCTTTTGTTCTGCCACTGGGAAGACTGCTTAGCAAGCTCACAAGCTTCAGGATTCTCCTGGCTCCACCTCCCATTGCCAGAGGCATGTTGGGCTTACAGACAAATATACCACTTTGTGTCTGGCTTTATGTGGATGTTGATGATTGGTTGAACTTGGGTTTGAATTGGTAGACCTTCAGAGCAAGCACCTTTAACCAAGTACTGTCCCAAGTTTTTTTTAAAAAATATTTATTTATTTGAGAGAGAGAGAGAGAGAGAAAGAATGGGTGTGCTAGGGCCTCTAGCCACTGCACATGAACTCCAGATGCTTGTGCCACCTTGTGCATCTGGTTTTTATTTGAATACTAGGGAATCAAACCCAGGTTCTTAGGCTTTGCAGGCAAGTTCCGTAACTGCTGAGCCACCTCTCTATCCCTTCCCAGCTTCTTTCTCTTCTGTTCAGACCACAAGCTTCATTGGTTAGAGGCTTATCCACATGACCTCACTTAATGTTTATCACCTCATAGACTCTGTTTCCAAGTCCAGTTACACTGGGGATTAAGGCATTAATGATGGATTTTAGGTAGCATAATCCAGCTGGTGGTACCACTATTACTGGGAGCAGGACTATGACCAAAGAAATAAGATCCCCTTTCAGGAAGTTATACAGATGATGGTGGAGAAAGTATGATCTTTACACCTAACATGAAGAAATATTTAAAATTGGATGGTGGGGAGTTGTTGATCTGCTGGAGGTAAGGCCTGACAAGTCATGAGAACAAGTGAGTGAAAACAAAACTGGATCAGAGTGTAAAAGGGGACAGAATTATAACATCATCAGAGACTTTGTATTTCTCAGCTATGTTAACCAACACATTTCATGTGTTTTTGTTTGTTCTTTTTAAATTTTTAAACTTTATTTATTTATTTGAGAGAGGGGGAAAGAGGCAGATGAGAGGGAACAACAGGAGGAGGAGGAGGAAGAGGAGGAATGGGCATGCCAGCCCATTCCGTTCACTACAAACTAACTCAAGACACATGCGCCACTTTGTGAACCTGGCTTATGTGGGCCCTGGGGAATTTAACCAGGGTCAGCTGGCTTTGCAGGCAAGTTCCTTAATGGCTAAGCCATCTCTCCAGCCCTGTTTTTTTGTTTTGCTTAGGATCTCTGAGAAATTACAGAAGTCTGAAATACATTAGGACCAGGTAGATGTTGGACAAGTAGACAAGCATGGAGACTCAGCCAACTTATTGCCAGACATTAGGCTAGTTTGCAGAGTACAGTAGGATGTCATCTGAGACAACAGGATTTCCTTTCCTAAGCAAACCATATGGCCATGTGTGTTTTACACCATCATGGTGCTAAGCCTGAGGGGGATCAAGTGCCTGCTGACCTGGGACCTAGGCTAGGGAGGAAGATTAAATGTATTCTTTTACATTTGGGCAGAATTCCTCATTCTATAGTGTTAGTGAGAAAGCTTATGCCTGCTAGAATCACTAGAAATCTTGACTCAGTAAGATTATTCAGTAAGGAAATTCATTACCTCCTATTCTTTCTTGAAGCATGGATCAGAGCCATGACTCAGTGATGTCATGAAGGACTTGTGTTCTTCCTGTTTCATCATTTTTGCTGGACTTCATGTTGGCTTCATCCCATCAATAGTCTGACATGACATAAGGGTGGCAATTAGGATAAGTGAAGCTATCCCCTGCCTTTGCATACTCACCTGCTCGCTTGACCAATAGCAATGGCCAGAGAGGAAAGAGATAGACCATTTTCTCACTGACTTACTTATTCTAATCAGGAGCTGAGTTTAGTGTGTACCAGACTTCCTCATAAAGGATCTCTGCTGTTTCTTTGAGCTTCCAGCCTTCTGAGGCACGTGATGGAAAGGAATGGATTAAGGTTCTGTTCTTTTAAGGGCAGAGAAGACAATGGTACTAGGTTGTAGAAATGAAGGAGGAAAGCTGGTTCTACCCATGAATCAGATGTAGGGGCCTGACAGCTTGCTGCCCAGGCTATTTTCCTACATGTAGTAGTATCACTTTGATTGTTCCCATGGCAACTTGAGTTTTGGTGCATCCTTGTAACTTGTCTATAGAAGAGGAAGAAGATGATGCTAAATGTTTTCTCAGTTAGTGAAAATCTAAAGTCTCAGGTCTAAATTCAGCAGCCCAAGATGGATTACACAACAGTTAGTGACTCTACCCACAGGGGAAGATTTAAGCTGCCCCTTGGACTAACATTGGGAAGCAACTTGGGGATTTACAAAATAATGCATGGGAAAGCCATCACAAGACATCCTGATTGGATATGCCTGGGAATTTGTGGTGAAAATTTCAGTTAGTTACTTAAGATCATATAAAAATTGGGTAAACCATTCCTATATTAATTGTATGAGTAGAAAAATAAATCAGAAAAAAAGTGCAGTGTTTAACCATACCTGGACTGTAAAGTTTCTGTATGTGTGGACATCCCTTCCCCCACGCTAGAGACAGTCCCAGACTCACGATGCACACGAAGCAGCTGTCCCGTCAACCTGACTCCCCAGTGAGCTTTCACCAGTATCGTTGTTAGACAGAGAGGGAAGTGATGTTGGTGTGAATGTGAGAATGAGTTAATGTTGCCTGTCAGGAAACAGAAGCGGTGCCAGGGGATCAGCTCATATACAGCTGAGTGACGGAAGGCAAAAACGGGAAAACCAGAGTCCTACAGAGACAGTGTTCCTGAATCTACCCTAGTTGTGAAATGTGGAAGGTGCGTGTTCATTCCAGAAATGGAAACAGCTTCAGGGAGGGCAGCTTTGATCACTGTGTCAGGCAAACTTGGAAAGTAACAGCAATATAAGCAGTGACCTCAGACGACCTCCCACCTGAACTCCAGATAGGAATAAATATTGATTCCTTGACTACGAGTCAGTCTGAGAGGTTCCAGATTGAACAAATAAAAATTAAGAATGCCAGCTCAGACTGAATTTCAAACAAACAATGAATAACTTGATGGTCCAAGTATCATGATTGCATGACATATACTTTCACTAAAAAAAAAGGCATCCGAAGTTCAAACTTAGGATTGCTGTGAGTTTGAGGCCACCCTGAGACTCCATAGTGAATTCCAGGTCAGCCTGGGCTAGAATGATACCCTACCTTGAAAAACCAAAAAAAAAAAAAAAAAAGATGGATTTTGGTTCTCCCCAGTTTTCACTTCCTTCTGCAAAAGAGAAAACAGATTGTCCACCAGAGAGTGAGAACAACAAAGGTTAAATGGGATCAGTTAATTCAGAGATTTTGATGAGTGTACCCTCCCTTATGGCCAAAGACTGGTGGGAGCTTCTCAGTGGAGTCCATGACCCTTGTCTTCATAAGGTTCTGACCTGGTTTCCAGTACCATAGCCATGAGAACGCATCCACTGAGTATGCCTCTTATCTATTCAGAGAGCCATTGGTTGCCTGCATAGCCGAGTGCCAGCATTGCACAGGTGTGTACATCTTGTTTGCCTGGTTGCTTTTGTATAGAGCAGGATTCCCTGCTTGTTCACCAAGTTGCTAGTCGTTTTGCCCCAGCAGCTCATGTGGCACTTTCCAGCACTATGAGGGATCTGGGTTTCTTCACAGTTCCAGCCTGATCTCTCCGTGTTCAGTGTCTGAAGCCGGTGGGTGCCTTCAGCAAGAGGGTCTTACCTTTCAACTTTGGCAGGTTAATCAAGTGCTTTGACAGAAACCAGCCTTGTTTTGAGGACCTCATAGGTCTCCCCAGCTAACAGCTTACTGTGGGGGTATAACCTATTTCAAATGCTGGGAGTTACAAGCCAGAGCCCGAGGAGCCACAGTGCCAGGGCAGCAGGACGAGACGGCAGAGTGGTATAGTTCCACTGGGGGAAGGTAATTCCCTGCTAGGCTGGTGACTTCATGGTCACCACAAGTCCTGACCCAGTATGCATGGGGCACAGCAGGGGAGGAAGCTTTCCTGGGCTTAAATGCCCAATGTTACTCCCTTCCTGACTGGCCATTGTTGTGTGATTGACCCCAGAACCCTGTGGGTTTCTGCGTTAGTGCCAGAAAGGGTGTAGCCTGTTATGGGTCAGAAATTCAGCTCCCTGTTCACAGCACTTTCAGGACCTGGCATGCTCGAGGGAGAGGTGAGGAACACCCTCTGGGCATGAGCGTCCAGCCTTACCCTCCTATTGCCTTGTCCATTGGTGTGTAAACAGCCCCAGGACCTTGTGGGCAACAGCTCTGGCACTATTGACTGGAGTCAAGAAGGTAGGTAGGGTAGCTGCAGGCAGGGAATTCCACTATAGAGTGACAGCTTCAAGCTCTGGGCTCATAGCGCTTTCAGGACTCAGTACATATGGGTGGTGGTGGTGGGGTTTGGAAGCCCGCCTGGCCTTACGTGCCCAGTCTTACACACCCACTACCGACTCTTTGGTGTGTATTATCTGGAGGCTTTGTGGACCACAGTGCTGACACTGCTGGCAGGGGCCCAAAAGGGTGTTCTGAACTATGGGTCGGCAATTCCATTCTAACGTGGTGGCTTTCTGCTCCTTGCTCCCAGGAGGTGAGGGTGGGAAGCCTACCTGGGCTTGGATGCACAGATTTTTATTCATTGCCAGGTGTCTAGGGGTGAGATCCATTTGGGCTCACTTCTATGGGCTATAGTGGAGACTGGAATTTGGGGGTGAAATCCATTTAGCAGACTCCAGTAGAGGCTAACACCAAGTCTCTGTTGCTGTCTACATACACCCTTATTCTGGATTTTTTTTTTTTTTTCTTCTCTGCTGATGTTGTTTGAGGCAAGGCCTGGCCAGGCAGGTGGGAGCACAATCTTCTAGGCTCAGTACCCCGAGAGTTACGATTATAAGCATAATCTACCACACCTAGCTAAATAAATCATTCCATGTTTAGGAATTATGACATAGTAATATGCCAAATCTTTGTCAGAACTGTAGAAATGGCTTAGTGGTTAAGGTACTTGCCTGCAAAGCCTCAGGACCCAGGTTCGACTCCCCAGAGCCCATGCAAGCCAGTTGCACAAGGTGATGCACACACACAGGTGGTGCCTGCGCATAAGGTGGTGCATGCCTCTTGAGGTCGTTTGAGGGGGCTAAGGCCCTGATGGACTGATATTCCATCTCTTTCTCTCTCATTAAAGAAAACTAAAATAAATAAGTAAATAATCTTTGTTAGGTTTGTTATCATTTTTATTTATTTAGTTGAGAGAGTGATAGAGAAAGAAGGAGAGAGAGAGAGAGAGAGAGAGAGAGAAGCAGATAGAAAGAGAATGGTTGCGCTAGGGCCTCTACCCACTGCAAATGAACTCTAGACATGTGTGCCACCTTGCACATCTGGCTTATGTGAGTCCTGGAGAATCCAACCTAGGTCCTTTGGCTTTGCAGGCGAATGCCTTAACTGCTAAGCCATCTTTCCAGCCCCCCACCCCCATTTGTTAGGTTTAGAAAGTTTTAGTATCATGGTCTCTTAGCTACTTTTTTTTTTTTTGCTGTAAGTCCAAAAATGGATTAGTAAAACAGGAAAATTGAATTGTATTTCAGACAATGGAACACTCAGGAGCCATAGATCATTGTTAGAAAATTTTCAGTGCCAAAGATGGGATACCTCCAGTGAGTTGTTGGCCAGGGAGGTCCCTGATGCTGCCAAAACATTATAGGCCATTGACGAGGCCCTTGGTTTCCCACCAGGAATAGGTGGTAAGACCCTGTTGCTGAAGACTTCACATACTTGGGCTGCAAGGCCACTGAGAAATCCTGCTGGAACTGAGCTGATAACCTCCTCCATGTAGACCAGCTGACAGAAAGCTAGAAAAAGCCATGCTGCATGGGAGAAAGAGATACCACCAATGAAGATACTCAATAGTGGACACTGCAAGCCTTATAATTGGCCAGCCAGGCCAAATGAGCCAACAGGTGCGATAGTGGCATGTCTGTCATGGTGGAAACCAATGTCCCTCCAATTGGACTGGAGGTACTCTCCATGGGGGGAAACACATCCCTGGTACAGAAAACTTAAAACAGGGGTAGTCATGAGCCCTAGGGGTGTAACATCTGCTGATGTCTGGAAAAATGTATATAGTATGCTTATCAAACTGGCCAGTAAACACTTCTGTTAATATATATACCCTTATATTAAAGCTACTCTCACTTTGGGTAGAGAATTTTCTCTTTTCAAATGGCAGTGACTTTGGGATAACTTGAAGGTATCATAGTGCTGGAAAGAAGTGGCTGGAGTACTGAGTAACATCTTCATCACAACTTCCAAGGCTCAGGGTCTAATGCAGAAGAGGTGGCAGAAAGAATGTAAAAGCCAAAGGAAGGGTAGGACTCCATACAACGTGCTTCCTCCAGACATAAAATGGCCTGGATATCCATTACCTCATAGTGCTTGACACTACCTATACAAGACCATCATAAGAGGAGGAAAAGACCATGACATCAAAATAAAAGAGAGACTGATTGCAATGAGGAGGGGATATGATAGAGAATGGAATTTCAAAGGGGAAAGTGGGGTGGGGGGATGGAGGGTATTACCATGGGATACTTTTTATAGTCATGGAAAATGTTAATAAAAATTGAATTGTATGTGATAAAACCAAAGCAATAATATTTGTTTAACTTGTGTTACCCCCAAAACCCAGTTTGTAGGTAATTGTGGTGACACATACCTGTAATCTCAGCACTCACAAGGTTGAGGCAGGAAGACTGTGAGTTTGGAGCAGCCTTGGCTACATAGGTAAACCAAAGCTATTGATTTCTAGTTTTATTCTACTGTGGTCTGATAGCAAACAATGAATTACCTACTTTTAATATTCTTTATATTTGTTAAACCTTGCTTTGTAGTCTACATTGTGGTCAGTTTTGGAGAACCATCTGGGTTCTGCCAAATCTAGTTGGTCTATGGTATAATTTATCTCTGAAGTATCTTTGCTAAGTTTTGTTTGGAGAACCTGTGTAAATTATGGGAGTGGGATATTAAAGTCTCCCACTCTTGTTGTGTCTGGACCTATGTGAACTTTTATGTATTTTGGTATTTGTTTTATGAAATTGAAAGCCCCAATATTTGTGTATAAGTGTTTACCATTGCTATATATTCTTGTTGAACCATTCCTGTGACTCCTTTGATTGTTTTTGGTTGAAATTCTACTTTATCAAATATAAGAATAGCCACTGACACTTACTTCCTGTTTTTATTTGCTTTACACGTAACTTTCTAACTGTTGACACTTGGGTTTTAGATGTCTTGCTAGCTATGTGAGTTTCTTGAAGCCAACAGATAGTTGGATCTTCATCCCACCTTTTAACCAAGCAAAGCACAAATATTTTATTTCCAATTTTCTTTGAGCTTTGGTGGGTTGAAAGTTATTGTGGATTTGTCTTTCATTCAAAATAAAAGATAGGAAAAGTTTAAAAAGTTGAATTTGTTGCCATTTTTTTAAGAATACCAGTGAGGGCTCTTGAACTGAAATTCTCTCTCTCTTTTTTTTTTTTTTGTGGCATCTTTGGTATTTATATCTTATTTTGTTATTAAACTAAAGCTGAATTTTGCCAGAAGCCTTTTCTGTATCAATTGAGATGATAATATGGTTTCTGTCCTTGAGTGCAATGTGATGAACTACATCTATTGATTTATACAAGTTGAACCATCTCTGTATCTCTGGAATGAAGCTGTTTTTGTTTCAGTGAATGATCTTTTTGACGTGTTCTTGAATTTGGTTCATAGTATTTTATTGAGAACTTTTGCATCTATGTTCATCAGGGAGTTTGATGTCTTCTGCTTGCGTATTGTTGTATCTTTATCTGGCTTTGGTATCAGCATAAGAGCATCTTCATAAAAAAGTTTAGAAACATGGAGAATGACTAACAGTAGTCCTTTATCAAATAACTATTAGAATTCTGCAGTGAATTTATCTGGAATTTGGCTTCTTTTATTCAGAAGATTCAATCGCATTGCTTGTTATAAATTGGTTTAAAATATTTCTCATTTTGGTGTAACTTTGGCAGGCCACATGCAACTAGAAATTCACATATTTCTTTTAGATTTTCCAGTTTAGTGCAATATAGGTGTTTAAAGCATATGGTTTTTAAAAAAAATCATTGGTATCTCTTATGATTTCTTCCTTTTCATCTTTAATTTTATTGATTTGAGTCTTCTCTCTTTTGGTTTATTTGGCTAAGAGTTTGTCAATATTGTTTATCTTTTCTAAGACGAACTCTTTGTTTCACTGATTATTTGTATTTTTTAATAATTTTTTTATTGACAACTTCCATGATTGTAAACAATATCCCATGGTAATTTCCTCCCTCCCCCCACTTTCCCCTTTGAAACTCTATTCTCCATCATATCCCCTCCCCCTCTCAATCAGTCTCTCTTTTATTTTGAAGTCATAATCTTTTCTATTATGATGGTCTTGTGTAGGTAGTGTCAGTCACTGTGTGGTCATGGGTAACCATGCCCTTTTGTGTCTGTAGGAGCACATTGTAAGGAGTCCTATCCTTACTTTGGCTCTTACATTCTTTCTGCCACCTCTTGTGCAATGGGAATACCACTTCTGAGTACCATGGTGCCTTCTGAGTCATCCCAAGGTCACTGTCATTTGAAAAGAGAAGGTTCTCTAACCAAAAGTGAGAGTAGCATTAATATATTGGTGTGGACATTAAGAGAAGTACTTACTGGGCAGTTTGGTGAGCATAGTATATACATGTAGACAGACAGCAGCAGTTATTACACCCCTGGAGCTCATGACTACCCCTGTTGTAGGTTTTCAGTATCGAGGATGAATTCCCTCCCATGGAGTGGGTCTCCAGTCCAATTAGAGGGTGTTTGGTTTCCCCCATAACAGAAGTGCTACTTTTGCACATGTTGGCTCATTTGGCCTGGCTGGCCAAATGGAAGACTTGCAGTGTCCTCTGTTGAATATCTTCATTGGTGATTTCTCTCTCTATTAAACAGCATGCAGCGTGGCTTTTTCTAGCTTTCTGTCAGCTGGTCTACATGGAGGAGGTTTTCAGCTCAACTCCAGCAGAATTTCTCAGTGACCTTGCAGCCCAAGTATATGGAGTCTTTAGCAATAGAGTCTTACCACCTATGCCTTGTGGGAAACCAAGGGCCTTGGCAATGGCCTGTAATGTTTTGGGAGCATCAGTGACCTCCCTGGCCAACAACTCGCAAGGAAGGTATCCCATCCCTGGAACTGAAAATTTTCTAGTAACAATCTATGGCTCCTGTGTGTTCCATTGCCCAAAAAAGCAGATTTCCATATGATTTATTTATATCTTCTTAGATTTTGATTAGCCCTCCCTCCATCTTTACTTTACTCAACCTCTTTCTCTGACCTCACTTAGGCCTTTTCACCCCCATTAATCTGTTCTTTTACTTATATATTTACAACATCATCCTATTATGGCCCCCTTCCTCCCTTTCTATTCCGTTTCTATTTCCTTTCTAGCTTACTTGTATTATATTATTTTTGCCATGATCTTAATTATTATTATTATTTTTGGCCTCTGTATATTTTTCCAAGGTCTTAAGGTATATAATTGACTCATTTATTATGGATATCTCTGACTTCTTAATGTAGTTGCTTACAGTAAAGAACTTCCTTTTTGGGACTGTTTTCATCGTATTCTGTAAGTTTTGATATGTTGTGTTTTCACTCTTGTTAAATTCTGGAAATTTTTAAATTTTCCTCTTGACTTCTTTTTTTTTTTTAAATATTTTTATTTATTTATTTGAGAGTGACAGAGACAGAGAGAAAGACAGATAGAGGGAGAGAGAGAGAATGGGCGCGCCAGGGCTTCCAGCCTCTGCAAATGAACTCCAGACACGTGCGCCCCCTTGTGCATCTGGCTAACGTGGGACCTGGGGAACCGAGCCTCGAACCGGGGTCCTTAGGCTTCACAGGCAAGCGCTTAACCGCTAAGCCATTTCTCCAGCCCCCTCTTGACTTCTTTAATGTCTCATTATTTTCCATTCAATTATTGTTAATTATGTCCATTCAATAATGTGTTGACTAATTTTCATAAGTATTTGTAGTTTCTGTATTTTCTCTTACTGTTATTCACTGCTTTATTAACTTTTGTCTGCTAGGATGCAGAAAGTTATTTAAATTTTCCTATGTTGTTGAGATTTGTTCTCCTAATACATGATATTTGTTCAAAAAAGTTTCATGGAGTTCTGAGAAAATTGCATTCTGCAATGTTTCCACAGAGTATCTGATAGATATCTGCTAGATCCATTTGATCTATGTGTCATTTAACTTTATGATTTCTCTGTTTATTTTTGGTCAGGATACTTGTTTATTGTTGAGGGTAGGGTATTGAAGTCATCTACCACTGTTTTGGGGTTATGAAATGACTTTAATAGATTTTGCTTTATGAAATTGGGTGAAGTAATGTTTTGTGAATATATGTTTAGAATTGTAATGCTTCTTATTAGATTGATCTCTTTTTTTCATTTATTTTTATTAATTAGCTTTGTATTCAAAAAATACAGTCAGTTTGGTACCATTATTAGGCTCATCTGTGACCTACCCCCTTCCCATTAGCCCCTCCTTGTTGAGGTATATGGGTCGTGCATTGTGGAGTTAGCCCACAGTTATGGGTAAGATAAATGTTTCTTCATATCATGACCCAACATGTGGCTCTGACACTCTTTCTGTCCCCTCTTCCGCAAAATTTCCCTGAGCCATGTTGGGTTCATTTTTGGAGATTGATCTCTTAATCACATCGTGGTAACCTTTATCTTTAGCTCTTTTGACTGGTTTTAGTTTGAATTCTATTTTTTTCAAATATTAGAATAGTATCTACATTTTCCCTAGTTACATTTTCTTAGAAATACCCCTTTGTGTTCTGTTTTTTTAACCTTAGGTGGTGTCTGATTTTGATGGTAATGCATGTTTCTTGAAGGGATAAATAGATGAATCCTGTTTTATTTTATTTTTAATCTAATTTGTTAGTCTGCATATTTTGGTGAAGGAACTAAGACCATTAATGTTTAGAGTATTATTGAAAAGTCTGTATTGATTCTTGTCTTTTTGTTGACTTTATAGTGTATGATTTATTCTTAATCCTTGTTCACGTAAGTACTAATGTAGCAGCATTATTAATTTTTCTCTATTGCCTCTTGGGCATTTTCTTCAGTCCAAAGAATTCTTTTAAGTATCCTCTGCAGAGCCAGCTTAGGGGTCTAAATTTATTTAGCCTGATTTCGTCATGGGATGTTTTTCTTTCTCCATCAATTATGACAGATAGTTTTGCTGTGGTTAGTAGTTTATGTTGGCAGCTGTGGTCTTTCAGAACTTGAAATACATCATTGCATTCCATTTTGGCTTTTAAAGTTTCTTTTGAGAAGTTAGTTGTCATTCTGATGGGACTGGATTTATCTGCGAGTTGGTGGTCTCTCTTTTCAACATCCAATGCACTTCATTTGTTATGTTCATTTAATGTCTTAACTATGATATTAGGTAAGAGGTTTACTTACTGGTTGTGGTAGTTTAAGTAGATGGCCCTCAGTATATTCATGATTTTATTAAACTTTGCAGTTTAGATCTGCAGCCACCTGGTTGGAGGCGGTGTTACTCGGCAGACCCCAGGGGTCCAGCCCTAAGGTGTGGGGGTGGATTTGGAATTCCAGTGCCTGAGTTCTGCTCGTTTCTTGGTGAGTTTGCTTGATTTTTGGTGGCGGCTTTTGGATTTTGGCTTGTGGCTTTTCTCATTCTCTCTCTCTCTCTCTGTGTGTGTGTGTTTGGACCTGTGAAAGTAGGCCAGCTTCTTCTGCCATTATGGAACTTCCCCTGGGTCTGTAAGCTCCAATAAATATCCTATCCTCCATAAATATGCCTGTTCTGGAAGCTCAACTCTGTGACCTGAATCTGACCATGTGGATTTTGGTCTTTGAGAACTTTGGTTTTGAAGGGTTAGTTAATAGCTTTCCCTGAAAACTAGAGGGAACTAAAACGTTAAGAACTAACCTTAAGATTAGAAGGATGTGAAAAATGGAGGCATCCAGTCCTCTCTAGTCAATTCTGCTAACGAGCCTATTCTGAGCAAATAGCTTTGATGCCTTATCTTTTTCCCTTGGACCTGCAGCTGATTTAGTCTGTTTGCCTTGGGATACTCCTTATGAGTTTGAACCCCAGCCTGACTTAGTGCTTCATCCTTCATCCTGCAGGAAGGCTGCTGCCCCTTGCTGTACCTCTCAATAAACAGTCTGTCTGTAGAGATCTGGTCCGGTGTTCTTTCTTGCTTTTATCCTACACTTTCCTTACAGCTTTTGGAGAAACAGGCATGGAATTGGTGCTTGCAACTGAAGATGGCTTCTGGAGCAGTAAGCCAATTCTTATAGGACTATTCTTGTGAGAGTTTGAAAATGCTAAGTGCAGAGAGAATTGAACTTGGAGGCTTGGCTTACGAACTTTGTAAGGGAAAGGAAAGATGGAAAAAAAACAAACAAACCAAAAACAAAACCTTGTTGGAACTGGGCTACTTACTGCCCAGACCTAGGGAGTTTGATCAAATTAAAATTTGTTAATGGACTGGTGTGTATGGCTAAAGGTACTGGGCTGAGACATTTAAGATTCTAAGTTGGAAAAACTCAAGCAACTTAAAATTACAGGCACTGTGACTGGTTTTAGGTTGCTGAAGCTTCTATTGTCAAGCACATTAGCAGTCTTAAGGAAAATGGCTCAATTGCTTTAATTTAAACCGTAGAAAGGATGCCCAAGGAAAGACTGATAAAATGCAAACTTTTTTTGCAAAAGAATTGACTGGAAAAGGAACCTGTTCTTCAAGGTTAAGATTGATTTATTTGTCCCTGAATTAAGAATGTGGCTGTGTCGTACATACCTGGTATTGGGTTTGGAAGCATGAAAAATTCAAGGAGTGGGTCAAGAAGTGTGCACATAGTTCTAGGAGCCACTGCTGAGATGCAGTGTGAGGTAGGGTGTGATGACCCTGATAGATTGGCAAAGCCATTGGAAGATGGACTGTGGTTTGCATGGATACCTAGAGATATTTTAGGTATACCAGGACTCTGCAAGGGCTACTGTGGAGCCTGTTGGCTAATGATGAAAGTTTTCCTTGGCTATCCAGTCCAGCTGGAGGGGCAGGATTGGAAAATCCAGACTCTCAGTCACTGGTTATATCAAACTTGAACTGCAGAAGTTGATATTTGCTTAATGATTGTTGAGTTTGCATTGTTTTAGTCTCTCTTTGCTATGTCTTATAGCAGTTGAAAATCTTTATTCTGTGCCTTTACGTGTTAAAAGCATACAACTTTGAGTTTGCAGGACACAGAACTAAGAGACTATCTTAAATCTCAGGTGAGACTTGGGACTTTGGAAATATCTCAAATTAGTAAAGACTGTGGAGACCTTTAAATTTGGACTGAATACAGTTTACAATGTGAGATGGTTATAAATCTATTAGTGAAAGGCCCAAGAATTCAGAAGCCCAGAAATACTATCACGCTCCAAAGGGAGCTTAAGCGGGCCCCTGCATACCTCAAACTCCAGGCTTTACTCTCTGTTGGAAGCAAGTAAAGAATCCCTCTTCTCATTATATCAGAGCCCGTTCCTAATATAAAACTAGGTAAAAAGGGCATGAGATAGCCCTCAAGGATGAGAAATGAGTAATGAAGTAAACCACTTATTTGGTTTCTGTAAATAGCCTGCACCATAAGCCTTAATAGCCCACACTGTAAGCCTTAGTAGCCTGCACCATAAGCTGTAGCAGCCTGCCTCAGACCACCAAGGTCATAGGAGACTGATACCACACTCTGCTACCCCCACCCAAGGACCTGCGCAAATGCTGACCACCAAGGTCATAAGAGACTGACTGGTCCATGAAGGGCTTGAACAAATTAAACTAATTGGTTTAGAAACTATGGAGTGACACAAACTGACTGGCTCGCACCCCGTGGACTCCTGATATTAAAAAAAATGATTTGAAACTGCTAGAGGAAAAAGTAGGAGAAACCCTCCAACATATTGGTCTTGGCAAAGACTTTCTAAATACAACCCCAATTGCTCAGGCAATAAAACCACAGATTAACCACTGGGACCTAATGAAATTACAAAGATTTTGCACCGCAAAGGACACAGTGAAAAAACCAAAGAGGCAACCTACAGAATGGGAAAAAATCTTCGCCAGCTATATATCTGATAAAGGATTAATATCTAGGATATACAAAGAACTCAAAAAGTTAACTAATAAGGAATCAAACAGGCCAATCAAAAAATGGGCTAAGGAGCTAAATAGAGAGTTCTCAAAGGAAGAAATACGAATGGCATATAAGCACCTAAAAAAATGTTCTACGTCACTAGTCATCAGGGAAATGCAGATTAAAACTACATTGAGATTCCATCTCACTCCTGTCAGATTGGCCACCAGCATGAAAACAAATGATCATAAATGTTGGCGGGGATGTGGAAAAAAAGGAACCCTTCTGCACTGCTGGTGGGAATGCAATCTGGTCCAGCCATTGTGGAAAACAGTGTGGAGGTTCCTAAAGCAGCTAGAGATTGATCTACCATATGACCCAGCTATAGCACTCCTAGGCATATATCCAAAGGACTCATCTCATTTCCTTAGAAGTACATGCTCAACCATGTTTATTGCTGCTCAATTTATAATAGCTGGGAAATGGAACCAGCCTAGATGTCCCTCAACAGATGAGTGGATAATGAAGATGTGGTACATTTATACAATGGAGTTCTACTCAGCGGTAAAGAAAAATGAAGTTATGAAATTTGCAGAAAAATGGATGGACCTGGAAAGTATTATACTAAGTCAGGTAACCCAGGCCCAGAAAGCCAAGCGCCACATGTTCTCCCTCATATGGGGATCCTAGCTACAGATGACTGGGCTTCTGTGTGAGAATGAAAATACTTAGTAGCAGAGGCCAGTAAGTTGAAAAGGAGACATAAAGGGTGGAGAAAGGAAGGGAGGAGGATACTTAATAGGTTGATATTGTATATATGTAATTACAATGATTGTAATGGGGAGGTAATATGATTGAGAATGGAATTTCAAACGGGAAAGTGTGGGGGTGGGGAGGGAGGGAATTACCATGGGATATATTTTATAATCATGGAAAATGTTAATAAAAATTAAAAAAAAAAAATAAAAAAAAAATGATTGGTCTAATGCACAGGCTTTGTTAGAAACCCTATAAAAATTGTCCCGTTCCTGCATTCGGGGCTCTGCAGTCCTGTACCCCTGTGAGGTGTACGACTGTGGGCCCCAGCGCGCTTGGAATAAAATCCTCTTGCAGTTTGCATCAAGACCGCTTCTCGTGAGTGATTTGGGGTATTGCCATATTTGGGCAGAGTGTGGGGTCCTCGGTTTGGGGGTCTTACTTTAGCAACCAGGGGCAGAATGTGGTAGCTTAAGTAGATAGCTCCCAATATATTCAGGATTTTATTAAAGTTTGAAGTTTTGATCTGCAGCCACCTGGCTGCAGGAAGCGTCATTGGGTAGATCTTAGGGTCTAGCCCTAAGGTGTGGGAATGGATTTGGAATTCCAGTCTAAAGATATGCAAAGTGCCTGAGTTCTGCCTGTTTTTTTGGTGCGCTTGCTTGCTTTTTGGTAGTGGCTTTTGAATTTTAGCTTGTGGATTTTCTGTTTCTCTGTTTGGACCTGTGAAGACAGGCCAGCTTCTTCCGCCATTATGGAACTTCCGCTGGATCTGTAAGCTCCAATAAATATCTCTTTCTCCATAGCTGCCTGGTCTGGAAGTTCATCTAGGTTATCTGAAGCTGTCTAACACATTTGTCCTATTTGATGTCTTATATGTCTCTTCTGCCTCAATGTGCCTATTTTTCCATAGATTTGGTAAATTTTCTGCTATGATTGAATTGAAAATATTTTCTATGCCACTATCATGGAATTCTTATCCTTGTATGCTCATAATTCATAGATTTGATCTTTCCATGTGTTCCAAAGATCTTATGTTTCATTCATACACTAAAAATTATTGTCCTTAATTGGATGTACCTGTTCATGTACCTTGTTATTAACCCTTGATAATATGGCTTCTCTGTGATCTATTTTATTGATGAGGTTGAGATTTTTACTGGACTCATTCGAACTTTCATCTCCAGCATTTCATTTTGGGTTTTCTTCAGTATTTTTTTAGCTATTTACTGAATTTTATTTTTCATATCCTGAATTGAGTTCCTTATTTAATTCAACTATTAATTTGAAATCTTTCATTTCTTTGAAAATCTTTATAATAATTCTTTACCCAGAATTATGTTTAAGTCATATACATTAAGGGGCATTTCTGTAAGATTGATAGCTTTTGGAGGAGACAAATTGTCATGTGTTTTTTCATTTTATTTATGTTTTTGAGTTGGCACTTGTTCATAAAGATTGTTGGTTGAATTGTTTTTTTTTTAATTTATTTTTTTAGTGGGAGTGTTTTCAATGTTCTGAATGTACTAGGTTGTAATAGGGGTGATATGTTCAGGGTATCAAGCTGTTTTCCACTCCTACTTTTACAGGAGAATATGAGCTATAACAATAGACACTATCTAGGTATAGACCCCCTGTTTGCTGGGTTCTATCTGGTATCTCATGTTTCTTTCCAAGTTTCTAGAAATTTGTCTCAGTGATGGGAGTTTCTCTGCAATGGGTATTCTCCTTCCCATCTTCTTTATTTCTGAGGACTATTTTGGACCATAGTTGGTTTTTTTTGTTTTTTTTTTTGTTTGTTTGTTTTGTTTTTTCCCCTCTGGATCTGGCTCAGACTCTGGCTTGAATTCTGGAAGTGGGTCTAAAAACAGGTTCCTGCCTTTTGAAATGAGGTTTTGGTACATACGCACTGAATAAGTATTCAGATTGGTCCTTAGTGTTGTCTTGGTTCAGCTGATCTTTGTTTTACTATGTGCAATGTGAAGTTTATTTGTAGAAACAATTGGTGCTGATTCGTAGAGGAGGTAGCCAAGGCAGTCAAGGCATGGCTTGTTGACTGTGGGACAATGGGCCAGCACACAGGCAGTGACCTCATAAGCCTACTTTTCAGGGGTGGGCAGAGGCAGCAGGGTGGGTAGGGATGATTGCACAGCCCCTGACTTCGTAAGTCTGGAAGGTGGCAGGGGTTGTAGCAGAATCAATCATTCAGTCCCTGATTTGAAAGGATTTTAAAATTCCCTTTTGATCCTTATTGACCCATTGGTTGTTCAGAAGCATGTTGTTTCCATTTCCATATATATGATTTTTCTAAGAGTTTTTCACGTCTTGATTTCTACTTTCATACTTTTGTGGGCTGAAGGGATGATAAATATGAGTTCAAGATCCTTAAGTTTGTCAGTTTATGTACCTCTTTACTCAGTGCTCATCAATAATCCCATTTATAGAATTTATCCTTAAAATATACTTTAAAAATCTTAAATATTCATATGATTATTCATGGCATTATTTTTAAGTTGCAAAATATTTGAAGAAATTTGAATAACCATGTATAGGAAAATGAAAAAAAACTGGTAAAATCTCAAAATGAAGGATCAGTGGGAGGATCTGTGTGAATAAAAGCATGGAATTATTTATTTCCAGAGTATATTTTTAAGTGAAAAATATAAAGTAAAAAAATAAAGTTACAATCTCCAAAAGCATGTATCTATAACATTTATCAATTATGTAAGAGGAAATATAGTTTCTCTCTCTCTCTCTCTCTCTCTCTCTCTCTCTCTCTATATATATATATATATATATATATATACTTTATGTATTTATAAGTATATATATATTTAGTACATATATGATATATATGTGCTTATTTATGCAAAAATAAACATAGGATGAGTGTAATAAAATGGCAAGATATGGAATGGGAATGAGAGGCAGAGTGATACTTCTGTATTATAAGTCCCTATTGTGGAATGCTGGCCTTCAGGCCTGAGATGACCATGAGTGTCATAATCTAAGCAGCTATTACTACCCACATGAATCCCTATAAACATGGAAACTGTTGATCTTCCCTCGATGAAGGGAAGATTCATTAAGCTCTCTCCTTAGCTTCCAGTCATTTACTCTCTTTTGTTTCCTATTCCCTACTGCGCGTCATTCTGCCCCGTTTGCACATGACATAAGGAAGTACTAGAGTACACAGTAGGTGAAGGGGAGCCTTCCATCCCTGCAGCTTCAGGAGATCATCACTTATGCTGCGATGGGACTTTTCAATGGTGCAGCCCTTTGGGGGTGATCCGTCATTCTGAATATGATCTCGTACCCATGCTTCTTTCTATAAGTAAGCCAAATAAAGTCACTGGCTCACCGAGCTTAGCTTGGATGCAATCATTCTTCTGTCCTGTTGTTGGTGCTTTATCTGGGATAAAGAGAATTTGTTTATGTTTCCCTAGGAAAAGTAGTACATTCTAAATGTGCATCCCCTTGTACATTTAGAATAATGTTAGCTTTTCTTACTCTGTCTAATGTATAAATATGTATTGTGAATTAGTTTTTGGTATTTTTTTCAACTTTTAAAAGTTCAAAATTATTTCAAAAGAAACTCTTAAATCATCATATACGAAACAGTGTTTTTTAATATTATTTATTTATTTATTTATTTATGAGAGAGAGTGGCAGATATAGAGAGAATGGGCAAACTAGGGCCTTTAGCCACTGCAAACAAACTCCAGACACATGTATTATCATGTGCATCTTGCTTACTTGAACCTGGGTCTGTAGGCTTCAGAGGCAAATGCCTTCCCCACCAAGACATCTCTCTAGCTCCCCAAGACATTCTTTTTAAAGTCAGAAATAAGCCAAAATACATGTCCTCTTGCTTCTGTGCCACCATTCTGTTTTGTATTAGACATTGTAATGTGTCTATTAGGAACAGAGTACGTAATCTGCATGAATACTAGAAAGAGAAAATAAATCACAGTTTTGCAGATGTTGTGTTTCTCTGCTTCAAAATGAGAACAGAATCTGGTGACATACAAATAGGATTTATGAGAGAGTACATCAGGATGGATAGAGAACAATTCACAGTTTTTCTATGTGTGATCAACAAGCATTTAGAACATGCGAGGGAGCCTAGCAAATATACCAGACTCAAAGGGATTGAGGAGTGGGTAGGAAGCAGGGGATAGTTTTTTGTTTGTTTGTTTGTTTTTTAAAGAATGTACATGCAAAGAGGAGCAAAAGCTCGCTTAGTATGTAAGAGAAGGTGGTAGTTTTGCCTAACCCACCTCTCTTCCTTGCTGAAATCTCTTTTTCAAGGTCAAAAAAACCAGAGCACGTTTGTATACTGATCAGAATCATCTGGTAGAGGGAGAAAAACTGTTGTTGATGGATGTTTCAGGTTGCCAGAATCCTGGAGAAAGCATTAGCTTAGAAAATCTACTTCTCTAAATGTAACAGACAACTTGCAGAAGATATGTAACCATGGCACTTGGGCAAGGGTTTACAGATCTGGTGGTATCAAGATGAGAAAAACATTGTGAAGTATGAGGCAAGTCAAAATCTGAGACTGGAGATAGGCAAACAGTTGGGAGCCAAAGGGTCAAAAATAAGGTTTACCATAGGAATTAGTATCGTTGTTGAAAAGTTGAGATTCTATTAGTAATTTAAAGATATCAATTTAAAGTGAAACTTTTTTTTTTAGTGTTTGTTTATTCTGAATTGTCTGATGATGTTAGGCTGCTTGGGCGTAGACAAAGGGAAGTTGAACGGTTGCTTTGCATCCAGGGTGATGAGTTCTCAGGTGGAAAAGTGGGCAAGGGAATTGATGTCTGTAGACCTATAGTTTAGTGATGGAACATTTCCTCTAAGACAAGCAAGGAGGCAAGTGATGGGAGGATGAAGTTCTAGATGGAGGAGAGTGTTTTAAGATGGACGGATTAGCAATCTTGTTGGGATTGAAACATATTTAAGTGTGGTACTTAAGCAAGCAGGCAAACAGAAACTGTGAGGTGGTTTGAATTTAAAATGACCCTATAGGTTTGTTTGGATATTTAAGCCCCAGCTAGTGACACTGTTTAGGAAGGCTATGGAACATTTAGGAAGCAGGGCCTTGCTGGAGGTAGTGTATCATGGGGGACAGGCTTTGAGGTTTTATAATCTTGTCCCGCTTGCAGTCTCCCCCTTCCTCTCTGCTAATGTGGTGGAATGCTGGCTTCCTGCTATGATTTCCCTGCCTCTGTAGACTCTACACTCTCAAATTGTAAGATGAAATAAACCCTTTCCTTCTCAAATTGCTTCTAGTCAGTTTTTTGTCTGAGCAATGTGAAAGAAAATTACATAGAAGATTGGTACAGGCAGGGCGTGGTGGGTGCATGCCTTCAATCCCAGCACTCAGGAGAGAGGCAGAGGCAGGAGGATTGCTGTAAGTTTAAGACCACCCTGGAGCCTCAGAGTGAATTCTAGAGCAGCCCTGCCTACAGTGAGACCTTACCTTGGAAAACCAAAAAGAGAAGAAGGTTGGTACTGAGAGGTGAGGGCTGTTTCTGTGATAAACCTGACCATGTGGAGGAATGCAGGGAAGAATTTGGAATGTTGGAGTAGAGAAAAGAGAAACTTTACCATGCTTTAAAGTGGAGTTTAATAAGCTGTTTTGGTGGGAGCTTGATCAGAAGGCTAACAGAAATGCGGACAATGGAGACTTGGCTCATGAGGTTCCAGAGGGGGAAAAGACTTTAATTGGAAACTGGGATGGAGTCAGTTAATGAGATGTATAAACTGGCTGCATCCTGCCCATGTCTGGAGAACTTAAGCAAAGGTGAATTTAAAAATAATGGATTGCTGTGTTTGGCAGAGGAAGTTTCAAGACAGAAAGACACTGAGTCTGTGGTACAGATTCTTTTAGCTGCCTTGATTCAGACTGACAATAAAAGAGCACAAAATGCAGAATATAAAGACTTGAGAAAATGTTGGGTTTGGCACAGAGGGAAGTGTGCACAAGTGCAAAATCTCAGGCTCAGAGACTATAACCATTTCAGTTGTAGTTACTAGGGAGATTACCAACATTAAATATAAGTCACATGCTTTGCACTGGGACAATTAAGAAAGTTGCCACAAGGGCTGGAGAGATGGCTTAGCAGTTAAGCCCTTGCCTGTGAAGCCTAAGGATCCCGGTTCAAGGCTCAATTCCTCAGGACCCATGTTAGCCAAATGCACAAGGAGGCATAAGTGTCTGGAGTTAGTTTACAGGGGCTGGAGGCCCTGGCACGCCCATTTTCTCTCTACCTCTTTCGCTTTTTGTCACTCTCAAATAAATAAACAAAAAATATAAAAAATTAAAATTAAAACAAAAAAGAAAAGTTGCCACAAGGGCAGATCCAACCCATTGAAGGCTTAAGATGGGAAGGAAAAGGCCTGCCTGAAGAATGATGAAGTAGGCCTCTATTCCCTAAGATCAGAATACAGAGGCTTCTTTAGTGGTACTCCACAGACACCAGGCGTCATACCAATCTGACAGCAGCACCTGACAGCATTGTTTGTGTGGTAGTGGTTTAGAAGGATGAAAGATGCAATATGTAGGTGGCCTTCTGGCTCCATATCATTATTATTGCCATTGAGCTGCTTGTTCAAATCACATGTCACTTGACATCATACAGTTAACTGTACTCCAAAGACCATTTGTTTTGCTGTCAATTTTTTTTTTTTTTAAGTTTAGATATAGACCCCTTGGACTTGTGTTTCCTGGTGAGTCCCTTGGTATCTACTTTTCAGTTTTGTGAGGATGTTCTAGTGTCTTCTGGAGCACTGGACATGGTGAGTTCCTGATCTTTGCTATTGGCAGAAACTAGTTCCATCTCAATTCTCCATGTCTCTGTGGAATCCTTCTCACCTTATAAATGGGAATACTTTATTTTTATTTTAACTGCTTATGCCCATGAATGTAGGAGTTTGAAATAAATAGCTCTGTGCTATTTAAGGGTTATATTTGGAGGATAAAAAACACTGTTCTCCTACTAGGTAGAGGAGAAAAAAGATGTTCCCTCCATTAAACACCAGGATTGCAGGATGTTTTCAATCAGGTTCTGTTCATCTGTGTCTCAGAGGTCCATGATCCCTCAGATTTGGACCTGTGCTTTGAATACATTACTTAAAACATAGAAGTTTTGAGGGGCTCAGGTGCCTTCCATCTTTTTTTTTTGAGGCAAGCTCAACAGATTGGTCCCCCTTTTTTATGTGAGAGAGCAAGAGCAAGAGTAAAAGTGGAAGAGATATATATATATAGAGAGAATAGTTGTGCCAGGGCCTCCAGTCAGTACACTTGAACTGCAGCTGTGTGTGCCTCCTTGTGTATATGTGCGACCTTGTGCGTTTGTGTTGCTTTGTGAACCTGGCTTATGTGGTACCTGGAGAGTCTAACATGAGTCCTTAGGCTCGGCAGGCAAGTGCTAAGCCATCTCTCTAGCCCTCTCCATCTATTTTTAAGGCCCCCATGTGATTAGGTTTAGATAATATAGGATGAAAGAAGACACTACTCTCCAGAATAGGATGGATTGACATGGGTTCAGTATCTGATCTCCCTCCCCTTAGTACTGCATGCATAACTAGAGAAACCAGAAAGACTCCCCTCTTACCCCTGCCCCCCAGCTCTGGGAGCTTTCCATTAGCATATGAATCAGTTAGCACAGCTTTCTCAGTCACACTGTCATGGAGTCCAAAGGAATCATTTCTGTTCCCATCATTGGGTGGGTGTGAAAACTGTGATCATCTTAAAGCTTTGTGACTAATTAGCACGTAACCAGATTGTACATCTGGTATTGATGGGGCTGATCTGAATTATGTCAAAGTAACCACGACCTGGGAACACAGCTTCTGGGAAATTGGCTGTGTCTTCGTGCCTTTCTGCTGGTGGGAGTTGGTGGTGGGAAGATTTCCAGTCTTTCCTGTTTCATTCAGAGTATGTACCCCCTTGGGAGCAGGTGGGTGAAAGAGTTCCAGGCAAATTTGTTAACAAATCATTTATGTTAGAAAATTGGAGCTTCCTATTCTTTGGAAAATTAACATTCAATTTATTTATTTTTTTTATTTAATTTTGTGGAGGTCCACCTGTGGTCATTCCATGTAACCTACACTTATCATTTGGACTGATTTCACTCAGGAAGTAGCACATGAGTGTGAGGGATTTTGATTCCCAGAAAAAAAAAAAAAATGGATAGAAGGCTGTATTCATGAAACAAAATGCTATGGCATTTCTTAAGAAGCTGGAAATAGAACTACCATATAACACCCCTGGGTTTTCCTGAAGGACTTTAAGTGAGCACACCACAGAGACACTTGTGCATCCATTTTTATTACAGCGCTATTCACCATAGCCAAGCATGGAATCAGCCTTTATGTACATGGGCAGTGAATCGATTAAAAAAACTGTGTTATGTACATATACACAACAGACACTTATTCAGCTGTAAAGAAGAACCAGATTATGGTATTCACAGGAAAATAAGTGAAGCTTCTGGTCATACAGCTAAGTAACATAAACATGATTAGAAAGACATGCATCAGTTTTCTCATACATGAAATCCAGACTTACATTTGTACATGCATGTGTAGGGCTTGAAAGTATAAAAGGCACCTCAGGAGGAGAAAATGAGGTCTAAAAGGAAGGGGAAAAGAGGAAACAAGAGAAGATACTAAATTATATGTACCATGAAAGCAGGAGGGAGTGCTGTTCAGCAGAAGGAAGGTCATTAGTAAGGAAGGGAAGAGGTTGGGGGAGGGGAAGACTAATAAAGGAAAAAAAAATTATGCAAGCATTACAGTAAAACATTTGTTTTTAAGTTATTTTTTTAATTTTTATTAACATTTTCCATGATTATAAAAAAAAATCCCATCGTAATTCCCTCCCTCCCCCCACACTTTCCCCTTTGAAATTCCATTCTCCATCATATTACCTCCCCATCTCAATCATTGTATGTCAGTTCCCTCTGTAGAATTAATTTCCTCCTTCATGTCTAACAGAACATTATAATAGCATTAGAATATTTATAATGACTATATACTCATAGGTAAAGATTTGACTATAAAAAAAGTATGGCAAGGTTAATGTGATCCTGTTAGTGATTTGATATTATTTTCTGGAGAACTCATTTCTTTTAACAAAAATTCCATGTACTTTTGTTAGGAAAAAAAAGGTGGCAAATGAAATGAGAGAGAAGACTTGGCTCAACAGCAGCAACAGGCTTTACTGGGGAAAGCCAGCAAAGGGCTCTGACCAGGTGTAGTAGATACCTTCTCATTGCTGGGATGAACATTCAAACTAGACATAGTTTATGGGAGGAAGGGATTTATCTGAAATTTACAGGCCTAGGGGATGTTCCACTGATGGCAGAAGAAGCTGGCTCCCTTTCACAGATCCAAGTAGAGAGGAAAAAAAAAATACCCCCAGCGCCATAAGCAAGAGCAAAACCAGTAGCCAAACATCAGGAATCCCAGGCAGAGCTCAAAGCACTCTGCATACCATTAGCCTAGATTTCAGATCTGCCCCCAGTGACACTTCCTCCAGCCAGGTGGCTGGAAACAAGTTTTTTGATAAAAAACACCCGAGTCTATTGAGGAACATTCAGGCTACAATACCAGGCTTCTCAGAAGCCACTTCCCTTACAGACTAGGCAATACTTATGGGGCAGTGGGGGCATTACAATTCTTTGGTTATAGCACTCCACCTTGCCTCAGGGCCATGGGCCACTTGAGGGAGGTAATATTTAGACAGGTGGGTTGGGCCATTCCAGAAAGCGATAATTAGGAGGGTGGTCTGGGTGACTCTTGCAAACAGTTACAATGAAATGTCAGAGTCCCCAAATGGAGACATTTTGGTTCTAACTTAACAAAGAGTTACCTTACTTACTGAACATTAGGCAGTTGTACCATTTTCAATTTATACCTATTCCAACAAATGTTTCTTAGTATCTGCCATCTCATGACTTTTGAAATTAGTCTCTGTTTTATAGAATCAGGGAGAGAGAAGATCTACAAGGTTTAATCTAAATTTCTAATTTTACATTCCTGACTACTGTGTGTCACAGTGTTGAGATGGAAAAAAATGTTGAAAAATTTACTGTTATTCTTTGAATATAAGCTGATCTATTCAAATAGAAATGTTAATGTTAGTGAACTTAGCAATACTAATAATATTGGTAGTTAAAAACTTACTTGTATTATTTTTATTATTTTGGTTTATTTTTATTTATTTATTTGAGAGCAACAGACAGAGAAAGAGGCAGAGAGAGAGAGAGAGAGAATGGGCGCACCAGGGCCTCCAGCCACTGCAAACGAAGTCCAGACGCGTGCGCCCCCTTGTGCATCTGGCTAACGTGGGTCCTGGGGAATTGAGCCTTGAACTGGGGTCCTGAGGCTTCACAGGCAAGCGCTTAACCACTAAGCCATCTCTCCAGCCCCAAAACTTACTTGTATTTAAAAATTAATTAGGTGCTGGGGAGATGTCTCGGCAGTTAAAGGCGCTTGCTTGCAAAGCCTAATGGCTGGATTCAATTCCCCAGTATCCATGTACAGCCAGATACACAAATTGGTACATGCATCTGGAGGTTGTTTACAGTAGCAAGAGGCTCTGATGCACTCATTCTCTCTCTCTGTCTTCTTACAAATAAATAAAATGTTTAAAAATTATTTATTTGCATGTGCTTGTTTAGAGTGTGGGCACTACAGAACTTCTTGCTGTTGCAATTGAATGTCAGACACTTGCACTGTTTTTTAAAAAAAATATTTTGTTTTTATTTATTTATGATAGATAGATAGAGAGATTTAGAGTGAAAGAGAGACAGAGAATGGGCACATCTGGGCCTCCAGCCACTGCACATGAACTCCAGACACATGCGCCACCTTGTGCATCTGGCTTATGTGGGTTTTGGGGAATTATACCTGGGTCCTTAGGCTTCACAGGCAAGTACCTTAACTGCTAAGCCATCTCTCCAGGCCTTCTTGTACTACTTATTTTTTTTATGTCTGACTTACATAGGTGCCTTGGGAAATGAATTTGGGTGTTGGGGGGTGGGGCCTTGCACGTAAGCACCTTTTACCATTAAGCCATCTTCCTATTCCCTTAATTGTATTTTGGAAATTCTTTCATCCTAGTTATACAAAATATAATGAGGTATAGGCAAGTGAGAATTACCCTTCTGGGTCTTTTTCCTTAAGGCCATTTCCACTACCTCCCCTTGGGAACCAGGGATGAGTGGTATGGGGAAGCTCGTTAATTTTTATTAAATGTATAGGATGTTGTTTGATTTTGTTTTTTCATTCTTAACTCTATCTCGGCACCCATGAAGAATATTTTTCTTTATACAGTGGAAATTAGACATATTAGAAAGCATAATTAATTCTTCCCAAGATTGAATATCAATATTCATCTCTAGCTTGGGCACCATGAAAAGCACAGTTATCCTCTCTACTTTATGCACATTGCAGTCTGGTCTGAATAGCATTGGAAAATGAACTTCTCACATCTGTCCTGTAATAAATGGCCCAGTATTTGACTATGACCACGTGTTAACAAAGGGGTGGAAAATAAATGACTTTTAATGCTGTGGTTCTTGCATGCTAACTTCAAAGACTCGATGCTTAGCAATTAGATTTCTGAAAAGGTTGGATACAGAAGACCGCACTTCGAAATGGCTTTTCTGTGATTGCTATCTCCAAATCCATTTTCTCTTTCCTGTTTCTAGATAATATCTTGGGTAGGTCCCATAGTTTTTTAATCACATTTGAATTGTCTATTAGGAAATGAGTATTGGAATTTTACCTCATATAAACAAAACCTCTTGTCTCTCTTCAGCTTAACCCCTCTCCAGGAATTTACCAATAAACAACAACAAAAAACCACATCCAATCTATTTATCTGTGTGCCATCTCTTTCCATCTTACTTGTACTTGGCAGGTAGAGAAAGAAAGCAGATCAGGGCTGGATTTTTTCCTTGTTTTCATTTTCCGCTGCTCTGTCAGAATATAAAGACTTAACTTATATGAACAGAACTTTATTTGGTTCACTGTTATGGAGGCTGGGAAGGAGGAGTTGCACCTAGCAATGGTATTATTCCTGTATCACAACATGGAAGATGGTATTGAGACAGACAGAAGAGTGAGAGAGAGAGCATGCAAGTGAGCGAGCAAATATATATTTGTTCTTTATAATGAGGTAACTTCTGTAATAGTCTGTAATAGTGGCATTCATCATGACAGGGTCTTCATAAACTAATCTAATCTTATCTTTAAAGGTTTTTCCTCTCATGTATTCTATTAGGGGACCAAGTTTCCAACATGTGCGATTTAGGGCACACACCCAACACATGCACTTTCCTATGGGTAGTTTACTTGGATGTTCTGATACATTTCCCTTGTGGACTTCCATTTGGGGCCTTTACCTAGGCATGCCATGCAACCCCTCCCCTCCATATAACCTGTTCCTTCCAGCTCTTGCTCTCTGGAAATACTTCCACTGATTAACATCTGGCTAGTTTGAGTCTGTTAGATGTTTCATTATTAGGTGGAGCCCATCTGATTGGTGTTACTGTCTCACAGTATTTGAAACATCGTGCTGTCTCCAGCCCTCTTCCTCTGGAAATAGCGTTCCTGAACCTGCAATCCTTATGGCTGAGCTCATTCCAAAAAGCCTTGAGCTCTACTACCTTTTCTGGCACCTGGCTCAGTTATGGGAACTACAATGGCATCTCTAAGCTGGAGCATAACAAAGCTACTCCTAGACTTCTCGCAGGACATGCTAATGCTAGTCTCGGTTATAATCGCCTCCCCAAATACAGGGAGCTGGTGTGAAGTCTCTCCAGAATTAAAAAAAAAAAAAAAAATCTCATCCTTCAATGGTGACATCAGAGCCAGAAACATCTCTTATTGGAGTATACAGGTGAAAAGACAATAAAAGTATCTATCACTCTGCTCTTCGGAGTTTTTGAGAAAACAGTTTCTTCTTTCTTTAGACTTATCTAGCCTTCTATATGCATATAAGTAACATGTATTTGGCTAAATCTTGGCAACAGGCATGAAAGGCACCTCGATTATAAACTGTGGATACTTACCAGCTATAAGCCCTCAGCTTCAGCTTTAGGGCCTTAGTCAACACTCAGAGAACTTGTTGCTACAATTAAGGGTCACCTCAGTGTTCCAATCAGGCTATGTACATACACCTATTTTCTAAAGAGAACATCACCTTCCTCATGCTGCTTCAATATTTAGTATTGAGTTTGGGTTTCCAAGCTTACCAGGCTGCACAAGAGTGATCTGATGAGCAGGAGAGTGCTGCGCAGCGGGTCTGGTCTTCAGTCAGGCTGTGAGCTGACAGGCTAGACAGTGGCCAAGAGAAAAGCTGGATATAGATAAAATGAATACTCTTGACTGTTTAGACTAAGGAGATTGTTTTTGGCTCAGAGGATAAGTGAATGCAGCATAGTGTCTTTCGTTCAAAAAGATGAAGTAATACTATATTAGATGTTTAGTAGAGGTGCTTAGTTTGAAAATCAGTATTTGTGAGTGCTGATTTATGAATAAAATAGGTAATTTTTTTGAGTACTCACTATGTAGTAAGCTGTTATTGAATTGTCACAACCATATGGAAACTGTGTTGTTATTATCTGCATTTAGTCGTTGAGAAGACAGATGGAGATTATATCAACTTGATGGTCTCACAGCTAGAAAAATGATCTGGGATCTGGGATTTGATACCAGGGCTTTTCTTACTTTAAAGATGATAGGCTACAATCCCTCTAAGAGGGAAACATGCATAACGAGGATGTGGGTTAAGGAATGTGGGAAAATGCTATCTGAGAAAGCCCATCTGGTAGTATCATTAGTGCATCTGATCCTGTGGTACTCCTAGGATCCCCTGCTTCTTGGCTTTTCTTTCCACCATTCTTGTATCTCAGGTGCTCTCTTTTTCTCTGCTCAACTCCACATTCCTTTTCAGGCCCAGGAAGTGGTTGAATATCTCTTATCTCAAATCGCTGGAACCAGAAGTGTTTCAGATTTTGCAACATGTGTGTCTCTGTGTGTGCATGTGAGTGTGTGCGTGTGTATGCTCGTGCATATGTGCGTGTGTATAAACAAGACATCCTGGGAATAGATCCAAAGTGTAAATCTGAAATTCACTTGTGTTTTATATATACCTGTTGCAGTCAGGTTTGCATTGCTGGCAGAAATCACCTGACCAAGAGCAGCTTATGGGAAAAAAGGTTTATTTTGGCTTACAAACTCGAGGGGAAACTCCATGATGACAGAGGAAAACCATGGCATGAGCAGAGGGTGGACATTACCTCCTGGCCAATATCAGGTGGACAATAGCAACAGGAGAGTGTGCCAAACAATGGCATGAGGACACTGGCTATAATACCCATAAGGCTGCCCTCAAAAATTAACTGCCTCCAGGGGGCATTAATTCCCCTAAGTTTATGGGAGACACCTGAATCAAAGTACCACAATACCTAATAAACATAATCTGGGAGGTACTTCTTAACAATATATAGGTTAGTTTTGGGTTGCTGAAAACTGAACTCAGGCCCTCATGCATGCTGGGTTCTACCACTGAGCTGCACCTACTTCTCCCGTTGCAATATTTTAAAATAATTTTGGGCATTGAACCATAAGACTTCTGGTGTCATGTTAGCACTAATATAGTTTGGGATTTTGAAGCATTTCTGATATGGGATCAGCGATGTTCATCTTGTATAAGATTGGAGAAAATGAAGGCTGCCTTAGCTCAAATGTACCCAAAAGACCACTTTCTCTATTTACTTCTTCAGATAAACTGTAAATTTTTGGAAGACAGGACAGTATGTTTTGTTTTTGTACATTTTGACAGTCTGCTAGACCTGCTGATTGATTTCAGAACTTGGGACCATTTTAAAGGTACAGAAAGTTCTGTCAGAAGGGTTTGAGCTTTCATTTTGAGATTCATGTTAGGATGAAACTACAGGCTCGAGAAACATCGTGTGAGCATGAAGTGCACCAGAGTAAGGAAATGGAAAGAATGCTTGTACTTCTGATAAGTCACCAAAGATCATCCCCCACCCCCAGGAAGAATGTTGGCTTGATGGGAAGCCAAAGCAACAGCAGGGAATATCCCGAGACTCATAAGACCAGTCTGCACAGAGGAGTGAGAAACACAAGGGCTGTTGTTTCTGTCTCATGTGTTTCCCTTCTCAGAAAACGAGCCAAGGAATACAAGGCATTAGAGCTTCCCTTCTGTTCTGCAGCTTTTGTGACACCCCAGCAAAAGCAAAGCATTGTGCATGCGTGAATTTCTTGCTGAACAGGAAGAACCTGGGAGGCAACGACAAATACTTCACAGTACCTCCTTGGCATCTGAGATGGTTTCCTGAGAGAGAACACAAGCTTCTTCTTGGTGGATTCTCAGAGGACATCTGTGGGAGGAGTTTTCCATAGCAAATATGTATTATCTCACTTTCCCCACAGTGCAAATGCCACGGGACTGCGAATTTTCATGCAGATCAAGAACAACTAAAGGAGAGAGAGAGATTCAGAGAACACAGAATGATACATACATATATGTCATAACTATATATTGTCATTGCTAGTTTCAAGAAATCAGAGACAACAAACAAAGCAGAGGATAGACAAGCAGGCAGGCTATTGGGGCAAAACAGTCAGCATTACATTTATGAGGAAATAAGTAACCTTTAAGAACTGTTCATCTGAAACATATGTCATTACTAGGCTTTAGAAAAGAAATGATCACTCAAAATCTATCAGTCTTCAAATAGCTTTAGAAACTTGAGTATGTCTTTGCCTTCCACCCCCAAATGAAATCATAGTTGCATGTCTTTATATCTAAGGAGCAATGGATGCTTATCTTCTTGGCTGATATATTTAGATCTTGTTCAGCACATGCTTGATGAAGTTGCCAAACTAATTCAAGTTGTCTTGGATGAGAGCTTAGTCATGTGGATCTCAAACTGGATGGAACTGATTAATAAGAAATGTCAGGATTTTAAAATAATGACTGAAGTGTAAGAAAGAGTAGAGGATAAGGAAGTGCTTTGATTGTCTATTTTGGGGCAATATCTTTACTACTCTTGCCAAAGAGTAGGGGAGTCATTCAGGTATCAGGTGCCTGGAGAAAGATGAATAATTTTTGAGCTCATTTTGCTTCTCTGGTATAAGTTTGTCTGTAGGAATTATGTTGTTTTGTAGGTAGCAGATTCCTGTGTTCTGGGACTACCATTTTCAGCTCCTGATGAATGCTGTGGAGCACAGTATGAGTATCTGAGGAAGGACCCCACATGAGCCTGTTGGCCCAAAGGTGATGGCTTCCTCATAAGTGATAAGGTAAAGCGATGACCAGCCTACAGTGGGTGGAAATGCACTATAAATAGCTCGATGTGTCCCCTTGGCCATGGCTCTTCCTTTATCCTCCCTTCATTTTTGACTATGCTTGTTCATCTCCCGAGTCCACACATAGGAGATTCACTCATGATTTAATGAATTAAAATAGCAGACATGTGTTTTGTGAAAGGCAGGGAAGATGTAAACAAATTATACAAGAAGTTTGAAATCAAGTGGAGCAAGAGTAGAGATCCTGTAAAGGGACTCAATGCTATGCTAAAGGTACGTGCAGGATGCCCTGGGAACTCTGAGGACTAATTCCAGCCAGGAGGGCAGAGCAAATGACTCATTTACTTTTATGGATGGGGTAGTACATAAACTGAGTGCTGATGAAGAGTAGAAAAGAAGTACTGTGTTCATTCACTCATCATATATTAATTTAGCACCTATCATACACTTTGCATTTGACTTGATGAAAAAACACCAGTTAACAAGACCAGATGTAATAGCACTCACCTAGAAAGGCAAACAATTCATCAATCTATCCTTCCATCCTTCCATCTATCCTTCCTTCCTTCCTTCCTTCCATCCAGTTAACAGTTAACCAACTAACCAAACAACCAAGTGACCAACCAACCAACCAACCAACCAGGAACATTCTTTGAATTCTGAAATGAAATTTTTGCTCTAAAAGACACCTTTCTCTGCAGGCAGGGGGCTAGGCAAGAGTAAAAGTGCTACTTAAAGGTTTCCATTTCCTTCTGTGTTAAACAGTCTGTTGTATCTAAACTCTTATGTCTTTTGGAGGCTGCTAAATCTTTCAGAGCTTTTTCGCCCATCTGCCACCAGGAGGCAGCTGATTCAGATAAGGCAAAATACCAAGCCATAACCAATGGATCTGCATTTCTTATCCAGAAATGCTGCTGAACCAAACTGCAAGCCAGAGTTTCTCTGAACTTGTTCTTGTTCTGGAAGTTTCCTGATGAATATGTGGGGTTATGTGGCAGTGAGTGTATGCAGAGGTCAGGAAGCTGGAAAGGGATCACTAGAGGAGAAGCAAGGAGCCGATTGTAGAAGAGATGGTAGAACATACGCGCTGTGAAAATAGGCGAGAGAATACGGGAGGTGGCGAGGATGCAGTGGGGACAGAGGATACAATGGGGAAGGGGAGGAGGTGAGAGAAGAGTCCACTGAAAGGACTATAAAGAAATCTGTTACTTTGTCGCCTAGTTACAGATGTAACTGACATGGTGTAGAGCCATTCTTATAAACCATAGATTATTAAACAAAAATCCCAGGGCTAAGGGCAGGGTACCTCATTATAAGTAGTTGTTCAGGGGGGCCCCGAAGGTCCCTAAAGAAACACAATATATTGCTACTGCTTTTCTTCTTTCCAATTGTTCCTCTCCTAGTTTCATGATTTATCAAAGTGAAGCCATTGCAGGGGTGGGGGGTGGGCGGGAACCATGGCGGGCTCCCGAAGCAAGAACCCTGGAACCCACAGAATGTCACTAAAGTTTTGATTTGAATTTCACTGACTCTGAGTATTGCTTTTGGTAGGATAGACATTTTCATGATATTAAGTCTTCCAATTATGAGTGTGGATTATCTTTCCATCTTTTGGTTCCTTCCTCAATTTCTTTCTTCAATGTTTTAAAGTTTTTATTGTAGAGGTCTTTAGCGTCCTTGGTTAGGTTTATTCCAAGGTAGTTAAATCTTTTGTGGCTATTGTGAATGGCTGGTTCCTGATTTCCCTCTTATTATGTTTGTCATTATTATATAAGAGGGTACTGATTTTTTTGTATTAATTTTGTATCCTGCCACTTTATGGTGTTTACGAACTCCAGTGGTCTTCTTGTGGAATCATTTGAGTCTCATGTATAGACTAATATTGTCTGCAACTAATGACAGTTTGACTTCTTCCTTTATAATTTTTATTACTTTTATTTCTTTCCTTTGTCTTATTTTTCTGAGTATGACTTCAATTTATATGTATATGTGTATGTATGTGTTTTTTGAAGTGGGGTTTCTCTTTAGCCTAGGCTGGTGACTTCAATATAATTTTAATTAGAAGTACAGTGTGGATATTCTTGTTTTGTTCTAGATCTCAGGAGAAATGCTTTACTTTTCCTCCTATCTAACATGTGGTTGGTTATAGGTTACTATGTTGAGATGCGTTCTCTCCATCTGAGTCTTTCCAGGTTCCTGCATGACTTTCAGGAACCTAGAACACAGATGGCACTAGAGAGAAGTCTGACCTAAGGTCGGCAATGGATGACCCACAGAGTCTGGGGAACAGACATGGGGTGGGAGAAAAGCCCTACCTCAGCTCAGCAGTGACTCACTTGCAGTAGCCCAGGAAAAGCATAGATAAGTGCTGGAGAAAAGTAGGACCTGATCTCATCACTGGCTGACCCAACAGAGAACAGAAGGAAGCCAGGCAAGACAAACTTGGGAGAGATATTTAATTCAGTGGTGTAAATACTGGCAAATCTAAAATGCTCTGATAAATAACTCCCTTCTTGTGCTCATGCAAGCATCCTTAATTAAGCTCACTGAGTAACAACCGCCCCCACCCACCCTGCCCCCTGCAAAATAACACCAGCCACCGAAGATCCAAGTAGAAGGAAGACTACTTGGGAGGAAGAAGGGGCAACATGTATCTGGGAGGGGCAAGAGAGGGTAATAGGGATGAATATATTCAAAATATATTTTAGTCATATGCAAAATTGTAAAAGAAAATAAAATGTGTGAAAAAATTTATAAATGGCCTAAAGTGACCCCGTGTGTCTCCAAGTGAATATAAACCAGACCCCATTGTGCCATTTGCTCACTAATGACTGGTTATTGCAGAGGCACCTCAAATAAAACTTGAATCCCACATTTCATCAACCTCAACAACCCTCACTGAGCTCCTATGCGTCTTTCCCCTGTGTGTAACTTCTTTTCTCCATCCTGTGGCTCAGGGTATAGGCCCAGAACTCACCTCTCTTTGCCTAACCTTCCACATATCCAAGACACCAGAAATCCTATGAATTTTGTCTTTTATTATTTTTGTGCTTTTTTTTAGAATTTTAAAAAATTATTTATTTATTTATTTGAGAGCGACAGACACAGAGAGGAAGACAGATAGAGGGAGAGAGAGAGAATGGGCGCACCAGGGCTTCCAGCCTCTGCAAACGAACTCCAGACACGTGCGCCCCCTTGTGCATCTGGCTAACGTGGGACCTGGGGAACCGAGCCTCGAACCGGGGTCCTTAGGCTTCACAGGCAAGCGCTTAACCGCTAAGCCATCTCTCCAGCCCATTTTTGTGCTTTTTTTATTCCCCAGACAAGTTTTCACTGTGGAGCCCAGGCTGACTTGGAACTCTCTAGCCCAAGCTTGCTTCTCACTTATGCAGTCCAGGCTGGCCTCAAATTCACTAAAATCTTGACTCAGCGCCCTGTGTACTGTGATTATAGCCATGAGCCACCATGACCAGCTGGAATTTACCTTCTAAAATTTTGCATTATAAATCCACCTTACTCTCCCGTAGGGTTGTGTTGGTTCTGGGTCATTGCAGTTACCTCCTAACCAGTATAATAATAATGCTTCAGTCACCCTGTAATCGGCACTAAACTTGGAAAGAAGAGTTATTTCAAAGAATAAAATCCTTTGCAAGATCTACTGTATTTCCAGCTTAGTTTCACAAGGTGTCTTTTCCAAATCTTTCTTTTCCCAAATGTGGGCCACCCTCAGTCCCTTACCTCATCAAACACTAGCTCTTTCCCTTTCAAGCCCTTTCTTCCTTCTATGTATTTGGTAGCCTACTTCCTACTCCTTCAAATCTTCGCTTAGTTCCTATCTCCTCAGGGAAACCTCTTTGGATTCAATAACTAGGTTAAATTCACGTATGTTCAGTCCTCATACTATTGTGGAACTGCTGCACAGCTCATTTCGCTGTCATGTCAGTATTCCACTTCACCTCACTTATGTTATAATTTTACATGCATTTGTGGGATTAGATCCCTAATATTTAACTCTTTGAAACTATAGGGCAGAATCTATGTCTCTTTGGAGTATTCTGTAAAGCTAATGCCTGTCATGGTTTATGGCACATTAAATGGTTTCAATAATTTTTTTTTTTTCTGAATAAGTGGGTATATTCATAATGGGTCATGAGACTAGAATCTGAGAAACAGGCTGCAAGGATTGCCAAGGGAAGAAATTCGATGAAAACTAAGTTTTTCAGTTTTGTTTCAAATAAGTTACATCAACAGGAAATTGGTCAGGAGTTTTCCTTCAGTGACTCTTTACAGATTGATTAAAACAGCATTGAATATTGGGTTTGACTGATATCTCAAGAAAAGGAAGGAAGGAAAGGAGAAATAAGACAGAGATTGAATAGCAAGAGCATTGTTGAGAAATTAGAGAAAGCCTAGAAGGGACACATAAAAATAGGTTAGCACTAGAGTCTGGGAATAAGCTGAAATTCTAGGTTTATTTAACCTAATGAATCAACGCCTGAGGTGTCATTTAGCAAATGCCCTCAATATCCCACTGCGTAGACCCCAGTAAAGAAAATAGAATGGAATTGTACCAAGGGACTTGTTTGATAAAGGAGAGCTTACTTGTCTTGATAGATTATTAAATCATGGATTAGACTAATAGGAAGGGCTGATGGCTTGTACTTAGAGATCCTTGGGGAATCAACGAGACAACCATTTATCTTGGATAAAGACAGGTACTAAACTAGGTTCTTGGCTCTTTCATGTTTTTTTTTTTTTTTTTAATCAGTGGTATCCTTGGTAAAGGTTTTTTTTTTCCACCTTTCCTACCTAAAGCCAGCGAATCACTGAGGTATATCTGAGAATATATTGTAGTAAAGGAACATTCCTAGGGCATGTCGGTACACATGGCATGAGATTCCATGTCTTAATCATGCAAGTAAACCCAGCAAATGTCCTTCCACCACAAGAGGCTGGCACCCATGATTCTCCAGTGCTCACCCCTCCCATTTTACCAGAATTTACCCTATTTTCTTAGTTTCTTTGTTCTTTGCTATGTGTGACTGGCAGGGCTTCCCCACGATGTTGTTTTCCTAGGTGCCTGTTATTTCTTTATGCTCCTCAGGCCTGTCTCAGTTTCTTCAGCCTTTGTTCATACTGGTTTCCCCATTAGCATCTGTAAACATGCAGCAGCTGCTGCCATTTTAAAAAGGAAACAGAGGTCTTTCATCCGCTTGGTCCCTGTTGTAAACAGCTCCATGTTGCTGGGATGAACATCCAAACCAGACGCAAGTTTGTAGGAGGAAGGGTTCATTTCAGTTTACAGATCCCAGGGGAAGTTCCATCAGTGGCTGAAGAAGCTGGCTCCCATTCATGAATCTGAGTGGAGAGAGACCACCAGCAGCCAGCACCACCTGCAAGCACAAATGGGCAGTAACCAGCAGGGAACTGGAAGCCAGCAGCAGGGACCTGTGCAGAGCTCAGACTACTCTACACCCCTTTGGCTTTGAATTCAGATTTGCCCCAGTAACACCATAGGGCCGGACCTCAGGATCGGCCCACGGTGACACCTCCACCAGCCAGATGACTAGAATTCCAAGTTACAAGTTTTAACAAAACATCTGAGTCTATGGGGCGGCGGTGGTGGTGGCATACATTTAAACTACCACAGGCCGCTTCAACTATCTGACTTCTGTCTTCTCACTCATGCCCACTTTTGTTCTGTGCAGCACCACGAATGACCTAGGTGTGTTCCAGAGCTCGACTTCCATTTTTGTCTCACTAGAAATCTGATCTATTTCCCTTCCCTTCCCTTCCCTTCCCTTCCCTTCCCTTCCCTTCCCTTCCCTTCCCTTCCCTTCCCTTCCCTTCCCTTCCCTTCCCTTCCCTTCCCTTCCCTTCCCTTCCCTTCCCTTCCCTTCCCTTCCCTTCCCTTCTTCCTGCTCTTCCTTCCTCCCTTTCCCACTTCCCCTTCTTTTTAAAATCAGGGTTGTATTTTATAGTTCTGTCTGCCCTTGAGCTCCTAATCCTCCTGCCTCAGCCTCCTAAGTGGTGATATGACACACGAGTATAACCAAATCTGACTTACTAGAACTCTTAAGCATCTTCTTCAGCTGATCTCCTTGCATTTGTGTGTGTGTGTGTGTGCATGTGTGCATGCACACTCCCACCCACCCACCCACCCCACATATCTTTTCCATTTAACCAAATGTATTATTCCATGACATTAATTATGTCTACAACACTGTTTAACCATCAGCAATACCTATTTCCAAAGCTTCTGAGTAGTTTAAACAGAAACTCTTTTTTACCCTTTAAGAATAACTCCCTATCTGTCCTTGAATTTTGTGACACCATAGTCTTCCAGCCTCTGCTTCCATTCTTCCCAGGCCTCTTTGTGGATGTCTTTGTCTCTGTACAGGACAGTGAAATCTTCACTGCTTGGGTATTGTTCTAGACCTTGTGCATCAGGCTCATTTGGGATCTGGAGAGTCAAACATAGGTCCTTAGGATTTGTAGGCAACTGCCTTAGCTGCTAAGCCATCTCTACAGTCCCATTTATGCTTCTTTTGATTAGGAAGCCTCTTATATTCTTTTCTGTGACCTTTTTTTTCATAAATTTCTGTAACTCTTACTTGCAATTTTATATCCCCTGTCAGCAAATATCTTTTAAAGAATTCACTTAGACACTTGCCATTGTTAGTGATCATATTTCAAATAAATTTTATCTTCAAAGTATTAGTTTATTTTTAGCTTGAACACATATTTCAACACAGGTCTCAACACAATTATTATTATGCAGATATAAAATCATAAGCCATATCAGTCAGTTGTATTTCAATGGAATTTTTATCATCTCATAAGAAATACAAATAATGAGAGAGACTCTGGGGAAAGTGTCTTAGGAATGGAGGAGGACAATGGAATGGAGTTTTGTCTTGGAAAAAGCCTGAATGAAGGAGGAAATGACCAGTGGGCACCTTGGAATACAACAAAGGAGACCTGGGTCTCCAAAGTCAGAGCAAGAAGAGAAATTACCCCTATTGGAGTTGTGATTCTATCAGAGACACCTCGTTCCACTGCACCCAATGTCAGCCCTGGCCTGGGTGACCCTGTGGGGTTGATCATTCAGTAAGGCCCTCCTTCCTTGGGACAGCATGTTTGCAGTGTCTTCCCATGTGAATACCTTGACTAGAATACTCTTTATGATTAAGGATAGCATTTCTCCATGTAATTTTTTTTTTTTTTGCTCTTGTGCACAAAAAAGCTTGTTCCTTAGACAAAATGTACCTCAAGTTACGAGTCATTCCTTCCAGCTCTGCTCCTTTCTTACTCAAGAAGGTGGCTCTATCATATGCTTCTCCAAGTTACACACTGTGCCCATGCCATTTTTCTAACACCATCCTTAGAAAGATCTCTCCTGGGGCTGGAGAGATGGCTTAGTGGTTAAGCACTTTCCTGTGAAGCCTAAGGACCCCAGTTCAAGGCTCGATTCTCCAGGACCCACATAGCCAGATGCACAAGGGGGTGCATGCGTCTGGACTTCGTTTGCAGTGGCTGGAGCCCTGGTGTGTCCCCATTCTCTCTCTCTCTGTATCTGCCTTCTTTCTCTCTCTGTCATTCTCAAATAAATAAACAAAAAAAATTTTAAAAAAGAAAGATCTCTCCTACTCTAAAGAAAAAGAATGTGTGTGTGTGTGTGTGTGTGTGTGTGTGTATGTATGACTATCTATTTCTCTGAGTCAGGAACTTAAGTAACTTGAAACAAAACAAAGCAAGAAACCCAGGCTTATCTGTAGGGCAGTTGTGTTCCCTTCATGTCAAGCTGCTCCAGGGCTGAAAGACAGCTGTGAGCTGATCTGATCTGGTCTCCAGCCTCCCACCAATTTCTGCATTTGCATTCTTTCAGGGCAGTTCTAGAGAATTAATGGAAATGTAGCCCCTGATATCTTAATTCTAGATATATGAATTGTGCCCAAGAATATTCTTACAGACTATGCCTATTGGAATATGGACATCATTTAATTTATCACAGTTGTGTCAGATAACGTTAATCTTCATAAATCAAAACAAGGTTTCCGAAGTTATTTTCCTAAGGCAGTTTAGTTGGTTGCTACCAGAGAAAGGTACACAACTATTAGGTTTAAAGCCAATTGAGAGACTGTTGTTTAGGGGGAGAAAGAATGGTAGTAGGGATGTGTCTGAGCCTTGTAGAAGAAAGTAACTTCTAGGGCTGGAGAGATGGCTTAGCAGTTAAGACACTTACCTACAAAGCCTAAGGACCCAGGTTCAATTCCCCAGAACCCATGTGAGCCATGAGCACATGGTGGTACATGAACCTGGGGTTTGTTTGTAGTGGCTGAAGGCCCTGGTGTGCCCATTCATTCTCTCTCTTTCTCATAAGTAAGTAAATAAAAATAAAATATCTTTTAAAAAGAAAGTAACAGGCTGGAGACATGGCTTAGTGCTTAATGCCAAATGACCCAGGTTTAACACCCCAGGATGCACAGAAGCCAATTGTACAAGGTGGCACATGCATCTGGAGGTCCTGAGTCACCCATTCTCTATCTGCCTCTTTCACTCTCTTCCTTCCTCTCTCCTGCTCTGTCTCTCAACTAAAATATATTAAAAAATAAAATATTTTTTAAAAAGAAAGTAATTTCTATACGTTGTAAGCAGCTTAGCCCAAAGGCAGTTTTTAATTATGTATTTTTGACATTTTTTCTTTTAAAGAAATTACTGAAAGCGCATGTTTATCTGTGTGGATACAGACATGCATGCACCATGAAGCATTGAGCGAGTGTGGGGATCAGAGGACAGGCAACTTTTGGGTTGGTCTTCACTTTCCACCTCACTTAAGGCAGGGTCTCTTGTTGCTCACTGCTCCATTTCAGGTGTTTTCAGGAAATTCTACTGTTTCTACCTCCCTTCTCACAGTGGGCTCCTCACCTCACAGCACAGAGGAAGCACAGAGGAGAGGATGAGGCTGGGGGTGAGATACATCTCATTCAGAGATGCTTCCAGATAGACCTTCTTCCAACCGAGGCCCTACTTCCCTCCAATAATACCATCATGTCATCAACCCACCAAGGCATGAATCCATTGATCAGGTCAAAGCCCTCAGAACCCAACTGCTTTACCCAAGCTGTCAGCCGTCAACCATTCCTTTAACATAAGCCCTTGGTGAACATTTGTGATTCAAACCATAATAGAACCCACATATACATTTGCTACTAGTTAATATTATAACAATTATAAATGATATTTAAAAATTACAACTGTTTCTCATGTTGCTTTCTTCTTAGACTGTTTGGATTTGGCCGATACATCCCTGTCTGACCTGCTCTTATCCATTCTGACTCTACGATACACTGCCTTCCCTCTGGGCAATGAACACATGCAGCTTTCTAATCTGCACAGTGGCATTTCTGTTGTTCCTTCCCCTTGAGCTGCACTTGGCTTAAGCTACTCTTCCATCTCTATTTGACCCCATAGGTATAAGGTGGAATGGAACCTGCAGAACATCTTGGCATACATTTACTTCTGGAAGAAGATACTAAAAAGAAAGCTCACAGTATAGACTCTCTCACTTAGACTAGACAGACTGGCCTACTTTCCCTTGTCTTCTGTAAAGTGCTAGGAAGATGTGGTCTATTATTTTGTCAAGGAAAACTTATGGGCATAGAGTAGACATTTACATAAATTTTGAAAGATTTATCTGCAGGGGGAAAGATAAGTAAGCTAGTGTTCTGAAGAGACTGAAAGGCAGGGAACATGTCATTTAGTTCTTTTATGTGTATCTGTGCAGTAGATGTTAGAACAATTTATAGGCATTTGTCAAAAATACTTGGGTCATCATAAGAGATACAGTTTGGTAGGTTGATTTCTGCCCAAAGTATCCCTAGTGCTTTAAGACAAGTGGACTGATCTACTATACTTGGGGTCTTCAGCAATACATATATAACCAATCCATTCATTCATGCATTCATATAATTATTTATTTGTTACATTTTGAGGTCTTCACATGGCCAGGAACGTTTAAACTTAAAAAAACATAAAGATGGAGTCTTTTGTTAGTGCTCAGAGTTTAGTGAGAGGGACAGCTGTGTGTCAAAACTCCTTGCATTTGGTGTTCAATATGGGAACCAGGAAAAAAAAATGAAAATCAGACTTTAGTGAAAAAAAAAAAACCAAACAAACCTATATTTAAACAATTTCTGGAAGGGATAGTGCAGCCCAGGCAGGGTGTATGGTATAAGTCAGATCGTGGTATAAGGGTACTGTGCAGGTATGGAGACCTGAAAATGGCTTGATATGACTGGAATATAAATGTGTGCATGGAGAGATGGAGAATGGCAGAGGATTAGCAAGAAAGTTATGTGGGGTCAAATGGCAAAGCTGATCCTTGAATGTTGGTTCACTGCATTTGAATTTTCTGGGAGGTCTGATGAAAACGTATCACCTTCAATGGAAGAAGAACACATGTAGACCCCCAGGACTAGCTGAAGGTAGCTAAAGCTTGCTGGGAGAGGGAGAGCAAGGTTCATCAGTGGTATAGCACCTGGTAAGTTGTCCATGACACGTAAGCAACCTTCCATTTGGGATCATGTGAGCAACCCCAGCTTAACTCAGTGGGCTAAAAAGCCATTTAAGTATGATGGAGAGTAAAGTGGAAATAGAAGGGTGTTACTAGGAATGGGAGGAGGGTAAAGAAGAGTAATTGGAAGAATAAAAATATATTATATGGATTATGAAAAAGACAAAGATGGAAAAAATAAACAAAAATTTAAAAAGCAAAAGAAAAAAAGGTATCATTAAGCATTACCTAACTGAACCTGTGCTTAGAGATAACATTTGGAATCTGATTGGAGAATGGTTTGGGTCTATAAGTATTGCTTGAACTAAAATGATTACATTGTTTGTTTTCCCAAGGAGTAAACATGTACAATCTTTGTTGCTACTTTTGAAAAAGCTATTTCTTTTGCTATGCGAAAAGGGTGTAAAGCAGTAAGAAATCTGGCAAAACATTTTTTAAAAAGGAGAGAAAATGTGATGGGCATGGTGGTGCACGTCTTTAACCCCAGCATTCAGGAGGCAGAGGTAGGAGGATTGCCATAAGTTCGAGGATACCTTGAGACTATATAGTGAATTCTAGGTCATCCTGGGATACAGCAAGACCCTACCCCAAAAAATAAAAAATAAAAAAGGAAAAGAAAGACACAGACAGTGAGAAAGAGAGAGAGAGAGAGAAAGAGAGAGAGAGAGCAAGCCAGAGACAGATACCTTTCTCAGGGAACAAACAAATCTATTGACATGATTTCTCTCCATCAGTTGATCACTGAAGTTATTTTCTATCTTAAAAATCATACAATAATTTATAAGACATATTTCTTATAGCTTTGAGTGGTTAATTGCTTGCCATGAAGAATTTAAACATGCTAAGATTCAGTGCTTATTTTTGGCAGAGAAGAAATAAATTTAGCCACTTAGGGGCTTACAACATAATGCATCTGTCAAGAGTAAAACAGCTGAAACAGACAGGCTTCAGCAAGGGCCTGCTCAGTTCCATCACTCACTCTTCTCTGTGGTGCTGCACTCAAGACATTAATTGACAAGGTTGGGACATTCACAGTCACCCCTAACCACCATTATCTACACTTATGGGTCAATATGAAAATAAAAAGACTTGATGAGTTAGAATTTTACTTCCATAAGTGCTGGGTGCTTTGTAGCTCTTATGTCAACATCATTTTATTGCTTTTCTGCATCACTGGATCTAAGTGAAAATGAGGGGAAACAAATCACATTGGTGCTTGGAAGCCATACCAATCAGTCTGCGAGAATGTGAGACATCAAGATTGGTTTTGCTTTTAGAAAATATGACTTTCATGATGTGATTTGGAGTCTGTTTTGCAGAAAAAAATGTTATTTTTATGGAAGAACATTCCCCAGCTGAGTAGTGGGAATATATTCTACATGCCATCTTTACAGCCAAATATGAAGGAATAAAGAGAAGTCTCCATTGCCTTTCCAAGTTCTCCAGGATCATTTCTGACTAGGCAAACTACTAATCCAATCTAAAATCAAATTTGTACTGAGGTCTCAATGTGAGTATGTGTCCATATGTAAACATGAATGTTTTCTTCTTGATTTGTATATCTGGTAAATGCTTACTGTTTTGTTTTGATTTTTGTTTCCAATGTCCAACTCACAGGTAGGGCAAGTGACTTGGTGCTTGTGGTGGTTTGATTCAAGTGTCCCCCATAAATTTAGGTGTTCTGAGTGCTAGATTCCCAGCTGATGAAGATTTAGGAATTAACACCTCCTGGAGGGAGTGTATTGTTGGGGCCAGGCTTATGGGTATGATAGCCAGTTTCTCCTTGCCAGTCTTTGGTACATTCTCCTGTTGCTATTGTCCACCTGATGTTGGTCAGGGGGTGATGTCCACCCTCTGCTCATACCATTGTTTTCCCTGCCATCAATGGAGCTTCCCTTCGAGGCTGTATGCCAAAATAAACCTATTTTTTCCCTATAAACTACTCTTGGTTGGGTGATTTCCACTAGTAATGCAAGCCTGATTGCAACAGTGCTGGATCATAGCAGAGAACTTTCTTTAAGGTCGAGAGGCTGCTATGCACAGTGCCCACCTGGAGAAATCCTGGAGTCCAGGCTATTTTTTATCTGATGGAAAATCTTCTGCCATAATGGCCAAAGTAGCTACAAATATCAGTCAGGAATACATCCCTCTGTTAGGATGAAGGTTCGTTATTGTCACATTCACTGTCACAATGCTGGGGCAAATACCTGACCAGAAACAGGTTATGGGAGGAAAGTGTTTATTTCAGGCTTACAGAATCCAGGGGAAGCTTCATCGTGGTAGAGAAAGCCCATTCACCTCCACAGATCCACCGTAGAGAGACACCACAAACAGCCAGCAAGCACCAACAGCCAGAGTTCCAAACTTGCCCTTGGCACACCTTAGGGCTGGACCTAAGTCCCTGGTGACACACAGGACTTTGCCTTATGGACACTTACGTTGCAAGCTTAATCAAGAAACCCCTCAGGCTATGGTGAACATGCATTTTATGTTCAAACCACCAGAAGGATGAGCAGTTTGTCTGCAACAGGGCTATTCAAAGAGGAAATGTTGCCTTTCTGAAAGGGTTATATTTTATAATCAGAGAGCAGCAAATACGTGGCGTTAACCACAGTTAAGAACCTTGGGGTTGGCAGGCATTCCATGGTTGTTTAATGTTGAATTTCCTCCATGTCGTTTTAGGTACTTCCTTCTTGAATTTGTACTTTGATAAAGTAAAGGCTTCTTACACCCTTAAACATGTAGATATCTTTCCCCATGTCAGTCTAATATCTGTGCCTTTAACCTGTTCTTGGAAGCTAGGGTGGGCATCTGATCGCTTGATCACTGCTTTTCAAACTGCCTTGCTAGAGAACCTGATTTAGTATGACCTTGGGACCCGGGCGTGCTGACCCGGCAGATCTGAGGCCTGCCATCACTGCTGCTGGTGGTCTGAAGATTTCCTGTGTGGGGTTCTAACTCGAACCACCAGAATCCGTTTCTCTGCCCTCGGCGCTGCATTTGGTGTTTCTTTGTGAACTGACTTGTTGCCACCTATTGTCTGTGACTGGGAGCGCCAGCAGTGTCCCTCCACAATCCACCAGCCAGGGTGGGCATGTTACCCATGGGGTCCCAAAGGGAAACTGATTTTTAAGAATTTGAATCAAGGGTGTGGAAAAGTTGCTAACCATAGCTATGTGAGTTTCTGGACCTGCCCAGCTTCTTGTTGCCTTAATATATATATATATATATATATATATATATATATATATATATATTTATTTATTTATTTATTTATTTATTTATTCATTTATTTGTAAGGAGAGGGAAGGATAGAGAGAAGGGAGATAGAGAGAATGGGTGTGCCAGGGCTTCCAGGCTCTGCAAATGAACTCCAGATGTGTGCAACACTATGTATCTGACTTTATGTAGGTACTGGAGAATCAAATTTCATTCACTAGGCTTTGCAGGCAAACGTCTTAGCGGCTGAGCCATCTCTAGACCTCCCTGTTGCTTTTGAGCCAAATATTAAATTTTCCTCTTGTTCATGGGTCACCTTATTCCTTTCTAATAAGTGCTGGTTCTTCTAATACCACTTTAGTTCTTCAGTTCTGTTTTTCTTTTACCTCTACTCCTTACATTAACCAGTTGGTTTATTCATGTTATCACCAAATACTTACAAAGAATACCCTTGCTTTCTTAACCCACAAACATTCAAAGATTCAAAGAACATCTCAAACATTCAACAAACACCTTAATTCACTTCTCAAATCAAAAGTTTCTGGTAGTTCCTCTGTTGTTTTTTTAAAAAATTATTTACTTATCATATCTATGTCATCTATATCTATATATAATATCTATATCTATCTTCTATCATTATCTATGTATCATCTATGTATCTATGTATCTATCTATCTATATCTATCATCAAGAGAGAGAACACCAGGGCCTCCAGCCACTGAAAACAAACTCCATCTGCATGTACCACCTTGTGTATCTGGCTTACGTGGGTGCTGGGGAATCAAACTAGGATCCTTAGGCTTTGCAGGCATATACTTTAACCTAAGCCATCTCTCCAGCCCCCCCTTTTTTTTTTATAAGGAGCATTTTTAAAGTTGTCATATTTCCATTTCCTGTTTTGGTTTCTGTGCTAGTTTTCTCCATTTTTATGAATATTTGTGAACAGAAGCAGATTCAATATGCAGTCGCTGAACTCCAAAGGAGAAGATGGTTTTGTCACTCTTGCTCTGGGCGCTAAACTCTGATCAATGCCGTCTAAAGGAAAAAAAAAAAAGAAGTAAAGAAAGAAATGACATTTTTGTAGCAGGTTATTGACCAATGTCAACAATGAAAGTAGATCATGCAGGTCCCAAAGTGAACCTTTTGTAAAGAATGGGTGTCATTTCTCCCTTGTGCTATGTGGACCAAGAGTGTGCATCAGTCTCTTATCTTTGCTGATGGGAAAGGAGGAAAATTTTCCCAATAAGGCAGAGAAGACGATTTCCGAGAACAGTGTGTATTTATGACTGGCCTTGGATAAAGAGGAATGAGGTGGAAGAACGTTAGGGACTCTGAGTTATCATCATGTACTCAGAGTGTGTTGAGAGTTTGAAAACTAGAAGAAACAAAAAGCTCTCCTGGGTTTCTTCTCTGATGAAGGTAAGATTTTATTTTATTTTTAAATTTTATTTTTATTTATTTATTTGAGAGCGACAGACACAGAGAGAAAGACAGGTAGAGGGAGAGAGAGAGAATGGGCGCGCCAGGGCTTCTAGCCTCTGCAAACGAACTCCAGACGCGTGCGCCCCCTTGTGCATCTGGCTAACGTGGGACCTGGGGAACCGAGCCTCGAACCGGGGTCCTTAGGCTTCACAGGCGAGCGCTTAACCGCTAAGCCATCTCTCCAGCCCTAAGATTTTATTTTTTAATGTCCTATTAGCCCTTTCCCTTCTGGGAGAGTCAGAGTACTTAGAAAAGAATGCAGAGCTTAGGAGTGTTAGGATGACTTAAAAACAAATTCCCATTGCTAACATTTAATCTAAAATCTTGGAAGTTTAACATTGCCACTTGATATACATATTCTTTCTTGGATAGCCTTTCACAGGCTGTAACAAATAGTTTTCTTTGTCTCTGCTAAAGTGCTTTTGAATTTAAAGCAGAATGATATAAAGTGTTTGGACATTTCTGGTAACAGAAGCAGGGAACAGTGGCACAATAGACTTTTGAAATTTTTGCCCTTTATTTTAAATTGTTTTATTTATTTATTTATTTATTAATTTCAATGAAAGTGTCTGTAAATTGCATCAGGATGTCTGACATTAAGATGGGCCTTCAGACTTGTCCCAGATGAAAACACTGGGGCTCAGCAGTTGTATCCTTTTATAAGCCAGTCACTAGAAGTTGGCTGCTGTGGAGGAGTGGGTAACTATGGGTGAAGTCAGCCCTTTCTCCCTTTCTTGTTGTGCTTCCTATAGAGGGCCTCAGTTGAAAGTTGTCAGGTGGCCACACGCCCAGCCACTGGCCCATGAGTTCTGACTGGGAAGTCCTGATGGGAGAACAGGGCAGTGCACCCCGTACCCTCTATAAGGTCTGGTTACCTCAGTGGCTACCTGTTGGGTACAGGTGGCACTAGGTGCTAAAATTTTGTGGCAAAGATTTTGATGGATTATGGGAGATGGGAGGGCAATGGGCTGTTCCAACATGCATATCCTGAGACTGAGTAGTGGGCCACATTTGTTTACAATTTACATGTGTAATATGTATATGGTGTGTGTAATGTATTTTGATCATATTCTATTTCTGGTTCCTTTTCTTATTCCCTCTCTCCCCCCTCCTTCCACTAAACCCTTTCTTCTATCCAAATAGTCCTTCTTTGATGTATATGTTTTCCTTCTCCATCACCCATGATAGCATGTTGATGGGCCCAATATTGCGCAGGTCTTGCATAGGTAATGATAAATGATGTGAGGTCATGAATGCGATGGTCATGTCATGCCCAGAAGGCATTATTCAACAGCACTCCTTCCTATCCTCTGGTTCTTACATTACTTCTTTTCGCTCTTCCCCAATGTTCTCTGAGGGGAGAGAGTGGTGTAGATGTCTCATTGATACAGAGGACTCCACAGGTATTCTTCTCACCATTTGAGTTTTGATGACCCAAGTAATTACCACCTGGGAAAAGAAGCTTCTCGAACCAAAGGTGAGAGCAGCACTAATCTGTGGGCAAAACAGAAATATTTAGAGAGTAATTTGATGGCTAGAACACATTCATTTAGCTAAGCAACTACAGTAGCTTCACTTCTAGGACCCATGGGCTTTTGACTTCAGTCATGAATTCTCTCGCATGGAGTGGGCCTCCAATCCAGTCAGAGAGCAGTTAGTGACACCCATAACTGCCATGCCACTATGTATTGCACCAGTGGACTCATCTTGCCTGGATGATTAGTTATATAGCTTTCAGAGCCCACTGCTGGGTAACATTGTTAATGAGTTTGTTTTTTTTTAACCCACCAGCAAGCTGTAGAGCACCTTCCAGCAGCTAACCAGATGGTGGGTTGCTTCCAGCTAAGTTCTAGCTTGATTTCTCAGTGTCCTGCAATTGAAACAAGTGGTGGCTCCGGCAGTCTAGTTCTGGTGGGTAACCAAAACCAGTGGCAATAGCCTGTTTTGTTTGGGGTGGGGGTGGGGGACTGACAGGGCCTCCATGACTAACAGCATACTGGGATATGTCCTAGTCCTGGCACTGGGATTTTCCTATAACCTATGGTTTCTGGAAACAGCATTATCTACCCATGCAGGGAACTTCTGTTCAAACTCCTAAAAATTATATATATATATATATATATATATATATATATATATATATATATATATATCGCCAACAACAAAGTAGGTATACATATGATTTTTTTATATGTCTTTAGTTTTGGTTAATCCTCCCCCCCACCAGCTCTTTCTCTCCTCAATCTCCCAGCCATATCTCAACTTAACCCTTTCTACCCCAAGTTTCTCTCCCTACTACATTCATGTCTCATTTGTCCTACTATCCCCTTCCTTTAAGCAATCTACCCCCTACCCACTTTCCCCTCTCTCATGGCCCTTTCTAACTTCTTGTCTCTTACTGACTCTTACTCCAACTTACATACAAATCTGAAAATTCAGAGCTAGGAACTGCATATGAGAGAGAATACACAACATTTTTTTTTCTTTTTCAGCCTTATTGCTTCACTTAGTATAATGTTTTCCAGATCCATCTATTTTCTAGCACATTTCTTGATTTTGTTTTTCTTTTTTTTTTTATTTTTTTTTTATGTATTTATTTGAGAGCAACAGACACAGAGAGAAAGACAGATAGAGGGAGAGAGAGAATGGGCGTGCCAGGGCTTCCAGCCTCTGCAAACGAACTCCAGACGTGTGCGCCCTCTTGTGCGTCTGGCTAACGTGGGACCTGGGGAACCGAGCCTCGAACCGGGGTCCTTAGGCTTCACAGGCAAGTGCTTAACCGCTAAGCCATCTCTCCAGCCCGACTTTGTTTTTCTTTACAGCTGAATAAAACTTCAATGTGCCTATGTACTAGATCTTTATTCTGCATTCATCCATTGATGGGCATTCTGGCTGCTTCCATTTTCTAGCTTCTCTGAAAGGAGCAGCGATAAACATGGGTGAGAAAGTATCTGTAGAGTAACAAATGGAGAATCCTTAGCTTATGTGCCTAGCAGTGGTATAGCTGCATCATTTGGATATGAAAATTGCGCGAGGTAAGGATTATAGAGTCCTTTGGGTATATACCTAGAAGTGGTATGGCTGGGTCATATGGTAAACCTACTTTTAGCTTTTTAAAAAAAATATTATTTATTTATTTGAGAGAGAGAAAGACACAGGGAAAGAGAGAGAGAGAGAGAATGGGTACACCAGGGCCTTTCAGCCACTGCAAATGAACTCCAGATGCATGTACCACCTTGTGTATCTGGCTTACATGGGTGCTGGGGAATTGAAGCGAGGTCCTTTGGCTTTGCAGGCAAATGCTTTAACTGCTAAGCCATCTCTCCAGCCCCAGCCCCTACTTTTAGCTTTTATAAAAAGAGATTTATCTAAATATATTTATGTATTAGTGACAGAGAGAGGGAAAGAGAGAGACAGAGTGAGAATGGGCATGCTAGGGCCTCTAGCCACTGCAAATGAACTCCAGATGCATGTGCCACCCTGTGCATCTGCCTTACATGGGTACTAGGGAATCAAACCTGGGTTCTTAGGCTTTTCAGGCAAGGCCTCAACCACTAAGCCATCTCTCCAGCCCTCGTGATGGATAATTTTATCTGTCACCTTGACTAGGCTACAATTCCCATCTGTTTGGTCAAGCACACAAGTTTAGATATTACTGTGAAGTTGTTTTGTAAATATAAGTTAACATTTACGACCAGTTCATAGTATCATCTGCCCATGAAATGTCCTCCTTCAGTACTCCTGTGTTCAAAGCTTTGGTCTTCAATATGTTTTCAATGTGTCTCTCAGAGGTAGATTGCTCATCAATGGATTAGTAGATTGATGGATTTGTAGCTGAATGGAGTGCTATAAATGGTGAAAAGTGCAGGATGTAGGGTCTGTTTGAAAGAAGCTGGTGAGAGGGTCACTCCCTTGAAGGGGATGTCTTTTCCTTACTCTACTTTCCAGCCACCATGAGGTGAGAAGCTTTGCTGCATTTGTACCATTGTGCACAGTCTTCTTTCCAACCCACAGAGGCAGACTAAGACACCATGGAGTAAAACTTTTGAAACTCTAAGCCAAGATCAATATCTCATCTTTTAAGTTGATTTTCTCTGGTATTTTGTCACAGTGATGGAAAGCTAACACAATTGACTTTTAGATTATCCCTGATAATTTGGGGGGGAGGGAGACTTGATCTAATCACATAAAGGCTTTCAAGCAAAAAACTGAGGTTTCCTGTAGAAAAAGAAGCTCTTAAAGACTGTTTTCAGCATATCAGCCTATGCTATGGATTTTGAACTTGTCATCTCCCATTATGCATCATGTGTATATGCATTCCTTATGCCTCTTTACATATATCTTAATGTATCAATTATGTACTTTTCCATCTACCTCCTATTGGTTCTTTTTCTCTGGGGAAACTTCTAATATAGGTGTTAGTGTATTAGGTTAGTTTCCTAGAGACCATAGGATCAGCCCAAATGACCTGATTATAATCTCTGGAACTACAAAATTTAGAAATTTTCTGGGGCATTAAAGATCATCTGAGATCATCTTCTCCATTTTATAGGTAAGAGAACTGAAGCTCAGAATTTTAGTGATTTGACTCATTTCTCTGCTTTTCCTACATAGTCATATCTTACCATTTGAGAATAACTTTGCACCAGAAGATGGTGCTTTGATGGGCTATACTTTGAGGCCTCCCCTGGGTGTTAATGCACTTGATTCATTTATATACTTTGTATGAGTGCTGATCAGCGACTTTCAGTAGTATAGAGTCTCTAGACCATTACAATTTGTGGATAAAAAAACATCAAGTTCCATTCACCATTAGAAATTCTTTCTAGAGTTTCCCTTCATCTTTTTACAAATTTTCCCTCTCTCCAGATTTCTTAATTTCTTTGTTATTCAGTAGTCATTTTCCATTTATTTATCTAAAGACATAAAACTTCTTTTCAGGGGTTTAGATGTGAGCTTACCATGTTAGTCTTCTGCATTAGAAGACAAGCATATGGCTCCCACTTAGCTCATTAAAGCACATATGAGGGTGATGGTTCCACTTTATAGAATCCTTCCAAGAACCTTAGGAGTGAACCACTGTTCCTCTCTATTTTGCCCCACTGAAGCCACACTGCTCCAATAGGGGCCCATTAGAATTCAGAACTAAACTGGAACTTGAAGCTCCTGACTTAGACAGCCAGGACTTCCTGCTCAGGAGGAGTGTTACCCCTGACTGTCCATTCTTCGGGTCCTTGTGAATGACTTTCTCTCTGTATATATTTTAATTCATTTATTTTATTTGAGAGAGAGGAAGAGGGAAGAAGAGAGAGAGGGAGGGAGGGAGAGAGAGAGAGAGAGAGAGAGAGAGAGAGAATGGGCACACCAGGTCCTCCAGCCACTGCACATGAACTCCAGATGTATGCGCCCCTTTGTGCGTCTGGCTTATGTGGGTCTTGGAGAATAGAACTGGGATCCTTTCACTTTGCAGGCAAACACCTTAACCACTAAGCCGTGTCTCCAGACCTTTATTTTTTTTAATGTATTTTTATTTATTTATTTATTTGAGAGAATGAAAGTGAGAAGGCTCATGGATAACTCCTAGCGGGCACCATTTCTACCAAAATTCCATTCCTCTTACTTGATTGAAGTTGTGTGCTTGTATGTTACTTTGCCTAATTTGTTCTTCAGAGATTCCTTGGTTGCCTTTCCCTCAGGAGGCTAGATCTTAAGGAAGAACATGACCTGGGGGCTTGCCAGCTACACTGTGGTTGTTATTCCTTCTCCAAGAAGCAGTATTTCAGCACTTAGTCATACTAGACTACTTACTCATACACAAAATTCCTTTCTGTGTAATTAGGAGGAAAGAAACACTGTTGATGACTCCTCTGTGTCACTTTCAGGACTCTCTAGTGTTCCCTGAGAAGAGAGGATTGCAGAGGAATAGAGTCTGCAAATGACGTTATGACAGAAATTTGGTAGTAATGAATACTTCTGTTTGCTTATTGTGACTAATTCAATAGACTGATTGTTACTGGCCTCCATCTCCTGCTATTGGTCTGGGGATTGAGACATAGGTTCTCGTGCTTACCCCATCACTCATTTGCAAAACTATCCAAGAATCATCTCAATTTCTGTAGAGTTCAATTTTTGTTTTGTAAATCAGAATAATAATGCTCATTCTATTTGCATGCATGAGGTCTTTATTTCTATTTGTGAGTCTTCTTCCCACCCTGGTCCAGGTGGGCGTGCTATTTCTCAAAGCTGGCTTGGGGGTCACATCAGAGGAGCAGCAGTGAGGCTGCCAGCACTGGATGGGAAGAACCATGGTTTCCTTTCTGCTCCGCACTTTGTCTGTAGCTGGGCCAGATACACATGACAACACTTCACCTTCTTTTTCTAGAAATAGCAAAATAAATCTAGGCCCTCCCCTTTATGTTGGCCAGTTTTCCCCCACTATGGAAAAATACCTGAGAAAATCAACTTATAAGGAGGAAAAGGCTTATTTTGGCTTATAGTTTCAGAGGTTCGGGGCCAATGATGGGGTGGATCTGTTGCTTTTGGGCCTGTGGTGAGGCATGTGGGGGAGCTGTGAGGGGAACAACGCTTTTCACCACGTTGTTGCTGGGAAACAAAGAGAGAAAGAAGGGTCTGTGGTTGAGAGTCTGCACCCAAGACATACATTTATCCTGCTAGAAACCATCTCCTAAAGGTTCCACTGCTTTTCAACAGCCATGAATGAAGGTATATGCCTTCAATATATGGGAGCCTTTGAGAGGTGGTCAAAATTCAAGCTCTTACACTACTTTATCTCCCCAGTAAATTCTCTCTCTAATTCAAGCCACAGTTGTCTTTCCCTGGACAACTGCAAGACAGTCTCCCCCACCCCCGGGTCTATTCTTGCTCTAAGCACAGTCCATTCTCCACAAGAAGATAGTTATCTTTGAAAATGCATACTAGACTTACTACTCTCCTGCTTAATTCCTTCCAGTAGCTTCCCACCGATTTACAACAGTATGCCAGCATTCTGTCACGAGCTTTTGTGAGCTGTTCTCTGTTTACCTCTCTGTCTTCACCTCCTCCTCTGCTGTTCCTGACACACCATGTTCCAGTCACATGCTCCAGCCACGTGGATGCTCTGTCCTTTCTTCCCACCAAGCATCATTTCTACCTCAAAGCCTTTTCTCTGTTGCTTCCTCTGCTTGGAGTGCTTTTCTACTACCAGCTGTCTCTTCCTTGTCATTTGGGTCTCAGCTAAGATTATTTCCACTAGAAACAGCTCCTGATCACCCTGTTAAAAGCACTCCTCTGTCCATATGCTTAGACCCTTTTTATTCTATTGCCCATCATCATTATCTGAGTTTATCTAACACAAATAAATAATTCATAAATGCAACTTCCACATCTTCACTAGTATATCAAATCCAGCCGCTGGAATTGTTCATTCAAGAGAGGATGGTAGAGTCAAGAGAATCTGAAGCTTGCAGGTCAGCTATACTGGCATTCATGTCAGACTGTTGAAGGAATAGCCACGAGAGGCTGGTGTTGCTGCAGCCGAAATGGGGGAAGTAAGGAGAGATCAGAGAGTCAGGGATCATGTCAGATCAAGTAGGCTCTACTGGTCAATATAATGATTTAAGTTTCACTAGCAGTGAGAAGAAAACCATTGGAGGATCCACACATTTTTGTGCCTTAGTTATTAAAAGAATTATTCTGGCAATTTTCTTGGGGATGGTGGTAGTGAAAATGGGGAGACACATAGCCTACCAACGGATTTAAGCAGGGGCATTGGAGTCAGGTATGTTTTAAGGTAAAGCACACAGGACCTACAGAAGGAAGAAATGTGGGTCTGTTGAGGTGAGAGGAGAAAATTCCAAGTGATTTCCAGATTTGGGTATAAGTAAATAGAAGAATGAAAAAGATGCTAGGAAAATAACTACATTCACAATAACATCACAGGCAAACAACAAACAAACAAAACCCTAGGCATTCATTTAATCATAGTTGTTAAATGCTTGTATAATAAAACCTTTAAAGCACTCAAGAACAAAATTATTGCAAGTCACTAAAAAAGGGAAAGATGACCTTCCACACTTATGGTTTGACAGAATGAATATTGTTAGGTGCCCGTATTACTGAATATGCTGTACAGATTCAATGTAATCCCCATCAAAATTCCAAGAAAATTATTCACAGAAATAGAAAAAGACTGAAAATTCATATGGAAAAACAAAACCACAAATAGGCCAGGCAACACTGAGCACAAAAGAGGGATGTTGGAATCATCACAGTGCAGAGCTTCAAACCATGTGCTACAGAGCCACAGTGACAAAAACAGCACTGGACTTGCACAGGCGTAGACACACACCGACAGACACAAAAGGAAGACCCGGAAACAAGCGTCGGCAGTTGCAGCCATCAGATTCTAGGTAAAGGTAACAAAAACATACACTGGGAAAAAAGACAGCTTTAACAAATTGTTTTCGGAAAACTGGAATTCCACTGGTATGGAGTGAAAATAGAGGACCACCTCTTGCTCTGTACAAAAATCATCTGAAAATGGGTTAAAGGATTTATAGGAAGACCTGAATCTCTATAACTAGTACAGGAAAGCAAAGAGAAAAGCTCAAGATATAAGTGTAGACAATGGCATTCTGCACAGGACTCCAATAACTCAGGAAGAGTAAGAACTGATCAATAAGATTGTACACAACTAAAAAGCTTTAGCCAAGCAAAATAACCAATAAACAAAGTAAGTTAAGAGATATCTTACAAAATGGGAGAAATTTTTTGTCAACTATTCATCAGAGACTTCATATATATATGTATATATATAAATGCATACATATATGAAATATCAGAACAATGTATATTAAACATCAGAAAAAAATAATCCAAGAAGTAAGTGGGCAAATAAACCAAATAGTTTCTTTTCAAAAGAAGTACAAGTAGGGCTGGAGAGAAGGCGTAGCAGTTAAGCGCTTGCCTGTGAAGCCTAAGGACCCCGGTTCGAGGCTCGATTCCCCAGGACCCACGTTAGCCAGATGCACAAGGGGGCGCACGCATCTGGAGTTTGTTTGCAGTGGCTGGAGGCCCTGGCGCGCCCACTCTCCTCTCTCTCTCTCTCTCTCTGCCTCTTTCTCTCTGTCTGTCGCTCTCAAATAAATAAATAAAAAATAAAGAAAAAAATAAAAAAAAAGAAGTACAAGTATATTAACAAATATATCAAACAGTATTCAACATCCTTAGCCATCAGGGAGACACAAATCAAAATTACATTGAGAAAACATCTCACTTTACTCAGAATGGCTGTCATCAAGAAACAAAAGAAATAACCAGTGCTGGTGAGGATGTGGTGAGAATAAAAAGAACTCTTATATACTCTTGGCTGAAATGTCAATTAGTACAGTCACTTTAGAAGTCAGACTGGAGGGTCCCCCAACGGCTGAAAATAGAGCTGCCACATGATCCAGCTGTACCTCTCCTGAGAATATGCTTGAAGAAAGATAAAGCCAGCTTCATCTAGAGATATGCATACGCACCCATGTTTATTACTGTGCTTTTCATAATAACCAAATTATAGAACCAGCCTAAGAGCCCACCAATGTATGAATGGATAAATTTATATGTATATTCTCTTCCTAAACCATAAGGAGGAATGAGATTACATGATGCTTGTTGGGAAGTGAATGGACTTGGAGATCATGGTTAAGTGAAAGAAGCCAGTTTCACAATGAAAAGTATTGCATGTTTTTTCTCCTGTGTGGAGGTTAGAAAGCAAATCAGAAGTTCATAGGAGTGGAAGGGGAGACCATGTGGCTGCAGAAGGAGGAAGGGGAATCCTACCCATAACTGTGGGCTAACTCCAGAGTGCATGACCCATACCTCAACAAGGAGAGGCCAGGGAGAGGGGTAGGACATGGATGAGCTTAACAATGGTACCAAATTGACTGTATTCACTGAGTACAGAACTAATTAATAAAAAATAGGGGTAACAAGGGAGCAAATACGATCAAAATCACGCTGTATGCATGTACAGAAATGTCACACGAAGTCCATTATTTTCTGCTATTAATTTTGGCAAGTAAGAAAACAAGAAATGGAGAAATTATGTGGGAAGAGCAAGACTGGGAGAGAAACAAGACAGTATTTTTTTAAAAAAGAAAAATATAATCCTATGATGATAGAGTCTCGATTTTTAGAAGATTTTTCTCATTGCTCGAGTTTTTCTAACATCTCCCTTTTATTTTAAATTTTAAAAAATAGGGCTGGAGAGATGGCTTAGCGGTTAAGCGCTTGCCTGTGAAGCCTAAGGACCCCGGTTTGAGGCTCGGTTCCCCAGGTCCCACGTTAGCCAGATGCACAAGGGGGTGCACGCATCTGGAGTTTGTTTGCAGAGGCTGGAAGCCCTGGCATGCCCATTCTCTCTCTCCCTCTATCTCTCTTTTTCTCTGTCTGTCGCTCTCAAATAAATAAATTAAAAATTAAAAAAATATTTATTTATTTGAGGAAGAAAGAGGCAGAGAGATATATAGATATAGATAAATGATAGATAGATAAAAAGAGGGAAAGAAAATGGATACTTCAGGACCTTTAGTTGCTGTAAATGAATTCCTGATGCATGCGCCTCCTTGTGCATCTGGCTTACTTGGGTCCTGGGGAATCAAACCTGGGTCCTTTGGCTTTGCAGATAAGCACCTTAACCACTAAACCATTTCTCCAACCCAGTTGCTTTTAATTTTAAGTGTATAAATGAATTTATGTGTATGGTTGTATATATGTACATGTCCTATAAATGGCTGGAGGGCATGAATAAGTGGCGTTGACTAGGCTGAGTATGTATGGGACTAGAAAGTGTTTGAGCTTTTAGATTTCTGCGGACGAGAGCCAGGTCTAAGCATGAAATTCACATTTCATATACACCCTAGACACACAGCCTAAAGGAAACGCCATGCTGAATTGTTTAAATGTACTTTCATTTTGTTTGCAACTCATCAGAGGACAACACGGTGCTTGCTACTTGTTATGTCATGCTAGCCTTCTCTTCGAAGCCCTTTAGATTTCAGATTTTCAACCTGAAACTTCAAAGAGAAGCCCAGCTCTGGTGGGAATGGGCTCCTCACTCTCCTCTTCTTCTCATCTCATTTTGGGCAGTAGGAAACCAAAGCCCAGAGACATGAGGTGGAATGTCTGCAGCCAGCCAAGGGAGTAGTAGAGCCAGCCATGGAGCATAGACTTCTCCATGCCACTTCCCTGGCATTACACCAGCTCTGTGCCATGGTATTCTCTTCCAGCAACTGCCCTCTCAGAGTGCCTGGGTTAGAAAGAGCTGGAGGCCCATATCTCATGGTATCACCAGTGAACACAATACTCTGGAGGCTGTGGCGGGACTGTGATTCAAAGGTACAGCCTGGGCTACTCAGTGAAACCCCGTCTGAACAAAAAGAAGAAAAATAGGCTAAGTTGAAATTCTTGCATTCTTGAAATGACTGCATTCTCAGAAATATTCAAAGTTTCACAAAAGCTGGAGCAGGGGGGAAAAGAAGGCAGAGTGAATGTTTGCAGTCACAAGATGGGAAACCCTAAGCATTTGCCTGTAACCTACCCAAACCTTGAATATGTGTTTCTTTTTTATGCCTATAAAGCAGCAGGAAGAGACAAGCTGTTCCACTCAGAGCCTCAAGACAAATGCTCTTGTGGCAGAGCTGCTGATGGCATCTGGAGTGCATTCTTTGGGTGTCAGATGCGAATACTGAACAGACCAGCTTATGCTCCTAGAATCTCCGCCCATGTGCAGTGTGCAGACAGCTTCATTGAAGGACAGAGCTTCACTTTTGGTGGTGGTGGTGGTGGTGGGGATGTTGGATGCACCCCCACACGGGCAGAGAGAGAGAGTGTTGCTTTGCAGAGCACTCTCCATGGGTGTTTCTTACGGTTGGAAAGTGAATGTTCTCAATGTCTAATTAGGGAAGACCGACACACTGCATATTTAATCTTGCTGGGGGCTGGGCGCACACTCTGCCTCATTATCGCTTCTGCTACCTCCCGCCTTTTCCTATTGCTTTCCAGCATTCACACCAGGCACTGCCCCTGAGCCCCTTTATCTGTAGTTCCCTGCAGGGCTGCCTTTGATATAGAGGTGACAGGAGGAGCCAAGCTCTGGTTTAAGTTTCCTTTGTGCTCCGTGGGAAAAAGCCATCAATTCAAGTATGGTCAGGGATCACAATTAGGTTTTTGGCTCTGCTCAATTCATCCAAAGGAAATTCTCTCCTCAAAAGACAGACCGAACAGCTCAGCGAGGCATGTGTAGAAAGTGTCCAGCTGATTTCTCTGCTCTCTCTTCCAGGGGGACAGGAGTGATACAGCCAGGAAGGCACCAACCTTTCCATGAATTTCAGCTCTAAGCTTGTGTGTTGTGTGTGGGATTTAATAGTGTACTACTCCTGGGATTCTTAACAAATGAACACTCAACAATGGTTCATAATTCCCAGTCTGTGGGAGGAAACTATTAGGGAAGAGGACATTAAAAACAAAATAAGGTCATAATCCTAAGTAAGAAAGTAGTAGGATTTTCTGTTTCTCTCCCCTTTCCACCATCCCTCCCCTCTCTCTTCCTTACTTCTGCTCTTCCCTCCTCCTAGGATTTTGACCAGTGGGCAATTCTCCCATTTCTTCAAGAGAAGAAGTCTTAGTTTCTTTCTTGCAAGGTGTCAAGAGAGGTGGCAGGGAGTAAGAAAAAGCACAATTAACACCAGAGCATTCATGTTGGTTAAGGGCTTCAGCCCAAATAACAGATATTATCATCTCGAGGATAAGACCTTCCCCAGTCCTTGAAAGGTACAAGGCTAAAAACAGACATGGTTTCCTACCCACTACCTGCACCCCCCCCCCCCCCCGCCAGTTCTGTGCTGAGGGAAATGCGAATGCACCAGGGTGACACACTTCAGTATGAGAGGGTGGCGTCAGCCTTTAGCGTGTAGATCCCGAAGCTGCTGGTGGGGAGCCTCTGCACCCTCAGTTTATTCTTGCTCTGCCTGCAGGCACAACAGCCTTCAAAACAAATCCAAGGCTGGTAGCAGAACTAAACAACACAGTGCAAGTCAAAGAAAAATCCCTGCGGTGGGGGAGTGAGGCCCAAGAGGGAAAGCATAGCTTCCTGTGGCTCTCTGGGGTCCAGCCAAGTGTCCAGCCTGCCCGGTGCACAGGGAGCAGAGGCAGGTCCCTAGCAAACAAGCTGTGCAGCAGGGAGCACTAGCGACCTGTGCATTGCTTGCAGCCTTTAGAGCCCCAGCAGCTGGGCTCCTCCAATAGCAGCCACCTGGAACCTCAGAGAACACATCCCCTGACTGGGAGAGGCTTCCGATGATGAGTCCGTCTTCCTGACCGTGTGATGCCCATGGTGCTCCTCTGGAGACTCCTGTTATTCTCAGCTCCAGGTGCTTTTCCTCAGGACCCCAGGAAATGGGTATTTTTTTACCTTTGCATTTTTTTCTCTGAGAAAGTGTCCTGGGTAGAAGTTCTCCAGCCTGCTACAAAGATCATTGGCCAAGCAAACAGCACTCAAGGCCTCATCTCAGAGCTGCCAGACCCTGTTGGAGCAGTCCTGTTAGAAGTGACTTCACATTGTCCCTTAAGGACCCAGTTCCACAGGTCCAGGGAGAAGTTAAGCTCCTCTCTCTCTCTCTCTCTCTCTCTCTCTCTCTCTCTCTCTCTCTCTCTCTCTCCCTCTCTCTCTCTCTTTCTCTCCCTCTTGTCTTCCCTGCTGGATTTTTAAAATCATCCAAGAAGTAGCAGTGATCATGCTGCCCAAACTGTAGATAGCAGGGCTGACCACTGGAGCGTAAGCATAGCGAGAGGACAGCAATCCTGGATGGGTGGCCAAGAACATCCTCTGTGTGTCAGGGCAGCTTACACAGAGTGATGCCACTGAAATAACATTCAGTGGGCCTCAGCTACTTTTGCTTTGCTGTTCAGGACACATCAGGGCCCTTTGGGGCCTCACACACACATATGTGTGTGTATTCTATCCATACTTCCTGAAATCTTTACTTGTAGGCTTCTTTAGTGGCCACTGTGAAAAGGACCCCTTTCTCTCTCACTTAAACACAGGACCTCCAGCGTGATGAATCACTGAGCTACATTCTCAGCCCTTGAAAAGTGTTCTCACCTGTTTTCTGAAAAAGGCTGGGGAGAGTGAGTTCTTTTCTATAGCTCTCAGTGCTGCCCCAAAACCATTTGACAATTATCTTGTTAATTGAGAGATTTAGGTTTTGTTAATTGAACTTCTGCGTTTCTTTGTGCTCTTCTCAATTAACCCAATTCCATTTTGAAGCAGGGATAGTCCCCAGTGTAGGTAACCCTCTGTAGCACTGCCTCTTCACCAGGGAGATGTGTGTGTGTGTTTTCCTTTATGTTTTCCAACCAAAATAAAACAACGTGAACTAACCCTAGAATTGACCCGCTGAGAAAGTGTCCTGGGTTGAAGTTTCCCAAACCACTACAAAGACCAGTAGCCAAGCAACTCATGTCTCAGAGCTGAAAGGCCCTGCCAGAGCAGTCCTTTCAAAGCTGACTTCAGAAGTGACTGCACTGAAAGGGGAAGACCAGAGCACCAGAAGGTGCCTAGGATGCGAAAGGCACCTCCAAGTTGAGATGATAAGGAAAGAGCAGCGCCTCATTCAGCAGAGTGAAAGACTCTGATGGTTTCTGCATGACTACATTCCCTTTCCCCTCAACTGCTTCTCTGCCCAATTGCTATTTTTCCTTCTACCTGGTTTGGTTTTACTTCCTGCGTTTCTTACATGGTCTTCTCTGCTTGTTATTTTTGGTTGATTTTCACTTTCTAGCCTCTTTTGAACATAGGGAAATTATTTCTGGAGCCATAGGCTTCCAAACATTTGGGAAAATGGGTCGTTCTACAACAAATTTTGTCTGTGTTATTATTATTTTTTTTAACCTTAGAGGCAAAGTGTGCTTGTCTATAGACATGAGTTCCTCCATTAAACATTGATGGAACTGTACTTGTTTCTCATCACTGTTCAGAATGCTGGGAACACATGGATTAATAAAACAGTAGAAGTAGCCAGTTCTTCCTGAATGCATACTGTCTTCCACCACAGGGCTTCATAGCTTCTGTTGCTTTCCTCTGCTAATCCCCACAGCCCTCTGAGGAAGATTAGTTGGTCTCGTTTTCAGATCAAAGCCATTAAATAATCCGATCACTATATGAACTCCGTAAACTTGCTATAGAATTTCTGCCTCTCACCCCTTTATTCAACAGCCTTCCTTTGACTCTAGTCAAGAGAGAAAGAAAGAAGCAGAGAGAGCAAGATACAGAGAGAATGGGTTTGCCAGGGCCTCCTGTCACTGCAAGTGACCCCATGGGTACTAGGGAATTGAACTCAGGTCATTAGGCTTTACAGGCAAGTGCCTTAAACACTGAACAAATTCTCCAGCCCTAAATCAATATTTTTAAAAAGAGTGGGTCTGGACTGGAGAGATAGCATAGCAGTTAAGGTTCTTGACAGCAAAGCCAAAGGACCCAGGTTTGATTCCCCAGAACCCACATAAAGCCAGATGCACAACATGGCTCATGCATCTGGAGTTTGTTTGCAGTGGCTTGAGGCCCTAGCACATGCATTCTCTCTCTCAAATAAATAAAAATTTTTTTTTTTTTTTTTTTTTTTTAAAAAAGAGTGGTTCCCAGATATTAGCACAAGGGGGAAGGAGACCAACACAGAGAAAAATCAACACCTACCAAATCAGAGAGCCAGAGCCTCAGAGGCCCCCAACACCTCATCACTGAAGCAGACCAAAAATGAACCCAACATAGCTCAGGGAAATTTTGTGGAAGAGGGGGCAGAAAGAATGTCAGAGCCACATGTTGGGTTCATGATATGCAGAGACATTTATCGTACCCGTAACTGTGGGCTAACTCCACAATGCATGACCCATATCCATCAACAAGGAGGGGCCATTGGGGAAGGGGTAGGTCATGGATAAGCCTAATAATGGTACCAAATTGCCTGTATTTGCTGAATAGAAAACTAATAAAAAAAATAAAAAAAAGCAAAAAGAGTGGTTCCTTTCCCTGAGAAGGGGTATGCAGGCTTCAGCTCCTGAAGTCCTTACCACCACACCCTTCACTGCAGTGACAATTGCTTATACACCCTGTTTGGCTCCTGAAGTTGTTGGAGCTGCAGCCCCTAGTGTGGATATTCCCAGCCCCACCTGTGCATGCACATCTTGAACAGGTATGTCGAGGCATTGGCAAACCCCAGCATAAACATAGCACACAATCTTGGAGTGTCAACTTTACTCAGATTCTGAGGCAAAAGTGTGGGAAATTTTGTCGCTTAGACTATGTAAGTAATTGACTTTCCCCCCCTATATATCCAAAAAATTTAGGTCTTGAGGTGGACATGAATGGACTGAAAAGTTGTAGACTATGATGGAGTAAACTATGGTTATGGAATAGAATGTGAGGTCACTTACACACAGAATACTCCACAGAAATGGCTACCACTTCAATATCTACCACCTGCAGATACAATACAAAATTGTGAAGAAAAGAATGGAAATGTTCTTTTGTGTAACAAAGGGAATTATAATTTCCTATTCAACTTAAGTAAGTAATGAAAAGCTCTTAATCTATGCATATGCTCTGCATAGTTTTGATTGCTGGCTTTATATGTAAGATACATCTTTAAGGGATTTTAAAGAGTAGAAAGTAAAAGAGAGTGATTCACTGTTTGTTGATCTAGTTCATGCTTGAATTTGTAGCAGGTAGTTAAATTAGAACATTTGATGGACATTTGAGTAGATTAACTGGCATCGCCTCCTTCCTAGTTTACCTCTCCTTTTATCATGCATATTTAGTCTTATCTATCATTTATCTATTTATATTTTAAATGATTACTACCATAAACTCAAAGGACATATCCATTGTTTCACATAGTTATCCTTTTTTTCCTTTTCTGGTGAGTACAACTAAAAATCTTCTTTCTTAAGAAATTTCCAGTATACAGTAAGATATTGCCAAATATGGTGTTAACTCTGGATGGTAGATCTGTAAACTCATTTATTCTTCATCTTTCCCTCTGAACTTGCAGTATCCTCAGAAATGGCCATCTTTGAACTTTGTGTACTCTCACTCTAAATGGAGATCCTTGAGTTTTGGCAGAGTTAAATAAGTATACAGCTCTGAAGACTATTTACATCTTGCTAAGATATAATCTTTTCTCTTAATCATATATTTTGCCAATTTTGAATTAAATTACGAACAAAATACTATTGTATGCTTCTATTACCTGTGAATTCATTTCCTTTTTCTAATTTATTTGAGAAATAAGAAAGGACTTACTGCCTGAAAACATCATTTTTTTGTGATTTTAGAGAACATTTTGGACTGGGGAGATGGCTCAGCAGTTCAATGCACTTGCTTGCAAAGCATGCCCTTGTGGGTTTGATTCCCAAGTACCCACATAGAGCCAGATATGAAAAGTGGCCCATGTGTCTGGAGTTTGTTTGCAGTGGCAGGAGACCTTGATATGTCCATTTTGATTCTTTCTCTCTCTAATTAGTACATAAATTACAAAAGAATATTCTGTTAATAATGCAAATTTAAAATAAGACCTTAATATTTCATATATGAATTAATAGATGTGAATAAAAGAAATAATGTACCTGGGTGATAGTCACGTAGAATGGACTCGAGAGCAGAACTCTGTAACTGTTATTGTTTAAAACCCTCCTGTGCGCGGAAGGACGCGGGGAGTAATCCCCTTGAAACTGCCTGGTGGAACGTTCAGCTGCTTTGCTCTGCAACTAGCGTTTGTGCTTTTGTGCTACGTTGAATCAGATAGTTTAGTGAAAAGCCAGTGATTTCATCTTGTGTTTCTGTTTTATTAACCCTGAGAAAGCTTATGGTTCTTCATGCAAGGGTGCAAGCGATCAAAGGACACTGCAGAGGACAAGATGGCTGCCGGGGTTTTGTAGCACTGGATCCTTTGAACTTCATTTAGTCTTAGGGTCTGCGCAATCTGTATAATGTTACTACATTGTAACTGAGCTATCCTCAGAGGTCGACAGCCATACCGCCCTGAACACACTGCATCTGAACTATTTTCATGGGATGAGGTATAATGTAAATGTACTTGAGGAGCAGGTGCATTAGCCATCCATAAAGGTATCTTGGTGCCTGTAGTTTCCATCTGCCCTATTTTAAATGGCAATTCTTTCCTCTGTATCCTAGTCACTCATTTTTCAGTTAGCAGGTCAGCAGAGGTACCATGTAGCACTCAAGTGTATCCAGTGCTGGGGCTTGGAAAAGACTCAATTGGCTATTCTTAGGAAAAAAAAATAACAAAAGCAGGTCCCACTCTCTAAATCATTCCATCATCACACCCCCACACACATTAATTCAGTCAGATATCCTGTAAGAGCATCATGTGTCCCAAGCAGACACTGTTAACATGAATTCACTATCCACCACCTAACTGGATGAGGTCAACGCCTCTGGTTGCTGAAAATGCAAATAAGCTTTGAGTCAGAAAAAGGGAGGCACATCCCAACCCTTTCTTCATTTCCTTTGGTGCCAGGGACTCATGTGTTGCAGAAGGCTAGAAATTTGTTTGTTTTCCCCTGAGGGAAAAGCAGCACACATTAGTGTTTATATTTGTGAAATTAGAAACTGCGGCTCAAACTACCAAGGGACAGGAAAGTCAAAAACATATGTCCATGTCTTTGCTTTCTTTGTTTTTCCAGGTCTGCAGTGTATCTACTTCTTGAAAACAAACCAAGCATGATTTTTGCATAGGAATTTTGACCATAGGCTGGTTCCAACCATATGGGGATGAGATGGCAGTTACTAGTGGTCTCAGGGGCACTAAGCAAAACTGAATAATAAAGGCTAATGAAGTTGCAAAGAGGAGAGCCCTTGGGCTCTCTACTTGTCGCATTCAGGTTCAGCATTGCTGGTAGAAATCATCCAACCAAGAGCAGCTTGTGGGAAAAAAGAGGTTTATTTTGGCCTATAGATTCGAGGGGGAAGCTCCACGATGGCAGGGAAAATGATGGCATGAGCAGAGGGTGGACATCACCCCCTGGCCAACATATGGTGGATAACAGGGACAGGAGAGTGTGCCAAATACTGGTTTGGGGAAACTAGCTATAATACCCGTAAGCCCGCCCTCAATAATACACTCCCTCTGAGAGGCATTAATTCTCAAGTCTCCATCAGCTGGGAACCTAGCATTCAGAACACCTAAGTTTGTGGGGGACACCTGAATCAAACCGCCACATTATTGCGTATGTACATGGGTTTTCATTTGGGTAAACACTGTGCAGGAGGGCTTCAGGGGCACTACTGTAACCATTATTGATTGGTTAGCCATGATTTGGGAGAAGTAACAACTGTAAAAGAGATGGGGCAAGAAAGAAAAAGACAAAGAGATAAAGATGCTAGGTAAGAGAGTCTGCCCTTCTTTTAAAATAATCCTTTTATAAAGATAATATCCATTATCACTAAGATTCTTCCTGCCTCATCATTATCTTCAATCTGTCACTCATCATGACCATCACTGTCATTACAGACTAGTTTGTAGTTTAGACTCTTATATACATGGAAACCTATAGGATAGACCCCATCTCCTTTTGTCAGCATGTTTATTTCAAGCATTGTTTATGTTATTGTATACATCAATAGCTTGTTCCTTTTTATAGCCAAAGTTGTATTCTCTTATATGGTTATATCAAGGTTCACTTGCTTAGTCACCTGCTGATGGACTTTAAGTGTTTCCAGGTATTGGCTACTACAAAAAAAAAAAAAAAAAAAAACCACAATAAGCATTTTTTTTATATATAAGTCTTGCTATGGACCTGTACTTACTTCACTTTTCTTATATAAATACCTAAGAATAAAATGAGAGGATAATTGCTGGAGAGATAGCTTAGTGAAGAGTTGGTTAGTATGAAGCCTAAGGACATAGCTTCAATTCCCTAGTACCCATGTAACCCAGATTCAAAGGTGGTACATTCATCTGGAGTTTGCAGTGGCTGGAGGTCCTGGCATGTCCATTCTCTCTCTCTCTCTTTCTCACAAACACATTGAATAAAAATTTTAAAAATGAGAGGATTTCATATAATAGCTTTACATTTAAATTTGTGAGAAATTGCCAAACTTTTGAAAATGGTTATGTCAACAACAAAAACAGAAAGAAAGAAAGAAAGAAAGAAAGAAAGGAAAGAAAGAAGGAAAGAAAGAAGGAAAGGAAGAAAGAAAGGATACTGTGCTGGTTTGAATCATGTATTCCCATCAGCTCAAGCATTTGTTTTGAATGCTTAGTCCCCAGCTGATGGCAATTTGGGAGGTGGAGCCTTGCTGTGGAGGTTGTTTCTAGGGGTGGATCTTTAGGTTTATTCACCCCTTGCTTGCCACTTTTAGTTTGGCTCACTCTCCTGCTGCTGTTGTCCACCTCCTATGGAAGGGAGGTGGTGTCCAGCTTCTGTTCTACCATGCTTTTCCTGTCATCATAACACCTTGAGACTGTAAGCCAAAATAAACTTTTGCTCCTATCAGCTTTTGGTCTGGTGTTGTGTCCCAGTAACAAGAAGGGAACTATAACATTTGCATCATTTGATATTTCTACCAGCAGAACCAGAAAGTTCCAGTTGTTCTATATCCTCATTTGTACTTGATGTGTTTATGGACTTGGTCTCTCTCTCTCCCTCTCTCTCTCTCTCTCTCTCTCTCTCTCTCTCTCTCTCTCTCTCTCTCTCTCTCCCTCCCTCCCTCCCTCCCTCCCTCCCTCCCTTTCTCCTCTGTTCCCTTTAGTTCTAGAGATCAATCTCAGGGCTCACTGATACTAGGTAAGTGCACCATTGAATTACACTCATAGCCACAGGTTTTATTTTGAATTTTAGAAATTCTAACACACATATAGTGGTATCAGGTTGTGATTTTAAATTGTATTTTTCTCATTACTAATGATGTTGCACATCTTCTCAGGTGGTTACCATCCATATTTACTTTTCTTGTTGCTCAAGCTCTATTAAATTATTGCCATTTAAAAACAAATTGGTGGGCTGGAGAGATGGCTTAGTGGTTAAGGTGCTTCTGTGAAGCCTAATGACCCACGTTTGACTCTCCAGATCCCACGTAAGCCAGATGCACAAAGGTAAGGCAAGCAGAAGGTTGCACATGCCCACTGGGTGGCACAAGTGTCTGGAGTTTGATTTCAGTGGCCAAGGCCCTGGTGTGCCAATTCTCTCTTTCTCATATTGAAAAGTAAATTGGCAAAGATGCTGTAGGAACAAACAGCACTGCCCCCACATCCTCATGAATCTGAAAGAAAAGCATCTGATCCATGACTTCAAAAAGGTGACACACATAGAAAGGGAAGGGATATATTGCAGTAAACAGCATACTGTGAAATACTAAATCACAGGTAGGACTACTTAATGTTAGATTTATAATGAAAACAATATCCCCCAACTTGGAGCTCTGAACAAAAGTAGTAAGGACGAGGGAGAATCCCATAAAACTCCACTATGAATGAGCAAACAGAAGAGGAAAGAAAAATTCTCCAGAGTTAAATGTAGCAAAAATCAAGTTTTGGGTGGCAGAGCCACACAGTGTATGAAATAGATGCTGGGATATCACCAGTGTTGCTATCCTGTATCACTGGGGCAAGGGGAGGGCAGATCCACAGAGAAGCTCCAACATCACGTTGCTCTGCCTGGGAGACCAGAAAACCTTGCATAGCCATGTTTCCAGACTCAAAAGCTCTATCCTTGACCCGGTAGAGAGCACAACACCCAAAGTACCGCATGACCACACGTACTCCATATGGGAAATGACTAGAACTGAAACTCAGTAGAGCAAATGTATTTGAGCTAAAACCAAAGGTGTCAAAAAATATTCATGGGGCTGGAGAGACGGCTTAGCAGTTAAGGCATTTACCTACAAAGCCAAAGGATCCAGGTTTGACTCTCCAGGACCCAGATAAGCCAGATGCACATGGGGGAACATGCATCTGGACTTCATTTGCAGTGGCTGGAGACTCTGCCATGCCCATTTTCTCTCTCTCTCTTTCTCTCTGCCTCTATCTCTCAAATAAATAAATAAATAAACAAATAAATAAATAAATAAATAAAATATGTTTTAAATATATGCATTAGGAAAATCCCCTTTCAACAAATTGTGCTAGTACAATTGAATACCCACACATATAAGAGTGAATTAGAGTCCTATTTCTTACTCCTCACAAAAGTCTGCTCAAAATGGACCCATGACCTTAAAAGACATAAAACTTTAAAACCGTTAAAGGGAAACACTTCAGTATATAAACAAATGTAAACAAGGATTTCCTGGAAAGGCCAAGGCATAATGAATGGGATTATTTAAAATTTTAAAATTTATGCAAAGTAAGGAAAAACTGAATGCAGTGATAGCCTGAGAAATGGGAGAAAGATACTTGATAACTGTATATATGACAGAGAATTTATACCTAGGTTGTACAAAGAACTAAAAAAATGATACCGTAAATACTGAGAAACCCAACAACCCAATCAATAAATGAGCTGGTGAAATGAAATCACAGTTTTCCAAAGCTGAAGTAAAAATGGCTGGCCTGGAACTTGTGACTCTCCGACTCCAGTCTGTCTAGTGCTGGGATTACTTGATTACTTCTTTGAATTGGAATTATTTTAAAAGGTTAACTAATTTCTAAATCTCTGGAGATACTTCATGCTATATATTGCTGATACAGTTTCATTGTTACTGCAGGTCATTCTTTATGTGATTTTAATTCTTTAAATTTATGGAGATCTCATAATGCCATTCCTAAACTGGATCAGCATCAGTGAATTGAATGCCCCAGTAATAATTAACAGCACTATGGACATAGTACTAGGAAGGGGCTAGGAATAAGGGGAATAGGGAGGGAAGGAGAGAGAGGAGGAAAGGCTACTTGATAAGTTGACGATTAGCAAAAAAAGAAGATGAAAGAAAGAAAGAGGGAAAGTGTTAGAAAGGCCTGGGGGTAGAGGAAGGAGGGATGAGGGAGGAATACACAAAACTAATGCAATGTGAGTTAATTCCACAGAAATGTTCTATCAATTACTGAGAGAGGGCCTTGAAGTCCTTCTTCACTGTGACCATTATATTGGATATTTGTATAGATTTCTCCTCATAGTTCTATTGGGTTTTGCATCTTATATTTTGAAGATGTATCATTAGGTTGTAAATATTTGCTAGTGTCATATCTTCTTCATGAACTGAATCTTTTTTAAAATATGAAATGACCCTCTTTACACTTGGCAGTAGTCTTAGTTCTAAAATACTGCTTTGCCATTTACATAAGCCCTTGCAGGCTTCCTTTATGTTAGCATGAGAGATTTCCATGATATACTTACTCCAACCTTCTAATTTAAACCAATTTTCTTATTTTGATTTACTGTGGGTGTTTTTGGATCTTGCTTTTAAAACTCCAATTTTACCATCTTTGCCTTTTAATTGAAGCAATTAAAATTTCCATTTAATATGATTACTTATATGGTTGACTTTAAATCTACCATTTAATAATTGTTTTTTAAAAATTTAATCAAGGTTTAAAAATTTCCTTTTTTATTGTTTCTGCCTTCTCTGGGACTATTTTAATATTTTGTGCTTCTATTTTATCTTCCTTTGCTGCTTGTTTTTAAATAATTGAGTTTTGAGTAGATGTGAGCATGTTTTTAGAAAAGTCTTTCTGCTTACCAGGGTGCTTATCATTTCCAGTGCTCTCCGTCCTTTATGAAGTTCTAGATTTTCACCAGATAGTCATTTCCATTATGCTTTATGGATTTCCTTTAACCTTTATCCCAGTGTAACCATGCTGGGGTGAGTTCTTTTAGTGTATGCACACTTGAAGAAGTAGTTGTTTTGCCATTGCTTTTCAAGTGTATTTTTGCTGGGTTAAGAGTTATACTTTGACATGTTCTTATCATTGAATATTTTTTAAATGTTGCACTATTCTTTTTACTTATATGACTTCTGATATCAGCAGTCATCTTTGCTTCTCTGCATATGTGTCTTATTTTCTGGATGCCTTATATTAGATTTTTTATTCATTATGAGTTTAAAGAAACATTATCATGATGAGTTGGGCTGTTTTATTTATGTTGCTGTATGTAGTGTTTTTACATATTCTCTTCTTTCAGATTTTCTGTATTTTTTTCTTTTGTAATTTTTGATAGCTTCTAGCATGCATATATAATACAATAAATATAATATAATACAATTGACTTAAAGTTGTTTCAGAACCTTTTAATGCTTTTTAATTCCATCCTTTTCTTTCCTCTTCATGCTTTATTTTTCATAGTTTAAATTGCTGTCCTTACATTTTCTGACTTCCTTCCACATTATTTATTCTGCTGCTATTCTCATCTGCACTTAATATGGTTGCTTTCTTCTTCAACCTTTTTGAAAGTGTTGCTAGAATAAAGATGTACAGGACCAGGACAATATGGTCAACAGCTTGCCCTCCTGCTGTGAGGAAAACCCAAGGTTACATGAGTAAATGCCTTGGGCCCTACATAGTGCTTTCCTGGGAGAAGAGAGGCAGGGAAGAATAGCCCTTCTCCCTTATAGACCTGAATGGACAAGCAGTCTTCTTTACCTCCCACTCTGCATTGCCTCTGTGACTCTTAGCCTGCAGGGTGAATCATGTAGTGTAGAACGACCCCCATGTTGTAGCTAACTTTATGTTGCTGGGACAAAAAAAAGATTTGACCAAAAGCTGATGGAAAGAAAGAGTTTATTTTGGCTTTCTGTCTTGAGGCAAGGCTCCATTATGGCAGGGAAAGGATGTTAGAGCAGAGGCTGTGCAATGCATCTTGCCACAGCAGATAGAAAATAGCAGCAAGATGAGCTGAGCTCTGTCAAGGGGGAAGCTGGCCTATAAAACCCCAAGCTTGTCCCTAGGAACATACCTTCTCCAGCAAGACTCTGCCTCCCAAATTGCCACCAGCCTTGGACTACGCCCTTAAGATACATGAAGTGCAAGGCATGGTGGCACACACCTTAAATCCCAGCACTCAGGAGGCAGAGGTAGGAGGATCACTATGATTTTGAGGCCAGCCTAACACTACATAGTGAATTCCAGGTCATCCTGGGCAAGAGTGAGACCCTACCTCAAAAAAAAAAAAAAAAATTAAATGCATGAGTACAAGTTATGAGTGGGAATGTTCTCCCTGGGGAGGGGATTGACAATGGTGTTACTAATTATCTTGTTGTTTTTGGTGTATTGTGGAGTGTGAGTGTTTACATGCATGTGATTATATGACTTTGCAGTTTATATTATATAGTGTAAACTAACCCCATGCTATTGACATATGGCTTTAAATGATTCCAACAAATAAACTCTGGACTGAGATAGTACTTTCAGCATATACACATGGAAGAGAACAGCAGAAATGACAGTATAGCTCTCAGGATGAGAGTTTTCATCATTTTCCTTTCTAATCAGTCTCAAAATTTAAGGTCGTTTATTATTTTATATTTATATTTCCCATGAACTATGATCCAATATAATTTCTATGTCTCTGAAACATTTTTCTACATAGCTTTACCATTTACATTCATCAGTGGTGGTATTGTATGATGGTGTTAGGATGCGTGTGAGCGTGACCTCTTGGCTTCACATCTAACATTAAGACAGAAAGTTCCTCTATCCCTAGGCTAGCTATCATTTTGATCTTGAATGTTTCCCAAAGGCCCATGTATTAAAGGCTTAGTTACCAGTTAGGCACTTTTGGGAAGTATGGAAAATATTTAGAGGTGGGGGTCTAATAGGAGACTTTTAGGGCATTGGGGCCTTCCTCTTGAAAGGAGTTGTAGAATGTTGGTCTTTCTCTCTCTCTCTCTCTCTTTCTCTCAATGAGATGAATAGTTTATGAATGTTTGTGTTCTGTCCATGTTCCCACTGCTTCACCACAGACCAAAAGCAATAGAGTCAACTGATCATTGACAGGAGCCTCCAAAGTATGAGCCAAAATAACCTTTTCCTCTGTTTATTGAGACTATCTCAAGTATTTGTTATGGTAACAGAAAGCTGATTGCAACACTCAGTGTTCCTTTGTTTCAATTATCTATACTAATATCTGCCTCAGCTTTCATAAGTAAATGAAGTGATAGGTGCAGAATAGATAAGACCATGCACTTTTAGTTTTTTTTTAAATTTTACTTATTTTTTTATTTATTTGGAGCAACAGACACAGAGAGAAAGACAGATAGAGGAATAGAGAGAGAGAATGGGCACGTCAGGGCTTCCAGCCTCTGCAAACGAACTCCAGACGCATGCGCCCCCTTGTGCATCTGGCTAAAGTGGGACCTGGGGAACCGAGCCTTGAACCGGGGTCCTTAGGCTTCACAGGCAAGCGCTTAACCGCTAAGCCATCTCTCCAGCCCGCACTTTTAGTTTTTGTTGATGAGTTATGAAGTTAAGGAAGGGTATCATATGCTGAGTTAGACTGTAAAAGGAGATACAATGTAAATAAAATACCATTATGAGAGTAATTCTCTCACGTGGTTTTCTCAGGAAGACATCAGCATGATAGAAGGAGAGGAACTCGGTTAGCAGAAAAATATTTAAGAAAGTTCTGGTCTAAGAGATCTAATTGAGATTAGATCTTGTGTTATTTTTGAATAACATGTTCAACAGTAGCATTGTTCAAGTATAAAATGTCTCAAGAAGCTTACAGGATAAGCGTCTAGAAAATATTATAAACTTTTACCTAATTGTGTATCAATAAATCTTTCAGAAAAGGATATAATTTCTTGCCCCGGCCAGCGGGGAGTTGAACAAGGAAGCGAGGGGAAAAATAACCTGAATGAGAAAAGGCAAACAGACACAAGAAGGAGACCATGCTAGGTGTTTGTCACGGCCTCTAGAGTTTATTCTTACATGTAGGTTTATATAGGGTTGTAGGGGGAAGGGGACGTGACCAGGGCAAGGAGTTGTCAGGAAATCTAGAGGGCATGTAATTAGGTGTTCATCTAATCTTGCCTAACTGGCTTAACATCCTGACTGCACCAGGCTTCACATCCTGACCATAAACTGGCCTTTTGCAAAAGATAAGATTCTGTAAGCAGTCTGCTGACCGACATTACAGAAGTACCTAACAGAAAGCTGGATGGACCAGCTTTCTGAGTAATGAGTCAGCTTATGAGCAGGCCCAGGCAAAATGGAGAGGCTTTTGCTCTATGGCTCCCGACAATTTCTGACCTTTAAGACATATGACTTTAAATTCAGCCATATTTTCAAAACTTTAATTTTTTTTTATCAGTCATCTACCTATTTATCTATAATTTATCTATTTATTATTTGAGACAGAGAATGACAAGGAGAAATAGGCAGACAGAGACAGAAAGAGAGAATGGGTGTGCCAGGGCCTCTTGCCACTGAACTCCAGATGCATGTGTCATTTTGTGAACCTAGCCTTATGTGGGCACTAGGGAATCAAACTCAGTCCATCAGGCACTGCAAACAAACATTTTTAACCACTGAGCCATCTCACCAGCCCTCAAAACTTTTAGATTGTGGTAAAATACATAAACATAAAATTTTCCATGTGTATAAGCATGTATGGAGGCCAGAGGTTGACACGGGGTGTCTTTGTAAATTGCTGTCCACCTTTTCCTTTAAGAAAGAGTCTCTTGCTGAACTTAAAAGCTCACTGACTCAGCTAGATTAGCTAACCAGTGAGCCTCGGAGTTCCCTGTCTCCACCAGTGCTAGGATTATAGGGGTACATCACCGCATCCAGCATTTACATGGGTTCTGTTGCACAATGTAAAAATAACTAGAGAATTTCAATTTTAAAAAATTATAGAGCTGAGTGAGATGGTACCCATGAAAGTACCGAGTGCATGCTAAGAGTACACAGTGAATATTTACTTCGAATAATTACACACAAAATGATTTATTAAAGTTCTTACTAAGTAAATAAATTTTAGAGGTTAGATGGCCACTAAAATAAACTGATCATGAAATAAATAAGAAATGAATGTGATGACCAGGTGATTATAATTACAATATTCATCATCACCTTTATGTATATCATTCATGTGGAAATCCATATAGAGAATCTGAATTAAATGTTTATTTAAAATTTTATTCAACTATTAATTATAGAGCTGGTATTTATACTATTGGAACAGAATCCAAGTCACAATTTGGACATTTCTACTTTTAACTCAAAGAAACGAGGTAATTAGCCAACTTTGCCTTGTTATCTTCCAAACATTCCAATATTTTGAGAGCCAGAAGTGTCTAAAGTTTCTTTTTCTTCCTGATACTATTGTGAGCTTGGAACACACATTCTACTGGCTCCACGATTCCCTTTCTGCTCCTTATGAATAGAAAGAAGGCTCTCAATTTCTCTCCCGAGTGTGCCTTAGAGAAAAGAATAGATATTTGTTTCACATTTTTGCTTAGTGACGTTCTTTCTGTCTTTGATAGTTACTAGAATTGTGTATGCCAGCTAAAATGAGCTCATCGTGTTTTCAAGTGGCAGGATTTGTGTGGGGCGCACTGCCATTCCGTGATGAAGGCCTCTTTGTACCATGACCTCTGCCAAGGTGGCCACCCTCATGATTCAGGATTATGTTGCTTCTTCAAAGTCACCTACAGCCCAGACTTTTTTTTTTTTATTTTCAGCAGTAGAACTCACATCAAAGAGGCAGGAAACTTCACATGGTACTCTGCAGCTGGGGCTCTCTGCAATTCTACCTGTCAGGCTATTGACAGACATACAGCTGGCTCCTTCTACATGTCTTTCCTTTGTTGAAAAGAACATGAACAGATTTCGATACAATAAATTTTTAAAAAGCAAGGGAGTTTTAATTATGTAGGATTATTCCCAGACCAAGATTGTGCCTATAAACTTAAAAGAAAATAACTTAATTAAAATAATGTCACATCATCTTTCAAAATTAATTTACCTGACTTTTGCTTGTCCTTGCGTTTGCTGTCTTTACTTCCTGAGCAAATGGTGAATAGTCTTTGGGGAAAAGAAGAAGAAAGAAACATAGATCTTATATTAAAACAACAGCAGAAAATGAGGCTTCCTCGGATTACCAGACTCCTAGGAAAGTTTTGTTGTCTGGGTAGCACAGTAAATCTTGGGTTTGGGAGTGGGAAGGAGTACTGTTTTTTCCTTTTTTTTTTTTCCTGCTCTTTGCAAAGGTTGCAAACTTAGCACTTAGAGTACTGCCACTTCTAGCTGTGTGATTTAAAGTATCTTTATTTTTCAGCCCTTGGATCTCTGATTCCTTTTTTTTTGTTGTTCATTTTTAATTATTTATTTGGTAGATAGTTGGTGACAGTGGAGTGAGACACAGTGGAGAAAGTATTTAGCTTCATGACTATTCCTTAAGTGCTTTGCAAAGCTTCATGCTATCATCTTTCTAAAACTATACCCTCTAATCTGCTTTAGAAGGTCTCAAGCAATCGGTTCCCTTTCTGGTTTTTGTTTGGGACTCCTGTCTTCTGAGGATGCTCAGTGGAGCTTGAGTCTGGAGAGTGGAAATGACAACGGTAGTGGTGGTGATGCTGTTGTAACGGGGAACACCTGCAGGAATAGCTGACATGTCTAGGGGTCTTTATCTTCATTCTTTTCTCCTATTAATGCCACGAGGAAGATAAAATTACTTCCCCTACTTCAGAGATGAGGAAAATGATAATTAGAAAATAACTTACTATATGTCACACAGGTAAAAGGGGAAGAGCTGTTCCACAGGGCTACAGAGGAAATTAAAAATCCTGTTTTATTTTCCTCACCTGCATTGCGATTTTCATGCCAGGCCTGTGATGGTTCTGGATGACTTTGAGTCAATGAATCACGTCATGGAAGCCAGCTCTCCAGTAGACTTGTGAGGACAGAGTAGAAAGGAAACAAGGGTCACACTGAGCTACAGGCCTTTCTTGTCCTTTCCCCCCCCACTTTATTTCAAAAGATCATTCTTTGGGTTTTGTAAATGTCACTATCTAATCCCTCACTGCCTTAAGTGCTATAATCTTGAAACACCCAGGCAGAAGTTTCAGTACTATACATCAAATTCTTGGAGTTTCTTGTTTAAATATATTTATTTATTTGAAAGAGAGAGAGCGAGAGAATGGGCATGCCAGAGCCACCAGCCACTGCAAACAAACCAGGATACTTTGGCTTTGCAGGCAAAGGCCTTAACTGCTAAACCATCTCTCCAGTCCCGTAGATTTGGTTTCCGTTATATATACATGTATATGATTATGTTTATACACCTCAAATATCTGTGTTACAGATGCTAATTTGTGGGTTTGAGTCTTCATAAAGAGATCTGGTTTTGAAAAGCAAATGTTTTCTGCTTATAAGCTACACTGTGGTCTTTGTGTAACATTTGTCATTGTGTGCTCTGTCTGATTCTTTTGGATGCTGATGAGGTTGATAACAACAGCTCCAAGTGCACGTTCTCAGTAGGGCTCTCTGGACGTTGCTCAGGTTTGTGTCTTCCATCTCCTACCAGAGCCACCATTTGCCGGCTCTCCTTTGGTCTGATGAATGCATAAAACAATTATCTTGGCTTACAAAGTACAAGGTCAAGGTTCTGAGAAAACAAAAATTTTGCCTAATGCCAGAAAGCTTCTCTCCTAAACAGTAAAACAAGAGAACATGGATTACTTATGGGCAGTGGGGGCTCTGGACGGTTCACAAAGGAAGGAATCGTGGGTGGTAGGCCAGGCTGTAAATACTCTTGGGAAAATAAGCATGTAGGGCTGGAGAGATGGCTTAGCAGTGAAGGCACTTGCCTGCCAAGCCAAAGGACCCTGGTTTTGATTCCCCAGGACCCACACAAGCCAGATGCACAAGGGGGTGCATGTGTCTGGAGTTTGTTTACAGTGGTTGGATGCCCTGATGTGTCCATTCTCTCTATATATCTGCCTCTCTGTCTCTCTGTCTCTTTCTCTCTTATATAAATAAATAAAAATGTTTTTAGAAAAAATAAGCATGGAACATGCTTTTGAAAGCTTATTTTTAAGGTCCAACTTATTTACTTAGTTTATTATTTTAAGGTTTAATTTTTTAATTCACTTCATCCACTGACATATTGTACATTGAGCATATTTCCTCTTAAATGCTATGATATTCTCCCCTTACTTTCCCCTCCCTCATTAATTAATTCCTTTCCTTCCTCTAGGTGGTGTCACTTGTACATTGATGGCATATATACTATATGATTTTATATATCTATATAAAATCTAGGAACCATACATGAGAATATACGTATGTATGTATGTATGTGTGTGTGTGTGTGTGTGTGTGTATATATATATATGTCATTCTGGGACTGACCTAATTCTTTTTTTTTTTAAAGTTTTTTGGTTCATTTTTTATTTATTTATTTGAGAGTGACAGACATAGAGAGAAAGACACATAGAGGGAGAGAGAGAGAATGGGCGCACCAGGGCTTCCAGCCACTGCAAACGAACTCCAGACGCGTGCGCCCCCTTGTGCATCTGGCTAACATGGGGAACCGAGCCTCGAACCGGGGTCCTTAGGCTTCACAGGCAAGTGCTTAACCGCTAAGCCATCTCTCCAGCCCCTGACCTAATTCTTTACATTCAGTTTTGTCAAATGATACAGCTTCATTCATGTGTGGTTATGTGCTGGGAGACTCAGGGGCTTCTGGTAGAGATCATGAGAAGTGGTCCCATGATTATACATAAATTGAAGACATGCTTCTGGAGGCCAACAGCTCTGATGTACGATACCAAATGTGCTGGGATTATGTGACCTTGTCATTCAACAGCAGGTAAAAGACAGAGCAGCAGTCAGTGGCAACATCACTGTCCAGGGATCACAGAAGGGAGTGTAAGCCTAGCTTCCTGACTATTGAAACAGAAAATAGAACTTTCTTTAGAAAAGGATGTAGGGCTCTGGATAGAGTGATGAAAAACACATCACTACCATGCTGCTGGCCTTAGGAGAAAGAACTTTTGACCTAAAAATAGAGAGGACTACCAGTGATGACAAAAGTAGCTACAGGGCTAGAGAGATGGCTTAGCAGTTAAGCACTTGCTTGTGAAGCCTAAGGACCCTGGTTTGAGGCTCGATTCCCCAGGACCCACATAAGCCAGATGCACAAGGGGGTACACATGCATCTGGAGGTCTTATGCAGTGGCTGGAGGCCCTGGAACACCCATTCTTTCTCTCCATCTTTCTGCCTCTTTCTTCCTCTGTCTGTTGCTCTCAAATAAATAAAAATAAACAAAATAAAATTAACAAAAAAGTAGCTATAAACATTGGATGTGAAGGGTGTTTTTGAAGGATTAATGACTGTCCCTGAAACCAGGGGGTCTTGGGAACATCAGAGGCATTCAGTCCCAGAAAATCCTGACAACTCCCCTGATTGATAAACTCCCCTTAACTCAGAAGGCCTTGAAGGAACAGAAAATATCTGGGGCATCCACCCTAGACAATCTTGATGATAAACCTTATTCTGAACAAGGACACAAATAGCTACTGTTCCTTGTCTACTTCCCTTGGACCTGCACCTGGTCCAGTCTGTTTTCCTCAGGATCCTCCTTATAAACTTGAACCCCAGCCTAACTCAGTGCTTCAGCCTCCACCATGTGGAAAGGCTGTGGGCCCACACTGTGCTTCAATAAACAGTCTCTGACTGTCAAGATCAAGTCCAATTTGATTTTCTCTTTCACTTTCCTTACAATCTTAGGCAATGTCTAATTTAATTTTCTGAAATAGGTTCTCCTGTTTATTCTATGGATAAGGAAACTGAGGCTTGTTATACATTATTACATCATCTACCCACAGTTACACAGCCAAGCAGCAGGGAGCCAGAATTCTACTATGAGTCCATCTGCTTCTTCATTTGTTTGATGTGGCCATTCAGCATGTCGGTGGCCCTATTGCAGAGGTACCATGTCTTCAGAGGTGGGACTCGAGGCTTCCTTGCATGAGAGTGTTGGAAGTTCAGAGGAATTTGTTTCTTCAATTTTCTTTGATTCTAATTCAGATCTTTAAGAAGATAGTCAAGGAAGAAAGTGAACTACAATGAGCTCAGTTAATTTTACAACATTTTGCTAGAATTGTGAGAATAAGCAGATGTCAAACTTAGTACTGCAAAATATATCACCTGGAACCATGTTAAAAATTCAGACCCTCACCAGGCGTGGTGGCACATGTCTTTAATCCCAGCGCTCAGGAGACAGAGGTAGGAGGATCGCTGTGAGTTCGAGGCCACCTTGAGACTACAGAGTGAATTCCAGGTCAGCTTGGGCCAGAGCCAGACCCTACCTCGAAAACCAAAAACAAAACAAAACAAAAATTCATACCCTCATTTTCTCTCTAAGTGATTCTGATGTCCAGGGGCCACACATTATGAGGAACTAACAAGACATTACCTATAGGCAATGTCCTCCAATTGCAGGCTTGATTGAGTTGTAAAAAAATTTAAAGGCTTATTAAGGGCTGAACTGAGAATCTTGACTTCCAAAGACAATGATATCTAAGCAGTTTGCTATTGAGATGTGTTGAGTGTGCTATCATGTGTCTCTTTAGAATTTTATAAGTTATTTGACAGGATGATTTAGGGTTATTAATGTTATTTTTTTGGCTTAGGCTTAAACAGCAATATAAGTGTTCAAAATAACTAGATTTGCATTACTTTCTGGCAAAACTATAGAAAAATATTAATTTTTATAAATATCCAGTGATGGCTTTGCTTAGTATTATGACAACCTACCTGCACAAGGTTGAAATATTAAAATAAACTCATGAGTTTTTCCAGCATGTGAGAGGGCTGTTATCATGACAGATGACCCCAAGGGCAGAGGAATACCACCCTAGAATTTAAAAGAAAAGTCTCTGGCTCCAGATGACTTATTATTATTTACTATTATTATGCATTATATATTATTATATTAGTTTTGGAGTTTTCTTAGCATGGAGAATACACACGGCAGATACCGTTTGGTAGTGTTGATCACTTCTCTATGGTTCATGTCCCAGTTTTACTGGATTAACAATTCAGTACCTTGGCCAGAGCCCAAGAGAGCCACTGTCAGCAGCTGCTATTACTAATTTAACTAGGTGTCCAGAAGTATAATTAAAGATCACCACCACTCAGCCAAGGGTCTGGATATTACAAAACATTCAGAGTGAGGACAGCCTTGTGTACAGACTCAACAATCATCGGAGCTTGCAGTCATATTGTGTTTCAAGGATATAAGAGCCTATGGTAGCATTTGAGAGTAAGATGCATCCTAATTACGTGCAATTAACTAAGGGCTTCTTGGGCAGCAGCCCAACATAAGGCTACTTGACCTGGCTTCAGATACAGAAGAGGAGGAAGAGACCTAATTCTAGCTGTGTTAGGAAAAAATAATGCCAAAGGCTGGAGCTGATTGAAGTAGATCATGTTCAATTAGAAGCTAAAAAGCAGTTCAAATAATACATATTTGGGCTGGAGAGATGGCTTAGCAATTGAGGCACTTACCTATGAAGTCTAAGAACCCAGGTTTGATTCCCCAGTAGCCACATAAGACAGAAGTGTAAGGTGGCACATTTGTCTGGAATTTGTTTGCAGTGGCTGGAGGCCCTGGTGTGCCCATTCTCTCTTGCTGCTCCTTTCTCTTGCTCTCAAGTAAATAAATATATAAGATAAAAAAGAACAAATAATAAAAGTTTCCACATGTTTCACTTAAGATATCTACATAAACCAATCATTTTAAAACTACTCTTTTACAATACTTGTGGTACAAAATTTGTCTTTTTTGTTTGCTTGTTTCCTTCTTCCATACCCTCTTAGAATTGGAGAGAATGTTAAATGGAAGGAAATTGGGGAGTTAACCACTTTAAAGTAAAAAATCTGCTTTTTCCCAAAGAATAAAAATAAATAATTTTACAGAATGTTTTGGCAAAATCTTTGTCAGAAGTCGTTACAAACTGGGAAACCACTCCCAGATATTGAATGCATAGAATAACACCTTTTCCAGAACTTTCCTCTTGCTTATTCTGAGTAAAATTGTAAAGAAAACAATATTTATATTTATTATATATGTTCATTCCAGATAAAGTGCAAAATTTATATGGAAATCTATGATTTATTTTTCTATTATTTGTGTCAGTTTGGTTAAACTGCTTTGTATGGAAATAGGAATGCACTGATGGACTCAGGGAGAACATTTCTCAAGAAGACAGCATCCTTCTCTTCCTGCAAATGCAGATTTAGATGCTTTTATGAAGAGCATCTTCTATTAAGTATGGTGGGATTATTTCAAAACATCTTTCAAGGGACAATAAGGAGAGCATTATGAGTAAAGAACTTTATAGAAATGAGAAAATTAAGTGGCCCATTGAGAGGTTAGGGTATGAGCTCTGACAGTACAAATCTCACAAATGCTTTGAATTTTACTTTTTCTTTGTTTCTTAAACTGAAAAAAAAAAAAAAAAACAACTCTTGAGGGTTGTTTAAAGGCTATTAAGCAAGTGATTTGTTTTTTTCTGGTCTTATTATAGGCTCATTAACTGACCTTGGAGGAGTCATTAGTTTGCATCTATCTACATTCAGGAGGCTGGGAATGATAAATTTGTAACCTTTATGTTCTCAAGTTTAATTGAATTAATGAATATTTCTTGGCCTTACATTTTTGAAAAAATGTTTATGAATTTACAATAAAAATTTTTAATTCATCAACAACGAATATGTTAGCTCTAGAAGCCTCCATCTTGCAATGAAATAGCTAGTTTTTTATCCCCCCTCTAATCTGAAACTTTAAGCTCTCGCTTCCTTTCTCCTAATGGGCTCAGTAATAGCCACACCCACTTTCTTTCTCTTAATGGGATCAGTAATACCACCCTAATTTCCTCCTCTAATGGCATTGATGGGTTGCAAAACTTTCCACCCCCTCACCCTACTGCCTTGCTTCTATGAGCCCTGTAACTAGAGTGGAAGGTGGGCTCTGGAGCCTCTGTCAGAGACCCTCCCCTCCACAGGTGCTGACCCTGAATGAGCCCTGTGCTGTCGTCCAGCCTATCACTTGTCTTTCTTCCTCTTTTCTGCCTTGAATTTGCACCTTACAGAGTACAAATCCTGTTAGCAAGTTTTGCAAGAAATATCCTACTTGAAGCTTTACTGAAAATCTTTTATACAAATACCAAGTCACCAAAGGATTAGTCTGCCCTCCAAGGCTCAGGGTACATTGCAGAAGAGGTGCCAGAGAGAATGTAAGAGCCAAAGGAAGCGTAAGACTGCTTACAATGTGACTGTTGTTACAGAAACTGGCCTGTCCTCAATATCCATGACCACACACTGCCTAACCCTACTTTCTCAAGACCCTCATAATAGAAGTAAAAGATGATGACGTCAAAATAAAAGGGAGACTAACAGTGGGGGGGGGGGAGAGAGGGTGGGGATATGATGGAGAGTGGATTTGTGAAGGGGAAAGTGGGGGAGGGGAGAGGATTATCGTGTTTTATTGTCTATAAGTATGGACGTTGTCAATAAAAAAATGACAAAAATAATCCAAGGCAAAAGTAATTGCACTACAAAAGAGTTTCAGTATTTTTCATCACTGTTTTGTTTCATCAGTATATGCCACCTCCCTCCATTACTGAGCTCTTGCAAGATTGAGTTGAGCCAATGCCAGTCATAAAGTTACATCTCTGAGTCTTTTACCTAGCTTTCTCTTTGCTTAATGAATCTTGTGATTCTAGTCTGTAACTCCCTGTCTTTATTAGCCCCCCCCCCCATCCTCTGAGCTGATGTATACCCTGAATTAAAGTGTTCTTGAGGACTTGCCCTCTGGCCCACTCTGCAGCTGAAAGATGCTAAATTTAAGAATTAGTATTTCCATTTTTCTTCCCTCCTACATTCCCTTCCATCTGGTTGTTTCTTTTTTGTAATAGAAAGAAACACTAATGTTTTTGTAAAGTTTACTTACAGTAGGTAAAAATGTGTTATGAGAACCAATTTCCTAGCATAGCATAGGCATCACTCTAAGAAATGTTTTTTTTTTAAATTTTATAATTATGTGTGTGTGTGTGTGCTGGGCATTGCTTGAATTTGGTTCACTCACCGATATTTCAGCAGAGAAACCTTGCAGTGGAAGACACACAGGTTCAAACCTAATAGACTAGCCAGGACTGAGTTGTGGGAGAACAACCTTAGGACCTTGGGAAATCATACCACCCCCTTGGGCCTGAGCTGGAGATGAGAACTTTAGGTTAGAGGAATGATGCGCCCTCTCATTCTTTCTTTAAAAACTTTTATTAACAACTTCCATAAATATAGACAATAGAGCATGATCATAATCCCCTCTCAATGCTCCCCCCGTTTTTTTTTTAAATATTTGTCTTATTTACTTGGAGAGAGAGAATGGGTGCTTCAGGGTACTTGCCACTGCAAACTCCAGATGCCTGTGCGGCTTTGTGCATCTGGCTTTATGTGGGTCCTGGGGAAGTGAACCCTGGTGCCAGTCTTGCAAGAAAGCTCCTTTAACTATGGAGTCATCTTTCCAGTCTTCCCCCCAATACTCCCTTTCCTCCCTCTGCTGAATCCCTTCATTTTCCCAACTAGTCTCACTTTGATTTTGTTGCCATCATTTCCCTCTCCTATTATGCAGGTCTTGTGTAGGTTGCCTCAGCCACTGTGAGTTCATGAATATCAAGGCCACGTTGTATCTGTATGACAGCATTGTGAGCAGTCCTCCCCTCTTTTTTGGCTCTTACATTCTTTCTTGCCACCTCTTCCACAATGGTCCCTGCAGGGTGTGATAGAAATGCGTCAGTGATAAACATTCCACAGTCACTTCTTCTCAGCACTTGGGCCATCTGTGAGTCACCCACCAGGCATGAATTCTTTCCCATGGAGGGGGCCTCAAATCCAATCGGAGAGCAATTGGTATTTCCCCATAGCAGACATGCTACCATTGCACTAGTTGGTGCATTTTGACTGGCCAATCGTAAAGCTAACAGGGTCCATTGCTGGTTAAGATCATTGATGACTTTTCTTCTCCCAAAGGCTCCAGGCTTCATAGCTGTTTTCTGCATCCTGACAGCTAGTTAATAGGGAGGAGGCTTCTAGCTCAGCTCCAGCTTGATTTCTTAGTGACCTGTGGCCTAAGCATGTGACATCTTTAGCAGTAAGGGCTTACCATCTTGTTCTTATAGGAAACTAAGAGCCTTGGCAATAACCTGTAATGTTTTGGGGACATCAGGGACCTCCATGACCAACAGCTCACTGGAAAGTATCCCACCCTAGCACTGAAATTTTTCCAATAACAGTCTATCTCATTCTTAAGAACATTTTTTTTTTTTTTTTTGGTTGAAATGGTTCCATCTGAAATTCCTAATTTTCAAGTCATTTTCTCTGTTCTCTTCCCTCCCTTTCCCTTCTTTTCTTTTTTTTTTTTAAAAAAACCTTTTCTTTATTTTTTTAATTTTTTTTCTCAATTTTTATTAACATTTTCCATGATTATAAAAAGTATCCCATGGTAATACCCTCCCTCCTTCCCCCACTTTCCCTTTGAAATTCCATTCTCCATCATATGCCCTCCCCATCTCAATCAGTCCCTTATTTTCTTTTGTTCTTTATTTCCCTAAGCATCCATTTTTATCTTTGTTTCTCTCCTTCTTAGGATCTATTATTTTACAGGAGGGAGATGAAAGATCAGAGAAGTTAAGTGTTTTTTTTCCCTAAGGTTGCTATTACTGGGTACGTTAGAGTCTCCTTACATGTTTAGAATTGTGCCTCTACTACATTACATGTTCATATATTCTCTCTTCCCCTATCCTGTTTCTTTTTGTGGATTGTTGACACCGTCCAAATGTAAACTATAACCAAGAAGATTGCCCTTATAGTTCAGAACACTAGAAGGGGCAATAGAGGGATTGACAAGAATTATTCTGGAGCCCTTCACCCTAGAAAATGGGGAAAGATTGGTCTTGATAACCCAAGAACATTTTGGCAGAATAATATACACTCCCACAAGAGTGTGAATGAAGTGTCTCACAGAATTTTATGAGGAGAGACCGGGGAGATGCCTCAACAGTGAATGGTGCTTGCTTACAAAATCTGCTGGTGCACATGTGTGCCCATGCATATACACACAGACGCTCGCATGCATACATGCACACCCATACATGAAAAATAATTGAATAAAGAAAAGCAATGATGAATAGCTACCCTCTTGACCACCCAAACTATGTTCTCATTCCTGCTCTAAACACTAGCTGGGTGAGAGGGCTTTAAGAAAATAAATGGCTTCCTCAACCTCTCAGGGTCTGAGGTGGTCATATAGTAATGCTCTGCTGAATATGAATAATTAGCAATGATAATAATACTACAGACTTGGTCTTTGAGTCTCCTGTGAGATTTACGTTCTAAGATTTGATTTTATAACTGTGAAGTAACCTTGAAGAGACATTGTCAAAACTTTGAAAAAAGCCTAAGGCACTGTATCACCCAAGGATTAATAAAACAACTGGCTGGGACCAGGGTTTCATCACTCTGAGGTAGAAAGTATACCTTTGTACTTAAAAGGCAGCTTTTCCTCCTTAGCTTCTTGCTCGTTGCTTGGTAATTAGAATTTTAGAGTGTTTTCTGTTTGTTTGTTTTTTGGAAAACACTTGTTGTTGTCCATACCTGAGCTTACTGATATGGACTTCCAGGTGTCTTCAAAGTCTCCTACAGAGTTTCTATTCTTCCAGTTGTACTTAACTGTGGGTGCTGCCCCCCTGTCCCAGGCATGCACTGGGCACTACCCTTTAAATGGGGGTTGCCTTGTGGAAAGGTGCCATGGTCCATAGTGCTATGGCCCTACAGCCTCTGTCCCAGATCCTACTCCCTGCTCACTGAGAAAATGGAGCTGCTGGTGTTTTGATTGTCAGGCAGGTTAGCTTTGCCTTACTGTTCATCTGGCTCCCGCTGCAGGTGCAAGAGAAGGAGTGCAGAAGCTGGCAAAACTGAACGAGAAGCACCCTATATACTTTGATAATGCTGAGGTCTTGTTCTTAGGTCATGCTGATGGTAACCTCAGGAGTGACCAGCTTTCTCCAGGCATGAAGAAGGGAGGACTTAGAAGGCTAAAACTGTGCAATTCCAAGTAAACTAGGACCGCACCCCTCAAAGATTCTTTTTTTTTTGGGGGGGGGGTAAGATTTAAGTGCTTATTTATTTATTTGAGAGAGAGAGAGAGTGAGAGAGAAAGAGAATGGGCACACCAGGGCCTCCAGCCACTGCAAACGAACTCTAGACACATGCACCACCTTGTGCATCTGGCTTACATGGGTCCTGGAGAATTGAATGAAAGTCCTTTGGCTTTTCAGGCAAACGCCTTAACCGCTAAGCCATCTCTCCAGCCCCCAAAGGCATTCTTTAGATTGGAACACTTAGCCATTTTTTAAACCTTAGTAGCACATCGACCTTAGATTTGTTAACACTTCTGCTTTCTGTTTTTATTTGCTTTAAGATTAGAATAAATGAAATCTGCATTCCCCCCTTTTTGTATGTTCAAAGTCATTCACTGGTCCACTATCCCCAAAGTGGCAGATCCTCTCATCTTGGTGTGCTATTAAAAACTATTGCAAGTGCTAAGAACTAAGAAACCTTCCCCAATATTTATAAAATGTCTGTGGGGACTCTGTGCAGACATCAGTTTCTCGAGGATCAGTCTGATGCATCTTTTTCCTTGTAGAACAGCAATAATCTTCATCCCAGTCCCCACCCAGGTTTCTTGGTTCTCTCCTCACTTATCAAAATTTTAACAACTTTATTTTAAGTGGCAGCCCCTGGAAATCATTCCAAAGCTAGTTAAACAACAACAAAAAAAGAAAAAAGACAAAAAAGAAAACAACTTACAAAGATCAATCAGTGTCTGTTTTGCTATTTTTTTCTTTTAAACTGTGTGAATGTAATTTCACTCATTGTTAATTACAACCTATTTAAATACCATGTATGCAGATGTAGAAGTAAGTACCAACACAGGGTGCCATTAAAGCATCACGGAAAGAACCACTGAGGTGTGAGTAATCATAAAAATAAAAAAGGATGGGGGCTGGGGAGATGGCTTAGTAGTTAAGACACTTGCCAGCAAAGCTTAAGGACCCATGTTCTACTCTCCAAATCTTATGTAAGCCAGACACACACAGTTGAGGCAAGCGCAAGGATGCACATGCCCACTAGGTGGTGCAAGCATCTGAAGTTGGATTATAGTAGTTGAGGCCCTGGTGTACCAATTCTCTCTCTTCCTAAATAAATAAATAAATAAATTTTAAAAAGAGGATGGGAGATGCCCGTGGGGTTATTGGTTCATTTTCCTATTGATAAGACTTCTTTCTCCATATATATAGCACACTGTAGCAGTTACCTTCTTAATTGTTGGGGGGGGAAAAAAAAAGCAAAACAATACAAACCTTCTGACCCGAAGCAGCTTAGGCAGGAAAGTTTATTTCTGCTTGTAGCTTCAAGGGGAAATTTCATCCTGGTGTGCAAAGCATGACAAGTAGCTGAGCATCATATCGTTACATCAGCTGGGAGGAAGCTGTGAGAGAGAGCCAGCCATTGACATCTATTGTAGTTACCTTCATGTTGCTAGGGGAAAAAAGAAAACACCCAAACAAAAGCAGCTATTGTGACGAAAGGGTTTATTTTGTCTTTAGTCTTGAGGGAAAGCCTCATGATGGCAGGGAAAGGATATTAGAGCAGAAGCTGGCATCACTTTTTACCATACCAGCTGGCAAAAAGCAGCAAGGGGAACACAGATATAGCAGCCTAAAGTTCACAGCAACACACCTCCTTCCATAAGGCTCTACCTCTCAAATTGTCACCAGCTGGGGACCATACATGCAAAACACATTAGTTTATGGGAGCATCTTCTTCCACATCCAGTGGATCTGAACTAATAAACTTTGAGGCCTGCACCCTAGTAACATACCTTCTCCAAGTCTCCATTTCCTGAGGGCCTCACCAACTGGGGATCAAGTATGAGGCTTGATCATAAACACATGGGGTCTTGGGGGACATTTTATAGTCAAACTACCACATACATTATGAAAGAGTAGAAAACTAAGATTTATTGGAAGCTATTATTTATTCTTTGGCTATTGGGTACTCTACCTAATCTGGGGAAATGATAGATGGTTTCCCATGATCTGCCCAACGGCTCTCCCAAGAAGGCACCTGTATTTCTGGATGAGTTTACAAAGCTCACAGAAACAATGACTTTCTCAAGTTCTCAGAGCCTATAAATAGTACAGGGTGAGTTGGGACCACGTCTACTTTGTATGTTGCCTATTCCCGCACTGTAGAATATCAACTGCCTTTCTTTCTGTGAGTAGAACTTGAAACTCAGAGAGTGACTTGCCCCAGGCTCAGTTACAGAATTTGAGATCCAAAGAAGACATTCAAGGTTATAAAGCTTAACTTGATGATTCTGAGTGAAGAAAATAAAGGTTCAGAGAGGCTGAGATGAGGTCAAAGGGTTCTAAGTGGGGCAGGAGAACAAGGCTTGTTTGCGGGCTTGGGGTTCTAGTGACCAGAGCTCAGACAACTTACCCTTTGCTTCTTGAACCTTTCACCTCTCAGAACCCTATTCTGGGTGATTATTTGTGTTGGTCAGGCTAATGGGGAATTCTATTTTCTCAAAAAGAAAAAAAAAAAAAAACCTGGTGAACAAGCATGGTAGGGAGTGAAGGTCCTCTCTCTATGTGAACAGCTATTCTGATGGCTTGGACTTTGCCTTTCTAGGCCAAATGAGAGCTGAGATCATTTAGAAAGCCCGAAATCCTCTTACTCTCCAGGGACAAACTTCAGGCTTGATTACCAGAGAGTTCTACAGTATTTTGCAAAACCAGATAGGATTCAAATTTCATTTGTAAATGATGTTTGTTTGCTAGTGCCACTCAAAGCAGGAGCACACACAAGAACCTGGGCTGCCTGTTAATTCGCAAGTTCCTGGGCCCCCACCAGCAGAGATGCTGACTCAGGACGTCTGGAATTCCCACCATTCATCAGCTAGGGGAGTGAGCACTACATTACTGTGCAGTTCTCCAGGTTACCCATGCTTTTGCTTTCCATGGCTGCAGTTACTTGGAGCCATCTGTGGCATGAAAATATGAAATGGAAAATTCCAAGAGATACTAACTCATCAGCTTTAAATAAATTACTGTTGTATATTACTTTAACTGTTCTAGGGCTGAAGAGATGGCTTGGCGGTTAAGGCATTTGCCAGCCAAGCCAAAGGACCCAGGTTTGATTCTCCAAGGCCTACCTAAAGCTCAATGCATTAGGTGGCACAAGCATTTGGAATTTGTTTGCAGTGCCTAGAGGCCATGGCATACCCATTCTCTCCCTTCCTCTCTCAGATAAATAAATACATAAAATATTTTTAAAAAATCTGTAGAGAGTATATGTATCTGTGGCTTTATGCATCTACCTTGGGGTGCATCCCCCACCTATTAGGGAATACTATGGTACTTAATCAAGCAGTTTGGTTTCCACATGGAAACTGGCTTATGGCCCTGAATATCCCAAATGTTTGAACATGGCTTTTTACAGGCTTGCAATTTTCACCAAAGCATAAATTACCAAGAAACTATACAAAGGATTTCTGTCAGCCATCTATTGCCAATTTATTTTCGTTATTTTTCATTGATTCTGCAATTTGGAGTTCTGCATATATTTGGGTATAGGAAGGTGAAATCAAATCTTCTGAAATATGATAATTGCACAGAAGAGCAATGCTTACCCATAACATTCTACATACTGGATGTTGCGTCCTGATTAGAGGGCTTGTATTAGTTCTGGGTGGTTGATGTTGGTAGAACGCTATGGTCTCCACACTAAGCTCAGCTCTCAGCCCAACTCCTCCCTTGTGACTCAGTCTCCTGTCATTCTCCCTGTGGTTCAGGGGAGACTAAAAGTCTCAGGGAGAATTATGTTTTCATTTACTGGTTCCCTATTGGTTAGATGGTATGAGATCCTGGCAGCCCAGCAAAGGAAAATATAGTTGAAAATGATTAGTTGATCAAAGTTCTCAAAAACTGGAGTGAGGAATCTCCTTTTGAAGTGCCATTTGTTCACTTCCCAAGCAGGAGTGCAGCTAAACATGTACACTCTAAGGACCATTGTGGGGAAGGACGCACTGTGTTGTTTTCCCTACACCTCCAGAGATAATTGTCCATGCTGATTCGTGATTTTATTTCTTTCAACTGAAAACTTCAAGAGAAAGATTGCATTCAGTGAAACAGAAAAGGAGAGCCCAAAACATGCATTTTTAATTACTGCAATCAAATAAGCCACATAAAGAGCCTCTTTACAGCTTTCGTGATTAAATTTGATGAACAATTTGGTAAATTTTAGGGCGTTTGCTTGCAGAATTTGCCTCAGAAGAGAACACTTCATTGAGCACTGAAAAGCTCTGATTTCTCAGGCAGCAAACCACATATGTTTTGGATTGGGGAAAACACCTGAGGGAGTAGTGAGGAGGTCTGTGCTGACCCCTGCTTATAGCACTGTCTTGCCTCAGTCCTCCCTTCTCTTCAACTATGTCATTCAGTTCCTAGTTGCACTTTCCTCACCCCCCAAAAAATGGATTAAAAAGGGGTTTGGGGGGGGGAAGAAAATGTTTCTTCCTTTGCAGTCTGCTGTTTTGGGAGAGACTTGAGACTGCTTTTGAATCTAATTTTATTTAAATTACTTGGCTATGCAAATCTTTGTTCTCTATCTAATTTTGGTCAGTTCTTTGCAGTGCTCTTTCACAAAACAAAAACAAAAATAGATGCCAGTGTCACCGAGAAGGCTGGTTCCCGAAGCACTTTTTTTGTTTGTCCTTAACCCCAGTTTCTTTTCTGTCTGAGGACTGTGGTTGCCTAGGCTCCTGTTTTGCTTTTCCCTCCATGGTTTTATAGATTCGTCTCTTGGTGCCCTGATCCCAAGCTGTCCAGTGCGGATGTGTCTTGGAGTTCTGATGTCTGAGCGGACGTGGCCCTTGAGCAGCAAGTCTCTTCCTGCCGCTTGTGTCTCCTTTCTCTGTTACCACTGTGTGAGGACTTCCAAAGCTCTGGTAGCTCTGTAGCAGTTACCTTCTCATTGCTGAGACAAAATGCTCAACCAGAAAGCAGCATGTGGAAGGAAAGGGTTTATCTCAGGTTTCCAATTTCAAGGGGAAGTTTCATCTTGATGGGGAAAGCTTGGCATTTCTTTTTTCTTCACACCAGCTGGGAGGAAGCAAGGATTCACCTCCCACAGGCCCTACAACTTGCTATCAGCCGGGGCCCAAGTATTAAAAACACATGAGCCTCAGGTGGTAGTGAGACCCTACCTTGAAAACCCAAAACCAAAACAAAACAACAACAACAAAAAACCATGAGCTATGGGGAACATTTTTCATTTAACCCACCATAGTAACTACACCAAAGCTCTTTGAGTGGATGTGTCACACTTCTTTTATCCATTCCTCAAGGTTAATTTTTTTATTTATTTGAGAGAAAGAAGGAGAGAGAGAGAAGAAGAGAGGGAAAGAGAGAGAGAGAGAGAGAGAGAGAGAGAGAGAGAGAGAGAGAGAGAATGAGAATTGGTGTGTCAGGGCCTCTAGTCACTGCAAAAAAACTCCAGATGCATGTGCTACCTTGTGCATCTAGCTTTATGTGGGTCCTGGGGAATCAACCCTGCATTCTTTTAGGCTTTGCAGGCAAATTCCTTAACCATTAAGCCATCTCTCCAGTCCTAGGTTAAATATTTTAGACAGTTCCTTCATGTATGTGAGCTCTTTCCTACTTCTGTCTTATTTCATCCTAGGACTGAGATTGTGGTGTCAAAAGATGTGAATATTTTTATAGTTCTTTAGTTTTTTAAATCAATTCAATCACTATTCTGTTGCGATGTCAAAATTCAGTGTTTGCATTGCTTATGTTTTTGCAATCTTAAAAGATATAACAGTGTCTACTATTTTAAAATTACGTTTCTCTTATCACTAGCAAGGTAATACATGTATGTATTTGCCATTTGATCTATTATTTAAAAATGACTCTTTATAATAGTGAATACTAATTCAAAGAAAATTGAATTTGTTGAGCATATTTTAGTCAAAAGCAGGACAGGATAGAGGGAGAGAATAAGTTAGGAAGGACTGCGTGGAAGAAGGGAGTATTTGTTCCAATAATAGTCACTGGCAGTATTTTACCTTGCTCAACTCTGAGCCCATCTTATGAAACCTGTCCCAATTTAAAATTAGATTAGCATAGGGGATAGTCCAAATATACAGGCTTTAGGAACCAAAACCTTCTGTTTAGCTCTTTTTTGCCTCTTTGTTATGAATGTGTTTAATGTTACCATATGCTCTTCTCCGTTTGAGATGGGCATCTTGCCATGTGTATAACACTTTGAGACTATTAATTACTCTGTATGAAGTAAGTTATTATATGGTATGTCTCTTCTCGGAGGATTCCAGTTCTCCACAAGAATGGGGTTTTAGTTTTGTAAGATTTTAAATGGGCTGCTTCTTATTTTGAGACATGCCCGCGGAAGCACACGTGACTGTGATGGGGTTCTATGATAACTCAGCTCTCTACTGGGTCTGGAGAATTTGGGGAAGACATTTGTCACTGGTAATACCATTAGAAAACTTGGACTTGCCACGTGAATCCAGCTCTACGTGGGGACATTCAGTTACCTTCTAACACTTTTGTGTGTATGTGTGTCAATGGCTAATGAAGAAGCCACAGACTCAAATGGCATGGAGCAATGGATTCTCTGCCTCTAAGTAGGACAGTCAGAAGATGGGTTTGTTCAATCATTTGTTCAATCATTCATTATTTCGTATGTAAATCCAGCTCATGTTTATTGGAAAATTGCACTGCTGTACACTGTGCTGGGAACTCTGGTTCAGGATTGTTGAGGGAAGGAAATTCAGCCAAACTTTGCCTAGTCTCTTGCTGCTATTTTCTCTCATATTTGTCAACTAGTCCAACAAAACAGCAAACTAACTTTGGCTAATCTAAAACCCCAGTTTACCCCTCTCTTGTGTCCACACAAAGTGACAAAATCCTTGAACAAAGAAAAGAACTTAAAGACAAGTAACTTCAAGATTTGAACAAGAAGAATCTGGAGAACAGCGAGGAAAAGGATTAGTATTGGCCAAATACCGGAAAGTTATACACTGTGAGAACTATAGGAGATGACAAACAGGCTTGTGATGCTCTGCTTTGTGTTTTCTGAGAGTTTTGGTCTATGCTGAGTGAATTTAGGAGGAGATTATAGAGGTGGTGGTTTATGTGAGCTGTAAAAATGGAGAGAAGTAGGCAGAGTATGGACATTATCTGGAAGTTAAGATGATCGCAGCTGCTGAATTACTGAAGGGTGAGGAGAAGGGATGGATGCAAGCTGGTTTCTTGGTCCTGACTCCTAGCATAAGCAAATGTGTTTGTCTTGTATTGAGCCAGGAAGGAAAGTAACGGAGTTGTGCTGGGTTAGGGGAGAAATATATATGGAAATTCTATGACTAAATATTTTGAGAAATCTTATCTTTTGTCCATTTTCCCCTGAAAATTAGGACAAATTGATTTGTTCCTAAGGTATACATCATCATCTATAGAACTCTCCTCATTGAAAACGTGAATTAGAATCTAAAAGATTCCCATCCCCTTTAAGTAGATGTGATTTCATTCAAGCATAAAAGAAAGCCATGGCAAGTAAAGTGCATTATAAATTTCAACTTCTGGAATTTTTCTTTTTATTGCTGTGATGATAGAATTATAATATATTGGTCACTTCCTTATTGCTGGGACAAAAATGTTCAACCAGAAGTGACGTAGGGAAGAGAAGGAGGAGTTTCTTTTGGTGTCCATCATGACAGGCAATGCATAGCAGTAGCAGGAAGCCAGTGTCACATTGTCACCTTAGCAAGGTAGAAGTACCATGACAAAGAATAGCAAGTAGGGCTGGAGTATAAAACCTTAAGGTTCATCCCAGTGACACATGCTTTTTTTCAGTGAACAAACTGCCCAGAAAGCACTCCCCCCCTTTTTTTTTCCAAATTTTTATTAACAACCTCCATGATTATAAAAAAGTACCCCATGGTAATACCCCCCCCACACACACACACTTTCCCCTTTGAAACTCCATTCTCCATCATCTCTCTTTTATTTTCATGTCATGATCTTTTCCTCCTCTTATGATGGTCTTGTGTAGGTAGTGTCAGGCATTGTGAGGTCATGAATATCCAGGCCATTTTGTGTCTGGGGAGAGAACGTTGTAAGGAGTCCTATCTCTTCCTTTGGCTCTTACATTCTTTCTGCCATCTCTTCCACATTAGACCCTGAGCCTTGGAAGATGTGATAGAGATAATGCAGTACTGAGCACTGCAGTCATTTCTTTCCCGCACCATGATACCTTCTGAGTTGTCCCAAGGTCACTGCCATATGAAAAGAGAAGATTCTCTACCAAAAGTGAGAGTAGCATTAATATAAGGGTATGAACATTAAGAGAAGTGATTACTGGGCAGTTTGATAAGCATAGTATATACATTTAGCCAGACAGCAGCACATGTTATATCCCTAGGGCTCATGACTACCCCTGTTTTAAGTTTTCAGTATCAGGGATGTATTCCCTCCCATGGAGCATGCCTCCAGTCCAATTAGAGGGCAGTTGGTTTCCACCATGATATATGTGCCACTATTGCACCCATTGGCTCCTTTGGCTTGCTGGCCAAATATAAGGCTTGCAGTGTCCACTGTTGAGTATCTTCACTGGTGATTTCTCTCTCTCCCATTGAGCTGCATGCAGAGTGGCTTTTTCTAGCTTTCTGTCAGCTAGTCTACATGGAGGAGGTTATCAGCTCAGTTCCAGCAGGATTTCTCAGTGGCCTTGCAGCCCAAGTATGTGGAGTCTTCAGCAATATGGTCTTACCATCTATTCCTGGTGGGAAGCCAAGGGCCTTGGCAATAGCCTATAATGTTTTGGGGGCATCAGGGACCTCCCTGGCCAACAACTCATTGGAAGGTATCCCATCCCTGGCACTGAAAATTTTCTAGTAACAATCTATGGCTCCTGAGTGTTCCATTGTCCAAAAAAGTAGGATTCCATATTATTTATTTATACCCATATATTAATGCTATTCTCATGTTTTCGTTAGAGAACTTTCTCTTTTCAGATGGCAGTGACCTTGGGATGATGCAGAAGGCATCATGGTGCTGAGAAGTGACAGAGGAGTGCTCAGCATTGCAATATCTGTATAATACCTTCCAAGGCTCAGGGTCCATTGAAGAAGAGGTGGCAGAAAGAATGTAAGAGCCAAAGGAAACAAATAAGCAAATAGACCTCTGGCAGCTTAATATTATAATACGCGCTTCTAATGACATAAGTAGCTCAGAAGAAAATACAGAAGTGTCAGTTTCTCCCCCCATGTTGATTGTTTAGCTTTAATAAAATCATTCTGATTTTCTTGACTTGTAAGCATAGGATAACCTTGGCATCTCTGGAGTCTGTTGAACATATTCCAGAGAGGTATGAGAGTAGGGAAGGATGAAGGAATGCAGAGAGAAAGGAAGAATACATGAGAGCAAGCAAGTGGGAAAGGTGTCTTGTTTTGTTTAGATGTGGAGAAGCCTACATATATCCACATAAACATACAAGGTCACTCATATAAGAGTCTATTTTTATGGATTATGGGTTTTGTGAAGAGTCTGGAAGTCATCCTCCCAGAGGACAGCTGAATAGGGTGAGGTCTGCATGGGGAAGCACTGGAAGCAAGTTCCATAGCCTCCAGGCCACCCGTATTTGTCCCTTTTCTCTGTTACGTGTTCTTGATCACTGCTACTGTCTCCAGGATACTTCCTTGATCACTCGATATGAGAAGTTTGGAGAACAATGACTACAGACAGACATTAATTTAAAAATATTCACAGATCCTTTAGAACTGGTGGTGGACAAGGGAAAGGGACTCACCAAAAACCTCATTTTCTGGACTTCAATTAATTACTTCCACCACTATCTGTAGGTGGCAGTGTTTCCCCTTTAACACTGTTCTGGCGATAACATGTCATACTTGTAGGATAACAGAGGTTAAGTCTGAATATTGGAAATTACTCAAAACTAAGGAGAGCAAAAAGGAAAACCTGCTATACACATTGTATAGGGTAATTATTCATCTTCTAATTTATGGCATTGGCTTGCTACCTGTAACCAACAGACTCAATTTACTATGATTCCTGTCCAGTTACCCCATGTCAAAGGGCTCTAGAACTTGTGAGTTGCCAATGTGAAGAAACAGAAAGTGGAATCTGTCTGTCTGGGGATAAGTAGAGAAGACAGATAGATAGGTTGACAAATACAGAGGACTTGTATCTAATCTAGTGTGAGGTGCCAAAGTGGCAGCATATAAAGGCAATAAAGAAAGTTCATTATTTCAAATAACCTGGAACCTCAGAAAATTAAAGAGGAAGAGTGTCAAAGAGGAAGGCTCCTGCAATAGAAACAATAAATACCTGGAAACCAAAGAATGTTGCAGTCATGATGTGGGAAAGGAGAGGAAATTTGGGATCCCATGCACATATGTCTGCATAGAATGAATGGCTTTGAAGAGCTAAACATGACATCCAGTTCCAAGTCTTGTTGTATATATAAGGAGGGAGTGGAGGATGGCAGAGGTGAATGTTCCCTGGAAGAAGATGGCTTGGCAAAACAACTTTATGAAGAGTTGTGAAAGACATGCCCTGAGAATCAGTGTAACTAGAGGAATTTGGTGATAACAAATGTATAGAATATTAATGCCATGTTTTATAAGAAGGAAAGAAGAGGGCTGGAGAGATGGCTTAGCGGTTAAGCACTTGCCTGTGAAGCCTAAGGACTCCGGTTCGAGGCTCGGTTCCCCAGGTCCCACATTAGCCAGATACACAAGGGGGTGCACGCGTCTGGAGTTCGTTTGCAGAGGCTGGAAGCCCTGGTGCGCCCATTCTCTCTCTCTCCCTCTATCTGTCTTTCTCTCTGTGCCTGTTGCTACAAATAAATAAATAAATAAATAAAAATTTTTTAAAAAAAAGAAGGAAAGAAGAAACAGGAATAGCAAAAATCAGCTCTTAGATAATATCCCCACATATACAGACTTACACTCTCCCAACGTTACCCATGAGTAATGCACAGTCTTTATTTCAAGCTCTTAATCATAGCACAAAGCATAGGGGTGCTGTTCAGCTTTTGGCTTCTCTTTCTAAGCAGGAACATGATTATTTGTACCAAAATATGTTTTGGTGAACTCCCTTCATTGGAGACTGCCCATTGAAGGAATATGGGCTCAAAGGAAAGACAAGGAGCTATATATAGCATGCCAGCCACCGACAGCACCTACAGAGATGCAGTTTCCACTGGAGATCAGTCTGTCTACCACTATCTGCTTTTAAAGTAAAGCAAAGGCCAATGCTTAGTTTACAGAGGTTGGGAAATAGTCAGAGACCTCCAGGAAAAATTGTTCTTCTCAAATTAGATGGGATCAGACCAGGAGAGGAACTGTTCTCTTAGGTCATGGAAATTTCATAGGGATAAAGTGCATAACACTCTATTCAAAACCTACAACTGTCTTTTTTTTTTCTTAAGTAAGAGGACATGTTGTGGGATGTTTCAGTCATCTATAAAAATACATCAGTACACCCATAATTCAATTTCAGCAATGATGTGTCCGATCTTGGTTCCTCTGTACCCTCCTTTAATCCTACAATGTGTTACTTTTTTCTGTAATATGTAAGATATCAAATATTTAGTCAGAGTTCAATCTTCTAATTGTCTCAAAAATGTCAGATATTTTGGCCTTTTTAAAACTAGAACTTAAAGTGCACCCATTATGATTAATTTACATGTCTTCAAATCAACAGTTTCCCTCACTGCCTTATTTGTTTATTTTTTTTCCAGTGAATTTGTTGAAGAAAAATATTTTCTCTAAGCTATTTGGATATAAGTACCTCTCTTGCAGAGATAGCTAGAAATTCCCAAACCCATTTCTTAGGCATACAGCTACATTGAATCTATCATTTTTGTAGTCAGAGATGGCCAAGGGACTAACTTTTGACCAGTGAAGTGTGAGAAAAATATATGGGTAATTCTCACAGCTGGCCCTTAAAGACCTTCCATGTTCTATCACCATGCCTTTCCTTCTTCCCTTGCTAACCTTGGAAACCATGCATAAAACATGACAAAGCCATGATTTGACAGGAGGCTGCATCCCTGAATTGGTCCTTAGGAGTTAGCTCCAGGCTGCTCAGAAGCGTCTTCTACTTTGTTATGGAAAGTTTTAGTTTATTTATGACATAGACTAACATTGCCTTGGTGGATAAAATTTTATGTTAACTTTTATTGTAAATCAGTGGTTCTCAGACCTGGATGATTATTACAAACCTCATAAGCTTTTAAAAGATTCTGATGCCTAGACTTTACCTGGGGCCATTGAATCTGAATCACCAGGAGGGGTACAGAGCATTTAAACACAGTCTTCAAGAAGAACACAACATGTAATTCTAATATGTCATTCCATTTCTCATCTTCCTGGAGGGCTGAGTTGTAAAGCCCCTTGAGATATCATTTTGTGTGTCGTGTAAAGACACTGGGCAGTAAGACTATCTTTTTTATCAGTAGAGATTCCGGTACATAGTGATGTAAACTCAGATGTATGGCCTTTCACACTCCAGTTGTCTTTATAGAATACCATCTATATGGACTCATTTCTTTCACAGCACAGAGTCTTAAAACTGTAATCTTGTATTTACAAGGATGGTGCTACCAAGAAATTAGAAGCCCTCTGAAGAAAGTGAGTTCCGTGTCCCATCATTGTGTCTCTCTGACTGCAACAGGGATGGTCACACAGGTTCACTAAATGTTTCTGATGAATGAATGAGCAACTGAACACTTTGGGAGAAGTCTGTTGAAGGTTCTATGTGGAACAATTCATCCAGGGAGAGAACTGTGAAGAGCAATGAACAGTCATCTCAAAGGAAGCAAAACAAGGAGGCGCCGGGTAAGTCAGGCATAAGGAGGAAGAACACGAGAAGGGTGAGATTGAGAACGCCATTAGAATTGTGAATTATGATGGTCCCTGACAGCTACTATCCAAATCATCCAATGGTACAAGTAGAAATAACCCCAAGTTGTGATCCACTCCAGCAGTTCTCAGCATAGTCTGTGAGTCCCTGAAGTCCCCAAGAACTTAGGGAGTCAGTGAAAATATACACAATTTTCTTTTTTTTCTTTTTTTCTTTTTTTCTTTTTTTTTTTTGCTTCTTCACAGAAATGATGAAGGGGCATTCCGGTGCATGAGACTTCAGCATATTTAAAGGCATGTTGTGCCAAACTAAACCTGTAGTCACTCACTATGTTTTTCATGGTCACATGTTTGTAGCATTTTTGAGATGTTTCTTTATTTATTTGAGATAGAGAAATAGGGAGGGAGGGAAGGAGGGACAGTAAGAGAGAGAGAATGGGCACACCAGGGCCTCCAGCTGGTGCAAACGAACTCCAGATGCATGTGCCACCTTGTGCATCTGGCTTACATGGATCCTGCAGAATTGAACCTGGGTCCATTGGCTTTGCTGGCCAGTGCTTTTAGCCACTAAGCCATTTTTTTTCCAACCCTTGCAACATTTCTTTTTAAAAGGGCATCTTTACTTAAGGATGCCCTTGAGGAAGCAGAGCAAATTATTGATTTTATTGCATCTGCATTTCTGAGTACACTTTACATTTCTCTATCTTCTACATACTAAAAGTACAGTGGTTGCTTCTGGGATAAATACTTCTTTTTAATTCACAATTATAGTACTTGAATATAATTTGATCATACTCCCCTCCCAATACTACTTGTGTCCTCCTTCCTCTGCTCCTGCTTTCCACTGAACTCTTTCTTCCACAACTAGTCCCTTTTCCATTTTGATGTTTTAATTTTTTTTCTTGCCTGCCTCCATCATCCATATTGAAATGTTGATAAGCTCCATGTTGTGGTGGTCTTGTGGGAGGTAACAGCAGCCACTTTGGGGGTCATAAAGTCGCAGGCGTGATGACAGAAAATTGCATCTCAAAGTATCCCTTCCTATCCTCTGGCTTTTGCGTTCTTTCCTTACCCTCTTCTGTAGTATTACATGAGCCTTGCAGGGAATAATAAAGATGTCTAATTTATCTCAGACCACTCAACTGTCAGTCTTTTCACTCTAATGAGGTGTAAGTGTCTCCTGTCATCTGAAAAAAAAAGTTTCTCTGATGAAAGATGGGAGCAGCACTGATCTATGGGTGCAAACACAGTATAAAAGTTTGAGGGCTAATTGATTGGTAAAACATATCCCTTTAGTTAGTAGACCATGACCTTCCCAGCCATAGGTTTCAAACTCAGTTTTCAGTACCAAGGATCTTTCTTCCCATGGAGTGCACCGCCGATCTCATCGGAGCAGTTGGGGTTTTTCTATAACAACCATTGGCTACCGCTAACAGTGCTGAATGCCCCATAGAAAGTTTCTGTGTAAACTGGAGGTTTTCTTGAAATTTTATTTATTTACTTATTAGAGAACGCAAGAGAGAAAGTGAGTTACAGAGAGAGCAAGCGAGCAAGAGAGAGTGAGAAAGAGAGAGGCAGAAAGAGAATGGGTGTGCCAGGGCCTCTAGCTACTGGAAATTAACTCCAGACATATGTGCCATCTTGGGCATCTGGTTTAGGTGGGTACTGGAAAATTGAGCCAGGATCCTTGGGTTTCACAGGCAAGCCCCTTGACTGCTAAGTCATGTCTCCAGCTCCAAACTAGAGTTTTTGTTATTCTTACATGTATTTTTAAAATTTTTATTTATTTGCATGTGTGTGCATGCATGTTTTTATGTGTGAGTGTCTGAGTACCAGGGCCTCTTGCTGCTGTGAATGAACATACCAAATGCTTGCTCCACTTTTTAAATTCTGCTTACGTGGGTACTGGGGAATTGAACTTGGGCTGACAGCCTTTGTAAGCAAGTGCTTTGAAATCCCCCATCACCTTATTTAATTTTTAATTACCTAACAAAAAAGTAATTTTCCTATGGCTTTTACATAATGTCTTTAGTTTTGGATATCCTCCCCTTTTCCCTTCCTCTGATCCATTTCTTCCCTGACCCCACTTTAACCTTTCCAACCCTGCATGGTTCTTTTCTAACTTTCTTGCCTCTACTGACTTATTCCAACCTATATATAAATCCCAAAATTCAAAGTTAGGATCCTCATATGAAAACAGCATGTGGTGCTTGTCTTTTTGAGCTCATGTTACCTCACTTACTATAGTATTTTCTAGATCCATCAACTTCCTGTGAATTTGCTTTTCTTTTTCTTTTTCTTTATTTGGGGTAGGGTCTCACTCTAACCCAGGCTGACCTGGAATTCACTATGGAGTCTCAGGGTGGCCTCGAACTCACAGTGATCCTCCTACCTCTGCCTCCCAAATGCTGGGATTAAAGGCATGTGCCACCACACCTAGCTTTGTTTTTCTTTATAGCTGAATAAAATTCCATTGGGCATGGGCACCACATCTTCATTATCCATTCATCAGTTGATGGGTATCCAGGATGATTCCAGTTTTTAGCTTTTGTGAATAGAGCATCAGTGAACATGGATGAGCAAGCATCTTTATAATACAATGCAGAGTGCTTATGGTATATGTGAAGCTGGGTCATATGGCAGATATACTTTTAGCTTTTTGAAGAAACCTTCACACTGATTTCCATATGGATGTACCAGTCTGGACTCCCACCAACTTTGAATAAAGGTTCCTCTTTTCCCCACAACCTCATCATTATTTGTTGTCATTTGATTTTTCTTTCTTATTTTTTCCTTCTTTCCTTCCTCCCTTCCTTCCTCCCTCCCTCCCTCCCTCCCTCCCTCCCTCCCTCCCTCCCTCCCTCCCTCCCTCCCTCCCTCCCTTCCTTCCTTCCTTCCTTCCTTCCTTCCTTTCTCTCTCTCTTCTTTCTCCCTCCCTCCCTCTCTCTCTTTTTTCCTTTCTTTCTTCTTTCTCTTTTTTTGAGGCAGACCCAACAGACTGACCTTTTTATGTCAGAGAAAGAGAGAGAGAGAGAGAGAGAGAGAGAAAGAGAGAGAATTGGTGCACCAGGGCCTCCAACCACCGCAGTCAAACTCCAGATGCGTGTGCCCACTTGTGCGCGTGTGCAACATTGCATGCTTGTATCGCTTTCTATCTGGCTTATGTGGGGCCTAGAGAGTCGAACAGGAGTCCTTAGGCATTGTAGGCAAGCACCTTAAGTGCTAAGCCATCACTTCAGCCCATCATTTGATTTTCTGATGAAAGCCTTTATGACTGGAGTAAGATGGAATCTCAAAGTAGTTTTAAATTTTCATTTCCCTGATGCCTAAGATGTTGAACATTTTTGTAACATATTTGTTGACCATATTTATTTTTTCATTTGAGAACTCTGTTTAGTTCCCATAGTCAATTTTCTGATTTCTTTGCTTGCTTTTTAATTGTTTAGGTTTTTTTGAGTTCTTTTTATATTCTAAATATTAGTACTCTGTCAGATATTTAGTTGGCAAAGATTTTCTTCCATTCTGTAGGGTGTCTGTTGACCCAGTTGATGGTTTTCTTAACTATATAAAAGCTTTATAGTTTTATGAGGTCCCATTTGTTGATTGCTTTGTTTCTTGGGAAACTGGGGTCTTGTTCAGAAAGTCATTCCTCTACTTGTGCCTAGAAATGCCTTCCCAACGTTAGGAAAATCACTCGTGTGGTAGTTTGAGTTGTAAGCTAAACACACAATTTTTGTGCCTGACATAGTGTTAGCGGAAAGAGTGACTAGTGTGCCTTAGTGTCATACTTGGGATATTGGAAGTCATTTCCTTGCAATTCAAAGCAAGCTTACTAACAACAAAAACAAACAATAAGACATACAAACACAAAGCAATAAAACAACATTGAAACTATTGTTTAGGAATGATAAAATCTGAGTGCTCCAGTACAAATGGGTATTTTAGAAAACATGTACCCCTGTTAATAATAGATGAATGCAGCCCATGTAAAGAACAGCTTTTGGGTCTTTAATAATTCTGGAGTATAGAGGGGTTCTGTGACCAACAAAGGACTGAGAGCTACTGTTCTAGCTCACTCCCTCACTGTTCTGATGGGAGACAGAGAAGTAAAGTAGACAGGAGGAGCATTGAAATCACTGGAATAAGACATCAAACTAGAAGTGATATTGACTTTTTTTCCCACTCAGAAGAAAAAACTTTTAGACAAAGCAAACAGGCTTTTCTTAGAAATGCTTCTGTTGAGTAGTCTCGTGACCTGTAAATGCAGCTGCTGTCAATGGAAATTCTAAGTTTCAATAATATATGGCTTGGTGTACCTTAGCAGAGGCAAGTAATTTACTGTCATAATCTAAATTTTAAAATCTTCAGAAGGGGTCTCAATAATTTATCTTTTGGGGGAAGAATAAAAAAAACAAAAAGAGAAATAGTTATAGAAAATTGAGTTACTTATACTAACTAGAGCTGGCTAGTTATCAACTTGGGATTGGAAGTCCAGAGTCTTGATTCTAAGCCTAGGTGGCTACAGGAAACAGAACAGAAGTGAGACCTTCTGCAATGATGGTGTGCTGAAGCAAGGTATATTTTGTGTTTGCTGTAGTCATATTACCTTCAGATACATATCATGACCCAGCCAATACAAGTGATATTGAAACTCAATCATGCAGAATTGCTGGGAGATTCTGAGGAAGAAGAACAGAAGAAGCTTTAGGGCTTAAGAATTTGGCCAAAAAAAAAAAAAAAATAGAGTGATGTAAGAATCAAGATAGTGTCACAGACATGGTAATATAGTATACCATTTTCCCAGAATCACTGAGCATAGTAAATGATGATCAGGTTCTTTGACATGCATCCAGCCTGGAGGTCCTGTTCTCAATCCAACCTCCACTGCACACAGACAACTTCTGGTCTGTATTCAGGATGGGTCTTTAATTCTAAGAGTAAGCAAGGCACCAATGTGTGATTGCTACATCTGAAAAGTGACTGAAGGTTTGCTATATGAAGGTCATGTGGGCAAAGCTTGTTTTATACTCTATACTCAAACACATGAGGTCCCCTGTGGCACAGATAGAGGCAAGGATCATTCAATGGCCAACTTCATGCCACCTCATTGCTACATAAAACTGAGGCATCTGTGTATTCCAAGTGTGAATCTGATCTCCAGTTTATTGTCTCATTGCCAGAGTAGAAAGAGAGAACATACTCATTCGACAGTGTAACACCATTTGCAATCTTGTTTAGGACTCCACAGATGTTAAGGTCATGTCTGCCCCAAACTGTGTTTACAGACACACTGGCTGACCTTTAGCACTGGGATATTCAGGGTTAGCCATTGCCTCTGTCCTCAGTCATTTCATATCCAAATCTCAAAATGTAGGATCACAAACCTATTTTTGTCATGTGAACTCCTCACAGAATAAACATGCTTTGTCTAGGCATTGCATCAAAAATTTTACAAGTCATTAAAGTTGTCAAGAGTGCCAATTAGCTTCTGAGCAGGAATCAGCTGGGCCTTAGGCAGAGCCTGTGGATCATGTTCAGAGCCAGTGGGCACAAATGGACATCCTCTCAGTGGCATCTAGAGTGCTTTCATACTGCTATGGTTGGATTTTTTCCCCCCGATCTATTAGTTCACAGAGATGCTGCACAGAGTGCAGGGTCACTGACTCATCCATAGCTTATATGGAGGTGAGGTCTGCTCATTCAGTGAGTATCAGACCCAGAGAAGCAGGGCATGGAAGCCGAGCTTCTCAATCAGGACATCGTCTGCATGCACACTGTACATTGGACAAATGCCTGCTGATTCACTCTCCTAAAGGGAGATGGCTCGATTAGCAACCAGAACAGTAGTTACTGTTGGGAGTTAGAGATAGGGCATTCTAAATCTTTGTAAAGTTTCTCATAAATTGTATCTATTGTATCTATTGTAGAGTGCTTCATATATGTCACTTAGCACTTGTTCACATATTTAAATTTACACGATGCTGTTCTAAATACTTGGAACATGCTAATTCATATAATTATTACAAAAACCTTACATAGAAAGTGCAATAATTATATAAATAAATAGGAATTTATTTAAAGTTGAGAAAACCTTAGGAGATGTACCCAGAGTTGCACCACTCATAGGTGGTGGATTGAGGACACAAGCTGAGACAATCTGCTTCCAGGGGTTAAGCTCCTGTTTTGCTTGATGTTCTGGAAAGTCAGTTAGAGCAGCCACTATATCATCCCATAACATGGAGGAGGGTCATGAAGTGAAGCCTTCTAGATGTCCAGGTTCCCTAGGTGAGTAAGTCAGCTCAATCACACAGCTGGTGAGAGATCTGAGGGTTCAAAACCAGCCTATTAAATAGGCTGTGGTAACCCTGACCCCTTCTCTGAGAGCTCTGAATGAGCAGGAGTTTGTCACAAATTGAAAGGGATTTCCACTCATGATGCCAGGCTTGCTAATGTTTCCTTTTTTTTTTTTTTATTTATTTATTTGAGAGAGACAGACACAGAGAGAAAGACAGATAGAGGGAGAGAGAGAGAATGGGCGCGCCAGGGCTTCCAGCCTCTGCAAACGAACTCCAGACGTGTGCGCCCCCTTGTGCATCTGGCTAACGTGGGTCCTGGGGAACCGAGCCTCGAACCGGGGTCCTTAGGCTTCACAGGCGAGCGCTTAACCGCTAAGCCATCTCTCCAGCCCAATGTTTCCATTTTTAAAAATAAGTGATGGAAAAAGAGCCTACAAAAGGTACAGAAGAGACCAGTGAGGTGGAAGGATGGAGATTTGCAAGGAATGGTCAGTCTTTGTTCTAGCTGATCTTGGGGTACTCAGTTGATGTAGACCATGGATGTAACTGGGATACATGAGCTAAAAGAAATGCTTCATTTGACAGTGGAAGGTTCTTAGGGTTTAGAGATGAGCCTCTCCATTGCTTCCTTGACCACCTGAAGTCCCCTTTCCTCATGTGTAGGTGGGGAAGACAGTTGGATGGTGCTGGCTAAGGTGAGGATGGGCAGAGAGCACGTGGTTTAGACAAATGCTGGGTTCTTTTCCATTTCTGGTCCAGTGTCTCCGTGTGAGTTTTGATTTGTTGTTTCTTTTAAATTTATTTATTTATGAGAGAGAGAGAGAGAGAGGGAAAGAGAGAGAGAAGGAGACAATATGTGTGCCAGGGCCTCTAGCCACTACAAACAAACTCCAGATGCATGTGCCACAATGTGTATCTGCTATACGTGGGACCTGAAGAATCAAACCTGGGTCCTTAGGCTTTTCAGGCAAGAGGCTTAACCACTAAGCCATCTCTCCAGCCCTCCATGTGAATTTTGAAAACTCCCTCTGCAAGGTATTTGGCAAGTACTGAGTCTGCCATGCCAGGTCTCTGTCCCCTGGACTCCGGAAAGTGGAGACCTCCTTGGCCAGTATCATGGCCTGCTGAGCTTGCTGACGCAATGGCTTTGGGAGGAGACCCTGCTGCTCTGCCTGGCCCTTTGCCTGGGCTGCATGAGCCAGATGGCAGGAGCCCGGAGCCTGACTGTGGAGGGCCGCAGGCTTGCAGCCACCTCTTCTCTTCAGCCCAGGGCCTACTAAACCACATTCAGAGGGATTTTGAGACATTTGCAGAAGCAAACTTGGGGGAGCTAGTGACAACTTTCTCTTCTTCATTCTAGTTTGCTAGTTTAATGTTGGGTTGTGATGTAAAGACAAAGGGGAAAATAATGGTTGGTTCTGAGAAGACATGGAAGTCAATAATAATTTGTCCTCCCCTAGGCCAAGGCTACAAAGAGAAGCCACAATTTTATTTTCTTTCCTTTTGTAATACTGCATTCCTTAAAGGAGAAGCAGGAGCTCAGGTATACAAGTATTTCTAAAGTACTTTTGGTACCATCCTGGCTCATAGGTTACACAGGGACCCGGAGCATATGTTCCGCATTGATTTGCTTTTGCACACTTTCCTGCATCCATTATCTCACCTCATTAGGGCTTGGAAGGGGAAGTGGAGCCGAGTGTGCAAGCAGCACATGCTTTCCTGAGCCCTGTGGAGAATTGTCCCACACGGTAAATGAAACAGTTGCAAGGACTGGCCAGGAGCCTGCAGGCGCGGGAGTCTCTGGGCCCAGGCCCAGCCGGGCCTGGCCTGTTTTAAAGGGTCCAACTGTGCCCAAGTCACATGTCTCCACAAGGTTGCATTCCCCCAGCCAGGCAGCTCCGTGATTGATGATCCTGCCTGATCTTCAGGCGTCTGTGAGACTGTCTTCGCTCAACGAATCCAATGACTAGAATAGAGCTACTCCTTGCTTCCCTGTTGGGGAAGGCTCAAACTGACCACCTTTCGAAATAGGGCATGGTGAGAAAACTGATTAGTTCTTAATCAAAACAATAAGAAAGCCCTATGGTCCAGACTGAGCCAAAAAGTGCATGGCATGGCACGGTGATATACAAGCGGAAGCCATCTTGGCTTGGTTATGTTCATGCAGGCCTCAAGTTTACTCACGTTAGGAAATTAACCTTGTCATTAAAGCACAGACAGAAAGCAATCCAGGCGACACTATCCAACCCAGTGCCTCCGTCTGGTACTGTACTTGTTGTTGAATGTGTGTGTGAACACTGCCTTCGGTCCTCAAATACCTGCTTTATGTTTCACGTACCAGGTGGGTTATTTGTTTGTTTGATTTTGTTTTTTCACCTCCTTGAGTGGACACCTAATTTCTGGACTTGGCTCTGTCACTCACCAGCTAGGTGAACATGAGCAATCCATTTGGCTCCCCTGGGTCTCAATTTCCTCTTCTTTGGAGTAGATGGCACCGTGTTCACTTTGTTAAGTCATGGAGATGTTGGGAAAGTAAAGCGACCCATGGTAAGTGGCAGTGCACTTCTGTGGGAGAAAGTGCTGCACAAAAGTGGAGTGGCATCATTGGAAGATGAGTAAAACTATTTGCCCTTGCCTTCATAGTCTCTACTGATTACTTATCGAAGCTTTCCATTTATGTAATCTGGACAGCTTCAGGCCTGCTATAGAGACAAAGTGTTACGAGACTAAAGGCTTATCTTTGGAACAAGAAAGAAATGGTGGGGTTTTCTTTAAAGCCTGTCATCCAAGGTGTAGGAATTATGAAATTCAACAAGGCCCGAAGAATGGCTCTAAAGCAGATACTTTTTTTGGCTGTTGTTCCCTTCATGTCAGAGGTCATTTGTCAATCTGCTCAGTGATTCTAAAGAGAGCTGAGGGAATGTTCCAGGCATGGTACCAGGAAGATGCAGAGCCTCCACGGCAAGAGGTCAGCTGTGACTATAGCATGACTCACAGTAAGAGGACATCACTTTATGGAAGTTGTCAGGACTTCTTTTCAGCCTGTGTTCTTGGACAGAGGGTTCTTGAAATTAAGTGCCTCACAGTGTCATTTGCTTTCAAGTAACTTGAAAAGAAATCATTAGGACCTAGAACACACAGTACAGGAAAATGGTAGAGGATTAGAAAGTAAAATCAGGCATTGGGATGACAACAGTTTACCCTCATGGAAGGGGCTATCCTGCCAACTGCTCTCATGTACTTTTGTCTCAAACATTCCCTCATTACCATTTTAAAGCATGTGCTTATCCAGCTGCTCTTTGAGTCTGCAGTTTGGAAAAGTAAGTCGGGAGCGTTAGCCCTTATGTCTAGCGTCAGTGCAAGCCATACTGGGTCATTGATGACTCAGGACCTGGTAGGGTTTATCAGAGGAGGAGAGAGAGGGCAGCAGACTATACAAAAGAGCTGACTGGTGCTTGTAGCCTGCTGCAATCTGGACACTAAAACAGACCTTGGTTTGGGCCATCTTAGGATCTTGGGCTTTAGGTCACTATGTGGGGAATAGGGGGTGGTGGGGAATGCACTTGGCAGGCCAAACGAAAGCCTGGCAATATTGATGGGTTGCTAATAGCAATTCAGTACCTCTTTGTTGGTGGCCTTGATCACTTGGCAATGGTACCAGGAATTGCTCTGAATGATGGGGCTTTCAAGATCTGCCACTCACAAGGACTTAGAAGAGAGACTAAACATTTTGGATAATCTGGTCCCATTAAATTTTATTTGATGTACTCTGAAGTAGAACTACAAAGTTGAAGGAAGTTCTTTTCTGAAGAGACTGCTTCCGTTGAACACTGCTTAGATACAGAGAGGGTGCATACTTGTTCCAACAGCAATTTACCCTTTCTACTTAATCAACCCATGGCCATCTTATCCAGTTTGCTAGGCAGGGGGCTGGACTTAATAGTAGACATGACGATACACAACAAAAAATTAGTTTGAATGGGACTTTTAATTCCAGGCTGTAGTCAGTTGAGCTAAACTTTCTAAACTGGGGTATGTGGTAGGTCGTTTTAACAACCGATTTTGCCCAGAGGAGGCAGAATCAGCGTGCACAGTGTGCACGGGGCTGTTGTAACTTACGAAAACATTGCCTAAGACCTGAGTAGGGCGCAGAATGTAGGTTGGGTCATTGATCGTCATTGTACAAATAACAGGACTTTTCTTGTGGGTAATAGAATCAAGAGCCGGAACTACACTCTTAAATCTCTTAGAGGAAGGAGCTATTCTTGGCTGAAAAAAGTTTTGGGGTTCTTAATAGCATCACACACTTTAAAATAACAAAGATATCTGAATCAACTGAATTCAGAAGGCATTTAAAGTCCCATGTTTCTTTGGTAAACACTCCCTGAGTAAGACCCACATAGACACTTGAATAGTGTGTGTGTTCTTTGAGGCTTTTCTTATTGCCTAACATGACCTGTAAATAACATCGAGATCACGATGATTAGAATAAGCACAGGCACAAATTTCCTGGACTGAAGATTATATGTCATTATGTGGCTGAGAACAGATTCCTGTTGGACTGCTAAATTATACTTTTTGTTGTATTTAAGGTACAACGTTTCATGATTTACTTCTCTTTGTAGCTAACTTGGTAATTACAGAAATCTTTCAGTGGTTCTGTCCTTTCCCTTGAACAACACATTCACAGGGAGTCTGAAGATGACATGGTGCTTACTGAGTAGAGGAACAGTTAGAGTTAGGTCATAACATCTTTTCGAAGTGAAAAGAAATCGAAATCTTCTCCAGATATTATCATCAATTATGTCTATATAAACACGTCACAAAAGTCACAATGGCTAGTCTATTGATATTGAGAGATGTTTATGAAAAGAGCTGTTCTCTAAAATGCAGTAACCTAGAGGCTGGTCAGGCATCTCACATTTCTGAAACATGACTCTAAAATAAGCTTCTAGCAGGTAAAATTTGAAACTTGAGCAGGACCATTTTAAATATTTTATTTGTACATACACACATAATGCTAGATCTTCATGGCCTTCCCTTCAATGGGAGACCCACATATGGAGGCTGTTTTGCATGGTCAATGAAATCTAGAATGTAGTTGGTCTGTTACCAATCAAGTTCTGATTGTGAGTTGAGGGTGGAGCTGAGTTGTAGAATATTAGTCCAGTGTATGCCAGGTCCCTTGGGTTCAATCCCCAGCACTAAACAAACAAACAAACAAGCAAATAAATAAATAAACTAATTGAAACTGCATTTTTTCTTTTTCTTTCTTTCTTTTCTTTTTCTTTCTTGAGGCAAGCCCACAGACTTGCCTTTTTTTTTTTAATGTGAGAGAATGAGAGAGCAAGACAAAGAAAGAGAGGGAGACAGAGAGAGAGAGAGAGAGAGAGAGAGAGAGAGAGAGAGAGAGAGAGAGACAGAGAGACAGAGAGGATGAATTGGTTCACCAGGACCTCCAGCCACTGCAATCAAACTCCAGATGCATGTGCCCCCTTGTGCGCATGTGTGACCTTGCATGCTTGCATCACCTTGTAAGTCTGGCTTAACTCGGCTCTGGAGAGTCAAACATGGATCCTTAGGCTTCACAGGCAAACTCTTTAACCACGAAATCAACTCTCCAACTCCTTTTTTTTCTTTTCTTTTGGCTTTTTGAGGTAGGGTCTCGCTCTAGCCCAAGCTGATCTGGAATTCACTATGTAGTCTCAGGCTGGCCTCAAATTCATGCTGGGATTAAAGGCATGCACCATTATGCCCAGCTCCAGCCCCCTTTTCTATGTAAAAGATTTGGGAGAGTGGGAAAGACCATCCCAACATAGTCCCTTGAATATCTGGGTGATGGAAATTTCAGACTATTTGGAGGAAGTAGGTCACTGGATCTATGCTTTTCAAGGGAATATCTTGCCCTTTCTTTCTCCTTGTCTCTCTCTTGCTTTCTGGCTGCAAAGAGGTAAGAATAACAAGTGTTGGTGAGGTCATGGAGAAAGGGGTGCTATTGTATAAATGTGAACTAGTACAGCCACTATGGACAAAGCATGTGAATTACTAAAAAAAAAAAAAAAAAAAAAAATCAAAGTTAAAACCACCATACAGCTCACAAATTCTATTGCTCAGTATGTCTTTAAAGAGTACATAATGCAACAATATGTAAAGAAGTTGCTTGTCTTGGATATTTGGAAGATGCTATAATTTTAGTATGAAATGGCCTCTACAGGCTTATATGTTGAAGTCCCAATCTTCAGCTGCTGTCACTGTTTTGGGTTATGGTGGAAAGTGGGAGGCAGGGCCTAGTTGAAGGAAGTAGGTCACTGGGGGCATGTCTTTGAAGGGCATTATCATATGCCCGGTTCCTTCCTATCTTACCTTGCCTCCTTCTCACCATGGTGTGAACAACTTTGTTCTTCCACACTCTGCCAAAATGATGTTATACTGACTATGGCAGAAACGTTAAATGACACTGTGAGCCCAGATAAATCTTTCCTCCTGTAAGCTGTACATGTCAGGTGTCTTTCACAGCAATGGAACAGTAACTAACACAGAAGAAGATGGAAAGAGAAAATGGAGAGCAAGGTGAGGTCCTATGATAGACTTCCCTGTCCTAGTTTTTATTTCTTTCTACAGCAAGGACAGAAAAAAATATAAATGCTATTAAGTTTGATTTGCAAGTTAGTCATTGACATTTGGCAAGTGTGAGAGCATTGGAACTGTTCTTCATTCTATCCTGGTCATTCTTGACATTTTCCAATGCAAGAGTCTGCTAGATTTTTGCATTAAAGGTAAAAGCTTCTGAACACCAAAGGACATAATCAACAGAGTACAGGGAAAACTTATGGAATGTGAGAAAAATATTTGTAAACAATGGATCTAATGAGGAGTTAATACCCAAAACATGTCAGGAACTCAGACAACTCGAGCAAGAAATGTGAATAACTTGATTTGCAGATGCACAAAGTACTTCCTAGACATTCCTCAAACAATGATAAACAAAAACAGGTATATGAAGAAATGCTCAGTAGCACTATAAATGAAGATTTAATATTAAAACTATAATGTGATATCATCTTGTATTACTTTTATTGCCGTCATGACAAAAGACCTGATGGAAACAACTTAAGGAGGGATTTATTTTGGCTCATGGTTTGAGAGACACAGGTTCATCATATTGTAGGAAGCATGGTGGAATTCATGGTGATGTGGCTGAGGTTCCTCACATCCTGGTAGACTAGGAAGCAGAGAGAACTTGGACTGGAAGCTGGGCCAGGCTGTCACTCTAAAGGCTCAGCCGTAGGGTCAGCCAGCTAGGCCCCATATCCCAAAGGTTCTACAACCTCCTGACACAGTGCCACCAGCAAAAATACATGAAGCTATGAGGGAACATTTCACACTGGACCATAATACATATCCTATCTGTTAGAATAGCTGTTATTAAAATAGCGGGGTCAGTCATGATATGGAGAGAAGGAAGCCATGATGCATTACTGAGGAGACTGCATTGGTATAGCTCTTACAGAGGTATAGCTCTTACAGAAAACATTATGGAGATTCTTCAAAAAAATCAAAATGAGAACCACTGTAGGATTGATCCATTCTACTTCTTCATGTAGACTTCAAGGTGTGAAAGTATCTCAATGAAATAACTACATTCCTTTATTCATTGTAACATTATCTACCATGATTATGCTATGGAATCAAATTAAGTATTGATAGTGAGGAAGAAAGACAAATGACAAACACACACTTAAAAAAAGTTCATCATCCCTAATCATCACGGAAATGCAAATTAAAACAACTATGAGATTCCACCTTACCCCAGTAAAAAGAGCAAACATTAAAAACTCAAATGAAAATAAATGTTGGCGAGGATGTGGAGAAACAGGAACTCTCATCCATTGTTGGTGGAAATGTAAGATGGTACATCCACTTTAGAAAGAAATATGGAGACTCCTAAAAATGTTGACTATACAGTTACCAACAGACCCAGTTATTCCCTTTCTGGGCATTTATGCTAAAAGCCTCAGTTCAGAGAGATTTGCTCAACCATATTTATAGCAGCTCAATTCATTATAGCTAAGAGCTGGAATCAACCCAGATGTCCATCACTAGATGGATGGATAACTAAGATGTGGTATATCTACATGATCAAATTCTACACAGTAGTAAAGAAAAACACTGCAATGAAATTTGGAGAAAAATAGTCGAATCTGGAACAGATCATTCTCAGTGAACTCCACCAATCACAGAAAGATAATCTCTGTATGGTCTCACTCATCTATAGCTCCTAACCTGAATCTACCCGAGATGCTGACATACCTAACAAGCATCTTGAGGACCAGACAGTGGGGTGGCAGGGAAGGGTAAGGGTGGGAGTGGGGGACACAAAACTGAACCCAAGTGGTAATGGTACCATAAAATTCTATATCCTAAAAGGCAGACTAAATGGCTGAACCTTCACCAGGCCCTTAGAGGGAACACCTAAATTATAAGGCCCTGGAGAGGGTTCCATGAAGAATGACCTTAATCTTCTCCTGTTTCTGTTTCTGTTTCTGTTTCTCTCTCTTTCTCTCTCCCTCTTCTCTCTATCTCTCTTATGTTACTTATCTTTTTCTTCCTTCTCTTCTTGGGCGCTGACCTGTAACTCCCAGTACCAGCATGTGGCTATCATCCACAGTGAGCTCTTGATCAGAAAGATGTACAAGGTTTCCTAAAAGAAGACAGACTTCTGTCAGAGTACTTGATGACCAAAGGTTAGTGGTAAGACCCTACTACTGAAGACACCATATGCTTTTGGCACATAACAAGGAGTGACATGGCTGGAAGCCGGAAGAGAGTCAGTCCCCAGACAGTGCATCTAGTGTCACAAGGGGGAAATGACCAATATCTGTTCAAGCAACTCATGGTCTAAGCTACTCAGCAGCAAATCACCTGACATGATGCTCACACAAGTGCAATCGTGGCACACAGCTGCAGTGGGAAACCAGCTGCTCTTGGTTTGGTTAACTGATCTGCTCAGTGGAATGGAACCCATAGCTAGAGCTGGGAAACAAGTCAGAGCCATATCCAAAAATGAGCCTTCTATCTATTACCAAACTCCCACCAATCATGGACTACAAGAGGGCCTATACCTATTAAACTCTCTCTTAGAAAAACAATGGTTATCCTATTTATCTGGTGCTAACTTTACTCTCAGTTGGAGAATTTGCTTCTCTTTCTCATATCGATGCAGATCCTAAGGAGAGAACCACCCCATCATACCTCAAAAGGGCTCCAGCTGAAACTAAGAGTAATTGGGGAAATAAGCAAGAGTGCTGCTTTTTTGGTGAACCTGGTACCAGCACAAGAGTGAAGGAGATAGACACAGAGAACACTCAACTTCTACCACACCAGATGTCCACAGACACAGAGGCTCCCAAGACCTCACCACTGAAGCAGACCTAAAATGAACCCAACATGGCTCAGGGAAATTTGTGGAAGAGGGGTGGAAAGAATGTCAGAGCCACACATTGGGTCATGATACACAGAGACATTGCCTCCTACCCATAACTGATGGCTAACCTCACAATGCATGACCCATATACCCCAATGAGGGGTGTCACTGTGGAGAGGGAGAGGACAGGGAGGAGGCTAACGATGGCACCAACTTGATAGTATTCACTAAGTACAAAACTAATAAATAAAACAAAAAAAGGAAAAAATTAAGTATTGATATATGAAATCATATTGCATATGTTACATATAATTTATATAAGTATATATATACAGCATGATGTCTACAGTTCATAATGTATTATATGTTTAAAATTTGCCAAAAGAGTAGATCTTAGGGCTGGAGAGATGGCTTAGCGGTTAAGCGCTTGCCTGTGAAGCCTAAGGACCCCAGTTCGAGGCTTGGTTCTCCAGGTCCCACGTTAGCCAGATGCACAAGGGGGGGGCACGCATCTGGAGTTCGTTTGCAGTGGCTGGAAGCCCTGGCGCGCCCATTCTCTCTCTCTCCCTCTATCTGTCTTTCTCTCTGTGTCTGTCACTCTCAAATAAATAAATAAAAAATGAACAAAAAAAATATTTAAAAAAAGAGTAGATCTTAAATATTCTTAACATCCTCCCAAAACACAATTACTATGTGAGGTAATGGATTTGTTAATTCGCTTGATAATGGCAATTATTGTTAAATGTATATCCAATTGTACAGTTTAAACCTATACAATTCTTTTAAAATATATTTATTAAATATTTATTTAAATATTTAAAAATATATTTATTTATTTGAGAGAGATGGAGGAGAGAGAGAAAGAGAGAAGAAGAGACAGACAGAGAGAGAATGGGAGTACCAGGGCCTCCAGCCACTGCAAATGAACCCCAGAAGCATGCACCACCTTGTGCATCAGAGCTGGGTCCTTAGGCTTTGCAGGCAAGCTTCTTAACCACTAAGTCATCTCTAGTTCTAAATCTATAAAATTCTTATTTGTTAATTATATCCCAATAAAGTAAGACAAATCCTGATGCATTTGTGGCTCATTGTCTGTATTCCAATTAATGAAGAGTGGTGTTTTCATTGGATATTGTATTTTCCAACGTTTCTCACAATTAATATAGCGTAGGAAATTATCAACCTGCATGATACTTGGCAGATACTGACTCTGGGCAAGGCTGTTTTCTTAGTGTTTATATGTACCAACATTAAGAGCTTGGTGATTTTAATTTGAAGATGTACTTTTGTATTACTTGAGTTGTTTTGCTTCTCAGATTAGAAGATTATTTTTATTTTGCTTTGAAAGAATTTGATGAATTGATGGGATTCAAAGGTTTTGGAGAAGCTATGGGTGTTGGCAGCATGATTAGTCATGGAAAAAGATGAGAAATACAATATGTTAACAAAAATGACATGTGAGTTCTCATTTCACTGTTTTCAGATGCACAGCCACAGTAAATTTTTATTTATGTTGTACACAGACCCCACTTTGCTATGGTCTTGTTACAGTATTTTAAGAAAAGCCACTATGTTAAAGGTGACATTGCTCTCTCCTTTGGAACATGTACTTGGCAAAGGAATTCATTAGCTAGACAGGTGTTTATGTCACTGTCAAATTGCAATTGCTATTTTTTGTTTCTGCTTATGGGAATAACATAAGCTATTAGACATTAATAACTAGGATGGAACTTTCTGTGACCTTTTTCTAAATTTAAGTGACTTGAAAGAAAGAGCAGTCATTATTCCAAGGGTAACTTGCTATCATTGTGTTCTCACTACAATTTTAAAATGGCATAAGTTCATCAGCAAACTGAGATGAATATGTAGGGGATACTGGTCAAATACTCTGTATCTAGCATATAAAATCAGGCTGGAAGATATCATGCAAGGCTACATCCCCAGAACCAAGATAAGAAGAAGCCAGGTATGGTAATCCCAATGCAGGGGAGGTGGAGACAGGTGGATCCCCAGGGCGCACAAGCCAGTTAGCCTAGCCCGTTTAGTGACCGCTAGTCCAACAAGAACTCCTGACACAAAAAAACAAGTGAAGGAATTCCTGAGGAACCATACCTGCCCTCCACACACATGTGTACATATGTGTACATGTGCCCACACACATATGTGCACCGGCACACACATGTCCATATGCACACACACCAATCAGTATAGGAAGCATCTGAGAACCTCTCATGATATGGAATAAAAAGCATCAAAGGGGGCTGGAGAGATGGCTTAGTGGTTAAGTGCTTGCTTGTGAAGCCTAAGGACCCTTGTTCTAGGCTCGATTCCCCAGGACCCACGTTATCCAGATGCACAAGGGGGGCACATGCATCTGGAGTTCGTTTGCAGTGGCTGGAAGCCATGGCACTCACATTCTCTCTCTTCCTCTCTGCCTCTTTCTCTCTCTCTCTTTGTCACTCTCAAATAAATAAAAATGAACAGAAAAATTTTTTAATAAAAACATCAAAGGACACATAAGCAAAAGGAGTTGAATGTTGTGCTGTAATTATATATGGAAGTTTGGGAAGAGAAAAAAAAAGACAAAGGGGATAAATAATAAGCTAGTTGGAGGCATTTATGCACAAATAAAAACTGACACGCATGGAGGTGAAAGCAAAGGATTTAGAAGGAACGATTGAAGTACACCTCTTCAGAAGAACTTAAGGTCTTTTTTATTCTTTGATTAGTTATGCAGGCAAAACAAAACAGAATAAAAAAAAAATCAAAGATGTTTCCAAGGTTAAAACAAACAAGTTACCAGCCACTGTGGAGAAGATAGAGGAAGTATAATTATGGGAAAAAACTGTTATTAACTTTATGAGGCAGTGAAGCATCAGAGTATGAAATCTGGGTGCCACAGCTGGAAGGAAGCTTTCCAATCAGCGAGACCGCTCATCCCCGAGGCAAGGAGATCAGAACACTGCAGCGCTGACTTGATGAACTGCTTAGTCAGCAACTCTCCTGGACCACTAACCACATGTCTTGGAGGTATGCTTTATACCAAGCTGTCTTTAAAAACATGATTTATTTATTTATTTGCAAGCAGAGATAGAATGAGAGAGGGGAAGTGGGCATGCTAGGACCTCCTGGCACTGCAAACAAGCTCCAGATGCATGTGCCATTTTGTATATCTGGCTTTACATGGGTCCTGGGGAATTGAACCCAAGCTGCCAGCTTTTTTTAAAAAATTTTTTGTTGTTTATTTATTTGAGAGCAGCAGACAGAGAGAGAAAGAGAATGGGCACGCCAGGGCCCCCAGGCACTGCAAACGAACTGCAGACGCATGTGCCCCCTTGTGTATCTGGCTAACGTGGGTCCTGGGGAATCGAGCCTCGAACTGGGATCCTTAGGCTTCACAGGCAAGCACTTAACCGCTAAGCCATCTCTCCAGCCGCCACCACCCCCCCCAGCTGCCAGCTTTATAAGAAAGTGCCTTTAACTGCTGAGCCATCTCCCCAGTCCCCCAAGATACCTTGTCAATGCCACTAGACAATATATAAGAAAGGTGGGGGGGGGGGACGTTCTCATGTTTTGGGTACCTAGGGTGCAAGCTAAGCTAGAAGTCAGAGCTGCATTTGAGGAATGCGCATGACAGGTTTGAGAATGCAGCAGCGTCCAGGAAATGCCCGTCTTCAAGTAGGTGGTGAGGATGGAAAACAGTGCAAAGGGCACTCAGGAAAGAACCACCAGCTGCAAATTCTAGTGGTGGCATTGGGCAACTGCACGACCCTGGCTGTGTGGGAATTCTGTTGCGGGGGGGGGGGGGAGGGGAGCGTGTAAATCAAGCCAGAGTTGCATCCGGGGATTGCGGAGCGCAGGTTGTGGGGCCAGTACGGAGCGTGCTTTCATGTGTCTGTGACTTATCTATGAGATTGAAATCTGTGACTTACCTATGAAGAATGGTCTCATGGGAGGAGTCCCGAGGCTGGCCGATAAATACCTAACGGTGTCAGGACAGATGTTTCCGTCGCTTTGGTCACTGTTGACTAGAGATTTCTAGATCAGCTTTGCTGATATTGAGGACTACCAGTAAAGCTTCAAGTAATACCAGCAAAGGCTTTGAGGACTTATTTTGTTTCTGTACGCTGGACAGAAGCCAAGCAGGGCTGATTCGGGAGCTGGAAGGGCCTTAGGTGATTGTCAGTGGATAATGACTTCAAATGTCAACTTTGACTCTTCAGGGACTATGTTGGGCAGTTGGGATTGCAGCATTTCTCCCAGTACTTAAAGCTCTCTCTTTGAACTGTGCCCGAGGGAGCTTTTCTGTCTTACTTGGCATTCTCAATGTGCTTCTATGGGCAAGGCTGCCATGTTTCGTCTTGCCTGGAGGGAGCACTCGCGAGTGATAGAGTGGTTTGACTGTACCCCATGTTATTACACGTGGGAGGTCCAAGGAACAAGCTGGGATAGTGCCTGAAGGCTTTAGTTAAAGAAGTGATTTCAGTGGCCATATGCCTGACAGCTAAATGCAGATAAACTTGGCTTGGATACCTGCTGAATGTATGATCTTGGGCATGTAGAAATTTTATGACCCTTGAATCTTAGTTTCTGAGTAGACATAATAAAGAAAATTTCTGTGTCACTGGATTTCAGAGTCTTGCTAAATGAGGCCACGTATATGAGAAGAAGTGCTAAACATTGCAACAGAATTCTTTGAGAAAAGCTCATTAATGTTACTGTTGTGACTTTTGGGGGGAGAGGAGTCTGCCCTATATTTGATGAGTCCTTTGGGATTCCCCAGCCCTGGAGTGCAGTGCAGCAACAACTATGGCCTATTGTCTCAAAATATGGGGGGAAAACCTTCCCAGGCCTAAAGGAAACTCGCAGATTGGAATCTATTAATTTGGAAAGAAGGAAAATGGTGATTTAGCTGTAGCTCCAGGGTAGATGGGTCTGTGTATAGCTGTGAGGCTCTGAACCCTGGAATTAAGACCCCTAGGACAGCAACATCAAAAATCCCATGGTGGTCATGTCTGGGTTAGGCATCAACAGAAGCAAAAGGATTGCTGTGTTTAGGAACAGCTCAAGGGTCAGAGGCTGGATTGTATAAAACATCACCTAGAGTAAATTCTGGTGCTTCCAGAGACCATTGTGAGGCTAACGGGGCATGCGAGATAATTCTAAACTGCCAGGCCTTATTAAAGGGTGGTGCTGTGTCATGGGAGGCCACCTGTGGGACTGAAGGGTCCTGAACAATTGGAGAGCTCTTGCTGGCTGTGGAAATATCGGGAATAACAGGAGCAGCCAACTGTAGTAGCCTGCTATTTGCCTGGCGCTGTGTAAAGCGCTACTTGTTGAGGAGTTAAAAAAAAATTACCATTTTACTAAGGGAAACCAGAGTACTCGAGTATTTTATTTTTTAATTTTGCTTTTATAAAAGGAATTGTCTTTATATAGTATTTTTTTTGGGGGTGGGTAAGGGCTTGAGAGATAGAAAATGAGGCTCCAAATATTTGAGTTTGAATGAGGTAAATACATACTGAACAATTTAAAAAATATTTTTTTTATTTATTTACTGTTTTGACAGAAAGAGGGAGGGAGGAAGAGAGAGAGAGAGAGAGGGAGAATGAGCACACTAGGGCCTCCAGCCACTGCAAACAAACTCCAGACATATGTGCTACCTTGTGCATCTGGCTTATGTGGGTCCTGGGAATTGAACCAAGGTGCTATGGCTTTGCCAGCAAATGCCTTAACCTCTAAACCATCTCTCCAGCGCAGGACTTAACAATTTTATAGCACGGACTTAACTATTTTGGTGGTAGAAGAGGGGAAAGTGAGGTGGACTAGAGAAAGGGGCTGCAGGGGTGATATGGGCCACTTTGTAGGAACCAAGTGCCTGCCTTATACGTAGTGTCCAGAGAGTTCTAGAATCTGTGATATCTACTGGGAAACTTTCATTTTTCTTCCCTTTTCTTTTTGTTTTCTTCATTTTCTTTACTTCCCTTATCTTTTGTTTCTTTTTGCTTGTAAAACCTCTTCTTTCTAAACTTTCAACTAGGGCTGGAGAGATGGATTAGAGGTTAAGGTACTTGCCTGTGAAGCTCAAGAACCTATGTTTGACTCTACAGATCCCAGGTAAGCCAGACACACAAAAGTGAGACTAGTTCAGGGTGGCACATGCCCACCAGATGGAGCAAGAGTCAGGGGTTCAAATGCAGTGGCCGAGGCCCTGGCACACCAGTTCCCTCTCTCTCAAAATAAATAAATAAAAACAAATAAACTTTCAACTATGTCTACAAGTTACCCAAAGGCATCAGTGAGCAGGGACATACATTCGTGCCAGTCATGGGAAATGACTTGGAAGGTGACAGAGTTGATGGATACCAAAGGCTGAGAATCACACCTCCAGCCATGCTTCCAGTGTGGGCAAGAATTCAAAGAAAAAAGCAGGAACACACAATGGTGCCTGTTTTTTTTTTTGTTGTTGTTGTTATTTATGTATATATATTATATATTAATCATATTCACTCCTATTTCCTTCTTTTGGTCCCCTACTCCTCTCACTGAACCTTTTCATCTTTCACACTAACCCATCTTCTTTGATGTTATCTTTTTTTTTTTCTTTGTGGCCTCCTGAGTTTCATTAGAATTGTTTGCAGGAGTATGGGTAGAGGTTACTTACCAGAGCATGTACAACTTAACCAATGGCCACACCACTTTAAAAAAAGTGCTTTTCCCTCCCCCAGCAACCACTAGCTGCCAATAAGTCAGACATGAGACCCTCCTGCATTCATGATGGGATGTTGACAGGCCAATTTCTTAAGTGTTTCATTTTCTCACCATGTTAAGATGAAGAGAGAGGTTTTAAACACAGTTATGAATAATTATTCACCATGGCCAGTTTTGTCAATCTACTTAATAATTGTTTTCTTTCATAAGGCAGAAACTAAACTGAGGGATATAGTCAGCAATTACTGTCAGTAAACAGGGCAGGCTGATGTCTGTGCCATTGCATTTGAAGAAGGCTTTGTTTCTGGTGACTTGTTCTGGCAAATTAATATTTCTGTGGATCTTAGAGCCCAATAACCTCCTCTGCCCAGAGATTCGAGTTTTCTCACAGGCTCTGGACATTGAGATAGTCCAGAAGCAAATTATTTTGTATCTTGGATTTGTAGAGACAGTGGCTCTATCTTAAGACATTTCTGGATCTTTCCAATTCATTTTAATCTTTTTTGTTTTTTTTCCAGAGGACAGAAGGAACTTGGCATTCCATAGTCATAATTGCTCTCTCTCAGTTTTTCTCTTCTTCCTCCTCCTCATATTCCTTTCCTTCCTCCTCTCTCTCATTCCCTCTTCTCTTTTATTCCTTCTTTGAAAGCAGGTCTCATGTAGCCCAAGCTGGCATCAAGCTAACAACACTCCTGACTCGAGTGCTGATGTTATAAGCATGTCCCACCCAAGTGTTATTGCTGCTTTATATTATTTAATACATTTGACTTACCTTGGGTTCCAAGTACCACTTCTAAATATTAGCCTCCCCAAATCCCCTTCTTTTACATTTATAAAATATTTGTGATCTACCCTTATTTTCTATTTAAAATGAGGCTGCTGGGCTGGAGAGAGGGCTTAGCAGTTAAGGCACTTGCCTGTAAAGTCCAAGGACCCAGGTTAAATTACCCAGTACCCACGTAAGCCAGATGCACATGTGTCTGGAGTTTGTTTATAGTGGCTAGAGGCCTGGGCATGCCCTCTCTCTCTCTCTCTCTCTCTCTCTCTCTCCATCTTTCTTTCTCTCTCAAATAAATAACTAAAAATAAAAAAATATTTTTTTTAAGAAAATGAGGTTGCTAATATAAGCATTGCTGCTATGTTAAAGTGTTTCTGCTAGCTCCCACCTGGCTATTTCTCATTGTGCTGGAAAGCCCCATGGAAGCAACTGGGGTACAGCTGTCACCAATAGCATGAACAAGCAGGAGACCCAGCACACTATGAAATCGACCAGCTGGACAAGAAGTATACATTTGTGTAGTAATGGCACACAGCCTCTGTGGGTAACCAACTGTTCTCTGATTGGACATGAGGCCCACTCAGTGGGAAAGAAGTCATAGCTGGCACTGGAAACCAAGTCAGAATCCCATGCTTGGGAAACTCAGACTTCATAAAGCAGCCCCCACTGCTCTCTGGAGAAGAAGAAGAAGTGGGTTTTCACCCACAAAAATATCTCTCAAGTAATTTTACTTGTCCCCTTTATCCCTAGCCACTCTCAGTCTCTTTGGAGAGTCTGCTTTATGTTACAGATGGCAGAGGAAATGGAAGAGAACCAAGATCCATCAATACAACAAGAAGAACGTTGACTACCGGGCAGGAGCTGTGACGCCTCTGCCACATCTGTCAGGGCCCAGGAGAAACTGCAGAGGAAGCGGTAACACAAATACTGCTCTTCCTGCTAGCCTGACAACCAGTTCAAGGGCCATTATGACAGACATGGTGATCAATATAAACCCATCAAAACAGAAATACAGAGGCTGCAGAGAACTCAACACTAAATCAGACTGCCAACAAGCCTGTTATGACTCAGAAAGCATAGTGGAAGAGCAGGGGCAGGAAGATTGTAAGAGCAACAGAGTGGAATATCCTGAGACAGAGTCCCTTCACTACCCCACAGGGACTGACTGAGGTCTTTATGATCCCACAGTGAACACCATAACTCCACGGAGGAGGGACCAGGGTAACAGAGCAGGGGGCAAGGGCTATTTTATATATGTATTATATATATATATAATAAAAATTATTATATATATATATATAATAAAAATTAAAAAATATATGTATATATACATATATATGAATATAAAAATATATATTTAAATTTTTTATTGGGTTATTAATAATTATGGATATTTTTCCTATGTAAAATGTTGGGACTTGTAACCTAGTCAGGAGAGTGTTCTAAGTTCAATACCCAGGACATAAGTAAATAAGATAAATAAATAAACAAAAACTTTCTATACTATCATACAAATAAAAATGTCTAAAAATTTAAAATGACATTTTAATACATTCATTTAAATCCTCCTTTCATTTTTCACTACGAAAAATTTCTCTTTGATTACTTATTCTCATTTTTAAACAGCAAACTCCAAACAAAAAGGTTGAAAAGCAATGTGCCCATACAATTTTTAGCTTCTCCTTTCTTTCATCCTATTTGTTCTAATATTCCTTATGTTAGACTCTAATTTGATAGTTTTTAGTTATGTTAGAATGTTTGGCCTTTAGTATGGATGATTATAGAATACAAGGTGCATTCAAAACAATGTCCACTTTGTAACTTCTTTTAAAATATCTTAAAGCAAACTGGGCATGGTGGTGCACACCTTCATCCCAGCACTTGGGAGGCAGAGGCAGAAGAATCACCATGAGTTCAAGGCTACCCTGAGACTACATAGTGAATTACAGTTCAGCCTGAGCTAGAGTGAAACCATACCTCAAAACTTAAAGCTTTATTCTTTTTACTCAATATGTTCACATCATTTCAAAAGCATTAAAATCTTATGATGAGTATCAGAATTAAGGGGTATTGGGAAAGCTCACCCCTAATACCCATGGGGCTTCCAGCAAAGGCACAAGTGGTACTGTAACTCTTCCCTTCCTATCACCAGCTTCACTGTGCACTGAATCACTTTCATGTATACATGTGTGAACAGCTTAGGCTAAGTAGCCAGGTTATGGCTACATTCTTCCCCATCACACTGCTTCTCCCTGGTCATCTCTTAGGCTACAAACACTGCACCGGGACACTGAATCTATACAAAATAAACATGAGTCATTCAGCAGCAGATTCTGTCTAGATATATTCTTGGTGTGATCTACAAAGGGCCTAAGGTTCTGGGTGGGCACAGCCTTTGGCACACAGGCTCTTTAGCAAGTATGCTGGTAGAAGCTAAAGAAGGGCTACAAAGGGTTTTCTAAATGCAGTGTCCCAGTTATCTGTGGTTTAAGAGATGTACTGTGTCCAAGATGGACCTACAAACAGATCCAGTAAAAAAGAGGGATGGAGACTATTATGATGATGTTGGCTAGGCTGAAGAATATCCAGTTCCACTTTATTGTTAAACCTGAAATAAAAGATGAGTACATTATAATCAATAAATGGTATTATGTCACACATTTATGTTCTAGAACAACTTCTAAGATGGTTCTCAAAAAGAAAATGTGCTTTTCAGCCTCCTTATGAACATGAATGTGAAGATTCTCAAAGAAATACTTGCAATCTGAATTCAATTACACACCCCCAAAAATCAGTCACCATGATGAAGTAAGCTTTGTTCATGGTATGTAAGGATGGCTCAACATATAGAAATCAATAAATCACTACATTCTCAAGGACAGAAATCACACAATCTTTTCTGATGCAGAAAAGTGCTTTGATAAAGTCAACATTTCTTCATGATGAAGGTCCTGTAAAAAGTAAAAATAGAAAGGACAGTTCTCAATATAACAAAGGCTATGTACAATAAGCCTATAGCCAACAGTATACTCAAAGGGAGAAAACTCAAAGCATTTCTTCTAAAATTAGGAATGATACAAGACTGCCCACCTTTTCTACTTTCATTCAATATCGTTCTTGTAGTCCTAGCTAGAGCAATAAGTTAAGAGAAAGAAATAAAAATGATATAAACAGGAAAGGAAGAAGTCAAATTATTTGTAAACAATGACCTAGAATTAACTATGTTCAGGGTGGCCTTGAACTCATGGTGATCCTCTTACCTCTGCCTCCCAAGTGCTGGGATTAAAGGTGTGCGCCACTACGCCTGGCTCGTTTTCTACTTTTCAACTTAGTGCTGTAACATGTGCCAGTTCTGGCCAGTGTTTCCTGAGCTTATAAAGTCCTGTGCATAAGAGGCCTAAAAGACTCTACTAACATCTTTCAGAACTAATAGACATTTGGAGAAAGATAGCAGGATACAAAATCAACATGTGAAAATCAGTAGCCTTTCTGTAGAGAGACATGCTAAGAAAGAAATTAAGAAGTAAATTCTATTCACAACAGATTAAAACACCTAGAAATAAACCTAATCCAGAATGTGAGGGCCCTCTACAATGAAAAATTTAAAACAATGGCAAATAAATTTAAGAAAGAAAAAAGATAGATCTCATGATCATGGATCAGCAGAATAATTATTGCAAAATAGGTATATTGCCAAAATGATCTACAGATTCAATGCCATCCCCATTAACATTCTAATGACATTCTTTACAAAATACTAAATTAATATGGAGAAAAACCAGACCTAGGGTAGTTAGAGTAATCCTAAGGAAAATGAATATGGCGGAGGTATCAACATGCCTAATTTTTAACTCATACTATAGATCCATAGTATCAAAAGCAATATGGTACTAACACAAAATGGACATGTTGATAAATGGAATAGAATACTCATAAATAAGCCCATATAGCTTCAGAAACCTGTTTTTTATTAACGACGCAAAAAATAAAACAACTGGGAAAAGGTAGTTATTCAACAAACATTGCTACAAAAACTGAATACTGCATGTAGAAGAATAAAACTAGGTCCCTATTGCTCACCATGCACAAGAAAAGATCAAAGAGCTTAATGCAAGATCTGCACAGGGCAAACATTTCAAGATACAGACATAGGCAAGGGCTTTCTGAAAAGGACTTTATAAGCTCAGGAAACACTGGCCAGAACTGGCATATGTTACAGCACTAAGTTGAAAAGTAGAAAACGAGCCAGGCGTAGTGGCGCACATCTTTAATCCCAGCACTTGGGAGGCAGAGGTAAGAGGATCACTATGAGTTCAAGGCTACCCTGAGACTACATAGTTAATTCTAGGTCAGCCTGGTTCAGAGTGAGACTCTACCTTGGGGGGAAAAAAAAGGAGAAAAAAAAAGTAGAAAGCTATCAGCAGAGTGAAAATACAGTATAGGGAATGAGAGAAAATCTGTGAGCTATACATTTGACAGATTACTATCTAGAATAAAGAGCTCGAACAAACAAACAAAACCCCAAACTACTCAACCAATAAATGGGTTAGTAAATTGAGCATAAAGCTCTCAGGATGAAGTACAAATGGCCAATTAACATTTGAGAAAATGTTCAACATCAGGGAAATGCAAACCAAAACCACATTCAGATTTCATCTTGTGTTAGCACAATGGCTATCATTAAGAAAACAAACAACAAATGCTGGCAGTGAATGAGGAAAAGGAAACCCTTATGCACTATTGGTAGGGTTGCAAATTGATCCAGCCACTATAGAAATCAGTATGAATGTTTCACAAAAAAAAAAAAAACTAAGTAGAAGTACCATATGACCCACTATACTACTTGTTCATATACACTCAAAGTGCTCTAAGCAGACCACAGAGATAGACAAGTTATGGAAAGAGCTTGATTGTTATATCAATAGATGAATGGATGAAGAAGATCCGCATATATGTGTGTGTGTGTGTGTGTGTGTGTGTGTGTGTGTGCAATAGAATTTTCTTCAGCCATGAAGAAAATGAAATTATGTTGTTTATAAGAAAATGGATTCAACTGGAGATAATCATATTAAGTGACATAAGCCAGACACAGAAAGACCAACATTGCATGTTTTCTCTGACTTACAGTTCCTAGGATCCTTTATAGATGCATAAAATATTTATATAGATATGCATGACATGAAAGCACAAGGAAGCCGGGGAAGAGAAAGAGTTTAGTAGGAAGAGTGGAGGGAGCAGAAGGCTTGAATAGGATCAAAGTACATGATATATTGGAAAGAAATTGTCTTGATTAAATTCAATGCCATGAACAAAGCATATGTGCTGATAAAAGTAGAACATTCCCATTTGATCAAGTTTTATAAAATATATAATCCTAGTATAATCAAAGTTTATTTAGTGACATTTAATCTTATAGTTCTACCTAGCCATGAAATTCTCCTTTGTGGGGACAACTTCCATTATCAGTTTTTGTGTAGCTTTATGGAGGTAGTTTATGTATTTGCCACTTAAAAATATAGAAATTATTATAGATCCTATAACAATATAACTTGGATATTATTCTAGTAAATTATATTTATTTACCTCTAACATTTACTTATTCTGGTGTTGACTAGCTGACATATTTAGAAATTTAAACATGAAAATTCCACAATCTATCTTGAAAATCTTAAAACTTTGATGCATTTTCAACAATTCTTTTTCAAGCACTGCCTTTTGATGATTTCATGCAAAATTTAAGTGTTAAAAATATAAGATGATCTCACCCAGAACTATATTTAGATTCAATTTCCAGTTCAGATATACTTTTCACTTGGTAGATGAGATGTGTAGAAAAATCAAAGATTGAAAAAAAGCAATAGATTATTTCGTTGAGGTTCATAAAGTAAGGGGATTCTCCATCAGATTTCCCAAACCCCTTGTGTTAAGAATCATTTGAAGAATTTGGGAAATATAGTTTCCCCAGCTTGCCCCTACTTGAGGGCTCTCATTCCATGGTCTGGAGACTTTTATTTACAAGTATGTTTAATGTCACCACGTTGGTTATATATTATCTTAAATTACTTCAAAACCATAAGTACATTTTATTTTTCATATTTTTTGCTGGTCACTTGTTCAGACAGGACACTCATACCTCTGCGTGTATTTACTTCACAAGCCTAAGCTCTTGACCAGAGATTCAGAGTGGGGCAGTAAGTACCCGAAGGTCCCTTCTTGTCAGCCAAAGCACCTACACATGAATTCTCTGTGTGTCCTGAGCCTCCTTTAAGTGTGGTGATGGCATCTCAAGGACAGTTGTCCTGAGAGAGAACAAGCCAAACAGACCCTGTATCCTTACTACATTTGAGCCACTAGAACTCTAGACAGCTCCAATTCTGCCACACGTCTTCTCTTACAAGCAGTCATCCCACCCCTCATTCAGGTGTAAACAGACATCGCACCTCTTGGTAGAAGAGTATCAATCATGCAAGATTGCACGTAGTAAATGGATCTGTGGTGCCCATCAAACTGTCTTCTAGATATTTATGCTCATGCCCATAGATTAATGCCACTCTCACCTTTGGTAAAAAGAAAACAGTTCATCTTTGGGGAGTTGGCAGTGACTACTGGAGAGACTCGAAACTTGTCCAAGTGCTGAGAACAAGTGACTGTTGAATACTGCTCAGTTCCAAATGAGACACCTATACCGTGCCCTGTGAGTCTCAGGGACCACTGTGGAAAAGGAGGAACAAAGACTGTCAGAAGCAGAAGATGGGGGGAGTGTTGTGGAATGCTGCCTTACGACATGGCCTCACAGTAGCTGTGGTTACCTGCACAGTATTGGGCCCATCATGGATGGTGGTGGATGGAAAAATTAGGAAAAAAGAAAAAAAAAAGACTTCAAAGTAGAAGAGGGATTAATTGGGAAGAAGGGGTTCAATGGAAAGGGGAGAGAGGAGAGAAATGGATTATGATCAAAATTCATTATTTACATGTATGAAAATTGTTAATAAAGTTTTTTTTTCTTACAAAAGCATGCAGGATTTAATTAATATGTAGGTGCATCTATCATTAGAAAAGTACATGGCCAAGGAGATGGCATGAGTAGACTCGACATGTTGGAGGAATATGAACTTGAACATGCTCAACATCAGCACTCCGCTGGCTCTGGGAATGTAGCTCCGCCGTCTAGGGTTCTCAGGACGGCAGCCCAGCGGATGGATGTCAGACAACAATCTCCCCAGAGACGAAGCCGAAATTGCCAGCCAGCTCCTTCTCAGTTCTTGTCCTTTCAAAGAGATGAAATTTTGATGGTTTATATTAGGGCACTAGGTAATTAATACAACTTTCCAGGTAAGTCTTACTTTCACTCAAATTTTAGAACCTTAGCTTAAGACTTTACTTGGCAATGCAGCTAAAAATCCCAGTGGGGTTGTTATTTTTTTTTTTTAAAAAAAAGCAAAAACAAAAACAAAAACAAAATAAAACACCTTTGATTATGATAGAAAGTGTTTTGAAAGTACAACTGCACCCACCTGACATTGAAAGTAAGGGCTCAAGGGCTGGAGAGATGGGTTAGCAGTTAAGCTGCTTGCCTGCAAAGACTGAGGATTCAGGTTCGATTCCCCAGATCCCAGATAAACCAGATGCAGAAGGTGGTGTACATGTCAGGCATTTGTTTGCAGCAGCTGAAGTCCCTGGAGCACCCATTCTCTCTCTCTCTCTCTCTGTATCTGCCTCTTTCTCTCTGTCTCAAATAAATAAATGAAATATTAAGAAAAAGAAAGTAAGGGTTCAGCTTGTTATTATTATTTTTAATACAGCACAGAACAAAATGAAGCTGTATCAGAAGAAATAAGGAAGCGGTGGCCACATTTTCCATTTTGTGGGGAAAAACAATTCTGGGCCTCTGGGCCTTTAGGAAGGAAACTTGATGCCTCAGTTAATCCTCAGATTCTGGTTTGAGTTTGAATGCTTCTTGGCAGGTGTGTTTCCTGCACCCCTTTAAGGGTAGAATGACAGAACACCATGTTTAACTGTTACTCCCGAGGTTAAGTCCCCTTGCAAATAATAGTTTCCAGCCTAGTTGTTTTTCCTGCAGGCTGTTTGTCAGTTAGTAATTATTCTCCTAGGGAAAGGCTTCCAGTCTGATTCAGCTCTTTATATTCCCACAGTGTACCAAACAGCAGGACTGTCAGGAAGCTTCCAAAGGATCAGAAACAATGCTCTACAGAGTTTATTGTGGTATCAACTATGGAGAACACTGTTGATATTGTAGGTTACCAAGGTTTTAAAAGATCAAGAGATCCTTAAATATTTCATGTTTTCTTAACCTTTGGAGAGGGATAGCTGAGTTATTAGGCAGGACATATTTCTATAGTTGATTGGTGAAATCAATGTGCAAATTTCTGGTAGTGGTGGTAGAAAACTAAAGACATGGTGTTGAATAAATTAAAGAATAAATTAAAATCACATGTATGTGTGTGCTTGGGCCACTGTCTTTATTATCTGTACCTTTGTGTCCCTCACTATTGCTTTTTTTCTAAAGAAATACATATGTGTGTATATCTATATATATACACATATATATATATACACATATATACATATACATATATACATATACATATGTATATATATATATTTGTGTATATATATATATATATATATATACACACACATATATACACACATATATATATTTGCAAAAGGAGAAAGAGAGAGAGAGCACACTAGGAATTATTGATACTGAAAATGAACTCCAGCTACATGTGGCACTGTGTGCATCTGACTTTAGGTCTGTACGTCTGTACTGGGGAAGTGAACCTGGGCTGGCAGTCCTTTCAAGCAAATGTGTTTAGCCACTGAGCCACCTGTCTGGCCCACTATTGCTATTTAATTCTTTAATGACAAGTTAGTTAGTTTCCAGCTGTGTGAGATGCTAGAGGGCACAAGGCTCTTTGAGACATATTCTTTGCCACCAAATAGCTGAGAGTTTGATACAAGAAACAAACATACACACAGATAACTAAATGAATGTTTGAATATCCAGTGAGGATATTGCTTGAGGGTTGCTTTATATGCACAGTCATAATGACATTCCAGTCAGTGATGGACCACATATATGTCAATAGTCCAGCCGGCTTATAATAGAGCTGAAAATTCCTATCACCTGGCGTTGTCGTCATGTTTACACTCATAGCACACTGCGCTACTCGTACGTTAGGGTGACACCAGTGTCAACAAACTATTTCACTGGAAATAACAGAAATACAAATGGATTTTTTTGCATAGTACATGATACTTGATGATGATGATAAATGATTGTTGCTGGTTTGTTTTCTAAATAATAGAAGGAAAAAATTAGGTTTTGACCATACAGAAATAACCATGTTGACAGGTCAGTGTGCGCTTTTCAGCTTTATTCATCTTGTTATCTAGATGTTATCAATACGTTCACTAGATTTTTTTGAATAAAGTATATGCCTCCATTAATAAAGGCTACTTTATAACATACTTAATGGCATCCTATTTTTCCACTATAGCCTGGTAATATAAATCTCCTTTTTTCCCCATATTTTGTGTACATTTCCTTAGGATAAAATATAAACTTATAAAAACACAATGAAAGATTTAAGAAGGTGTTGGTCTTTGCTTCTTAGATAAGTGTGCCAATTTCCCCCCCCTTTTTTTTTTTAAAAAAAAAAATGTTTTTATTTATTTATTTGAGGGGTGGGGAGAATGAGTGTGCCAAGGCCTTCAGCTGCTGCAAATGAACTCCAGATGCATTTGCTACCCATGTGCATCTGGTTTAAGTGGGGCCTGGGGAATCGAACCTGGGTCCTTTGACTTTGTAGGCAAGTGCCTTAACTGCTAAGCCATCTCTCCAGCCCTGAACTTTCATTAAGAACACACATGCACACACACGCACACGTACACGCACACACGCACATGCACACGGTGGTGGCAATAGGATGGGTATTCCAGGCAGAGAGGGTAGAATGAGAAACAGATTGAAGGCTCAGGGAATTTGTTTGGACTACAGATTCTGTGTAGCCCAGTGGCCCGAGAATTATGGGAAGTTTGCTTAAGACTAAATTATTGGAGCCTTAAGCTCCAAATTGAGGTTTTAAAATCTTTTTTCAATTGTTTCTCAGACTTTTGTCTATAATCAAGAGTAATAATTGTTTGTTCCAAGCAGGCCATTGAGAATCACTGAAGGTTTACAAGAGAATAATGATAGGATTAAAGTAAAGCTTTCACATGTTATTTTCTAAATGTTTACAAATTAGCAGAACTATGGAACTGTTGGGAGGTGAAGGGGTGGTCACTCTTGGTGACTGAATGGCAAAGCTTTGATAGTTTAAGGCTTGGGGAGTTGTTTTTACTACTTCTCTCTGTCCCTGAGATAAGATTTATTCTCCTGTATAGTTCTTGCATTATACAAAGCTCAAGAGAAGCCAGGTGAAGGAGAGAGACGGAACCTAAGCAACACCTACTTCCCCAGGACTTCACTTGCCACCTCAGCTCCTTTACATCAAAGCTGCCTAGAGGCAGCAGTAACACAAATAATAAATTAAAAGGAAAATGATCATGTAAGGCACCATCTAGCTGAAAGGCTGAATTGCAATGTTACAAAGAACGGGAAAGGTAGGCCCATTTTTGTAAACCTAGAGTTATATGTATCTTTTTCTTTCCTCAGTTAGTGAACACAGCCCTGTTATTTCTACAAATGCATTCTTTTTGGACTGAATGCATGCATGCTGTGAAAATATGTGGGTGCACCTCCTAGGGTGATTCACTTCCCCCAAAGCATCCAGCAGTTGAAGGAGTTGGGCACTACAGCTAATTGCAGGTTTGAGGCACCCCTTCACGCAGTGAGGCAGAAGATTCTAAAAATCCCGAGGCAGGAGGGCACCTTTCTAAAGAAATGAGAAATCAGTCATCAGCTTTTCGATAATTTTATTACTAAAGTGAGTTCTAGGGCAGGAGACCCCAGGGCCAAATGTAAAAATAGTTTTACAAGGAAGGATTCTCAGGAGTATTAGCTTTAATTTTAACAGAAATGGAGACAGGAAAATTTCAAATACCCTGAATATGCCTAGGTCTAGGTCCAGGCTCCTTCATACTTAATAAGGACATTTGTAGTAAGATGTTAGGTTGGGGAACACAGTGGCCTCTGGGTTCAGACTATCTGGAACAAATCTGGACTCTGTTACTGATGCATAGTATGACTTTGGTTACGTCAATTCTCCAAGCTTCTATTTGTCCCTAAGATGGGTATTACAGTAACCCTGTCTTCATAGGTTTGTTAGGATTAGAAACTATTATCTGTGTGAAGTGGTTACCAGAGTCATCTCTGCAAAACAAGGGAAATGACTGAAATGCTCGCGAGAGGAGTGGGGCCGTTCTACTGCATATGGACATGAATAACTGGAATAGGGCTCTGGTGGCTGCATCGTCTTCTTCTAGTCCCCCAGCAAGTATTCTAACTCTTTTGTTCACTCTCAGGAAACATGGGAACTGGGCGCCTGTTCAGGAAGTTAAACGAAGGCGGGAGTTCGTTGTTCCCCTCTGGACCCTCAGCCTCTAGGCTGCAGGATGAGAATTCTAGGAGAAGCAGTGGTGCCTACTTCTATGACTTCTGCACCAAGCCTTTCTGTGTTGGGCTTTTCCATATACATATATTTGTTTTCATCCTTTATTCTCATAGTGGGGCCAGCTTGGGAAAAACAGTTATTTCTGAGTCTATGTTTTTTTCCCTAGTATAAACACTGGTTTTACTCACATGGTAAGAGTAAATAGGAGGGCAACCTGGGAAATGTTTAGAAGAAAAGCACAAGCCTTATCGTGATCGTGAAACATTCATAGAATATTAGTTTCCATGAATATGAGAAAGCAGAAGAAATATTCATACTATACTCCTGAGTCTTACTTATTTACTCAAAGCACATTCGTTTGTACAAGTAGCGGTATGTTTACTTCTGGGAACGCATGGTTTCTTTCTGGCCAGGATGAGTATATTGGCTACTTATATATATATTTTTTAAATCTATTAGCTTCATGTGTTTATCATAATCCAAGTTTTGAAGACATTACATGTGTTTTTCTTCCTCAGGTTTTGTTTCCATTTGCTGCGGTTCATATTACTTTAGCTGTGAGTCGCCCGGTGGAGAGAACACCCCAGTTGCTCCTATTGTTGATATGCTGTCACTCTCCATTCTTGGTCCGATCCTGCCATAACAAAATATTGTAAGCTACATAATATACCTGTAAATTTATTTCTTATAGCTGTGGATCCTGGGAAACCCAAGATGTGGGCACTAGGGAAGATTGTGTATGTTTCCAAGCTGATCAACTTCATTGTTGGGTGAGAGGCGGAAGGACTCTCCCTTCAGCCTCTTATTGAGGTCACTTGCATGAAGGTGGCATACTCATGACTTAGCCACTTGGCCAACGGCTCCATCTCTTTACCCTATTACACACAGTATTTAATTTCAAAACATATGAATTATTGGGTGTAGAGAGAGCTTAGTGGTTAAGGCGCTTGCCTTGCAAAGCCAAAGGACCCAGGTTCGATTCCCTAGGACCCACGTAAACAAGATGCACAAGGGGGCTCACTCATCTGGAGTTCATTTGCAATGGCTAGAGGCCGTTGTGTGTCCATTCTCTCTCTCTCTCAAATGAATAAAGAAATATAAAATATTTAAAAGATGTGAGTTCTTGGGCTGGAGAGATGGCTTAGCAGTTAAGGTGTTTGCCTGCAAAACCAAAGGACCCAGGGTTAGATTCCCCAGGACTCATGTAAGCCAGATGCACAAAGGGGCACATGCATCAGGAGTTTGTTTGTAGTGGTTGGAGGCCATGGCATGCCCATTCTCTCTCTCTCTCTCTCTCTCTCTCTCTCTCTCTCTCTCTCTCTCTCTCGCTTTCTCTCTCTCTCTCCATCCTCCTCTCACAAATAAACAACAACAACAACAACAAACAACAAAAAACAAAAAAAATGAATTCTGGAGGAACACCTACATCTGCCCTTTCTGAAAAGAATATTAGTTAAGGAGTTTTACATGGCCCCAGGTATCAATTCCTCTTTCCAATGACATTCATCTGTTCACTTTTTTTCTTCTCTTGTAGTTGCTGATAGAAGTTTAAAGTACATTTCATATATAAATTTCTATTACTTCATGACATATAGAGGAGAGACTACCATGTGAGGTACATAACTTAAAAGGGTAATTAAGTATTTAGGGTAAAATGCCCGAATTTGAAGTCAAACCCTGCAGTTACTGATGGTCTGATATTGTGGCGACTTCCTGACCCTCGGTTTTATGTTTAAAATGAGAACAGGGGCTGGAGAAATGGCTTAGCTGTTACGTGCTTGCCTGTGAAGCCTCAAGGCTCAATTCCCCAGGACCCACATCAGCCAGATGCACAAGGGGGCGCACGTGTCTGCAGCTCATTTGCAGTGGCTGGAGGCCCTGGAGCGCTCACTCTCCTCTCTGTCTCTCTGCCTCTTTCTCTCTGTGTCTGTGGCTCTCAAATAAATAAGTAAAAATAACAATTAAAAAAAAAACATTCAAAATGAGAACAATTTTTACAGATGGATTCTTTGGAAGGACCAAGCCAAAATATTTGGGTGAGACTACTTGTTAGTATTACTGTAATGACACTGAACTCCTCTTGATCTTTCTCAGTGACACAGGGCACCTAGTACTTAGCTTGGTACTTACTACAGCAGGAGCAACAGTTTCCTCCCATGGAACAGGGTTTTATATTTTGCTGTGGGTGCTGTGACTTGTAATACCTCACCCCAGCCTGGATGTTACTACAAACCGTGGACATGCTCAGATTCTTTCTACTCTGCCCTGCCCTTTCCCTTAGTCTTATCATTATTCTCTCTCCTCACAACTTCAGGATGGCTTTTGCAATATCATTAAATATCAGAATTTAAATAGCTGTTCTGAATGACATTTTTTTTTTTCCTTGAGGGGTGTTGCTCGTTGGAGACTAACCAAATCCAGGATAAAGCTTTACTTTGATCAGTTTCTGCATTTCACTCTGGTCCTGATGTATCAGTGGCATTTTGTTCAATCTGTACACGCAGCTGTGTTGAACAGGAAATTGAAAAAGGAACATGAGTCAAGGCTATCATGCCTGCCACTAATTCATGCATATGGGGTTCATTTTCTATGGTGAAGCCCAGTACTGGAGGTAATGGATGCCTCCCCTGGGCCATGGTCATCATTGGGCTAATACTCTGCCACTTCCCCAAGGAAGCTCCTGGCTCTGTAAGGACTTCATTCTCTCCTGTTTTTCGTTACTGTTTCTTGTTTGTGTGGGTTATTTTTCTTTAACAGCCTGGGCCTTTCAGACTCCACATAAGAAAATCATTTGGATGGATTTGTCTGTTCATTCACTTAGTCAATAAAAATGCACTGAGCCTCTGAGCTCTTTATAATGTTCCAAAATAGAAATGTGAATATAAATTAATTTAGATAATCCTTACAAAAGTTTTACTGTGTGCCAGGCTCTGTCCTAAGCACTTATTACCTATAAATTCATTAACTCCACACCAAACCCTTATTAAGCCGATATAAATGCATTACATTTATAGTTTGGAAACACTGGCACAGACCATTTAAGAGACAGGTCCAGCATTAAAGAACTGGTTTTATCTCTCTTTCTTTTTGTAATTGAAGAAAGCCAAGGAGAATGACTACTAGCTACTGATATTGGTTAGTATATTTGGGCTAGATAACAATCATGGTGTGGTTTGGGTCCATGGCTGCCCCTCATGGGAGTGGATATTTTCATTAGTGTTTATCCAGAGGACAGGGCCTGGGGAGGGAGGCAGATTTGGAAGCATAGTCATTACTGTCTTTCCATAGGAATCGTTTTTTTTTTTTTTTTTGGACTTTTTAAATGTCAAGATATAATTCAGAGCAGGGCTGGAGGAATGGCTTAGCAGTTAAGGTGTTTGCTTGCAAAACCAAAGGACACAAGTTTGATTCCTCAGGACTGACATAAGCCAGATGCACAAGGGGCGCACACATCAGGGTTGTGTTAGTAAACAAAATTCTGTGGCCACACTGGGCCCAGAATATTAAAGAATGAGCAGGGTTTTAATGCCAGGGTAGCCCAGGTCTGCAGAGGTAACAAGAAACAGCATGGGTATTAGATATACCCAGGATGGGCCTTGGGAGTGGAGACATCCAGAGACTCAGGTGGGTAGAAGTGGCATGGGACCAGTTGTAGTGGTGAAGGAGGAGCTGGAACCAAGCACGGGGGTTGGGCATTTGTGGCAAAGATGGTCTTGTTGGGATGCTGGAAAAGAAGAAATGTCATATGAGTAGATGAAGTCCTAAGGGAATGCAGGATGAAGTTTTAGCTCACAAAATCTGCCACGCGTTCTTGGCTTCAAGTTCCACATCCATTTACTAAGTACCTATTACTTGCCAAGCTTTTAGGAGCTAGAGATTTGGCAGAGAAATGGGGTAGGCAAACAGAGTTGCAGGGCTTAGTCAGGAAAGAAACGCAACAAAGAGGAGAAGACCCAATATATGCTGTGGTAAGTTCTGACAAAGACTGCAGATTCTATATTCAGATATAGCAGGAAGAGAATACGACGTGTGTGTGTGTGACAGAGGCTAGAGGGAGAAAGAGAGACCCTACCTTTGGAACAAAAAAATCAGAAAGATAAAAGAATGTGACATCCAGTGAAACTCTAAGTACGAACGCACACGTGGGGGAACGGAATGGAATGCTGCGACCTGAAGACGGGAAGCGAAAAGGCTTACGGGCCAGGTAATCATAAGCTTCTTCAGGGAAGGGAGAGCGGCATATTTCAGTGGCTCCTGCAGAGGAAAGTAGATGGAGGATGAGGGCAGAGAAGCTGGGGCTACAGGCAAACCAGACAGTCCATATGAATGACAGTGGGAATCTACTGTCATCCATATGGATTATCTACTGCCAGTGGTATGGGAAGCTAATGGGAAAGCCTTGAGGTAACATCACCTGGCTTGTATTTTGACAGGTCCATGAGGCTGTTGCACTGAAAATAAAAGTCCAAGGGAAGAAGGGACATCAGTCAGAGGGCCATGCAATGATCCCAGCGAGAGCTGTGATGGTTAGGCCAACATGGTAATGGTTGCAGTGAGGTAATGTGTTTTCATGAGCCTTCTTAATCTCACCATTTGAAAATCAAAAAAATGAGTCACATTCTATTCTCTATAACATACACACATACTCACTCACACATACACATGTTGATAAGGTCACTGGGTTAAGACTTCTGATGAATCTGTTTTAACTCTTTATTTTCCTTCCAACCTTTAGATGGGCTATAAATACCTTCCCCCAAGGGCAATCTAGTCAATTCAGTGGTATTCTTCATGTAACATGTTCTTAGTCTATTGGAGCAAGTCTGACTATGTTAACAGTAGGGGTATAGGACAAAACAAGGTATAGTTTTGGAAATATTTTCTTTAGAACAATGACCACATGTCTCTCTTGGATTAGACAAATTTATCTACACAAGAAGCCCAGAAGAGTTCTTGTGTCTTCAGCCAGAAAAGCCACTATTCTCTCCACAGCAGAGATGTATTAATTATGCAGATTTCTGAGACAGCTCATTATGATTTATCATGGTATCATGGTAGCTGAGCAGAAGAAATCTCTTCCTCTATGATTAAAAAAGTTCCAAAATGTTTGAAAGTCAAAGGATATTTTTTTTGAAACGTTAGAAGGCATAGAATTTGAAGCATAAAATGAATTAAGGCATAATTTCCATAGTGTCATTTTATGTTAGTGCATGCTTAGTTTATAAAATTCAAAGCTCAGGACATGGTGCTTTATTAGCAAAGCCTTATAAATTACACCTGAAGGAAATAAATTTTAAATATTTTTAATATTATGTCTTTTATTTATTTGAGAGAAAGAAGCAGATGTGGGAGAGAGAGATAGAGAAAAAGAAAGAGCGAAAGAATGGGTGCACCAGGACCTCAGCTGCTGTGAATGAATTCCAGATGTATGCCTTACCTTGTGCATCTGGTTTACATGAGTCCTGAGGGATTGAATCTAGGTGCTTAGGTTTCATAGGCAAACACCTTAACCACTAAGCAATCTCTCTAGCCTGAGAGATTTTATTTATTTATTTATTTATTTTTTGGCTTTTCAAGGTAGGATTTCATTCTAGTCCAGGCTGACCTGGAATTCATTCTATATTCTCAGGGTGGCCTCAAACTCATGGCGATCCTCCTACCTCTGCCTCTCGAGTGCTAGGATTAAAGGTGTGTGCCACCAGGCCCAGCTAAGATTTTTTTTAAATATATATAATTCATGAGAAAGAGAGAGAGAGAGAGAGGATGGGTATGCCAGGGCCTCTAGCTGCTTCAAATAAACTCCAGGCACATGCACCACCGTGTACATCTGGCTTATGTGGATTCTGGGAAGTTGAATCTGCATCCTTAGGCTTTGCAGGAAAATGCCTCAACCACTAAGCCATCTTTCTAGCCCTGAAGATAAATTTTGATAACGGACTGCTGAGGGTTTCTAAATGGTGAGCCATGCATTTAAGGATAGGTGTTGTGTCTTAGCATGATACCCTGTTCAGGAGGAAGTGACTAGGTACCTGGTGGTTGGCATCTATAGGAACGGGACTATCAGCTCAGGACAGGAACGTAGCAGTAGATGAGCTTCATTTACTCAATGACTTTCTTTCACCAGCCTTGGCCAACAAACATGGCTTGCTTGAGAGGAAAACCAGCTATCCCTCTTCAGTCATTGATCTCAGAGCAAACTTAAAGAAGGGAAAAGGCTGGGGCATTTGATGAAAAGCAATGAATTTCAAAGGGCCATTTGACATGAATTTCTGTGACAACTAGCGAGGGGTTAAATCAGAGGATAACACGCATGGTTACCTTGAGACAAGGGCTGCAGTCATCTAGGTTATTTATAAAGGCTCATTCCAGGATATATTTGTCACAAATAAAAGAACAAAGGGAGATCTCCTTGGTTAAAAAAAAAAAATCCATGGAAAGGATGTTTTTATTTAATATGAGCATTTTATAACATGCATGCCATCCCTCAAGTTGCTAAAAGGAGCAAAGTTGAATGATAAACATCTGTGGACTAATCTTAACAGCAATTATGTATGTGGCATGTATATTTTTCTTAGAAATTGTATAGGGAGGAGGAACACAGCTGAATTAAAAAAAAAAAAAAAGCAGTGTCCAATGGCATTGTTGCAGTCAGGTTCGCATTGCTGGAAGGAATCCTACAACCAAGAGCAGCTTTGGGGATAAAAGGGTTTATTTCAGCTTACAGGATCAAGGGGAAGCTCCATGATGGCAGGGGAGAATGATGTCATGAGCAGAGGGTGGACATCACCCCCTGGCCAACATAAGGTGGACAACAGGAGAGTGTGCCCAACACTGGCAAGGGGAAACCGACTATAATAGCCATAAGCCCGGCCCCAACAATGCACCGCCTCCAGGAGGCATTAATTCCCAAATCTCCATCAGCTGGGAACCTAACATTCAGAACACCTAAGTTTATGGGGATACCTAAATCAAACCACCACATTCTGCCCCTGGCCCCCATAAGCTGATAACCATACATGATATAAAATACATTGCATTCATCCAACTTTAAAAGTCCCCATAATTTTTATCAATCCCAATGATGTTCAAACATCCTCATAATCCACGGTTTTTTAAATGAGCCATAATATCAAAAAATCTCCCAAAACTCTGTAGCTCCAAGTCCAGCAACTATACTCAGTGTGAAATCTCCAAGTCTGATAATTCTAACCAGAAACATGTCTCTGGAGTTACAATTTTCCCCCTCCAGCTAGGCTATTCACAGTCCTAGAAAACTTCATCCAGGGCCAGCAGCTGTCCTCAGCAGCCATATAGTGGTCCCAGAATCTCCACTGGGTCTCCACTGCAACCCATGGTCCATCCTTATAGTAGTTTGAATAGATGCCCCCCAATAGATTCAGTGCTTAATTATTTTGTAGCTTGCATCTGCAGCCACCTGGCTGGAGGTGGTGTCACTGGGTGGATCTTAAGGTATGATGGTGGGTTTGAGATTTCAATCTAAAGATATGCAAAGTGTGCCTAGCTGGAGTTCCTGAAGTGTGCTGTGCTGTGTGGCTTTTGGCTTTTTGGCTTGTGCTTCTCTCTCTGTGTGTTTGGTCCTGTGAAAGCAGGACAGCTTCTTCGGCAATTATGAACTTCCCCTGGATCTGTAAGCTTCAATAAATCCCTTCCTCCATAACTGTGCCTGGTCTGGAAGTGTATCTCAGCGAACCTGAGTCTGTCTGCTACAATCCTCATGGCTCCATCAGGTCTCCTACTTCACACTGCCGTGGCTGTCTCCAAAACACAAGACCATGTTGCAAATTCAACGACCCTCTCTTTCCTACATTTCTTATATTCCATAATACTAGGAAGGGTGCTAATTTGTTAATCCAGCAAGGAATAAAGCAGATTTTGAAGAACAGGATACTCCTTCAGCATTCAGCCCCCTTCAAAAGAATCTACATTCTCCTTGTTACCCCAGTGCAGGTCAGCTGACCCAATCTCAATGGTTGTAACCCCCCTCTCAATTGCAGCTGAATGGGCAGCAGTTTCACCCCCATTTTTTCTGTGCCATGTCACTATGCTCACACCAGTCCATTTCTATGCAATGCAACCCTGCACAAATTCTCAGGGCACAGACATAACAGCAAGCCTCTCACACTAGCTGTTTCTAGCCCAGTCCAAGCAAAGCTCTTTCTCACCCTCATAAGCCAAAACTCACAGTCCATAGTTCTTGTTGCATCCAGGTCTGCGTTTGACCAGAATAGTCCATTAAGCTGCACTTACAGCACTCTTAGGCCAAGGTTTCAAATTCTTCCACATTCCTCTTGAAAATCAGTTCCAAAAGACCAAAGCCACACAACAAGGTATCTTGCAGCAAATGTCACCACTCCTTGGTACTGACATTACTGTTGCAATCAGGTTCACATTGCTGGTAGAAATCACCTGACCAAGAGCAGCTTTTGGGAAAAAAAAAGGTTCATTTTGGCTTACAGGCTCAAGGGGAAGCTCCATGATGGCAGGGTAAAATGATGGCATGAGCAGAGGGTGAACATCACCCCTTAGCCCACATAAGGTGGACAATAGTAACAGGAGAGTGTGCCAAACACTGGCAAGAGGACATTAGCTATAATACCCATAAGCCTGCCCTCAACAATACACTGCCTTCAGTAGACATTAATTCCCAAATCTCCATCATCTGGGAACCTATCATTCAGAACATTCAGAAGTTTATGGGGGACACTTGAATTAAGCCACCAGAGGCATTTTGCTAGTTTAAGAGCCACATGGAAGATACGATTTTCCTTGGGCTGAGGTAGATACCAGGTGACAGGGTCAAGTCTCTTTTGCCAAGTAGCTAAATCTCCTCACTGCACAGCACATTAGTGGTGGTGGATAACGGGAGGTGACCAGAGGGTCTCTGAAGAAATCTGAAATCCTTGCTTTCTTCATGTCCAGAATTGAATGAACACTACCCTAGGAAAACAATATCCCAATTTGCTAGGAGGGCAGAAAGTTCACCATCCTAACTTTTGAATTTTAGTTTTGCTAAAAAGTTCACCATGGAAATGTAGCAAATGATTTGGAGAAAATATGGATCTGCTTTCTCTAATATGGCAGATCTTAGATTCAAACATCTATTAACATCTAAGTTAAATGAATCAAAAAATGTAAAATCGGGCTGGAGAGATGGCTTAGCCGTTAAGCACTTGCCTGTGAAGCCTACGGACCCCGGTTCGAGGCTCGGTTCCCCAGGTCCCACGTTAGCCAGATGCACAAGGGGGCGCACGCGTCTGGAGTTCGTATGCAGAGGCTGGAAGCCCTGGCGCGCCCATTCTCTATCTCTCCCTCTATCTGTCTTTCTCTCTGTGTCTGTCTCTCTCAAATAAATAAATAAATAAATATAAAAAAATGTAAAATCATCTAGCATATCAGTCATTCTAGTTATATTTAAGAGGTCAATGAGCACAGGATGTCAGAGACTATTATTCTAAACAACATAGAGAGCACCTGCATCATCCCAGGAAGTTTTGGAACTGTTAGTTAGCCATGACTCTTCTTTTTCCACTAAGAGAAGAACATACCCAAGTGGAAACTAGGCCACATGGTATACATTATCAAACTGGGCTACAAATGAAATAAGTGGACTTGGTTGCACTGTCATTAAAATGAAGGACTTTGAATGATATACTACATGATTCATGTGTACTTGAGAGTGTTATTTTTCATGTTTTATTTCAGATATGGATGTATTTGATATATTGGTTCACCATGAAAATTGGGTATTTCACTCCGAATAGTGTTTAAAATTCATTTGAAATTCAGTTCTGAAGTTGAAGAAGGGTGGAAATGAATGGTCTTGATCCCTGGAGCAAACAGCTAATGGCAAATGAGTGCTTAGAAACTTGGTCTATGTTTTATAGCCCTGGCTACTTACTGGGCCTTGCTTGAAAGCTGCTCATAGAAACAAAAGGAGCTGGGCACTTTGCTTCCCTAAGAAATCTTTAAGGTAACCCTTAAAGTGGCAAAAGGGGGTCGAAGAGATGGGGTCCCCTAATACCTAACAGCAAATGCATTTGTGGAGCTGTCTCATAAATGTAATATAGGTGTGTGGTATTCAATTTTATTTGAGCACATTATTTCCATTTTGTTTAAAGCAGTTTTAGCAGAAGTCGCTTGTCCAATTTCCATTGATTTTGCTGTGCAGTGGCTTATAGATATCACTTGCATATACAGTCTCATTTTATTAACAATATATTGTCCTTACATATAAGTAGACCTTGAGTGAGAATGGCAGTGGCAATTTAGTTTTCTGATATAAAAAAGACCAATTCTCCTCCCTTTAAAGTATACTGATGTGCTTCATTTCCTTACTGCTAGGAGCTCTGCTGGTTCCAACCTTGTACATGGCAGAGGCAAAGGATACAGGTGGAGAGTGCATTCCAGAGCCCCTCATCCTTAACCACTATAGCAAATTCCTGAGAAACTGTAACACTTTCCACTACCCCAAAATATTCTTCATTTGGTTACCAACCTATTGTCTGACATTTGTGTATCACACTGGAATATGAACTCTATGACTGTAGGAAGCACTATGCACTTGTTTTGTTTTAATGCCGTCTCACTGAGCCTGGAACATAATAAGTATACAAAATAACTGTTTAGTACAGTGATTCTCTACGTGTCATCCCAGATCAGCAGTACTGATCTTGTTAGTAACCAGTCCCAGAGGTCCCAACCTGACCTTCTAGAATGGAAGTTTTAACAACACCCCACGTGGCTCACATCCACAGTTTGATGAATACGTGAAATAGACTTGAGCGTGTTATAAAGGTTTTTACATGTGCCTTTCAAATCAAATGCTCTGATTTGTCATTGCACATGGAGTAAGTGGGTTTGAAGGATGAGAATATGTTTTTAGGTATAAGCCAATGAGCTAGTCCGTCGAGGCCTTCCTCATGTGGTGATCTTTGAAGACTTATATAACCTTGCCCTCCTGTGAGTCCTGTAAAGGAAGAAATCCTAAAGGTGAGGATTGTGCATGGTTAGTATTGAAACTTAAAATCTTCAAGGCAGCATATGTTAGCATATAGTCCAAATATAGTAGAATAAGTATATCCTGATCTGAAAATGGTGGTTGTGTGTGTGTGTGTGTGTGTGTGTGTGAATATGGTCGGCTGTATGCATATATATGTGCATTTGTGGCATTTCACACGCTGGCTTTCTGGGAGGTGTGCTCACCCATGGTGGTGATCAGAGCAGAGGTGACAGGGGTCCCGTCCATCTCTCTTTCACTATTCTTGTTTTGAGCTGGAGTCTCTTACTGATCCTGGAGCTTGCCATTTTTTTTTTTTTTTGTGACCTTTGGTGATTCCTAGGTTTCTGTTCCTCTGCAGGACTGGGATAATAGGTGTGAGTGGGCTGATGTCCACATGTTTAGGTGGTCTCTGGAGATTTGAACTCAAGCACCTAACCACTGAGCAATCTCTCCAGATTGAAAACGTTTTTACTTACATTAGAAATTCTTGTAAAAAAATGCTCAGAATTCTGAAGGAACTGTTATGGCATTTGTATTGTCTATTATCATCTCTAAATGTCCAAATATAGTAGTATAAGTAAACAAAATTCTTATTAGCATTTATTTGGTTTATTATGTAAGCCAATAAGATACTCTTGAATTTTAAATGACATGGGGTGCTTAAAATTTAAAGTTAAATGACCAACCAGTTACAAAATATCACACATTTTGAACTTTTTGAAAATGAAAAGAGAAAGTACACACATTATAATGCCTTTCTGGATGGCTGAGTAGACTATTGATTTCTCTAACTTTTCTTTACATTTTTATATGTTTATAATGAATACTTTTTTTAATTTGTGTCATAATGGATTTATATTAAAATACTAAAAATTAGCAGGTACAAATGCAACATCATTCTAATTGCTGGCATAAATGTTAGGCTCCTATGTTCACATTTACTTCTAATTGTAGTCCTTATGCATGCATGAATATTTGTATGCTAGAATTGTTCACTCACAGTGGCATTTGATGAATAAGCAATACAATAAATATTATTGGGTCCATTCACAGTGTTCTCTTTCTGTCAAACTGATGTTTCAGGATGGAAAATTTCTTGATGTGTTCAAAAATTATCTGCAGGACATTTATTGTCTTGGAATTTACTTTATTTTTTTTTTAAATTTTTTTAAAATTTATTTGAGAGCAACAGACACAGAGAGAAAGACAGATAGAGGGAGAGAGAGAGAATGGGCGCACCAGGGCTTCCAGCCTCTGCAAACGAACTCCAGACGCGTGCGCCCCCTTGTGCATCTGGCTAACGTGGGACCTGGGGGACTGAGCCTCGAACCGGGGTCCTTAGGCTTCACAGGCAAGCGCTTAACCGCTAAGCCATCTCTCCAGCCCGGAATTTACTTTAAAATGAACACCTAAAGCCCGGCACGGTGGTACATGCTTGTTATCCCAGTACTTGGGAGGCTGAAGCAGGAATATGACAAGACTAAGGTTAGTCTGGGCTACACAGAGAGTTTGAGTTCATTGTAAGCAACACAGGGAACTCCTCTTTCAAAAAAAAAAAAAAAACAATTAAAAGGAACACACTCATAGAATGGGACAATTCAAAGGTGCTTCTAGAGGATGTCTGAGGAGGAGTAGAACAAGCTTGAATTTGTGAAGTTGACGTTTCCAGTAATGGTAAAAAGATGATGCAGGGCAGAAGAAGGAAGGTGAGTCTGGTGGAGGAGTTGGCCAATGTCTAGGGAAGAGTGCAGAAATTGCAGTCCTCTCTAGCTTCCTTGTTTTCTCCCCTCCACAGTCATTCATTTCACAGGCTGTTCACTGTAGTTGGGATCATGTTCTCATCTCCCGGCACTCTTACTTGTTCCGCCTCTTAGATCTCGCATTATCTGTACCTTTTCCTCCACTACCTACCAGGGCCTGAGAAACAAAGGGCACTTGTTGAAATTATTCTCACCATGGTTACCACTGGCTTCTAGTCCCAATTCTAGGAGCCTTTTCATATTTAACTGGATTCATCTTAAACCTATATCCTATTTATTTGTCACACATCTCTACCATGTCTCTGGCTGTCTTCATCTCTTTCACTCCATGGCTACCTCCACCTTTCTTATCTTTTACTTCTTAATATGTGTTTGATTTCAGCTTTATTTTGGCTCCTGACCTGCTTCTGTCTCACGTATTCCCAAGTGAACTCATCTATTGCAAAATTCCGAGATACATACCTGCTGAGACTCCCACAGCTCTCTATTACGTGAACTCCAACTTCACAGACACACTGGACATTTTACCTTGGTTGTATTAATGGCTTTGCAAGTCCTGCATATTCAGGGAAGAACTCCTTACCTTTCCAATCCAATATATTTATTCCCATGTTTCCATGCTTGTGATTCCTTCATGGGGTTAGTTTTCCAACCTGGAAGAAAGTAAAGATTAGTCTTTCTGGTGGTCTTTTCCAATTGGTCACCTAACCCTGTTGATGTTTGTCATGTTTAAATCTGTTCTTCTGTGCTTGCTCTTGTTGGTGTTTGGTGATGTCTCTCTCTCTCTGCTTGTATCTATGGAAATAAGCCAGCTTTCCCCACCATTGATAGTGTTCCTCTGGACTTTGTAAGTCTGAAATAAACACTTTCCTCCCATAAGCTGCTTCTGGTTAGATGTTTGTCCCAGCAGCAAGAAGCTGACTCTAATACCTGTGTGTAATCACTGGCTTATTGTAGAATCTTCTCAATTTTTGGCTCTTGTTTTCCCTTGTTTCTAGTCTAGATCCTCTCTGATTAAATTTAGACTATGTTCTTTCAAACACCTTAGCATGGCATAAATTACTGGGGTGGTGTGTGTGTGTGTGTGTGTGTGTGTGTGTGTGTGTGTGTGTGAGAGAGAGAGAGAGAGAGAGAGCGAGAGAGAGAGAGGGAGAGAGAGAGACAGAGAGAGAGAGAGAGAGAGAGATTGGGTTTTCTGCCTCCTTTAGAATTTAACTTTTATAACATTATTTAGTCTTAATCCATAAACACACATGCAGGGCCAGTCATCATGAGCTATTTTATTTTCTGAGTATTTTATCTCAAGACTCAAATTAGTCCTATATGTTTGTAATTAGAATTGCTCTATGCTCAGATTTACACCCCTCTGTTTGTAAGATCAGACTTACTCGCCATTCTTTCCACACCTTTCTAAATGCTGCCTCCTATTCCATACCTTCCATGTAGGGTTAGCAGTGCCTTTCTTGGTTGGCTCATAGGGTATTCATTAACCACTGTGGCCTGTTTTCTCATAAATTGAACTTATTAGAGTACATAAACTTTGTGGGAAGATTCACTACTAGTGCTTGGGTTGGTACTGGCATAGATTGAATGTCCTAGAATGTTGGCTTAATGAACAAGTGACCTTCTGCTCAGAATGATATTTAGTAAGAATTTCAGGCTGAGTTATAAGTATAGTAGAAATAAAAATCTGCTATGTTTGGGGTCATTATGTGTCCACTTAGCACTGAACGCTATTAAAAGAGACAAATATATGTATCGCATGGCCAAAAGTGGAGCCTTGAACATGAATCAGGCTACAGCAGCCACTCAGAATCCATTCACTTACTTGTTCTTATTCTGTTCTTACTCAATATCTCTCTTATCTGAATTTGAACTTAAGGTACAAAATTTCCAACAATAACCTCACATATGATCTAGAGGTTTTAAATTTGACCTTAATCCAGCTTCATTTTAACCTCATCATTTTCTGAGTGGCTGTCCTGTGCCTCGCTAGTCTGAGGAACCCACCTGCTTAGTGAGTAACTATATCCCTGGTGGAGTCTGGCTGGGTTGTGCTGAAGAGGAAAATGACATGAAAAATACATTTAAATGATTGTGCTTTTATATTAAACTCCCATTTCCATAATAATCATCTATAGATGCCTACAAAAACAAAAGTAGGAGTAATGACTTTAAGACTTTGAGAGAATAGTTTGAGGTACCACAAAGACAACATTTTTTTTTTTTTTTCTGCAAGAGGGTAGATGATGATATAGCATTTGCAACTGGCATGGTTCCAGAAGGTTCTGAGATAATGGTGATTACAGAAGCCAAATCAGCCACTGTTTGTCCTGCTGAGAACTCTTGGTAGAGTGTTCTGAGGACAACACTTGGAAATAAAATCAAGACCTGTTGCTATGTGTTATGTGCTCTGGGCACTTAGGCTTCTCTGACACTTAGCAGCATATGAGAAATTTTAATGGCCATAATTACTAATGGCTCAAATGGAGAATCAAGAAACCACATGATGAGGAAGGGGGTTACTGTACTTTGCAAAGCAAGCATCCTACGAGAGGAAAATAGGACAAATTACTGCAGGGTGCTGTATATGAGGAATTATAGATATGGTCCCTAAACTGGTTTTATTAAGTCTTATTTCATAGGAAAATGTTTTCCCAATTTTTGTTTATGCTTTGATTTTTCTGTTATGTACAAAGGAGAATCATTGAGAGGAAGTAGTTCCCTAGTATTGGTTGAGAATTTGTCACATAGTGACACCATGGAAGTTGACAGATTTTTCTTACAAACACAGACTCTTGTAAAATAGGCAATATGGGGCTGGAGAGATGGCTTAGCTGTTAAGGCACTTGCCTGCAAAGCCAAAGGACCCAGGTTTGATTCCCCAGAACCCACGTAAGCCAGATGTGTCTGGAGTTTGCAGTGACTGAAGGCCCTGACGTTCTCTCTCTTTTTTTCTCTGTCCCTGCCTTTCTCTCTCTCTTTCTCAAACAAATAAAATAAAACAAAACACTTTAAAAATAGGCAATATTATCAATATGATTACCTCCATTTCATAGATAAACTGAGGCTCAAAGAGAATTAGTGAGTTGTATGTGTCATGAATTCAGTAGGTGACAGAGCCCAGCATTAACTATAGTATTTTTGCTTCTTGTTATTCTAATACTCATCCTAGAATCTCTACTGAAGGACTAACTTCCACACTGACTGGTTTGGGAAGTTAGGAGAATATAAGCACTTTGGGCAGATTTTGCTTAGGAATAGAAAATACAATCACATAAAGAAAGTGGCAGGTGATTTAAACCCAAGCTATGGGTTTCTTGGTTAACAGTGGAAACTAGAATTCCTGTGGATGGGAAACTAGCATGCATTTGTACACAGCACTAGACATTCTTGGTCTCCTACAACCTCATCAAATATCCTGTATAAAAGAGGACAAGATGGGCTAGAGAGATGGCTTAGCGGTTAAGCGCTTGCCTGTGAAGCCTAAGGACCCTAGTTTGAGGCTCGGTTCCCCAGATCCCACGTTAGCCAGATGCACAAGGGGGCGCACGCATCTGGAGTTCGTTTGCAGAGGCTGGAGGCCCTGGCGTGCCCATTCTCTCTCTCTCCCTCCATCTGTCTTTCTCTCTGTGTCTGTTGCTCTCAAACAAATAAATAAAAAATTAAAAAAAAAAAAGAGGACAAGATGAACCGTGGACACAGATTATAGTGGTAATGAGGAAGAGATGGGACTCTAGAACAGAAGACCAACACAAAAGAAGACACTGGACTATTTCTAAGAATACAGGTTGTTTAGATGTGTGGTACAGAAACTGGGAACTGCTACTTCTGAACAAATTTCTTTTCTTCAAGTATTCTACAATTCTGTCCCACTAATCAATTACCCCCCTCCCCGCCCCATCCTTGCCTCCCTCCCACCTACTAGTGCTCTACACTTATTTACCTTCTTTTATGTATTGATTCACAATGTGAGACTTGAACATCATGGAGAAATTCTATGCCCAGAAAAAGAAAAAGTATATGCACTGAGACATTAGGTTTCCCCCGATTCCCCAAACCTTCTGCGTGAGCATGGACACAAGGTTATGAACCTCCGTGACTGTTTTGTCTGTTTTACTTCATCTTTTCCAAGAAAACAAGTTTTAAAGCCCTTCTTACAGTTTCCCCTCATCTTCAATTCATTTTTCAGACACCTCACTAGACTCTCCAACAGGGCAATTCCTCGTGTGGTGAAACTGCCAGGACCTCTACATGGTGATTGCATTTGATGCTCACACGAGTATACCTCACATTGGCTTTGTTTCTACAACCGCAGCTACATATGGAAAAAGATGAAAACAGTTTGGAAGAAAGAAACCAAAAAAAGGAAGACAGAGATAGAGCTATCAGGATGTGACTGAGACCCGCTAGCCAGTGGGAGAGTGCCCTCAAGCCAGCAGCCTCAGCTGCAAGCAAGCACAGGCAGAGATGAATGGCGTGACAACAAGGTCATCACCGTTGAGGAAGGAGACAGCACAAGATGATAATGACTTTGTTGGAGGAAGAATGATATAACCTCATCTGGTATAGGAGGGTGATATTAGCATTTAGGCTGCTGGATAGGAGAGTATATTGACATTATTTACAGCAACAATGCAGAGCTGTGACAGAGATCCATTGTACACAAGGCCTTCCAAGGCAGCTGCTTTCCATTAAAGACTTGCAACACAGAAGAGTTTGTGAACGGTGGCTTGGGTTGGCAGCATTAAAAGGGGCTGTCATCTTTGCTAAATCTGGAACTCATTTTCATGCCTATTTTTATTTCCATTTTTATAGCTAAGTAAGTTTTCTAATTTATTTTAACCGGCAAATTAGAAAAAAAAATACAGTACAGCTATATTTAAAGTTCTTATTACTTGAAAATGGGCCAAATAACACATTATTTTTTCCCAAATTCAAGGGAATTTTGTGTAAGGTACTCTCTTTATCCCACCCCCCACAAAATATTTATCGCTATAAAAAGCTTTAATGCCTTAGTCTATTAAGGAATTACCATTCTCAGGGGAGAAGTTTTATTTTATATGAAAATAGGTTAAAAGGTAACAGTAATACAAAATCTGATTATAAGTGAAAAGAAGCTACTAATATCTTGGGGGTAGAACACATTAATCATGAAACATGACCTAGATAAGTCTCCACATATCTCATGCCAGCTTCTATTTGTTAAAAATCACAGAATATTAACAAAAGAGGAAACTTAGAGCCCCTAAAGTGAGCAGTGTTGAAAAGTTCTGGTCAGGAAAGAAATTTGGGACTTCTAAAAGTTTTTACAGGATTAAGTTTAGAAGCCAAAGAGAGAGATAATTTATGGTCCAAGGTGGTGACTCAGTAACTAGGTAAGAGTGCTGGAGGACCTGAGAGGACCTGAGGTCAGCTGACTTCATTTCCTCAGTAGCCACATAAACAGTTTGGCTTGGCCTCACTTGCCTGTACCCTATTGCTGTAGGCATAAGAGCTAGGAGAATTACTGGGCAGCACGACCAAAACTGGCAATGCCAGGTTCAGTGAGAGACTCCATGGCAAGGAAACATGTGGATGAGTGACAGAGCAGTTCTCCATGTGACTGAAGCCTCACAGTGTGAAGCGATATATAAAGGAAGTAGACCAAGTGCATAGCAGTGCCAAGTCAGAAGGATGCTGGAGAGGAGTATTCATCAGTGGGACAGAACTTGTAGAATACTTGAAAGAAAGAAGACAGATGGTATTAGGTTGATAAGTAAATTTTGGTCACAGTAGGTCAGGGAAAGATTGCCACTACATGTGGAGACAGGCCTGGAAGTTCTCTAAAATTAGGTTTGGAGACCAGGTGCAGAAGTGGTTCCTAAAATACCTGCAGAGAACCGGCATTTTCATCAGCAGGTAGATGACCCTCTTTACGCTACTTTGCTGGTGGGAAGAGTAAGAATCCCCTCTGATACCGGGGTTTTTTGTTGGCACCTGCTGAGAGTGGCTCTAGGTTTTTGTGTCCTCAATCAAACAATTGAGCAGAGACACACAGTTGCAAAGACAGATTTGAAGGGGGTGGCAGGTGGACCAGGGCAGACATTATTTATCAGATCAATGGCCGCACTATGTAAAAGGGTTGGGTCTTTACATTATATGTTACCTTAGAGTGAGCTTTTGCTTTTCAGACATGCCATACCTGCTACATGTAGTTCTGCTAATATTTGTATGTCTCAGCATTGTAAATCTTCATCTAGAAAGTATTTTAGGATTATAATGAACTGAAAGTTACTTTGGTAAGGCTTTATATAAAGTCTTCTGGATCTCACTCTCTGGCCTGTTTCCTGCCTTGCCCTCACCAGGTAAGTAACTGTTAATACACCATGCATCTTCATTTAGTAACTCAGGAATGGCTTCCTCCAATATTTCAACAGTGAGTCAAATGCAGAAAGCATCTGGCAACTCTAGATCACCAAAGATTAAAAGAACAAACACCACCACCTTTACTGAAGACTTAATACATCAGGTAACAACAGATTTTAAAAGTAGTGTATCTATACTCCTGTTTTTATGCCAGTACCATGCTGTTTTTATAACTATGGATTTGTAATACAGCTTTAGATCAGGTATGGTGATGCCTCTAGAGGTATTTCTTTTCCTGAGGTTACGCTTGGATATCCAAGGCTTTCTGCCTTTCCATATGAACTTTGAAATCATTTTTTCTATCTCTGTGAAGAACAATGTTGGGATTTTAATTGGAATTGCATTAAATCTGTATATTGCCTTTGGTAGGATTGCCATCTTCACAATGCTAATTCTGCCTATCCAGGAGCATGGGCAGTCTTTCCATTTTCTCAAGTTCTCCTCAATTTCTTTTTTGAGTGTTTTTATGTTTTCATTGTATAGATCTTCCACTTCCTTGGCCAATGTTATTCCAAGGTTTTTTTTTTTTTGTTGCTATTAAAAATGGGACTGTGTCTCTTATTTCTTTCTCTGTATCTTTGTCATTTGCATATAGAAAGGCTACTGATTTTTGTGCATTGATTTTGTATCCTGCTACTTTGCTATAGGAGTTAATCACCTTCAGGTCTCTTACATATGGAATCATGTCATCAGCAAATAGAGCTAACTTAACTTCTTCCTTTCCAGATTGTATCCTTTTTATTTCTTTCACCTGTCTTATTGCTTGAGCTAGGACTTCAGAACTATATTGAGCAGAGGTGAGAGTAGACACCCCTGTCTTGTTCCTGATCTCAATGGGAATTCCTACAGTCTCTCTCCATTAAGTATTCTTTGGGCCCTAGGAGCTTTGTATATTGCCTTTAGTAGGTTAAGATATGAACCAACCATGCCAATTCTCTCCAGTGTTTTGATCATGAAGTGATGTATTTTGTCAAAGGCCTTTTTTGCATCTATTGAAAGGATCCTGTGGTTTTTGTGTTTAGCCTTGTTTATGTGGTGCATTACACTGACAGATTTCTGTATATTGAACCACCCCTGCATTCCTGGGATGAATCCCACTTAGTCAAGGTGGATAATGCTTTTGATGTGCTGTTGGATTTGGTTTGCAGGGATTTTGTTCAGGATCTTTGCATCTCAGTTCATCAGGGAAAGAGGCTGGTACTTTTCTTGTGGCATCTCTGCCTTGTTTTGGAATTGGCATGATACTAGCTTCATAGAAGGAGTTGATGAGCTTTCCTTGTTCTTCAATTTTGTGGCACAGTTTGAGAAAGATTGGTTTGAGTTCTTCCATGAAAATTTGATACAGTTTACCTGAGAAGCCATCTGGTCCTGGAACCAGACTTTGGGTAAAGCAACTACAGCTACTTGATATTTGACGAAGGCCCCTTCCTCCCTTTCTATTCCCTTTATATTTACTTTCTAGCTTATTGGCCTCTGCTACTGAGTTTTCTTCCTACTCACAAAGTCCAATTATTTGTAGCTAGAATCCACATATGAAAGAGAACATGTAATGTTTGGCTTTCTGGGCCTGGGTTACTGTGGTGGTTTGATTCAGGTGTCCCTCATAAACTTTGGTGTTCTGAATGCTAGGTTCCCAGCTGATGGATATTTTGGAATTAATGCCTCCTGAAGGGAGTGTATTGTTGGGGGCAGGCTTATGTGTGTTATAGCCAGTTTCCCCATGCCAGTGTTTGGCACACTCTCCTGTTGCTATTGTACACCTTATGTTGGCCAAAGTGTGATATCCACCCTCTGCTCATGCCATTGTTTCCCCTGCCATCGTGGAGCTTCTCCTTGAGCCTGTAAGCCAAAATCAACCTCTTTTTCCCAGAAGCTGCTCTTGGTTGTGTGATTTCTACCAGCAATCCAAACTGGATTGCAACAGTGAAGTCGTACAGAGGAGTGGGATTGCTGCTAGACACCTGACTGTGTAGCTTTGGCCTTTTGGAGCTGATTTTCAAGAGGAATGTGGCAGGATTTGAAATCTTGGCTAAGAGATGCCTTGAAGTGCTGTAAGTACAGCTTGATGGACTATTCTGGTATGAGCTACAAGATCTGAATGCAGTAAGAACTATGGACTGTGAGGTTTGGCTTATGAGGGTGAAAAAGCTTTGCTTGGACTGGGCTAGCAGTTTGTGTGAGAAGCTTGCTCTTATGCCCATGTCCCGAGAAGTTGTGTAGGGTTGCTTTGCATAGAAATGAACTGGTGTAAGAAGAGGGATATGGTACAGAAAGAAAACTCTTTGGGTGAACTGTTGCCCATTCAGCTGCAACTGAGAGATTACAACCTTTGAGACTGGGCCAGCTGACCTGCACTGGGGCAACAGGAAGAATGTTGATTCTTTTTAAGAGGCCTGAGTGCTCAAGGAGTGTCCTGTTCTTCAAAGTCTGCTTTATTCCCCCAGGACTAACAAATTGCCACCCTACCTGGTATTGTGGAGTATAAGAAATGCAGGAAAGAGAGGGTCATTGAGTTTGCAACACGGTCTTGTGTTTTGGAAATGGCCATGGGCAGTGTGAAGCAGGTTTGCTGGATGCCTGCATAGAGACCCCATGGGGCCATGAGGATGAACCGTGGCTTGCAGTGGAGACCCCGTGGAGATGCCAGGACCACGAGATAGCTGCCAAGGAGAGCTGCCAGCCCCGATGAAGATTTTCAGGACTGTGAGTATCCTAGCTGGAGGGGCAGAATTGGAATGCCAGAGACTTGTTGCTGGTTAGAATTATCTGACTTAGAGATTTGTCACTGGCTAGAGTTGTTGGACTTGAAGCTACAGAGTTTTATGGTTGCCCTGGTTGTTTTAAATCTTGTATTGGTTGAATGTTTCTTTGCTGTGCCCAATGAAATGCCATTTTTTGCAGTGTGAAGATTTGTTTTGTGCCATTATGGGTTTTTTGAGGCTTTTTTTGGTATTATGGCTCAGTTAAAAGTTCTTGGACTCTGGAGATGTATAAACATCATTGGAATTGATAAAAATCTATGGGACTTTTAAAAGTAGATGAATGCATTGCATTTTATGTCATTTATGGTTATCAGTTTATGGAGGCCAGGGGCAGAATGTGGTGGTTTGATTCAGGTGTCCCTCATAAGCTTTGGTGTTCCGAATGATAGGTTCCCAGCTGATGGATATTTTGGAATTAATGCCTCCTGGAGGGAGTGTATTGTCGGGGTGGGCTTATGTGTGTTATAGCCAGTTTTTCCCATGCCAGTGTTTGGCACACTCTCCTGTTGCTATTGTCCACCTTATGTTGGCCAGGGGGTGATGTCCACCCTCTGTGCATGCCATCATTTTCCCTGCCATCATGGAGCTTCCCCTCAAGCCCGTAAGCCAAAATAAACCTCTTTTTACCAGAAGCTGCCCTTGGTTGAGTGATTTCTACCAGCAATGCAAACTGGACTGCAACAGTTACCTCACTTAGTATACATCTGATACTGAAAACCTACAACAGAGGTAGTCATGAGCCTTAGGGGTATAATGTGCGCTGGTGTTTGGCTAAATAAATACTATGTTCACCAAACTGCCCAGTAAGCACTTCTCTTAATATTCATACCCATATATTAATGCTACTCTCACTTTTAGTTAGAGAACCTTCTCTTCAGATGGCAGTGACCTTAGGATGACTCAGAAGGCACCATGGTGCTGAGAAGTGACAGAGGAGTGCTCAGCACTGAAATATCTCTATCACATCTTCAAGGCTCAGGGTCCATTGCACAAAAGGTGGCAGAAAGAATGTAAGAGCCAAAGGAAGGGTAGGACTCCTTACAACATGCTCCTCTGGCACAAAATGGCCTGGCTATGCATGACCTCACAGTGCTTAACACTACATCCATTAAGAGCATCATCATAGGAGAAAAAGATCATGACATCAAACTAAAAGAGAGACTGATTGAGAGGAGGAGGGGATATGATGAAGAGTGGAGGTTTTAAAGGGTAAAGTGGGGAGAAGAAGGGAATTATCATGGGATATTGTTTACAATTATAGAAGTTGTCAATAAAAAAGGAAAAACTAAAATCCAAAAAAGGAAATCATAATACAAAATATTAAGAGACAAACTTAGCATATCAATCCCTTAAAAAACATGATGATAAGCATAATATAGATTTTTGTCATATGAAACAGAGCTGATTAAAATAAAGGGAAAAGCAGATAAATTCCTAATCATGGTAGAAACCATTTAAGAAATCAGAACTTGATAAAGACAGTAAAATGTGTTAGAGCATACAGTGATATCTGCAAGTTTGATATAATGAGTATATATTCAAATTTGTAGTTCAGAGGATATTCTCAGATATAACTGACATATTTACTGAAAACTGGGGTGCTGGGCAGGGTGGCACATGCCTTTAATCCCAGCACTTGGGAGGCAGAGGTAGGAGGATCGCTGTGAGTTCGAGGCCACCCTGAGACTACACAGTGAATTCCAGGTCAACCTGAGCTACAGTGAGACCCTACCTTGGAAAACAAAACAACAACAACAACAAAAAAATTGGGTAAAAAAACTAAAACGAAGAACTATTAGTTAATTAGAATGAAAGAATTCTTACAAAAACTGATACTTTTAAATAAACTTATAAACAGGTATAAGATTCAATATAGAAAATAGGTGATGTCATTTTAAAAGTAAATCTATGAAGAGCACAACTTAGCTTTTCTTAGCTAAAGATAAGATTTTCAGAAGTGTGTAATGGTGCACATCTCTGATTCTAGCCATTGGAGGAGGATCAGGAGTTCAAGGTCAACCTCAGCTATATGTAGTCAATCTGAGCCCAGCTTGGGCTACATGAGATTCTCGCAGCTACCCCCACCCAAAAGAAAACTCTGAAATAAAAAATGGGAAAGCCTGATCAGAAATATGTCAAAGACCCAAAGCCTTTGAGAATTGAAAAAAAAGGCAGAGAATTACATATTTGAAAAAAAATTAAATAAGTAATGCTCGATTACATATTACTAACAAGTGAAAATAACTAGAACTATTGTACAAATTTCTTCAAAACAAAATTTGCAAAATTAAAGACCAACCTATCTGAATAGAACAATAGACAACAATGGAAATATAGTTTACACATATCTTTGTTTTTAATTAAAATATGAAGGAAGGCTAATAATAACTTATAGCCATAATAAAAGTTGTGAAAGTTAAAATGTATATTTTGTGTTAAAATTCTCTGCTTTGCTAAAATTCTTGAGAGAAAGGATAATGGATTTAGTGGATCCTTTTTGTTTACCAAAGCAAAAGTGGCCAAGTCATCGTTATCATTAAGAAATCATCAGACAGAAGCATTTTCTTTCCCGTAGTAGCATTTTGTCCCCAAAGGGGAGATTAAGGTAGCTGTAATCATATGAAATCAGTATTCTGATATCTTGATTCTTATAAGAAATAGAAATGAAGTGTTTCTAATTTTCTTTTGCACATATATATGAATGAAGAGCATATGATAACATTTAATATGTGAATTAATTTTTCTCAGTGTTCAGTTGATGAAAGCAATGTTGTAATACTAAGAAATACTGGTAGTATAAGATGGTGTTTTAAGCATAAGTGATGAAATGTCAGGTGGAAGTTACATTAAGTTTGGCACACATCATTAAACAGTGTCTGATGGGAGCAGATGTTCAATTTTTCACAGTGAGGAGGTGGTTCAGGATATTCTATTGTAACATAACATGATGAAATAGCATAATTTGCCACAGAAGTAAAATATTCCATCCACCCTGAGTGTAGCAGTTGGTATCTGTTTGTGAAGCATGTTGATAAATTCTGTTTTATGTCTGTGGAACCCAAAGATGTTTCTGAAGATCTGAAATACCCCTTGTCTATATTTTCATTATCCACATTATGCTGTTGTGGTACCATAGGTCAGTATAATTTTTAATAATCTAATAATTTATTAAATTATAACATTTATTTCCTTATAGTTTGTACTTTATGCTTTACTACTCCCTCATTCTACCCAATAGCTTTGCTACAAAGTTGCTAAATATGAGTAGAAAATGTCATTAAGATTTAACTCCTTGGGCTGGAGAGATGGCTTAGTGGTTAAGCACTTGCCTGTGAAGCCTAAGGACCCTGGTTCGAGGCTTGGTTCCCCAGGTCCCACGTTAGCCAGATGCACAAGGGGGCGCACGCGTCTGGAGTTCGTTTGCAGAGGCTGGAAGCCCTGGTGCGCCCATTCTCTCTCTCTCCCTCTATCTGTCTTTCTCTCTGTGTCTGTAGCTCTCAAATAAATAAATAAATAATTTAAATAAAAAAAAAAGATTTAACTCCTTTAAACATTTTGTCTTTTGCACATATATTTATATCAGTGCTCTGGTCAGATATTTTGGAAGATAGATATCATTAGTCATCATTTCATTGTCAATATCTTGAAAATTTTCCAGCACTTGAAGCAATGGTGGATATAAATTTGGCTTTCTTGATTTCTCAAAAATTAATAATGAACAAAAACAAAACTAAAAAAATAAACCCTAATCCTTCAGCACAGCACAAGCCCAAGATTCAAATCCTGAACTAACATTAAGTTAATGCTATATTCCATGCTCCTAGCTATAAGTTTTTCATTGTATATCACAGAGACTGGTATGTTATAATTTTATTTTCATTTAATTCTCAGAATTTTAACATCTCCCTCATAATTTTTTCATTGTATTTTGCTTTTATTCATTCCTCTTTCTCCCTGCCTTCTTCATTCTCCTACCCTCTCCCCCTCCCATAATTATTTAGTTGGTGACCCTCTGATAATTAAAACATGTCAAATTTCCATGCATTTGTATGGGTGGAAGGATCCTCTTGCTATTAATTTCTAACTTTACTCCATCGTGGTCTGATAAAAATTTAAGAACTTATCTCAATTTTCATTCATTTGTTGAAATTTGCTTTTTGTGTTGGCATATCTGCTTTGGAAAAAAATCCACTGGCTGATAAAAAGATTATGTCTTATAGGAGTTGGGTGGAATATTCTGTAGATAAATGTTAAAGCTCATTTGATCTATACTGTCATTTACTTCTCATGTTCATTAATTTTTTTATTTGGTCTAAATAAACTCTGTATTGGTTAAAATGTTTTACTTAAGCTATCTAGTACTAATGGTCTGAGAGCTATTTGAGCCTTTATGTCTGTTTTATGAGATTAAATGTGTCATTACATAGTGTACATATATATGAATAAAATGTATACTAAAAATAAGACTGGGCATAGTGGGGCATACCTTTAATACAAGCACTTGAAAACCAGAGGTCGGATGATTGCTGTGAGTTTAAAACTGGCTTGAACATGCCAAAGAGGTGGCAGAAAGAAGGTGAAAGCCAAAGAAAGGGCAGGACTCCTTGCAATATGTGCCTCCAGACACAAAATGGCCTGGCTATCCATGACCTCACAGTGCCTGACACTACCTACACAAGGCCATCATAATAGGAGGAAAAGATCATGACATCAAAATAAAAGAGAGACTGATTGAGAGGGGATATGATGGAGAGTGGAGTTTCAAAGGGGAAAGTGGTGGGGGGGAGGGAATTACCATGGGATATTGTTTACAATTATGGAAGCTGATATATATATGTATATTGGCCTGAGACTACAGAGTGAATTACTACAGGTCAGCCTGGGATATAGAGAGACCTACCTCAAAAAAAATTACAAAAGATCAAGAAATACCATTGATACTTTTAGAGAATAAACAAGAATGTTAAACCCTTATCCAAAAGGAATGAGAGGAGGACCCAGATTTATAAAATTGGAGGTAAAAGATGATGTCACAACAAATAACACTGAAATCCAGAGGAACATTAGGAACTATCTTAAAAGGTTTTGCTCCAATAAGTTAAAAAAGCAAGAGGAAGTAGATACATTTCTGGATATTGGACCTTCTGAAATTGAGCACAGATATAAAAATCCTAAGCAGATTGATAATGACCAATAAGACTGATGAAGTAATAAAAAGATTCCCCAAAAAGAAAAGTCTGAGTCAATAAAGGATTCACTATAGAATTCTACCACATCTTTGAATAATAATTAACACGAGTTTTTCCTCAAATTATTCCATGATATTAAAATGTTAGAACACTTATAAACTTATTCTATGAAGTCAATATTACCCTAATACCAAAATTTGATAAGGACATGTCATCAACTCAAAAGTAAATTATAAATCATTATCTTTAATGAACATAGATGCTAAAATTCTTTTTTTTTTTTTTGTTTTTTGTTTTTAGTTTTTTGAGGTAGGGTCTCATTGTAGCTCAGGCTGACCTGGAATTCATTACGGAACCTCAGGGTGGCCTTGAACTCATAGCAATCCTCCTACCTTTGCCTCCTGAGTGCTGGGATTAAAAGCATGCACCACCACACCCAGCTAAAATTCTTAATAAAAATACTTGTGAACCACATATAACAACATACTAAAAGGAACACATCATAATCCATTTGGTTTCATTCTGGAAATACAGGGATGGTTCAAAACATGCAACCCCCCCCCAAAAGAAAAGTAACACAGAGCATAAATAGATTCAAATACAAAACACCTGTAATCATTTCAATAGGTACAGATAAAGTCATTGACATAGGTAACCATCATTTCAATATAAAGATCCTAAAGAAAATAGGAATAAAAATATACCTCAAAATAACACAAATCGGGGCTGGAGAGATGGCTTAGTGGTTAAGCGCTTGCCTGTGAAGCCTAAGGACCCCGGTTCGAGGCTCGGTTCCCCAGGTCCCACGTTAGCCAGATGCACAAGGGGGAGCACGCGTTTGGAGTTCGTTTGCAGGGGCTGGAAGCCCTGGCGTGCCCATTCTCTCTCTCTCCCTCTACCTGTCTTTCTCTCTGTGTCTGTCGCTCTCAAATAAATAAAAATAAAAATAAAAAAATAATACAAATCACATATAATAAGCCTATAGCCAAAATTATACTCACCGGGGGAAAAGTTAAAGCATTCACTCTAAAATCAGAAAGGAAAAAAGGGTATCCTTCTGTCACCATTGTTACTCAGAATAAGGCTCGATAAGAGAAAAAAAAAATTAAATACATAGAAAGAAGAAAGGAAAAATTCAAATTATGTTCATTTGAAGGTAATATGACAATCCTTAAAAGATCCTAACAATTCCATTAAAGACTCTTTGATCTCATAAACATTTTTTGGCAATGTAGCATGGAACAAATCAACATAAAATCTTTCCAATACAACAACAATGAAGTAAAACTAGGAAAATCTGACTCTCAATAGTGCCACAAACAAAGTACCTAGAAATAAACTCAGCTGTAAATATGAAAGCCCTCTACATTAGAAATTATACATACTGAAGAAATAAAGCAAAGAAGACATTAGATGGTAGAATACATCTCATATTTATGAACCGACAAATCAACCTTGTGAAAATGGGCATAAAGCATTCTATACATTTGATAAAATCCCCTTCAAAATTTTAATTATAATTTCTCTGAGCCATGTTGGGTTCATTTTTGGTCTGCTTCAGTGCTGAGTTTCTCACAGAAATAGAAACGAAAATCCTAAAATTCATATGGAATCAATAAAGACCCTGATAATAAAAGCAATCTTGAGAAACAACAACAACAACAAAAAAAACAGTGCTGAAAGTTTGGTAATACCCAACCCTATGTATCTGCTTTTACATAAAACTAGATGGAATGGAGGATCCAGAAATAATCATACACACATAAATAAATCTGATTTTCAACAAAATGCCAAATACGTATGTTGGAGACAAACAACTTCAAAATGACAGTGAAAAAAACTGAATAGCCACGGGTAAATGAGTGAAACTATGGATATATGGACATATATAAGACATATAGGTATATGTCTTACCCTGTATACAATTTAAAATGGATTTCAACTACTTTCACATAGATTAAAAACATTGATTTAATACCTGAAACTTTGAAATGACTGAACAAAAACATAGAGAAAACATTTCAAAATGAAGATTTAAGCAATGAATTTCTAAACTGGGCTCCAATAGCTCAGGAAACAGCAACAAAAATTTACAAATGAGTTTGCAGTAAAATAAACAGTTTTTGCACCACAGAATCAACAACCAAATGAGCAGACAGCCTACAGAATTGGAGAGAACTCTTCCAGCTGTTCATATGACAGGGAATCAATACCTAGAATACATAAAGAACTCAAAAATAAACAACCCAAGAAGTAATAATCCAACCAACATGTAGACAAATGAACTGCAAAGACACTTTTCAAATGAACAAAAACAAGAGGCTTGTATACTTTAAATGTAAATGGTCCCATAGCCTTAAGTATTTAGATTAAGCTTCCTGCTTAGTCCCCAGCTGGCAGAACCCTGCAGGGGAAGGAGGAGGTGTGTCCTTAGGAGGGGTAGATCTTGAGTCTAGCTTACTGTGTGTTTATAGAGCCAGCCAATCCTTGTTATTCTTGCTCTGCTGTGATGTGTGAACTGGTGGGTTTCCTCTACCTCGATGAAGCTTCCTGGGGAATATGAAAGCCTGAAACAAATCCATTCATCCCATAATTTGCTTTGGGTTGGATGTTTTGTTTAAGCAATGAGAAGGTAACTATAACATTAAAATTTGGGACTCAGAGTTGGGTTGTTGTTGAGATGAATCTGACCTTATTTATTTATTTATTTATTTATTTTTGCTCTTTTGGAATGTTTGTGGGAGAAATATGGGAAGATTTGGTACTTTGGACTAGAGAAACCTTGCAGTACTATGAGCAGAGATTGATGGGCTGTTCTTGTGAGAGCTTGAAAATCATAAAATGTAGACAGACTTATTGACTATGAAAGCTTGCATTTTAAAGTTTCAAAGGGGAAGGGATGAGTTTTGTTGGAATTGGGCTACTGGCAGAAAGGCTGGCTGTATTCTGCCCGTATTTTGCAGATTTGAGCGAAGTTGAATTTAAAAGTAATGGACTAGTGTTCTTGGCAGAAATATGAACAGAAAGATGAAAAAATACAAAGTTGACACACAAAGCAATTGAAGAAAGTTTGAAGTCATAAGCACAGAGACTGATTTTAGGATTTTAGGTGACTTAAGCTACAATTGTGAACAGATTACTACCATTAAAAGTGGGCCAACTGCTCTGCATTGAAAGCAATGGGAAAGAGGTCCTGGGGGTGAAACTCAGCCCATTGAAGGCACAAGATATTAAAAATGAAAATTTTCTTTGAAAGAAGAGATCTTGGAAGAAGAATAATGCTGAAGGAGTATTCTGCTCTTCAATGTCAAGCTTTATTCTCCCCTGGATTTAAATATCTGGTTATGCAGCCTACCTGGTGCTGGTTTTGGAAGCATGGGAAAGGCAGGAAAGAGGGTCTTGAAGTGTGCTTGATTCTAGGAGCTGCTGAAAAAAGGCAGTGTGAAGCAGGGTAGTGATCCCTTCATGGAGGCCCTGTCAGGCTGTTTTACAAAGCTATGAAGATGAAGTGTGGTTTGCAATGGAGACCTCAGGAGTTTTGAGATGCCAAGACTATAATGTGTCTGCCAAGGAGTACTGCTAGTTCTGGCTTAGGTGGATATTCCTGGAGAGCAAGTAACAAAGAGCAGGAGCAAAACGTTGCTATAGTCTTTGGAGCCAAAGGACATCATGGGTCCCAGCTGCCAGATATGGCACTGCAGATGTTTTATGTTTTCCTGCTGGGTTCTAATCTTGCACTGGTATAGTTTCTCCTTGTTATGCCTTTGTTTTTGCAATGGTAGTGTTTGCTGTGTGCCATTATGTGTTAGAAGTATAGAACTAGTTATTTTGATTTTATAGGGCTCACATTTAAGAGACTGTCCTGACTTGCAGATGAGACTTTGGAATTTTGTTTTTGTTTTTGTTTTTTTGAGGGAAGGTAGGGTTTCACTCTAGTCCAGGCTGACCTGGAATTCATTATGGAGTCTCAGGGTGGTCTTGAACTCATGGTGATCCTCCTACCTCTGCCTCCCAGGCACTGAGATTAAAGGTGTGTGTCACCATACCCAGCTGGACTTTGTACTTTCAGATAGTGTTTGTATTGATAAAGACATTGGGAACTTTTGGGCTGGAGAGATGGCTTAGTGGTCAAGGTATTTGCCTGCAAAGCCAAAGGACCTCAGTTCAATTCCCCAGGACCCACGTAAGCCAGCTGCACAAGGGGGCTCACGCGTCTGGAGTTCGTTTGCAGTGGCTGAAGGCCCTGGCGCGCCCATTCTCTCTCTCTCCCTGTCCCCCTGTGTCTTTCTCTCTCTCAAATAAATAAATAATAAAATATTTTTAAAAAGACATTGGGAACTTTTAAAGTTGAACTGCATACATTTTGCATTGTGAGATGATTGTAAGTCTATGAGGATCAGGGGCAGAATATGGTGGTTTGAATGTAAATGTTCTTCCTAGTCTCAGGTACTTTTGATTAAGCTTCTTACCTAGTCCCCAGCAGGTAAAACCCTGTTGGAGGATTGTGTTCCTGGGATCTTCAGTCTAAACTACTGTGTGTTCATGGCCAACTGGCTGTTTTCTCTCCGTTGTGGATGTATGATGTGAGCAGGTGGATTTTCTCCGCTATTATAAAACTTTCTCTTGAAACTCTTAGCCTGAAATAAACCCTTTTCTCCCATAAACTGCTTTTGGTTAGGTATTTTGTCCCAGCAATGAGAAGCCATCTTCAACATAGCTTATAAACAAATATGTGAAAAAAATGTTCAGCATGTTTAGTCACCAGGGAAATGTAAATGAAAATTACCCTCAGACTGCAACTCACCCCATTCAGAAACAAAACAACAGATGTTGGTGAAGAAAGGGGCCAAGAAAATTCTTTTACATAGCAGATTGTAATGCAAACTAACCTAATAGCCACTATAAAAGTCACTAGGAAGACTTCTCAAAACTAAAAGTTGGTAGCTCACTTGTAGAGTATCTGAGTTCAATTTCCAGTACTGAAAAAAACCAGCGATCATATCCAACTATTCCACTGCTGAATATATACCAGAAAGAATTAAAGTCAGCACATAATAGAGACATCTGTATACCTAGGTTTATCATGGTATAATCTACAAGTCAAGTCATAGAATCAACACAAGTGCCCAGAGATGTATTAATGGATAAGCAGGATGTTGTATATACACACGATGGAGTTTTATTCAGCCATCAATAAGAATTAAATAATGTCATTTAGAGGAAAAAGGATGAAACTATGTAAGAAAGTGGTGAATGTGGGAGTGGCAAGAGAGTGAAATGAGAATACCATATATATAGTAACACACACACACACACACACACACACACACACACACACACATATAATTTAAATATATATATTTCATTCCAGGCCAGCCTGGGCTAGATCAAGACCCTACTTTGAAAAAACAAATAAATAAATAAATAAATAAAATAAAATTAAAAATTAATTCCAAGCTTAAACCTTTAGAAAAAAAAAACTCCAATGTGAATCAAGAAAGCAAAAGGACAGACAACAACATGATGAACATGGAATTGGTGAGGAAGATAATAAATGAGAATCAGATATAGTTAGTAAAACTAGAAATTTGAAAATGTTAATAAAATAGACTAGCCTATCAATAACATAGTGTAAACAAAGGCAGAAAATCACAACGGTATAAAGTTAGAAATGACAAGTGGGAAAGGACTATTGAAAAATTTTAAATACAATTGTGGAATTCTTAGAAAACACTTTTAAAGATGCAGATTAAATGGTTGCTTGTGGAGGTACAATCTACCAAAGTTGACCAATTAAAGAAAAAATTGAGGAAGTTATTAAGAAATTGAAGCACAAAAATATGTCTAGAAAGGAATTCACCCGAGACTTTTAACAATCTTCAGAAAGAACAGATGGATTCTGAGTTATTCCAAAGCACATAAAATGAAGGAAGATTATCCGGTGCTTTCTTTTTGTTTTGAGACTTGCCTACATTGACCTTGAACTATGTAATGCATCTAGGCCTTGAACTTTCAATCATCCTGCCTCAGTCTCTTGCACAGCTGTGTTTACAGGTCTGCACCATCAGGCCCCTCTTAAGCACAGTATGTCGAACAGAAGGTAGAACCTCTCTAAAAACCATTTACAACCTAGTGGTGCTTATTTCACGAAGGCGAGGTTGGTTCAATATTTGAGAATATAGCAGCCTATTACATCTAAGAAAAAAGTGTAACTTTTCTCTAACTCTAAAATCACATTAAGACAAAATATTTAAAATATGGAAGATGAAGTAACCAATGCCCATATTGTTGAATGGGTCCCGTGCCTTTACCAAACTTTTTAGTGGTGTACTCAACCTCTATGCCTTCTCTTTCTCTTCCAGAAGCATTTTGGATTTTTTTTTTAAATGCAGATTGTTAGTGAAACTGTTTTCCTGTGACTAAATTCTGTCCCTTAAGAGATATGGACGTGGGCTGGAGAGATGGCTTAGCGGTTAAACGCTTGCCTGTGAAGGCTAAGGACCCCGGTTCGAGGCTCAGTTCCCCAGGTCCCACGTTAGCCAGATGCACAAGGCGGTGCACGCGTCTGGAGTTCGTTTGCAGAGGCTGGAAGCCCTGGCGTGCCCATTCTCTCTCTCTCTCCATCTGTCCTTCTCTCTGTGTCTGTCACTCTCAAATAAATAAATAAAGAAAAAAAAAAAAGAGATATGGACGTTTCCAGGTAAGTTTATGGGGAAATTTCATAGGGCTGCATTATATTCAGTAGGGGAAAGTCTGAGAGTGATGATGAAAAAAACAGAAAAAAATAAAACAAAAACAAAGAGCTTCACTCCTTGGTGAAGTCATTGAGTCCTTATGTCAGGCCATCATGGCCACTTTCTGGAATTTTTCTAAAGAATTACATTACTTTTATTTATTTATTAATTTGAGTGTGTGGGAGAAGATAGGTCCACCAGGGCTCCTAGTTACTGCAAACGAACTCCAGATCTGTGCACCACCTTGTTCATCTGGCTTACGTGGGCACTGGGGAATCAAACCTGTGTCCTTAGACTTCTCGGGCAAGTGCCTTCACTGTTAAGCCATCTCTCCAGTCCACCTTTCTGGAAATTTTACATGATGTAATTTCCTTTTCTAGGGTGGGTTTTAATTTGTGTTGTTGTGTTTTTAGTTTCCCAAACAATGTAAAATTCAAAATAGTTGTTACAAGGATCCAGACTACCTCTCAAAGTACATATCTGAATCAGGCAAGGTGGCCCTCGTATAATTGCAGCACTCAGGGATCAGAGGCAAGAGAAGCAGTGAAAATCCTGGTTTACATAACAAGTTTATGTTGAGAATCACTGCTGTGCCTGGGGAAAATGAGCATAATATAATAAGGTTAGATAATGCTTTCATTGTCCACTGCTATATTACTTTGACACTATATGCTGAGAAATACTATTCAAAAAGTAGAATATAGCAGTACTAATCAATTGTTATTTCTAGTTCACAAGGACCTCTAATCCTGCTTAATGATAGAAAGTTAATAAATAAAACCCACTTTCAACATGCTAACAGTGTTAATAAACAGTTGTAATTAAATTCAGTTCTATTGATTAAGTAGGGAAATTTTCATAAGAGGAGTTAGTATTTGAGTAAGTCCTGGTTCAAAAGATAATCGTGGATCTTTGGAAGTGCTGTTGGGGGCCATTATTGGCAAGACAAGTGGCGTGTACCAATGTATAGAAGTTGTGAAGAAAGCAACATTTAAGACCAATAGGCAGCCTATTCTGTTAAAATAGAATATGTTTGGGCTGGAGAGATGGCTTAGTGATTAAGCGCTTGCCTGTGAAGCCTGAGAACCCCGGTTCAAGGCTCGATTCCCCAGGACCCACGTTAGCCAGATGCACAAGGGGGTGCACGCGTCTGGAGTTTGTTTGCAGTGGCTGGAGTCCCTGGCATGCCCATTCTCTTTCTCCCTCTGTCTATCTGCCTCTTTCTCTCTATGTCTGTCACTCTCAAATAAATAAATTTAAATAGAATATGCTTAATATATGTTCTTTAGCATGGGAAAGTGTGATGGAGATAAGATTTTTGACTTATGAAATATGGAAGATGAGATAAAAATGATTAGAATTTGTCAGGATAATAAATTTAATAATTTTGTTTGTAGCTGGAGAAGAAAAAAAAATGAGAAAAACATGCTTAAGGGATACTTTTAAGGAAAATGTACATGCCTTAGTACTTTTATCAGATTTGAGCACGCATTATACATTATTGAAAGTTTTTAGTGTAAGTGCTTGTGAAAATAGTGGTGTCACTAGTAGGCATTGATCAGTTGGAATGTAGATTCTCTCTTGGAGAGAGACTAAGGGAGCTGAGAGGGGAGGGAGAAAAGGGAAACTCTACAGTGTTCAGACTCTGGCAGTTGCAGAAATGGCTAGCACTCACTTGGAAATATCACAGCTGTGGCTAGTTGAGAGGTCAGACTGGCAAACACAGATTTGGGTGTCTTCGGAGTGGAAGTCATAGTAGTTGATGGTACATAAATGGCTGTGCAAAATATGGAGCACTAAGTACCAAGTAAACACTGGGCAACTGTGCTTCCTAAGAAAAGAATGGCAAATAATGAAAACTTTGAGGGGAGAACACAGACATAGAAGCCATAAACTATCAGGGGACACAATTTTCTTCTAGCCCTGGAATATAACAGTCTCACTGATTGACACCCCTGAAGTGGAATTTCATGCTGTATGTATTTATACAGAAAACTAGGTAGCACCAAACACAAGTCCAAACTGGAAGTCATATATCTATTTTTCTTTGTAGATTTGGTAAGAGATGTAGAAGTTTAATTTTTCTCAATTTATATCATGCTTAGCATTCATGAAACCCAAGATATTTCTTAAATTTATGAGAACAAAGAGGAGTTCTGTGTCAAACATATGTTCAGACATTTCTTTTGAACAATACATATGTTGTATTCACATAAATGTTATTGAATTTGAGGAAAATTTTAGAGTTTACCCTATTATTAATAAGAACATTAATTTTGCCTTTGAAACATAATGCTGGTTTTCTTGGGGTGCTTTGTGACTAGTTCTTGATTAGTGCACACTTCTGGAAATATGATTCCTCTACGGAAGCTTTTATGTAGATATGGTGGGGGTTGATGCAGTCAGACTTAATGGTTTTGGAAATTCTGACTTGGAGTAGATCAGCATTGTGAGCTATTCATTTGGATTGATAGGTCATTTAGTCTCACAATAGTATAAAATTTCAGTTGAAATAAATTGATATTTTCACATTCCTAAGCAGCATAGTTCCTTGTTTCTGTCCTAAAATAGCAATGACATTAATAAAGCATCTGATCTGTCCTCATTGTGACATTATTTATAGGCATGCTATTTTGCTTCTTATTGAGCTTTTAGTTTGCTTTTCTAATAAAATTTGTAGCAGCCATTTAGGTTGACTATAATTACTGTTTAGGGGAATTCGACAATGAAATAAATATTGCTGAAAAGAAAGGACTTTTGATTCAGACAGGTCTGTGATTGCTCTTTATTTATGATCAGCCTGTTTTGGTAAAAATACACTTAGAATCTCTAAGCTATTGTTTTTTTTATTATAAAATAGGAAAACCAAAACTTCCCTCAGGAGCTCAAAATAAAATCATACATTTAATGCTTCCATTTTTTGAAAGAAATGAGCATTGCATGATGTATATTTATGAAGATATTTATATGATACTTAGATATACTCTGTCATTAGCACACCATCAAGTGCCAGTGCCTACCATCTTTGAATAGTTATATCAATAATTTAGTCACAGTTATACCACCTCAAAGTTCAAAAACATATAATTTTTACATCTTCAACTACTCTCCAGCTAGCAAAACATTCTGGAGATTAAGATGCAAAGAAATGGAAGTTGTATAATACTGTTTTCACAAAATATTGATGACATTACTTCTGAATCAGGAGAAATTCAGTTGGTACCAGCCATGACATCTGAATTATAGACAGATTTTAGTTTTAATAATGTTAATTTTGAGCTTAAACAAATTAACCTAAAACAGTGGTTTTGAAAGTTGCTCCCTTGGGCCCTTGATTCTTTTCCTGTGATATCTGCATGGATGGTAGGAACAAGATAGGCCAACTTGGAGACCACTGCCAATCTGCTTTATTATTGAGCTTTCTCATTAGAATCCAATGAAAGAAAATCAATAAACACATTTTTTTACACCTGTGAAACAAAGTTAAAATAATTTACATAGCAATTCTTTCCAATAATTTTGCTATCATGTTGGTTATAGGTGAGGTTTTGATAGATTTTTCCCTCTGTACTTTAAGTGATATTTTCTATGGTTCTTTGCATACTTAGCAGAGTAGCATTAATTTAAGGTCTACAAAAATTTCCAACAATGAGTTATTCAACAATGACCTGATTTTCAGATTTAGAACTCCCATTTACTTTAAAAATGCATTCTTTTTTTCTCCAATTTAAGTCATTTTAAATTTTGAGCTATAAATCTGGGGCTTGACTATAATTTTTTAAATGAATTTAGGAATTTGTCTTGTATTTTCCTTCATAGGTTTTGACTACTCATTTTTGTCTAATGTACCTTTCCCCCTCTAATTTCTAGTTTAATTATATTTTAAAAAGTTCTTTATTTGTGTGTTTGTGTGTGCGTGTGTGTGTGTGTGTGTGTATGTATACACACACAATTGCACATGTGTACAAGTGCCAGGGTCTCCAATGCCACGTTTGTATGACTTTGTGTATCTGGCTTTACATGGGTGCTGGGGAATAGAATCTGGGTCTGCAGGAATGGTAAGCAAATACTTTTAACCACTGAGCCATCTCCCAGCCCTGAGTTTAACTGTATTTTTATAAGCCACACAGCGAATCTTAATTCTTTAGGAACCTCTTGAAATCTGAGGTTTTATTATAGACTACTACTAACTACTATAAATGCTTCGTGGATGTTTAAAGGACTTATTCTGTAGCAGAATACAATAATCATCACATGTATATTGAATCAACCTTAATAGTTAAAGTTTTTCAAACCTTCTGTCCTTCTTTGCATTTTTTCTCATGTTTTCTGAAGAACTAAGGGTAAAATATTGAAGCACAGGTTACAGAAAACTACCCTCATAAATGTCTCATTTATCTGTACATTTATCCATACAGTATTATTTGAAAATGTTTATTTATTTGCAAGCAGAGAGAGATAGAGAGAAGTTAGAGAGAATGGGCATACCACGGCTTCTAGCCACTGCAAATGAACTCCAGATGCATGTGCCACTTTGTGTATCTGGCTTTACGTGGGTACTGGGGAATTAAACCCAGGCATATTCAGCTTGGCAGGCAAGTGCCTTATTGCTGAGCCCTCGGTATTATTTTCTCAAAGTATGAGTTTCACATTATCAGCTAAAAATAAAAATTTAAGTAAAAACTTAAATAAAATAAAATTAATCACCAGATTTTAAAATACAGAGATCCTATGTGACATTTACATTTCTGAGTTTCTGTGAAAACTTAGACCATCTGCTAAGCTCACATCTTCAATTGCCACAAGGAAATGCTTCACTGGCTCTGGGCATGCTTGCCCTCCTGTGATGGCATGTGCGCGTTCCGTTTGACTAGGGCCTGCCTTATCATCTCCGACTGGATGAGGTCTTCCACCTTGAATGCAAGTGCCATTTACCTTTGTAATTATTCTGTTACTTGTGGGAGAGTAGGAGGCATTGGCTAAAATAGATAATCACCAAAAGTGTTAAACAAGCCATAGATGGAAAAGCTCACAAACTACAACCTGTAGATTCAGAGACAATATCTATAACCTATTCATCAGACTAGGGCTTTCAGAAAGTTTAAATAACTAAAAAAATTCCCAAACTAAATAACCTGATCATAAGATCAATGACCTGAGCAGACATTCCTTAAAAGGAGATGTACAAATGGTCAAACAATATATGAAAATAATGTGCAAAAACCTAATTATCAAGGAAATGCAAGTCAAAACCACCGTGAGACACCATCATAACCTTGTTAGAATGCCTATGATAAAAGGATACAAATTTAAGAAATGCTGGTGAGTTGGCTGTGAAATGTGAACACTAACATATTGTTGGTGGTGATGTGAGTTAACATAGCAGTTTTGGAAAATAACATGGGGTTTCCTAAAAAGAAAAAAACAATAAACAAAACCAGCAAACAAATAAATGAATAGATCTAGAGAAAGAACTGGTATATAGTAAAACAATCTTATTAAGAGGTGTTATATAGTCACTTTTTTTTTTGAAGATGTGATAAAGCACTTAACAAAAAACCCTAAAGGGATGGAGAGATGGGTTAGTGGTTAAGGCCTGCGAAGCTCAAGGATTCATGTTCAACTCTCAAGGTCCTGCATAAGCCAGATGTACAGTGATGCAAACGCACAAGGTGTGCATGTGTCTGGAGTTTGATTGCAGTGGCTAGAGAACCTGACAAGCCAATTCTCTCTCCCTCACAAAACAGCACAATTTTAAATTGCTTTCTTGTGGCCGTGACAAAATGCCCCACCAGAAGCAGCTTAGGGAAAGAGTTATTTATGCTTAAGGTCCACAGAGCAGAGTCCATTATGGTTGTGGTAGAAAAGTATGACAGGAGCAGAAACCTGGTGTCACATCAACAGGAAGGAAGTGGAGGTAGATAGGTAGGTAGGTAGATAGATTATAGATAGATAGATGATAAAGATAGATGATAGGTAGATAGATGTTAGATACAGATAGATGGTAGATCAATGATAGATAGATAGATGATGGAGAGACAGATGATGATGATATATAGATGATTGATGATAGATAGATAGATAGATAGATAGATACATAGATACATAGATAGATAGATTAGATAGATAGATAGATAGATAGATAGATAGATAGATAGATAGATAGATAGATTAGATAGATATATAGGTAGATGATAGAGGATAGATGATGGAAAGAACAACAAGCAGGGTCAGGTAGTAATACCTCAAGATTGCCACCCCCACACCCAGTGACCTACTTCCTCCAGCAAGGCTCCACCTTCTAAGTGTTCCACGACCTTATTCACCAGCAACACCAGCTGAGGATTAAGTAGTCAAGCACCTGGAGCTGTAGAGGACATTTTCCTTATAAACCTCCACAATAAACGTTGGCTATAGAAAGAATGTAACTTTTCATTTGTAGCAACGTGGGGGAAACTGAAGAACATTACATAAGGTCAAATAAGTAAGGCACAGAAAAACAACCACCAAATGTTCTCATTTGTATGTTGGAACTACTAGGCTTTGTAGATATGCCAGAAGTAGAGAATAGAGCAGTAGTTTCCAGGAACTTGGAAAAATATGGGGGGTAGGGATGAAGAGAAGAATGGCTAATGGGTACAGAGTTGCAATTGTTCTGTGGAACATTAGGACAATTATGGTAGGTGAGAGTTTATTGTATACTTCAGTATAGCTACAAGAGGAGTTTCTAGTCTTCCTGACACAAAGAAATGATGACTATTTGAGGTGGTGGATATGCCAATTATCATAATGTGATCATTATATGCGATAATATACATGTATAGAAATACAAATATAGACAATTATACATCAAATAAAATTGAAAATCTTTATGCAGGTTGAGGAAGCTTTGTGTTTAAGGACTCAAAACATCTTATTTCCCTTTACTTATCCATTGACATTACATTTTTGTCCAGTATTGGGATGTAAGCTTTTAGTGAGTATGACAATGTCTTTCTGCAATTTTTTTAAAAAGTTTTTATTTATTTATTTGAGAGCGACAGAGAGAAAGAGGCAGACAGAGAGAGAGAATGGGCACACCAGGGCTTCCAGCCACTGCAAATGAACTCCAGATGCGTGTGCCCCCTTGTGCATCTGGCTAACATGGGTCCTGGGAAATCGAGCCTTGAACTGAGGTCCTTAGGCTTCACAGGCAAGTGCTTAACTGCTAAACCATCTCTCCAGCCCTGCAATTTTTTTTTCATAAATTTTTCCAGCTTTATTGAGGTATAACATACAGTAAGCTGGTCCACATAATGAGTTCAATTTACTGACACAAATATCTGTTACGCTACCCATGGAAGCATGTAGAAACAAGAACTTATTGAAGAGATAGAACATTTTCAATATTACCAAAAGTCTCCTTGGGTCCTTTTTCAGTCCACCTCTCCTTTATCCTCATTCTAGGGTTAGCACTTACCTGTTTTCTGTCACTTTAGATTACTTTTCACTTTTAAGACTTAAACACAAATGAGATCTTATAGAATGCGCTCTTTTTATCCCAGCTTTATTCATATAGCACATTGATTTGAGGATTCGGTCACATATTTGCTTGTATGGTATTGTTTTCCTTTTTATTACTGAACATTATTACATTGATGTACCACACATTTTATAAATGATTTGAAGTATGTATTTTGCATTTTGTAATCTCTTAATTGTTATTATTAGTTGTTCTCATTGGGGTCCTCTGTTATGGAATTGATAGTTCTTGTGTGAGATATATTAGCATGGTTTTCTTTGTTACTCATTTGTTGTCAGGCCTTTGTGGAGCACCTATGTTAAGTGATTATTTAGAACAGTGCTCGGTAACTTTTTTTGTGCTCACTTGTTTTTATACTGCTTTGTGCTTTTTGATATTTAGACTTGGAGGTACTTGGTATAGAGATGAGTCACTGGCAGTATGAGTGGGGAAGAGAGAGGATGCAAGGAAGAAGTTATGTGCCTAATTGTACTTAGAGCAGCAGCCTGGGGTGGCGACCAGAGAAGGCATGGGGGGAGCTGTGTGCCAAATCTCACTCATTGCAGTTGACCAGGGTAGGGAATGAAGAAGATGCTAGAAAGAAACATCATGCCCCAACTTACTAACAGTGGTGACCCCGGTCAGGGGAATGGAGAGGGTGCTAAAAAGAAGTTGCATTCACAAACCCACTGATGGTGGTGGTCCTAAGGGGGGAGGATGGCAAGAGAAAGCTGTGTGCCTAAAGTCTCTAATACTGGCTTCTCTGTGTGGGGAAAACAGAGGATCAACCTTCCTTTTCATAACCTGTACTTTTAGCTTGGGTAATTGCTTCTGACTTATTGTTAAGTATCCTTAAATAATTACTTTAAGCACATCATTTACTCTTCTGTTTTTCATATTGAGAGTACTTTTATTAAGTAGAAACTACGTGTGGAAACATCATATGTTGATGCCATCATTTCCCTCCTCCCTGCCCACACTCCACTGAGGACCCTCCTTAGTGGGATTGCTGGTACTCACCATGTAGCTGTTGGTTGTGGAATTGTGAGAGCAGCAGTCAGTCATGGTGGAGAGGGCTATGTCTATGAATATTCCCTACCACCCTGTGGCTCTTACACTCTTGCCAGACCCTCTTCTGAAAACTTCCCTCAACCTTGATGAGTAAGTACACTTTATTTAATTCTACTTTAGTGTTACCAGCAGTTTCTGGATTTATGCCTTGGTTCATTTTGAGTATCCTCAGTGTCTGTCTGCATCACCAACTGGAACAGCTTGAGTTACAGGCATACCTGACAGACAACTGGAGGAATAGACAAAAAGGAATGGAAGGATTTGGGGGGGGGGCTGGGGAACAGGAGGGAGGAGATATGCACAAAACCAAATATAAAATGAATTTGTGCCACAGAAACCATAATCTCCAGGATAGCAGACTAAAGCTATAACCCTCAATGAAAGCGTGGAGGGATCATCTGGTAAGAAGGGCCCTGAAGAGGGTGGGATGAACCATAACCCTAAAACATTTGGCTCTGTACATCCCAGTACCAGAAATTGGTTATTATCCACGTTGAGCTGTTGATCAGAGAGACCTACCAGGTCCCCAGAACAAGACAGGCTTCTGACAAAGTGCTGCCTGAGGTAAAAGGTAAGGTCCTATTGCTGAAGACACCACACACTGCTGAAGCAGAACATAAAGAGTTCCAGCTGAATCTGAAAGAAAGCCAGTTCCCAGATGGTTAGCCCATATAGTGCTTAAAATTGCTTCAGGAGCTTCTGGGGGAAAATGGGGAACAATGTCATTAGCAAGCAGGGGACACTATTTACTATTCTAGCCCAAGACTAGTAGGTAAATGTATTTAGTACTACTCATAAAGAGGTATGTAATATCTTTTTTCATGTGGATTTAAATTTTTTCTCATTTAATATAATTATGGTACATTGATTTATTTGTGCATGTGCTGGTCTTTAAGAAAGTGCACATTAACATATTTGGATATTTGATTTTCTGAAAGACTTTTCTATTGCTTTCATGCATTACTGATTGCTTTCCTGTTTGGAGGATTAGGCTGTGGACTTAACTTAAAATCTCCTTTTATTGTCATCATTCACTCAAAGTATGTAAGAAAATGCTGAGAAAGATTTTTTGTTTGCAATTTTTTTTTGTTTACTAAATGTTTTCATGGTATTTGACATTAGATAGTGTTGTGAAGTTGAAGCTTTGGGAGGGATTAGTATCTCTATAATGATGCTGGAGAGACTGAGCACTGGGCTTAGAGCTTCCCAGGCTCATGATTCCTAAGCCTTATGCCCTTATCCATGTTTAGTAAAGAACTGAAAAAAAATATTTACAATGAGAAGAGTTATTTATGGAGGATTTATTTTAAGACAGAGTGGAAATAGGGAAAAAGAAAGAGCAGAAGAGCTCTCAAACCAAGAGTAATTCCTCTCCTCCCAGCCAGAGGGAAGAGGGAAAGCTGGGTGGGGAGTGATCTCTCTTACACCCAGGTGGAGGCATCCATTTAGAATGAACCTCATGACCAGGTTCAGGTTTATAAAAAGGACCCTGGTTGGATGATGGGCACCTGAGGGACAACTAACTCAGTGTTAAGCCCTTGAAAAGTTAGGGAAGAATCACGAAGCTGTCTCTGCTGCTTGCTTATAGCTGTTGTGGATGAAACTGTGTCAGACTGCAGTTTAGTCTCCCAAGAGCAAACAGGGGGGCATCCGTGCTTTTTTGGACCAGTCTTTAGCTGGCTACCTAAAAAAAAAAAAAAAAAAAAAAACCTTGCTCTTAATCTGTGTCAAAAGTTTATGTGTTTAATGATAATAAATAATATTATATAATACTGGTAGAATTTTTTCAAACTATAGAGCAATTGATTGAATTCTTTTAAATTATCATTTAAATTTGTTGTTAGCAAGCAAGTGTTCTAATTCATTCTTTATATCCTTTTCCTCTTCATCTCACCTGATATTGGAAATAACAAAAAAAAAAAAAAAAAAAAAAAAAAAAAAAAAGAAGAAGAAGAGATCTCTCAACCATTTTAAGATTCTACCAGAGTTGACTTATTTATTTTACATGCTGTGTAATCCCTTCTGGTTTGTGCCTGAGATAGCAGAGATGTTGATATTATCATCCTAGTATGACACATAAGAAAACAATCCAATCAGTCAAAATTACAGACTTTTCAAGGGCTGAGAGTTGCTCTCTTCAGATGGCTGAATATCTGACTCTTGAAGATACAGATGACTTTTTTTTTCTTTTAAAGGGAACTCCTGGGATGTAGAATAACATTTTTCTGCTGTTTCAGAGGAAAAACATGCTGCTTCCTTCCTTCATGGTCCTTAGGAGGACCTGTGGTTCTAATGATGCAGTGCTTGGATTCCATTAGCACAGAGAGGAAAAGGGAAACTAAAAACCTACACTAAAGGAAAGAAGTTGCTGAAGGGTGATGGGAAACTAGAAGAGAACCATGTGATGTGGTTCAGATGCACAGAGAACGGAGATGTCTAGCTCACTCTTCATTATCTCTCTTCACATGCAACTCTTACTTTTTCACTATTTCCTACTTTTATTTTGGCTGCATTCTGACACTTTTGTAATTTGTTGTAAGTATGTCCTAATAGTATTTTTCATCAAAAATATGGGTTTTATTGCTTTCGCTGTCAATTACAATGCTGCTTTCACATTTTCTATATGTTTCTAATCCTTTCTAGCTTCCATCTCAGTTGAACTTCTCTCTTGGCTGGAGATGAAATTTCTCTTGGAATTTTCTAACAACTTCCATAGGATATTCTTTCAAATTAGTACTTTCTTCCTTTAAAAATTTTTTTTAATCAACTGCTGTTCTTTTTATCACATCGTTTCTATCTATAAAAACATGGGCCTAAGTATTAAGGCAGAACTTATGAACAGATTCCTGGTCAGTTTTAATTTGTCTCTGTGGCCTTACCATCTATGAATTAATGCAGTTCCTATCCCAATCCTATAGGACAGAGATGCTAACAGCCTCATGCCAAATTCCTGGCAATTTTCCTGGTGTGCTTCTGTTATAATGAGAACAGATCATCTCTTCCTCCTGCTGGCTGGCTGTGTGTTCCCACTAGAGTATTCACATGATAACTGCATTTGTCTCTCTCCTAGAATTAGCATGTCTCCCCAAAACAATGATTTCTCAGCTCTCTCACTTTCTGTATCTCTTTTGTTTTAATAATCAGTCTCTTCCAAGATGTAGTGTTCTGTCTGCACTCACACCCCATTCCTAAGGAGTTAGATATTCATATAAATGACATAGAAGAGTCATTGGTAAGGTTTGAATGGATGAGAAATTTCTCTGTCAGTCAGGTAAAGCTATTTGATATAGGAGTAGGCTACCCCCTTACTTGGTGGTCAGAAAAGTATTGTGCCTGATATTAGGCTCTGTAATGCTATTGGTGAGCATTTCCTCATGCCCACAAATCTCCTTTTTCTGGCTCTTCTGTTTCAGAGACATTATCTCTCTCTTCTTAATCCACATTCCTCTGGGTGTATGCAAGCAGCTGCTTAATATTACCTGTGCTTCTCTGCTTTGCATTCTCAGGCTTTTATGAATATTTTAATAAATGGATGAAAAATAAGAAAAAAACAGGGTTTTCTGGTATATTTTGTATTTTGTTTTGCATCTGTTTTTTAAGTCAGGAAGACTGACAATGTTAAGGAAGGTACAGGCTCACCAAGATCTGGTTCATCTGTTTTTGAACCTAACATCACAGCCTAAGTCTGTACACTCAATCAGATTCAAGTAAAGTGTTTGGAAACATATGAAGGCAGTGAGAAGTTTCAGCAAGACTTTGTCCCCTGATACAACACCACTCATTCCACATGTGGAATATCTAACATCAATCCATGGAACTCTTCGATAAGCACAAGCTTTAAGCAAGTGAATTAAGATTGATAGTTTCTGAGAGAGGTAGTCATTAGATAGAGAATTTTGTTTGTTTGTTTTGCTATGAAGAACAATAGCTGTACAAATTGTCTTCTGGAAACAGAAATGGAATTTAATGGTATGAGAAGCTAACAAATATGTTATTGTAGCCTGAAGAAGTAAATACCACTATAGGTCAGAGGTGCTGCATGGTTAAGAATCAGGACATGCTGAAAACTTGGAAAACTCTTACACTTGCCAGATATGACGTGATACTTCCTTAGGAAGTATGATGTTGCTTTGCAGAGGCCTTGACTCTCATCACCTCTCCCTCAGTTATCAGTTAACTAGTGGGACCAAAGGAATAGAGATGAGAGAAAACAAACAATATGAACTTTCCATGATACAAGACTGAGACTAATTAATGGTTTTTAGAGTATGTAATGGAGCCGTAGGAAACCTTTCCCCTGGGGTGACATGAACACACATGTTGAAGTGTTCCTGAATGCAATATTGTGGTGGTATGGGGAAGAAAAAAAAGGACAGCTGCTGTGTGGTCATGTAGTTATGGACATGATGCCAGAAGATAGTGTCCCAAAATTCCCAAATCAATAACCTAACCATAAAGGCATTGAAAAAACAAGAATAATCAAACCCAAAAGGCTCCAGACAGAAAGAAATAACCAAGATCAAAGCAGAAATTAATGAATTGGAAACTACAAAAAACTACTAAGAAAATTGATGAAAAAAAGAGCTGGTTCTTTGAAAAAATAAACAAGGTTGATAAACCCCTGGCCAATTTGATCCAGTGAAAAAAAGGAGATGCTTCAAATTAACAGAATTAGAAATGAAAAAGTACAGGCCACAACAGATATAAAGTGAAATTGGAAGAATCATCAGGACTTACTTTCAAAACTTCTACTCCACAAAACTGGACAATCTGGAAGAAATGGATAAATTCCTGGACACATACCACCTACCAAAGCTAAACTCAGAGCAGATTAATCTCTTAAACAAACCTATCCCACCCATTGAGATTGAAAAGGTAATCAAAAATCTCCCCAAAATAAGAGTCGAGGACCAGATGGCTTCTCAGCTGAATTCTGTCAAACTTTCATGGAAGAACTGAAACAAATTTTCCTCAAACTGTTTTATATCATCAGAGAACAGGGAAAACTCCCCAACTGATTTTATGAAGTTAGCATCACCATAATACCAAAACTGGTCAGAGATACATCAAGAAAAGAAAGCAATAGATCTTCTCACTCATGAACACAGATGTAAATTTCCCAATAAAACTCTTTGCAAACCAAAATCAAGAACACATTAAAAATATCATACATCATGATCAAGTTAGTTTCCATGGATGTCAGACTGACTCAACATACACAAATCAGCAAATGCAATATAGCACATGTATAGACTTATGGATAGAATGCATATAGTCATCTCAATTGATCAGATAAGCCCTTTGGTAAAGTTCAGCATACCTTCATGACCAAAACCCTGAACAACCTGGGAATAGAAATGACATAACTATGCAACAAACATATAGTCAACATTCTACTAAATGGGGAAAAGTCAATTTCCTTAAAAATGTGGAGTGATACAAGGGTGCCAGCTCTCTTCACTCTTGTTCAATATAGTGCTGGAAGTCTTTCCTACCCAGAGCAGTAAGACAAGATGAAGAAATAAAGGAATAAAATAGAGAAGGAAGAAGTTGAAATTTTCCTATTTGTAGATTATATGATCCAATATTTAAAAGACCCTAAAAGCCATCAGCAAACTTTTGGATATGATAAAAAAATTAGCAAAGTATCAGAATGCAAAATCAACACACAAAATAAGTAGAATTTTTATATATCAATAATGAAGTGTCCAAGAAAAGGAAAGTCGGGGCAAAAATCTCATTCACAATAGCTTAAAAAATAGCTAAGAATAAGCCTGGCCTAGAGGTGCAATACTTTTCCAATGAAAAGTTTAAGAATAAAATTTTAAAAATAATTGAATATACTAGAAGATAGAAAGGATTTTATGCTCATGAGTTGATAAAAATATTATTGTGAAGATGAATATATTACTGAAAGCAATCTATAGATTCAATACAATCTCCATCAAAATCCCAATGCCATTCCTCTAAGAACTAAAAAGAAATATCCTAAAATTCACATGAATCACAAAAGACTTCAAAGAGCTAAGGATTGTTTTGGCTATTTGAAGTCTTTTGTGATAATCCTTAGCAGAAAGATCAATGCTGGACAAATCACAATCATGAATCTCAAGTTTTATTGCAGAGCCATAGTAAAAAAAGAAAAAAGCATCATACTGGAACAAAAAACCCACTAAGTCATAGCCATCTAATTTTTGAGAATGCAACCAAGACATAGTCATTGAAGAAAAGAGTTTCTGAAACAAATGGCAAATGGTGCTGAGAAAATTTGATATATACACAGAAGGGTGACAGTAGGCCAATATCTCCCACTTTGCACAAAATTCAATTCAAAATGAATCAAACACTTTAATGCAGAACTTAAAATTTATAGAGGAAAACATAGAAAACACTCCACAATATAGGCGCATAGGCAAGGATTTTCTTTTATTTTCTTCAAGGTAGGGTTTTGCTTTAGCCTAGGTTGACCTGGAACTTACTCTGTAGTACCAGGTTGGCCTTGAACTCAGGCAATCCTCTTACCTCTGCTTCACAAGTGCTAGGATTAAAGACGTGTGCTACCATGCCTAGCTTAGGCAAGGATTTTCCAACCAGCACTTCAATAGCACAGGACTTAGTCCCAAGATCTGGCAAATATGATCACGTGACATTAAGATTGTGAACAGCAAAGGAAACACTCATAAGAGTGAAGGGATAGCTTATAGAATGGGAAAAGTCTTTGCCAACATTAGACATAGGGTTAATATTCAGGATACAACACAAACTGCACAAATGATAAGAAATAAATCATCCTATCAGTAATTGGACTAATGAACTGAATAGACAGTTCTCAAAACATGTCTAATGAATATTTTAAGAATGTTTAATATTCTTAACCTATCAGGGAGATGCAAAATAAAGCTGCTTTGAGATTCTATATCAACCAACTTAGAATGGCTAACACCTAGAAAACAAAGGACAATAAATGTTGGTGGAAATGTGGGGAAAAGGGAATCCCTTATTCCTTGTTGGTGGGAGTATGAGTTTGTGAAGCCACTATGTAAATCAGTATGTAGATTCCTCAATAAAACAAAAGTAGCACAGCTCTACTTCTAAGAATATTCCTGAAGAACTCATGTCAATATACCACAGAGATACTTACAAATCCATGTTTATAGCTACAGTATTCACAAGAAACAAATGATAGGTCCCCATCAACAGTTATAAAGGAAAGAGAAATCATATTTGCAGGCAAATGGATGCAACTGGAAATCATTACATCAAAAAAAATAAGCCAGATTTAGAAATATACTGAATGTTGAATGTTTTCACTCATATACAGAACCTAGATTAAAATTATGACTATAATACTATATATATATATATATATGTACATATATATATATATATATATATATATATATATATATATATATATATATGTCTGCATTTGTAGTCACAAAACTAGCATGGGGATCATGAGAGGGAAGGAAGAAATATTAAGCGAGGTGGAAAATAGAGAAGGTAATGGAATCCATGTAACAGGGAAGCTGGAAGACACCTAACAGCTTTTTCATAGAGTATAGGAATCTAAACTCTGATACTCAGGCTTGAGTAGTAAGGGCTTTATCCACTGGGCCATGGCCTCAGCTCTTGCAGGTCTCTGTAGAACTTGACCCTGAAAAGCTCAGTGAATCATGGTGTGAGATAAGTGATCCCTTCTGAGTGCTAGCACTCTGTACAGAGTAGCTGAATTCCTTTGGAAGCCTGATAGACACATGCACAATTAAAAATCAGATCAGAGCAGCACAGAGAGACAGCTTAGCGGTTAAAGTGCTTGCCTGAAAAGCTTAAGGACCCAGGTCCGACTCCCCAGAACCCATGTTAGCCAGATGCACAAGGTCAGGCCTGCACAGAAAGTGGCACATGCATATGGAGTTCAATTTCAGTGGCCGGAGGCCCTGGCATGAGAGTTCTCTCTCTCTCTCTCTCTCAAAACAAAAAACATCACATCAGAGACTCAGAATCAATTTGGGAACCTTAAATATCTGGAGACAATAGGAATTTGAGTGGTGACAGTAGGTTAGACTCCTTTAGGTTCACAATGATGAGTGCATCATATTGCCTAGTGTGCTCTGGTGAAATGGTATCTCTGGAGGACTCTGCACATGAGTTTTATTACCTGAAATAGGACCAGAATTGAATAGAAGCCACTTCTGTTCCCTATAAAAGTCAATACATGTAAATTAACTAGTGACCTCTCTTTTGCCTTTTATTATGTGAAGGACAACCTGCACCTCACTCAGAACTCGAGTCAATAGCCTGTAATCAAAAGCCTGCCCTTCTTCCCCTGACTTTCGATCTAGTTGGGATTTCTGTTCATTCTTTGGCTTTCTTGCTAGTTGCTGTAGTATCTTTTCACATAGAGCCAGAGGTTATACGTCCCAGGCTGGGTTTGTCGAATTGTGAAGCAGTGAGGATTCTCATTTACTCTCATTCGATCATTGTTTGAGTTCACAGTTTGCCAGTATATACTGCCTTCAGGAAATGTGGACACTGCATGGAAAAGAACACATGAGATAGGAGAGGACCTGAATTTTGCCATTCGTTCTCACATACGCTTATAAATGATCTAATCTTTTGAAGTTTAATCTCTCATTTTACAATGGTGGTGATTATGATAATGCAAACAAGACTAGATGGAATTAGTACTTAGCAGGTACTAACAGGTAACACACCCACATGTATTCCATATGGGGTGGTGGGTTATGCATTGTGGGAGCAGCAGACAGTTGGGGGGGGGGCAATGCCTCTGGGCATGATGTCCCCACCTGTGGCTCTTATAATCTTTCTGCCCCCTCTTCCACAAAATTCCCTGAGCCATGCTGGGTGTATTTTAAGTCTACTTCAGTGATGAGCTCTTAGGAACCCCTTGATCTCTGCATTGGTATGAGTTGAGTATCCTCAGTATTTGTTTCCTTCACCCTGGCACTGATTGTCAGGCTCACCATGGAACCTGCTTCCTGGTTCATCTCCCCATTTCTTCTGTGGTCTCAGCTATGGCTTGGCTGAAGGGTGAGGGGGTAGTATATCTTCTCAGGTCTCGCTACCTTCTGAAAAGAAGAACAGATTCTCCAATGGACAATGGAGTCAGCATAGGTCAAATGGGATAAGCGTTATTAATTTAGGGAGCTTTTGATGTGGATATCCCCTCTTTTAGCTAAATACTAGTGGGAGCTTAACATTGGAGAGCATAATCTTTGTCTCCATAGATTCTGATCTGGTTCCCAATTCCAGATACAGGTTCCTTTCCACTGAGCAGATCTCGTAGTCAATCATAAAACTATTAGTTACCCACCAAGGCTGTGTGCCATACTGCACTGCCATCTACATCCTGTCAGGGTGTTTGCTTCTGAATAGCTTAGACTTCTGTTTGCTCACACTGTTATTGGCCACTTTCCCCCCAGTAGTTCATGTAGTGCTTTCCAGCACTAGACAGGCTAACTGTCTAGGGACTAGATTTCTTCCAGATTCCAGCCATGTCTCTCCATGTTCTGTGCCATTAGCATAATGGTCTCTTCAGCAGTAGGGTCTTACCATTTTCCTGGGGGGGGGTGGTGGTGGGAGTATCAAGTGTGTTGACAGAAGCCCATCTTGTTTTGGAGAACTTGTAGGTCTCTCTGATCAACAGGTCATTGTGGGTAGCTGCTGCAGCCTGCCGGCTTAAAGGGTTTGAGCCTGATGGGGAGTGAGGATTAAAGAAAGACAGGAGAAAGAATGAAAGCAAGGACTCCAGTCCAGGACTGAAGCACCGTTTATTTCTCAGCAGTCCTTTTTATATCTTCTTGCAAACAGTTTGCCCATGGACAAAAATTCCATGACCTACACACAAGTTTCTATCAAAACAGCTCCTTTCTGTTACAGAGTTTTGCACTTCAATCACTTCTCAGTACAAAATATTATCCCAAGGTTGGGAAACAAATAAATCCTTTGATCCCAGAAATACAAGCATAAATCTTAAGGAACGGGCCAGCTCTTATCAGTAACACTGAGTGTACATAATCTTGCTTACGTGTAGTCTTGCTGCCAAACAGTCCAGAACTATGGATTCAAGGCCAGCCCAGTGGCTCCCTACAGGTAGCAACCGATTTCTGGTACCAGGAGTTACAGGCCAGAGCCAAAAAATAAAAATAAAATAAAATAAAAAATTAAGGTTCGGCTTTATCCCACCCTCTCCAGGCCCCTTCTTTTCACATGCTTCCCCCATTCTCCTGTTGAGGGTTCAATCTTTTAGCCTATCTTCAGGGATAAAGGTTTCTATGGTACCCGTTCATTTTGGGTTTAGTCTTGTGTTTTTATCCCGTCCTCCCTTTCCCTTCCCTGCACGACTATGTCATGACATGGTAGAGAAGTGGTAAGCAAAATAGCTGTATGCAGAAAGGCCCGAGTATATGTCGTGGCTTTACTGACTGACACTCCAGTTTGGCAAGAACTAGTACTCTAAGACTAGCACGGTCTCTTCGAGGAATGTCACCCCTAGTCACAAAGCTGCCTCATACAGGCCCTACTTCTTCTTGTGCATATGTGTGCATGTACATGTGTGTGTGCTGCAACATGCATGCCAAAGTTAGAAGACAGCTCTCCACCTTGTTGGACATGGGATCTCTTTGTTGTTCACTGATGCATATGTGCCGTGTATGTGCATATGCCCCGGGCTATGTGGATCATGAACTTACAAGGATTCTCTTGCCTCTACCTCCCATCTTGCCACAGGAGCTCTGAGATTACAGGTGCTTGCATTACGCTTTCTCGGTTTACATGAATTCTGGAGATCTGAGCTCAGGCATCACACTTCACACATCCCATTTCTTGAAGAAAAAAAAAAAATCAGAGGTATTGGGGCTATCAGTTTTCTTGGAATGAATTTTGGAGTTGATGCCTTTTGAAGTATTCTTTTCAAAAAAGTTGATAAATTTATTGACCTAATGTTGCTCGTGATGTTGCCTTGTTGTCCTAATAGTTATGGAATCTACAGTGTTGTGATTTCAGCCAGGGGTTCAGATTAGCTGGTCTGGATGTTGTGGTGGTGATGGTGGACAGGGGTTGCCTGGTATTCCTTGGATTCCCGTGATCTAGCATATGGGGAAGGAGAAGCTGTGGAAAGCTGTCTGGAGGTGTTCTGGAACTGCTCAACTGGTCACCATCGCCTTCTTTTTCAGATTATTTTGATATTTTGATTTGAGAAGGGGCATCCCTTCTCTGCAGTTTTCAATTCTCTTGCTGGCACAGGCAAGGCAGAGCAAGAAGCACATCTCAGCAGCCACCAGCTGGAGCTCAATTCTTGCTGATTCTGATTTTTATTTTCTGTTATCTATAGTCACTGACTTATGCTTGACTTTTATAATTTCACTTGCTAACTTGGCTTTTTTTTTCCCCTAGATTTTTGTTGTAGAAGCTGAACCCATTGATTTGGAAGCACTCCTTTTTAAATTTTTTGTTTATTTATCTGAGAATGAGGCAGATAGAGGGAGAGAGTGAAAGAGAGAGAGAGAGAAAGAGGGAGGGAGAGAGAGAGAGAGGGACAGAGAGAGGGATGAGATAAAATTGGCATAGCATGACCTCCAGCCACTGCAAATGAAATCCAGATACATGCACTACTTTAGGTATCTAGTTTGTGTGGGTCCTGGGGAATCGAACCTGTATCCTTTGGCTTTGCAGACACTTGAATAGAACAGAAAGTCCAGGGATAAAACTCCATAGAATTTGGCATTTACAGTGTGATAAATTTGGCATTGCAAAGAAATGCAGAAAAGATAGACATTACTCAGTGATGTAGGGATGATTTGGCACCTCCATGTAATAGCCCCACATAGAAAACAATTAAGTGAGATCAAACATTACCTCATATGAGAACAAAATAAAAGAAAAATTAATCTCAAAATTTGTAAAAGTCCTCTGAAATCTTGAAAGCATTATTTTATAACATTGAGTTAGGAAAGATCTGTCTAAATTTGATTTAAAATCTAGAACTACAAAACTTAAATATTTTGATCACATTAAAAACACTTTAACTTAAACCAACCATGAAGTACAAGAATTGGTAGCTGGGGAAAATTAATTGATCTAAGTATTTTTTTATATTTTAAAATTCTTGAGCCATGTGAATGTATTGCAAATCAAAATTGAGTGGTCTCTTTTTTTCTGTTTCCTAGATTCAGATTCCCACGGGAGCATTAGTAACTCAATTCTTGTTTGCGTCATTTGTTATAGGAAATTCCATTCTTTTTATTTTATTTTATTTATTTATTTATTTGAGAGTGACAGACAGAGAGAAAGAGGCAGAGACAGAGAGAATGGGCATGGCAGGGCCTCCAGCCACTGCAAACGAACTCCAGACGCATATGCCCCCTTATGCATCTGGCTAACATGGGTCCTGGGGAATTGAGCCTCGAACCGGGGTCCTTAGGCTTCACAGGCAAGCGCTTAACCGCTAAGCCATCTCTCCAGCCCAGAAATTCCATTCTTATATACTTCAGCCAGCATGCCTTGTCTTCCTCTTTCCACTGGCCCTGTAAACCTGATACCTAGCCAATGCTTTTCAATGGTCTTATTTTTCTCAGAGTCTCTCAGCAAAGGAGATTTGAAGAAATAATATACTCAGGGAGAAGGCTTACGATGGTACCATCATGACTATATACATACTATATACATAACTAATAAAACAACTAATAAAAAAGAAATAATATCCTCAGGAACAGACCCTTTTATTTTCTTCATTTTCTTTAGGATTTATAATACCTTCATGTGAATTGAAATTTCTATGTCATCCTAAGAAAGTGTCAATATATGGTGCTCACCCATGTTGTTTTCTCTAAGTGATATACAATAGGCAATTCAAAATTCAAAACTCCTTTCAGCTTTGCAGTCAGAACAAGGGCAGTGAAAAGAGGCAGGAAGGGAAGGAGGGAGTGAGGGAGGAAGAGAGAGAGAGATTGACATGATAACATACTGAAGAAAAATAAATTCCCAGAAATCCTGTTACTTGCTGTGTGAATTTCCACCAAGAACACACGTGTTTCATCACAAAGCAGAAGGGAAGGAGGCAGCTGAAGACCTGAACAGGAATCAGAAGTGAGGCAGGACAAGAGCCAGTACAGCGTGGTCCACACTACAGAGAAGATGGTTCACTGAGCCAAGTGTGGGAAATGAGCAAATAAAGTTAGAGAAACAATCGCTGGTTTGTCAGTGCACTCGCAAACGGTGATTTTGCGAAGTCCCAGGACCGTTATGGGACCCAAGAACCATAGGGGTTAAGGAGAAAGGGAGTGACAGGTCTTGCAGGATTGCAACTACAGGCAGCTTTGACAGCTACTTCACTGTGAAGTAAAGCAGAGAGCAGCTACAGTGGCTACAGACTGTTGCCAGTTCTGTAATGAGACAGTTCTGTAATGAAGAGCATGGCCAGAGTGCCAAAGGTTAGTTAAGTGTCTTTTCTTCCCATTGGATAGAACAAGTAGGAAAGGGGAGAAAAGAGAAGAGGTATTTTTCATTCCTGGAGAATATTGGAACTAAGGCCATAATAAAGCCAAGTCTTTGTAGAATCCAGTGTTTTCAATAGATTTACTCACAGACAATAAGGAAAAAAATTATCAATTTCTTATTGTAATGCTTATCTTTAGTAAATAATTGATTTAATTTTACTTGTTTTTCAAGAAGAATCTTTGTTTTCCCTCAAAAGAAATATGATAATCTTTGGAACAGACAGTGGGCTTGTGGGATCATTTGTCATTTTCATTATGTGACAGTCTGGTGCCAGACTGAAGACTCGTCTCTTGGAATATTAGAACATTTTTAAGGCCAAGTGATAGAAGCTTTTTCATTTTCTTCAAATGTCTTATTTCAATGCCACTTTTTTTTCACATTCTTTTTAGTAGTGATGAGATTCTGGATGGATTTATTTTTACTGAATTTTAGTGTCAGCTAATGAAATATTGCCTGAAATCTTGTATATTTATCTTCTGAAAATTTGAAGAAGAATCTTTTGACTTCTTTTGAGAGTAAGCCCATGGTGTATGTGATGCCAGGTAGGGGCTGAAGAAATGAGTGATGGACATGTACAGAGTTTATAGCTATATTTGGCCAATAGACCAGTATTAAAGTCATGAAGAACAATTTCACAACATTTCTTTGAAGAAGATAGAAGTGTAATATTTTAATTGCTAAGTTCCATGTTATATAACATTAAAGACACAAAATTCTTCCTATAGATTAAATAAATATCCTTTTCTTGCTTTATGTAATAATATTTCTGGGCGCATTCATTTCAAGTTCCTTTCCAATCTCTGCATCTCATATTGCCACCTTGAGGGGCATTGGCATGAGAAGATTGTGGCAAATTCATCTTTGGTTGTTCACATCTTTCTCCCTGACGATCATTTTGTAATTATTTTGTTTTCTTTCATCAACATATCTTAGATAGTTCCTATCTTATTTTTAGAATTCTCACTACAAATGTTATTCTTCACCAATAATAAAGTTCTATTAGATCTAGTGCTTGAAATAATTTTATAATATTATAAGCAAATACTTAACCCTGCACCAACTGATGTAAGAGTGGTAAATAAAATTACATATAAAGACTAATATGTTAAGTTAAAAAATTCATTAAGAAGATAGCTATTAAGTCTGGAGAGATGGCTTAATGGCTAAGTGCACATTTTGTGCAAGTATGAGGGCCTAAGACCACTGATTTTGAACCTCTAGAGCCCACTTAAAAGAGTTGAGAATGGGCATGCACATCTGCCACCCCAATCCTATGGAGAGCCGAGACCAGAGAATCAGTGTGGCTTATGAATGTCAAGTTCCGAGCTCAGCAATAGATTGTGTTGTAAGGAAACCAGGTAGCTGAGTGATAGAGAAGGAACCTTGGTATTCTCCTCCAGCTGCTACCTGTGAGGCCATGGGCACTACATTTAGCACATGCACATGTATGTACCACATACACATATACAAAACATATACACAACACAACATACATGCACGACACATTAAAAAATATCACTTTAAACCTGAGAAGAAAACTGTTTCCATTTATTTAAAATGGTTCTTTAATTTTGTCCATATTTGTTCCTAAGGGGTTTATTCCGAGCTAAAGTTTTTAGAAGTAATAGCTATCAGTCAACACACTGTCTTGTACTCTTAAGCACATTTTTTGAGTCAGATGTTTTTTTGAAGGCTTGCTCCTCTTGTTTTCTCTTGACTGACTTTTAAGTTGCTTGACTGCAATATGTGTTTTGTCTCACAGTGGTTCTCAATGTTATGCTCATTATATAAGCACAACGATCTTTTTTCTTTGTGAGCAAGATTAAAATAAATTTGGAAATTTCAAATGTACATGAGATAAAAATCATACATCTTTGCCTTTGCTCATTTTCAGCATTTGTCAAAACTTCACCCATTTGCAGTACACATCCATCTCTTCTTTTCCTCCATGGAAGTATTTGAAAGCAACCTTGGTACACAATGTTGTCTTACTCCTAAGTATGTGAGTAGCCCTGCCGGACAAAAGAAGGAACTACCACAGGACAATAATCTCTTTACACACATCATAATTGCTTGGTGCAGTGTCGGTGTCTATTTTGAAGTTAGATTTGTCCAGTTGTTAGTGGGGTACTTTAGGGTTGGTTTAATCAGAACCCAAACTAGGTTCACATATTAATTTGGCTCTTTCTTTCTCTTTTCTGCTATAGGTCAGTTGCCTCCTTTTCTGCCTTCTGCAGGTGACTGGTTGCAAAACAGAGTTCTTGAGAATGCTTTCCACTGGGCTTGGTATGATCCTTTCTTGGTGGTGGTTTCCCTTGCTTCTCTATTTTTCTCTTTCAGTATATGGGAGGTACCTACAAGCATAGTAGAAGTCTAGTTCACTCATTTTGGCAAGCATATTTCCTAGACAGGGGTATGGGGCTCATGCGGCATCCTGTCATAAACACACCATGTCTGGTTTCCTCCTTTCCATTTTTGTTTAATTATTTAAAAGGTCAAGCTATCCATTTATTATTATTTTTTTACTATTTTATTTGAGAGCAAGATAGAGAGTCACAAAGGAACAGACAGAGAGGTAGAGTGAATTGGGCATACCAGGGCCTCTTGCCACTGCAAACTAACTCCAGATGGATGTGCCACTTTGTGCATCTGGCTTTATGTGTGTAACAGGGAATTGAACCCAGGCTGTCAGGCTTTGCAAGCAAGCACCTTTAACCACTGAGCTATCTCTCCATTCCAGATTTCATCTTCTTTATTTATTTATGTATGTGTGGAGGGGGCTTGAACATGCTAGGGACTGTTGCCACTGCAAATGAGTGTTGGAGGCCTTGCATTATTTTTTGCATCTGGCTTTACATGGATGTTGGGGAGTTGAACTCAGGCTGGCAGGATTTTCAAACAAATGCCTTTAGCCACTGATCCATCGCCTCAGGCCTGATCTCCTCATTTTTAAGCATGCTAAGATTGTCATTGGTACAGGGGGTTACAGCTGGTCTCTCCTTCATAATTCTCCCATTATTCTTTTATCCTATATCTATATTTGGTGCTGATTATTGTATGGGATTGTGAGATAATAACCAAATTCTGATTGTTTCTTTCTTATTTTGTTAGTTTGAAGTTTTCTGTAAAGAATTACTGTTCTCTTATTAACCAAACCACCTAGTTATCTTGAAATATACTTCCTGCAGAAAAATAAATGGAATACATGTTTAATTCCTTGATTGCCAACAATTGCTCCTATAGCTAGCTGACTAGTTTTTTGTTCATACTTTAACTTATGGCCATAGCTACACTTTGGGCAAAATAACTGACCAACGTCCTTTTGTCTATCAGACCCAGCCAGTGAACGCTCGGCCACAGTGTTGCTATGGAGTTCCCATATATAAAGAATGGATACAGTACTTCTGAAGTTTATCTGAGAAAATCTGATAGAGTTTTCAGATTGCTCAGCACTGATAAAGTGTCTAGTGGCCTTGCTATATGAAGTATTCATCTGCATCACATCTCCTCATTGTACCAATGCTCCTCAGGTTCTTACAGGTTCAAATACCAATAGGCTCCTGTCACTTTGGAAGCATCAGAAGTCAAAAACACATAAATTCCTGAAGGGCTGGGGTGAATAGGTAACTTGGCAAAGTGCTTGCCTTGAAAACAAGAGTATCTGTGTTCTACCCCCTGACCTACCTAACAATGCTAGTTTGATGGTACATGCTGGTAATCCCAGTTTTCTGGAGAGACAAGACTGACAGATCCCTGGCCCTCACTGGCCAGCCAGTCTAGCTTAATCAGTGAGCTCCAGACCAGCACATAACGCCCACCCCCACAAAAACAAAACGATGGCTGGCATTCTTGAGGAACATCAGCTGAGGTTGACTTCTGGCCTCCACATGCACAAACACACATGTGCATGCACAGGAACACACATGCACCTTCACTCACACATAGGAACATACATATGTACAGAAAATACTTTTGAAAATGAAAATCTTTATACATCTAATCTGTCAAACCCTGCAGCTTACGCCTAGGCTACCTTAAATGTTCATAAAACGTATTTGCCTACGTTTGGGCAAAATCATTTAATAAAAAGCTTCTTTGTAATAAAGTGGTAAACACCTCATGTAACTGGAGACCTGCTTACTGAATGTAAAAAGCAGAACAGTTGTAACGGCTGGCACACATAGCAGAGACACTAAGTTTGATGATCATTTACACATCATGTTCAGCCCTCAGGACAGTGTTATACTGCCTGCTGCTAGTATGGGAAAGATCAGAATTCAAAATGTGATTCCTACTGGACACGATGTTGTTTTTGCATCATTGAAAAACCAATACATCCTAAGGCAAGGAACCCCCCCCCCCATGCTATCATAGCTTGAAAACACAAGTTTACTCATTGCATGTTTTAATTCATTTATTTTTACAATTTCATACATGTACCTAATGCATTTTGATCATATTCAACCATCAACTTTCTGTTTTTTTCTTCCCTCTCTTCTTTATTTCTCCCTCTCCCCCTTCCCATTTCTTTCCTTTTGTTTTCTTGGCTTTAAGCTCACTATGAGGATGAGGATAACCTTGAATTTATGATCCTTCTGTCTCTGTCTCCCGAGTGCTCAGATTATAGGATTTACACCACTACATCCAGTTTATACAGGGTTTGGGTTGAACTAAAAAAGCTTCATGCATGCTAGGCCAGCGCTCTGACAACTGAGCTGCATCCACAACCCTTACTTACTATCTGAAGGACACATTTTCCCTCTGAACACTGATATTAGAAGGAAACAGTTTTCTGGTTTTTGAGATAAGTACTGAGTTCAAGCTATAAGCAACACATACAGCTTTTTTGGAGGTGATAGTGGGTAGCTCATGGGTAGCTCATTGAAGGAAAATTTAACAGAATTCTTGGGATGTTCTAAGGACTCTAAGGATTTCAGTTTGACTTGAATTTGGTCAGAACTCTGTTTCACCTCTGACTGACAACTTTGATCTCTCCAACACTTCATGTGATGGTGGTCATGGCCACTAGCCAGCTTGGAATTGTGTCTTTTTAACATATGGCTCGGCCCAGCCTGGCCATGTGCTCATCTCTAGATCAGTTACTGTGTTTAGGGGAAGAGAATGCACGCCTTGGTATCCTGTAGGCCACGTGATATGGGGGATTCAGTGATGGGCTCCCACCTTTATAGTTGATTAGAGGAGGATTGAGCTGGTTCAATTTAGAACAGAGGGTGCTATAATCTAAACAAGGGGAAATGGTTGCTGACGGCATAAAACAGTATGCATCTGCTCTACGTTTGTACCTCCAGCACCCAAGAGAGTATCTGCATATTGGATGTTCATAACCAAACGTCAAGGACGAATCACTTGCTCACTTTCATCTGATGCCTGTGTAGAAGGGATTTAGTTTGTAAGAACATACTCTGCAAGGTCATGCTGATTTTCATGACTGTGTGTTTGATCCAGACCTCAAACATTCTCCTTATAATTACTGTGTGTTACTTTTTTTTTTTTTTTTTTTAAGAAAAGTCTGCTCTGGCTTTTGTAAATCTCTTGAAGTAATTGTTAGACCTTTATAATGATATAGGTACTTTCTCTAGTACTAAATGTGGTGAAGGCTGAGGAGGTGGTTTAGGGATTAAAAGTACTTGTTTGCAAAACCTGCCAGCCCTGGTTTAATTCCCTAGCAACCACACAAAGACAGATACAAAAAGAGTGGCACATGTGTCTGATGTTCATTTGCAGAGGCAAGAGACCCTGGCATGCCTCCCTCACACACAAGCAAACAAATAAGTAAACAAGCTTTTAAGAATAAACAAAAATGGCAAGTCATTAGGAGCTCAAATCTTAGCCCACTTCAGAGTGTCTTCAGCTGCTGGATCTTGTCCTGTGGTTGATTTTCTAACTGGACATTTTTTTCTTTTTAACTTTGTTCTGAATGTGACACTTTTGTTCAAATTAATAGATGTTTCTTCTTGACTGAAACAACAGAAGACCACTACATAAAGATTTCATATTGTTTTCCTAACTAGTATATAAGTAATCATAGGTTGATGGTTATAGCTCCCCAATAATTGATGCTTCAGGCTTGCTCTAGATCATGAGAAGTTATAACCCTGAACTCATTTTTGCTATGGATTCATTTAGATAATGTAAAATTATGGGGCTCTAAGGAAGAAATAGTTTTCCCATCAATGCACGTGACACTCTGCTTTCATTATCTGATCTCAACTGTCCACAATAGAAGTGACCTTTTCTTGCTTTTAGTAAATGTATTAATGAAAGACGTTATATAAAGTTTGTAGTAGTCTGTGTTTAAGAATTTTTCTTTAGTTTACTTGGAATCTTTATAATCACCAGAAAAAAATACATGGAATTATCTTTTAAAATTTCAGTAAATATTTGAATATCTTCAACATTTTATTCTCTTAATCATTTTTGATATATGTCATCAAAGAGAATTTCACATTTAAAAGTTAATGAGACATTGAATTCATTTTATCCTTTTCTTTCATCATGGCAAATGTTCACCAAGTTGATAAGGAAGTTTGTAGCAACATCACGTTGTTTGATGGCACTGGAGGCAAGAGAACTTGGAAGCCTATATTCAGTTCATTTAACTTGTACCCAAGCCATCTGCTTATCTGTATTACTCAGCCAGCCAGCCTGTTTCTCCTAGAGTCTACAGAGATGACTAACCTGGTTCAGGATTCCTGGCAGCCTTAATTCACTTCCCGACTCTTCCATAGCATCCAGAACTCACTGGTGGAGCTAGGCAGGACATTTGGAAAGGCCAGGAGGATCTTTGGGCCTGGAAGAGAGGTGACATAGATTTCAGCTCCCAAATCCATTAAGAGAATGAGCTCAGGGTTCTAGGCTCATAGGGCATAACATTAAGTCATCAGGTAACTAGCATATAGAGCAACCGATTGGTGCTATCATTTATTCTCTAGCAGCAGCAATAATATAGCTCCATTAAGTTTTATCTGTCAACAAATTCTCTGTTACCAAAAGTCAACAAGGTGGGTATTAAGGCAAGTGCCTTTTCTCCTTTCTTCCTAACTCACACCAGAGACAATCTGGAACTACAAGTATTTTAAAAAAATATTTTATTTATTTATTTATTTAAAAGAGAGAGAGAGGGAGAGAGAGAGAGGGAGAGAAAGAACATTCCAGGGTCTCCTGCCCCTGCAAACAAACTCCAGATGCCTGTGCCACTTTGTGTGTCTGGCTTTATGGATACTGGGAAAATGAACCAGGGCCATGAAGTTTTTCAAACAAGCCACTTTAACCACCAAGCCATCTCTCTACAAGTTTTATTCTGTTAGAAAGTATAGGTTATTTTTGTTAATTTTGTCTTAGTATATCATTCTATTAAGATCTATTATGGTGGCGGGGGAGGGAAGGAATTACCATGGGATATATTTTTATAATCATGGAAAATGCTAATAAAAATTAAAAAAAAAAAGATCTCTTATGTAGCTGGGACAGTAGTGGAAAATCAGTCCATAGACTTCTGAGTGAACCAAAGTGTGACTGCCTTGCATTCACACTGGGAACATGAGTCAGGGACCTGCCATGCCCTTCTCCACCCTGAGCGGAGTTTCATCATTCACGTCCATTTGTTCTGTGCATGGTGCAGTTGCCAATAACTTGTCAGCTGCTGCAGTCAGTATCAAGCAGAGTGTGAAAATGGATGGCAGGCCTATAGATCAGAGGGCACACATTTTTTTTTTTTAAAACTGCTAACAGCACCCAGGCAGTGGGGTCTCTTGGTTATTTGCCATATCATTGCTGGGCATTCCACCAGTGTTCACTGGAGTCTCAACCAATAACTCCTAGCAGTCAGGTATGGCCTTGTGTACAGATCAACTGCATTTTTGGCATTAAGCATTTGGGTTCTTTCCTTATTGACAATTGTTCAAGAGAGGCTTTTTGAGGAAAGTTTCCAATATATAAAAAAAAAAGAAGAAGAAAGGAAGAAAAAGTGTTGTTTTCAAAGACAGGCATGAGGTTACTGTGTACAATAACCATAACACAGTGTGTAATTTTGGGACAACAGTGGAGACATCTTGGCATCCTTTTCAGATCACATCGCTAGATATAAATGACTTTCTTTCATGCCACTGTCATGAACTTGCCCATAATAAAATGGTGAGGTCATTCATGCCTGATTTAGACTTTCCTTTTTTAGTGCTAGGTCGTTCTTCCTGACAGTTCCCTTAGGGGGCTTAAATTGCTGCTTCCTTGGGCTGTGCTTTACCAAGGCCCGACCCTCCCTTGGTCTCTCCTCAGTCCTGTGCCCTGTCTAAAAGCACAACTTCAGCTTCACTGCTGCCTAGTAACCAATGAACGATTTGACAGAAAGATGGCGTGACCTCCCTCTCTCTTTACAGAGGACTTCAGTGTGTCAATAGTACTGACACAGTGAAAAGGGACATGAATGGTAGAATTTCATGATACTCCTCTTTAATCCAAGATACTTAGTCTGAAGTTTTGATATCAGTTAAGGCTCATTAACTCTACCTTCTTGTTCCTCAAAATGGAGGGTCCATACCAACGGCACTGCCATCTTTTCAGTGCTTTCTAAAGTGCAGATCTCTGGCACTATCCTACCCCTCATGAATCACAGCCTACTTCTAAACACAATGCTCAGGTATGAGCGACAGAGAAATGCCTCAGAGGTCTGTGTGCATGAGAAACATCTGGAAGGTTTATTAAGTCATGTGTAGCTGGGGGTCCACTGTTAAGATTTCTGATCTAGTATGTCTTAGTAGAGCCTGAGGACATTCTTCCTAATAAGGTTTCAGGTGAGGCTGATCCTACTGTTAGAAAGTTTGAAACACAGTTTGAGAACCAGACATACAGTGATTATATTAAGGAAATGGTCTCTGTTTATTGAAGTTCTTTTGTGTAAAGAACTCCATAAGGCCCTTGTACATGAATCAAAAATATTACACTTAAAAGCCTTTATATCAAAGTTTAAGTAAAACCTGCTTTAACACTACCTATCTGAGTGACCTTTTATAGTCACAAGTAGTCATGGATAATGTTGACTGGGCAGGATCTGGGATTACCAGAAGTCAAAAACAAACAAATAAACAAACAAAACTCCTAAGCATGCAGATGAGGAAATTTATAGATTAAGTTAATTGAGGTGGGAGGACCAACCCTAATAATCAGTGACACTTTCTATTGGCTAGGGTCCTGGTATAAATAACAAGGAGAAATTCAGCTGAGTTCCAACATTCATTACTCTCTATTTCCTCACTGTGGTTTGATGTGACAGACGGTTCCATGCTCCTGCTGCCATGACTGCTTCACCATGATGAACTACCTGTGCTTCCCTTGAACTGAAAACTGAAATAAACTCTTCCTGTGGATTTTTGTCATAGCCACAGAGAAAGTGACTAGTTTGCATGACTTCTTTGGACTTTATTTTCTGCACCTGTCAAAAGGTGGAGTTGGTATTCTCTGTTATATCAGTGATTTCTACAATTCTGTGTTTACATCTTTCTGGAGACTCATTAGAAGTTTAGTCAAAGCAATAAGCCCTGTTGGATGACCTCAAGCTTAGAGGACGGGAGGATCCTATGCCATGATGAAAGTTAGCTGGGAAATATTTAGACTAGTCAAAAAGAGATTTTTTTTTTTTTTCTGAAAATTGGCCATTGTGCCTATAGGTCTGAAAAATTTCCTAGCCTAACTTTTTTTTTTTTTTTTTTGGTGTGATTATCTTGGCAGTAAAGAGAGAGGCCCTGATGTGTTTAGAACCCAATGCTATGGTTTCTAGTTTCTGAATTCCTACAAGATGAAAACAGCATATATATCCCAGTGCACGCGTGCACACACACACACAAACACACACACACACACACACACACACACACACACACACACACACACACAGAGTTCTAATTAGCACATTACTGATATATTTTCCTAGAATATTCAGGAATGAGTACACTTAGCTTTTTGTCTCTCTTGCTTTGTTGGGCAGTATTAAAAACTGAATCTGTGTTCTAATGATATTTACCATGGCTATATGAGTAAGTGGATCAGGTATCAACATGCTGGAAGATTTTTATCACTGGTGCCAAGGCTCATACATGTTTAAATACATTCTCCATGTTAACCTGAGATGCTACCAGCAATCTTATTAAGGAAATATCCTTTCAAAGAAAGGAGACCTGAAAGGTCAGCTTAAACATTCTGGAGTCAGGGCTGGAGAGATGGCTTAGCAGTTAAGCGCTTGCCTGTGAAGCCTAAGGACCCCGGTTCGAGGCTTGGTTCCCCAGGACCCACGTTAGCCAGATGCACAAGGGGGCACAGGCGTCTGGAGTTCGTTTGCAGAGGCTGGAAGCCCTGGCGTGCCCATTCTCTCTCTCTCTCCCTCTATCTGTCTTTCTCTCTGTGTCTATCGCTCTCAAATAAATAAATAAAATTTTTTTTTAAGAAAAAAACATTCTAGAGTCAGGAGTGATGGCCAATGTTGCCAGTGTATTGCCAGCATGTGCTGAACATGAGGGGAGAGCTCCTGCCATAATAAAAATTAGGTTAGGATAGATGCCTCTGGGCACAAGGAACAACAATGAGAAACAATGACTGGAGAACAAATCAGGGAGTCTGTGGTCATTTCTTCATAGGGACTTAGCTGTCACTATCTGCTTCCTTGAATCTATGCTGTGGATTCTCTTCTTCTCTTTCTCCTTTCTATTTTGTGTAGTTTTATATATGAAAGAATGCTTCTGGAAGGTTTTGAAAAATAAATGAGATATCCCTCTGAAGTCCGGGAAAACTCGTTTTTTTTTTTTTGATTTGTTTTACATTTTAAAACATTAACAAGCAGTAGGACATGGATCTCACTGAGAGGCAAGACCCTGGATGGCTGCAGTTGCCACCTTTAGAAGTGTACAGGAAACAAACTAAGAATCAAATAGAATAAGTAACCGGGGTGTTCTCACACAGCCCAGGGAAGTTAGCACATTGCCTCCTTCCTATAACCAAAACCTTGCTGCTTTGCTTTTCAACTGAAAATAATAATCCTTTGCCCAGGTTCTTTTGTATTGATATGTCTTAATGTATAGGGGTATTTCTTACTTCATAGTATCATCAATATTTAATATCCTTCTCCTGCATGTCTACATGAGTTCTGTTGAGAGCTGCTTTATCTAATACCTGGCAGCCATATGGAAATCAGTATTTAGAATGTTCACCCTAAATAAAACTGTGGTCTATTAAATTAATTTAGCCTAAGAAAAGGATTTTTATTATGATAAATTCAGTGGCATAAAGACTGGGGAAAGAAGGATATTTCATTTTGTCACAAGCCTTCTACAACTAGTGTTAGTTGTAGTGCATTAAAAAAAATTTTTTGTTTATGTTTATTTAGTTATTTGAGAGTAACAGACCGAGAGAGAAAGGCAGAGAGAGAGAGAGAGAGAGAGAGAGAGAGAGAGAGAGAGAGAAAGAGAGAGAGAGGGAGGGAGGGAGAAGAATGGGTGAGCCAGGGCCTCCAGCCACCGCAAACGAACTCCAGGCGCGTGCGCCCCCTTGTGCATCTGGCTAATGTGGGTCCTGGGGAATCAACCTCGAACTGGGGTCCTTAGGTTTCACAGGCAAGTGCTTAACTGCTAAGCCATCTCTCCAGCCCTGTAGTACATTTGTATTTTGTTAATGCTGAGAAATAAATATGGGGCATTATGGTTTGAATATGAAGTGTCTCTCAGGCTTGCATATTGAATGTCTGGCTCACAGCTCATGGTGCTTTTCTTTTCCTTGTTTTAAAGGAAGAATTTTGTTCCAGCCCAGGCTGACCTGGAATTCATTATGTAGTCTCAGGGTAGCCTCAAAGTCACGACAATCCTCCTACCTCTGCCTCCCCAAGTGCTGGGATTAAAGGCGTGCACCAGCATGTCCGGTTCCCTGGTGCTCTCAGTCATAAGGTTAATAACCTTCTATATCACATGCTCTCTCAACCATGATGGGGCCAAGAACCATGGATTGGACCCTCTGAAACCAGGACCCAGAGCAAACATTTCATTCTATAAGTCATTACCTGAGAATTCTTGTTCCCAGATGTATAAAAGCTAATTGTTGGTGACTGAGGGTAAGTGTGTGAAATGACATTAATAGAGTCATCTGTGTTGTAACTAATTGCACAAGTATTTCCAATGCACAAAGAGTGTAAACAAGTAATGCACTTGCATGCTGTAAAGATGGAAAAGGGGTGGAGGAAATGTCTCCGTGCCTAAAAGTACTTGCTTGCAAAGCCTGCAAAGACCAGTTTCAATTCCACAGCACCCAGATTCCCAAAGTGGCACACTCATCTGGAGTTCATTGGCAGTGGGAAGAAAACCTGATGCATTCAGACGCACTCTCTTTCTCATCACAAATAAATAAATAAAACTTTAAAAATTGAAATATATTAAAAGTAATATATAAAGTAAAGCAATAGATAAATGGAGGAAAATAAATCACAATTTCTAATTCGGGCCTATTTCATATAAATCATTTTCCATTTACTTTTTCAAGGCTGAGTCTTACATTATAGCCCAGGTGGCCCTGACCTCATGGCAATCCTCCTGTCTCAGCCTCTCATATGCTGGTGCTATAGGCATGAGCCACCAATCTTTTTTATTTTCTCATGTTTCTGTTTCCTACCTTGTAAAACTTGCTTGTATGGTGTTCATGTGATGTGACACTCAGATCCTCTGGTATTGTGGTTAGGTGTATGCTCCGATAGTGAGAGGCAGAAACTTACTATCTGCAGTCTTCTGTTGACTAGGTAAGACTGTCTCATGATTTTGTTTCCAAAACACATTGATCCAAACAAATCACTTAACATATATTACAAATGTCTGAGGCTGCTGGTTGGTATTCCTTCACAAATCAATGTCCACAGTGGGAGATGAATGATGTGGCAGTTGACACTGCTTCTGTTGACAGTGAGATGCAGCAAATGCCCAGAGCTTTATTCCAAGGAAAGGCAAGGAAATGTCAGGTTGCAGACAAAGGTCTTCATGCTTTCTTTGTTCTACAGACAAGCTGACTGTGCTCCTTAGGGATCAGAGATTGATTGTCAAAAACAGTTCCCGGGCTGGAGAGATGACTCAGTGGTTAGGCGCATTTCCTTTGTAAGCATGAGAGCCTGAGGGGGCCTGGGGCTGCCTGAGTTCAAATCTCCAGATCCCACATGAAACAGCTAGGTGTGGCTATGCACACCTGTAACCCCAGTCCCATAGGGAAGCAGAAACCGGAGAATCACTGGACCCCTGCAAATACCAGAAAGAGTCAAAAAGCGATTCTGGCTCAAAAACAAGACCAAGGGAAGAGCACCTGAGTGGGATCTCCAAGGTCCCACTCCAACCCGCACCACAGGAGAGTGCTCCCTGCTATAGGCAAGTGTTATGGGGCAGTGAAAGGGCACGTACACATGCACACACCACACACACGCTCATGTACTACAATTCCTGTGGTGTATGCTGTAAGAGGAAGAGAGTAACAATAACCAAGAAAGAAAATAAGTCATACGATCAAAGACAGTGATCAGAGTACAGTGAGGATGAGTAATGAAGGGAGAAAAAAAAAATCTGTTGTGAGTGGTTGGTTATAAAAATATCTCTAAATAAGTGACATTTGAGTGGAGACATTCAATGAGAAGCAGGCTTGTCTTGCAAAATTCTTGGGTTAATATCCAGACAAATTAAAACAGACAAACAAAAATCCAGTACAAAGTTCTAAATGAAAAAGATTTTCACATGTTCAGTGAAGCAAAAGGAGACCATGTATAGTGACAAAAGCCAAAAGTGCTTTATTCTAGATAGAGTGATGGCTATGTCAGTAAGGAATAGTCTGAGTGCATCCAAAAAAGAGACGTTTAATAATACATAAAACTTTCATTACCATACATTATTTGGCATTATTTTAATGTTTATAACTATATCCTATGATTGTATCATAATATGTTTAGCCAATAATTGTTTCTAAAATCAAATTCTATAAAAGCATTCTTTTTAATTACAGGAATTCCCAGTGCCTCAGAAGAAAATTATAATCACTAGGCAAGCATAAATATGGAAACAGCAAAGAGATTCTGGCAGAAAACTCCACGTGGGTGGGAAATCATCAGGAAGGGGAACTGTGTTCTTACACCTATCAGTTCATCAGCTGTTTCAAGGGTGTGATTCCAGTTCTTTAGACCATACTATAAAGTTGTTTAAGTGAAGTTTGTAGTTTGTTCCCCTGTTGTTAATAGCTTACAAAACTATGGGCCACTTTTCAAAATTAAGAGCCTTGTCCTGATGCCTTACTGCTGTAAAACTTCTGCACTGCAGTAGAATTTCACTAGTGTTTCCTCTGATGCCACTTTTCAAATTCCAGCATGTCGTATCAGCACTCCACATTGTGTTTGGTCCTCTTACATTCATGCCTTATTTATCACGACCTTAAACATCTTGAGAAGTATTGGTCAAATGTCTTGTTGAAAGATTCTAAATTTGTGTCTGACTTCTTTAATGATTAGACTGGTTTTGAGGAAATACCAGAAGTAAAGTTTGTTTCTCTCTCTCTTTTATAACGTTGGTAATATATGGTGACATCATACTTGATCACTGGTAACTTGATAACTCAGTCAAGGTAGCAATAACCATATTCTCACTCAACTGTTACAATTGACTTTTTTTTTTCTGCTTTTCTCCAATCCTCTTTTTCAAAGTCTGATCACTAAGTCTAATTTAAACTCTATGAGAACCAAAGAATTGAGTGAAGGAATTATTTTAAATTTTCTCATATGAAGAATTTGCCTTTATTTTCCTTTTATTTGTGGTCTCAGTTATATCACTGCGGGCTCATGTACATTTGTTATATTCTGGGTCATAAGCTGTTACCACTTTAATGCTGTGTTAGTATAACTGTTGAAGCTTTAACCATTAGGAGCTCTTTTATGTTGACTCCTTTTATTTATTTATTTTTTTGAGGTAGGGTTTCCCTCTAGCTCAGGCTGACTTAGAATTCACTATGTAGCCTCAGGGTTGCCTTGAACTCATGGTGATCCTCCTACCTTTGCCTCCCAAGTGCTGGGATTAAAGGTGTGTACCACCATGCATGACATGTTGACTCCTTTTAATACTGAATACTTACTTGCTACACCAGGCTCAAGTGGGATTATCCTTGTCCGAGACTCAAAACTGGCCATTTCTTTAGAGTCTTTAGTTCTTTCATTGGAAAAGTTTATATAGAAACCAAGAAGTGGCAACCAACAACCTTGGTTAATTATGGACACAATGTCCAATTTTAGTTATGATGTTGTTGCTGTAAATATGCCTTGGCTAACCCTTTGCATTCATTGACCACTATTCCCCATAAGCAGCTAAAAGTAGAAAGGATGGCATTAAGAAAAAGAGGGCTGGAAAGATGGCTTAGCAGTTAAGCGCTTGCCTGTGAAGCCTAAGGACCCCGGTTCGAGGCTTGGTTCCCCAGGTCCCACGTTAGCCAGATGCACAAGGGGGTGCACGTGTCTGGAGTTTGTTTGCAGTGGCTGGAAGCCCTGGCACACCCATCCTCTCTCTCTCCCTCTATCTGTCTTTCTCCCTGTCACTCTCAAATAAATAAAAAATGAACAAAAAATATTTTAAAAAAAGAAAAAGAAACATTTAAAAATTATTATATGACCAAATTATTCTCTAGAAAGATTACATCTATTTATGTGGATAACACTAGTATACATGTAGTATGTGCTTTCAATTTAAGAAACTACATAAACTTCATTTCTCTGACAAATACAGCCTTTAAAAATATTATTTATTTATTTATTTATTTGAGAGACAGAAAGAGAAAGAGAGGGAGAGAGAAAGGAGCAGAAGAAAGAGAAGACAGAAACAATGAGTGAGTCAGGGCCTCCAACCACTGCAAACAAACTTCAGATGCATGCACTACCTTGTGCATCTGGCTTACATGGGTCCTGGGAAATTGACCGTGGGTACTTTGGCTTCTCAAGCAAGCACCTTAACTGCTAAGCCATTTCTTCAGCCCAAACATAACTTTTATATCATCTATGCATGGCTAACACACTAATCTGACTACACTTATCTCTCACTGGACCGTTGTGATGAATTTGTGACTCATCTCTTCGTGGTTTATTCACATCATCCTTCCCTTAAGAGAAAAATCAGAATGCTTTGACAATATGAATGAGATCATGTTATGTCTTTGTTTTATAGTCTTGCAAGAATGTTTAAACTTATAATAAAATATAAAACCTTTAGCATGGATGTAAGGTCCTGTATTGCGTGGGACCCATCTTCATCTCCAGTCTCTTACTTCGGTCTATCTCACTCAATGCAACCTGCAAATACTTGCCTTCTTTTGTTTGTTTGTTCTATATTACATGTGTATATTAAATTTATTCATTTGCTTGTTTTCCTTTGTTTGTTTTGAGACAGGGACTCATTATGTAGTCCTTGCTGGCCTCACACTGGTGAGCAATCCTCCTGCTTCAGTCCCCTCAAGTGCCAGGATTACAGGCATGACCTACAATGCTAAGCTTGATTTCTGGTATTATTTATTTCTCTATAAATTCCTTGATCCTTCATGAGAGTAAGTTTAATCTGAATATGTGCTTGTGGTTTCTTGTACATTATTTTGAAAGTACTTCTCACAGATTTGAATTTAATTATGTAGTCATCTCTGTGATATCTGTCTCTCCTATAGATTTAAACTGTTCATGACAGAGACCATGTCCAGCTTGTTCCACCTCCTGCCTTGCTCCTGGTACTTTAGTAGAAACTGTGATTATTTGTTGAACAAATGTGTAAGTGGATCTTTAGTTCATTAGTAAAACATATTCGAGGAGAAAAATCTACGTTAATTAATGTTCTATAAAGCCCTAGTACTTTATGTTTAAAAGATTATAAATTGATATATTTGGGGTCTGGAATGGATCTACCCATACTTTAATTAGAATATAGTTTTGGGAGAGAACATGTTACAAATCAAGTTTGGGGCATATTTAGCACTTCTAGTTTACATTGCCAATTTACCCTTTAGAGAGATACGAATTTATACTTGGCAGTCTCTGGGCATATTCATTTTGCTACAGTTTTCTATGGCAGATTGTGTCTTCTGAGGATGGCTAAAACAGTATTTCCCATCCTATATTGTCATCACAAATTGACTTTAGCACTCCTCTCCTTGACAGATGGAGTGTTTCCTCCACTGGAATCTGTGAGGGTTTGTGAGTTACTTTGGCTGACTTGATGTTACAGGACCTCTGAGACTCGGTGTAAAAACTGGCTCCTTGGTGTACTTCCTGCCTGCTTCCCTTGGGATCTTTGTCTGTAGAGTCCTGGGCTGCTACAGAAAACGGGGAACCTTTCACATTAGGTTCTATGTAGATGACACAGGTGGGTGTTCTAGCCACCAGTCCCTGAGGTGCTCCTGGCCAATCTGAAGTATTTGGAGGTGGATATCTTCAGGTAATCCTTCTTGCCCCAGCTGCTGAGGCACAGCTGGCTTTGAGGTGTGAGGGTTCCGGCATCACGGTGGAGCAGAAATAACTGGTTCCACTTTACCTTTTCTACAATTCTACTCTTGCTAAACCCTTATTCTGCCTTGAGCCCTTATGACTACAGGTCTATTTGCCCTGCTCTTAAGTCACCATGAAGTCTGGAATATGCCCTGTATATTTTCTTTAGCCACCATATAGTAAAACGGGGCCTGCAACTTTGAATATACATGTGGCACCCCAGTAGTGTAGAATGGCCACCTTGTATGGGAAACAAAGAGACTAAAAATGCATATAAGACAATTTCCCGTGTTGCTCGGGACTCAGCCTTTGTTTGGAAATGACTCTGCTGGGCCAGCACTGTCGTGCAGTAAACAGTTTCCTCTCTGCTCCTCCAAGTGCATCTGGTCAGTCACTTCCCACCAGCCTGATTTTCTTCCATAACAAGATTTCATCACACACGGAGCTACAGTTTTGTATTTGCTGTGCTGGGTTTCAATCTTGCTCTGATCCAATCTTTCCTTGCTATGCCTCCCCTATTCCTACTTTTTGCAATGAGAATATCTATTTGGTACCATGGTTTGTTGGAAGTATGTAAACCGCATGTTTTGATTTTATAGGCCGTATAGTTAATAGAGTATCTTGAATCTCAGATGAAACGTTAGACTTTTGGACAGTGAGGTACTGGATCTATTGAAGACAATGAGGACTTTTAAAGTTGAATGAATGCATTTTTTATCATATCAAGGCCATGTGGCCTGTGGAGATTATGGGAAGAATGTGGTATTTTGAAAGTCCCGAACAGGTTCATGTGTTTGAATACTGAATCCCCTACTGGTAGCACTGTTTACAAAGGTTGTAGGACCTCTAGGAGGTAGAGTTTTTATGGAGGAAGTGTGTCAGTTAGAGAAGACCTTGAGGTATTACAGCCAAGCTCCCCCACAATGATGTACTTATATAGTGGCAGCTTCTTGCCCCTGCAATGCTTTTTTTTTTTTTTTTTTTTTTTTTGCCATAATGCAACTTTCCCCCTTGAAATTGTAAGCTGAAATAAACCCTTTCTTTCTATAAAATGCCTCAGGTTGAGTATTTTGTCTCAGCAATGAGAAGGTAACTGATGCAGCATTGTAACCAACTACCCTTGGGTGTAAAGACATACATCATTACATGTTGTTTGCATTTCCCTAATAGATAATGATGTGAACTTCTTTCATAGGCTTGCTTACCAATATTTCTACATTTTCTTTGGGGGAAGAAACTCTTACCTGGAATTCTGCTCCATTTAAAAAATGTAGGCTATTTATTTTAGTATTGAACTCTGAATGTTGAACTCTGAATGAACAGATTGAAATACAAAGAGCCAACCTATTTCCATTTTAGTCTATCATTATATGATTTAATAGTGTCAAAAAGCACAATATGTTAGAAGTTCTAACCAGAATAATTAGGTTATAAAATGAAATGAAAGGTATCTATATTAGAAAGAAATAGGCCATATCTATTTTCAATTGACGTAAGCATGCATAATGAAAACTCAAGGAAATCACCAAAAGTTCTTCAAGCTAATAACAAACCTCAGCAAGTTTTTAAGTCATAAACTAAATATACAACTATCAATTGTTCTATACAAAATAAAATTAATATGGTGCTTTGATTTGTAATGCCATCAAAAAATAAACTTCACAGAAGTAAGCTTAACAAAGGGAAAATAAAACTTAAAAAAGTAAAGGAAATCACAGTATATATAAGTAAATGAATAAAATTCAAAGAACTTTCATGAGAAAAAAAGTAAAATATAGGAAAGTAAAACAAAAACTCATGGAATGCTAAAGAAATTAAAGAACATATAGTAAATGAGAACACATCTATGGTCATGGACTGAGCATAGTTAAGAAATACTCAAACTTATCTGTTTGCAGACTCAATACAATCTCTATCAAAATTATAGTTAGGCTTTATTAGAAGTTGAAAAACAGCACCTAAAATCCATTTAAAAATTCCAAGATCCCAAAACAGCCAAGAGAACTTTAAAAATGAGCAAGCTGGAGAACTCATGCTTCCTCACTGCAAACAAACTACAGTGCTACACTAATCAAGACAGAATGGCATTACAACAGAGATCTAGATGCTGGAGAAGAAGTGTGAGAAAAAGAATCAAATTATCATGTTTCCTACAGTTAATTGTTTTCTTTGACAATAATGCCAAGATAACTCAATGAGGGAAACTGGTCTTTTTACCAAATGGCAAGGTGACAAATGCATGTTTGTATGCAAAGGAATGAAATTTGATCCCTGTCTCATAGCAGGCACAAAAATTAACTTAAAGTTTGTTATTCATATAAAGTTAGGAGGTAAAACTATAAATCTGTATGATAAAGTACAGGCATAAATCTCAATGATTGGCTTGTTAGACATGACACAATGATTTTTTTTTCTAAGAAAACAAAGGGAAATATGTTATTTCTGTCAGGTAATGATAGTCTCCCCAAAGTGTGAGTTGAGCAAGAATTAGTTATTTATCAACAATTTGGCTACCTGGTTTTAAATAATGCAAATGTCAGCTTTCATTATAAATGAAGATGAAATATTAAATAATCAAAATTTATTAGCAAGCAGATGAAATATTCCGTACAAGGTTTTGTATATTTGATAATGTTCCTATAGGTGTTTGACCACCACCATGCAGGGAAGTTTTGTTACAGGAAGAAGTCACAGCATTCTAGAGATAGCAATCACTTTCTTTGTAGTTCATATCAAAGCAACCTATATTTTTCTAAATCCAGTGGCTGAATACTGATGACTTGAGGATCAAGGTCTGGATACTCTCCCTGTTAAGGATGCAGGGTAAGGAGCTCATTAGAGTTTTAGACCCTTCTGCAAGATGAATAGTTTCTTAATAATATTTAACTCACTACCCTCAGTACCACTCCTTTATACTATAGAGATGTAATTTTCATGTTGGTTGTGCTAATTACAAAAATCTATGGTGCTGATGCAAATATGGATGAAAAGCTGTTTGACTTATAGTACTGACTGCAGAATAAGGCATCATGGTCTGAAGTGAGTGGTCCCCTATGAAATGTCTATTCCTGATTAGCACAGCCATGCAGCTCTAGAATGTGACTTTAAGTATCATATGTTTTATATAACACTATAGTCATTAAAGTGATATTTAAATAGTGTGATTGGATGAGGGGGGAGGTGGGAAGACTGAATACACTATTCTAACTTACCCAGCATATGAAGATAGAAGAAACATATCCAATTGACATTTATGAGATGCTTTTTATGGATAAGGTTGGGTTGGGTATTGGTCATGTGGAGATGGATAGGAGCCATGCTTTTGGTAACATTACCATTTTACAATCCCATAAGCATGCAGCTAGAGCAAACTATGGATAAGTAGTTAGAGGAGCCAAAAGTATTCCAAGGCAGGTTGAACAGCATGAGATAATCAGTTTCAGTGTTGAAGGCTGAGCAGGAGAAAAAAATCATCTAGGTAGACACCTAGCCCATAAACGACAGGAGGACAAGGGACAGCATGGGACCAGTGTTAGGGCAGGCTGCTGGCCATGGGGCTCTGTGGTGTTTGTGGAAGAAAGGACAGTAGGAAGGGGCTACATTTTACATGATGTTTTGACTTTAAGAAAGATACAACTATTTAGAAGAGAAACTTCAAGTCATATTGAAAAGGATGTTTTTAGATATATTGGCTTGGTCTTGAGTGGTAGGATTTTGTCCTTTAAAAAAGCCAGGGTGTAAAAATAACAGTGTTAAGAAAACTCAGACGTAGGTGGGACTTGGTTTCAGGTGGCTCCACCAGTATTTTGTTGGCCCTGTTCCTGCTTCCCCAGACAGGTGGATGGATCTGTTTGGTTTTCTCTTACCACAGAATCTCACCTTCCCAGTCTGACTCTCTTCCTTCACATATTTTTTTTTTTTTTTTTTTTTTTTACTGGGCAGTGTGTCAGAATCACATCATAGTTTACTTTATCACCTTAGGCTTTTTAAATTAATTAATTTATTTTTATTAATTAGTTTTGTACTCAGTAATTACTCAAGTTGGTACCATTGTTAGGCTCGTCCATGTCCTACCCCCTCCCCCTGACCCCTTCTTGTTGAGGTATATGGGTCATGCATTGTGGAATTAGCCCACAGTTATGGGTAGGAGAAATGTCTCTGCATATCATGACCCAACGTGTGGCTCTGACATTCTTTCGGCCCCCTCTTCCACAAAATTTCCCTGAGCCATGTTGGGTTCAGTTTTGGTCTGCTTCAGTGATGAGGTATTGGGAACCTGTGTTTCTGAATATCTGATTTGGTAGGAGTTGATTGTTCTCTATGTTGACATTCTTGAATTCTAACTAGAGAAAGCCTTGGCTTTGGAAGAAAAGCCTTGATATCTTGCTCAGGGAGGGTGGGGGTATAAGGATGTGGTCAGTCAACAAGGACTAATCAGAAAATAGCTGTGGTTAACAAAAAGAGAACCATTAGCTGCGTTGGGAAGAAGGAGGAAAAGAGATAGAGAGAGAGAGCCAATGAGACAGAGAGATTTGAGAGAAGCTACCAGAAGTTTCTGTACAGCATAGCCACCCAAGTAATCTTCAAGTGGAAGCCGACTGAACCACTGGAATGTTTGGTAAACTATTATCTATGAGAGTGTAATAAAACCACTAAAAGGAACAGGGTGACACAGGAGCCAGGGATGGAGGACAGGGTGGATTCAGCAAGTCTACACGGGGAGGGAGGGAAGCAAGTAATGCCCACATTCTTTAACTGTCAGCAGAAATGCTACTTTTGGGGGGCTGCATTAAAGCTAATCTTAACTTAGGTTTAAGGGAAAATGGGATGGGAGGATTCTCACTTAACATTAGAGTAACTTTTAACATGGACTTCCTAGAAGTAATATATCAAACAAAAGAACGCTGGTGGCATTTAGAAATTGAGACTGTTGTCTAAGGATATATGTTGTCAGGCAAACATCTCTTTTAAAACTCCTTAGTTCAAAACTTGTATCACATTGACAGACTGAACATTTCCATACACTAGACCAACCCACAGCAGAAGACCAGCAGTAGACCTTCAGCCTGAAGTTTGGTCCTTTAGCCAACTTCATGTCCAGTGGTACCATTACCTTTGTACTATTCAAGAACTCTGCTAAACCACTCTCAATTCTTCCTGTGTTGCCTCAGAAGTGGCAATCTCTGTCTTCCCAGTGCGGGTACCTGACAAATCTGAGGCAAACTATGTAATCAGAGGTCCCCTTCTGTCTTGCTGAAGGAAAAACTATCAACCAGAGGCAGGTACATGACATAGTGAACCGTGTCTCCCAGGAGCCATGAAAAGGCTATTTCTTCAAACGTAAAGAAATTCCCCTTTCACCAGTCCATATGGGACTCACTGAAGAAAGAAGTAGGGAAGCTGACATGTGATCCTTTTGAATTTTCTGTTATTCTCAACTGTTTTAAAATGATGAATTTGGAAACTAGAGAGTAAAAGAAGAAAAAAATCCTTTCAGTGCTGAAACATATATTTTAAAAATACACTTCTGTTCTTGCCGTCTGGCTGAGGAATCCTGCGGGTAGACTTGTAATTTGCAGAAGAGATTTCTTTTAGACTTTTCTTGTGGGATTTCCCAGGATTTGTGATATGTTAACTTACACTGTGGCAAGTAGACAGGTTTAAATTCAACTTCTGTGAGAGTAAAGGAATTTATGATAAGGGTGATACTTGTTACAAATGTATCTCATAAATTGACAGGATTATTTAAACTATATGACTGTAATCTTATATAAGTGAAATATTATCAAGCTTTGATAGTTTGTCAAAAGCGCTTTTAATTATCTTTTTTAATCATGGGATTTGACCTACACAATAACAGCAACTAGGTCAGTAAACTGTTAGAATTTATAAACAACTTAGTGAGAGCTCATTATTATGTCCTGGGTATCTTTTGTTAAAAAAAAAAAAAAGGTAGAGGATATTAGATTCTGTTTCATTTCCATTATGGAGAAGATGGATAATATAATGGGAGATGTGGTGCCTAATTAGAAAGGGATTCGATTACAGAAGCATCAAGTCTAGTATTATAATAGAAAAGTTGGATTTGAGCTGATGTAAATGATTTGGAAAGGATGTTTTACATTTTTTTAAACTATGAAGTAAGCTTGTGGGGAGGGGGGAGTTGCCAGCCATCCTCAAGTGCTTCCATTTGAGGGTCTGTCTTCAGGAGGGGAGGGGTACAGATTGGATGGAAGGGCGGCACCAGTCCACAAGGCCCTTCAAAGACAGATTTGACTGAGGTCAGATGTTAGAAATATAACTTAACACGACTCATGTGAAGTTAGTTCCTTTTCCATACTATTGAATTCTATTTCTGTTTTCAGAAATTCTAGTGAAAAATCATCACACATTCAGATACACCCAGTCTCGGTTGCTGCTTAAAACATTTCTACCTGGGCTGGAGATGGCTTAGCGGTTAAGCGCTTGCCTGTGAAGCCTAAGGACCCCGGTTCGAGGCTCGGTTCCCCAGGTCCCATGTTAGCCAGATGCACAAGGGGGTGCAGGCATCTGGAGTTCGTTTGCAGAGGCTGGAAGCCCTGGCGCGCCCATTCTCTCTCTCTCCCTCTATCTGTCTTTCTCTCTGTGTCTGTCACTCTCAAATAAATAAAAAAATTAAAAAAATAAAAATTAAAAAAAAACATTTCTACCTCAGCAGATTTGGTGTAACCCCTTACCTCAAACTGTCTTATTCATGACTTTCTAATTTGCTCTGTCAAGGCCAGTGTATCATTCTTTCTTTGTGAAATTGGTAGACAACAAGGAGCAGGAATTAGTTTGTTGAAGAAGGATTCATCTAGCAAAGTGGTTAGTGTGTGAAGCCCAGAATCCTTGGTCAATATTTGGACTGGACCTCAGAGAAGAGAACTTTCCTTTAATGAAAAAAAAAAGAATAAAATGTTCATAATTAGAAACATCAGACCCAATTACTTAAGCTAATAATTTCACCAGCTTCAATGGTTTATAGTCTAGAAACTGAATATTTCCTAAGCCTGAAAGATTCTATTGTCCCTTCATTCCAAGCCAGGAACATCAAGAGATGAAGCTGAGTGTTAGCTTTTCTTGATTTTCGCCTCTGCAGTGTGGCTGTGCATGGAGTGGTTTCATTGAGAGTGAAGGATTCAGAGACAGTTCATCCTGACTCTTCCATGTTTCTCCTTACCACCGTGAGCTCAAAGCAGAAGACGTGGAATTGGGTTTAATTTAGCAGTGCTGGAAATGGAGTGCAATGAGCCACTTCTATACTCTGAAGGCTATTGGTGAGTCAGCACCCCTTTTGAGCTCCTCCTGTGTTTAGAGAAAGGAACAGGTGAGTAAAGCCCTCTTGCAGGGACCTCCTTCATATCATGAGCCAGAGACCCTAGTCCTCCTGCCTGGTTTGAGATTGCCACACACTTTAATCAGTTTGAGCTGGAAAAGAATATTGTCAAGAGCTGCCTGCAGCCCCCTTTTAAAAACTAAGGGAGGAGACTCATTTTGTTTACTGAGACAACCCACTTTTTGAAAAAAATATGCATATGTATTTATTCCTCTATACACTGATAAGCTACCAAGACATAATTTACAACTTGGAATGCAAAACTGAGATTTTGTCAAAGGAATATTCATACCACCAGGCTTCTAGGGGTTTATCTGGCCCTAGAGTCATCCAGGAGTAATTTACTCAATTAGTAATGCTGGCAGTTAATTGCTTATTTGTTGGAGTCAATGAAAGAAAATTTGAAGTCCCTAGCAATTTGACTTCTTAGGAAGACAAAGAAATTATATGCATTTAACTTTAATGGTATTATTATTGCTATGTTATGAAAGTTGGTACGACTGGCTGAAGAACCATGTGGAATGCTAATATTAGTAGCTCATGCCATTTCTTTGAGTACAGATATTGCTAGTACAAAACAGCTAACAATCATTGTGTACAGTTATAATGACTAAAGATACTATATGCAATCAGACTAATTCCTACCAAATTTAATTATATCAGTGTGCAGCCTTTAGAAAGCATCAGAGATACATTTGCTTTGAAAGACTTCCTCACCGTGTGTGTGTGTGTGTGTGTGTGTATGTATGTGTGCATGTATATAAATGTGATAATTCTTACAAAATAAAAATCTTACCAAGACTGACAAAATGAAATTTGGCTTACATTATCTTCTGCTTACACTTTGAATGTTCTTAGCAGGACTTTCTTTACTGAACTCAGGGATTATGAAGAAGATACTGAGCTAATTTCAGGAGGCATGGACCATGTGATGATCCCTGCCTTTGACAAGGCGCCAGACTGCATAGAACATGTCCTTCTTCAAGTTCACTTTTGTCACCTATAAAATTCAGTAAGTCATTCCAGCAATGAGCTGGGGTTGTAGCAGTAAAGAAGACATGGTCTCTATTCTCCAAGGAAAAAATATTGTTAGAGGGAGAGACATACAAGCCCTTGGGCATGATGATGGCAGAAGAGTAATAAAATCTCCAGCTGATAACGAGGGTCATGAAGAACATAAAACTGAGCACTGCATCACACAGTGACTACGGACCACATCCGTGCTGGCTCAGAAGGGAAGGCTTAGTGGCGTGGAAATACTAGCGCTCAAGCACAGGAGACAGGGAGGAGCACAGCCCAGAAGGATGACCGAGCCCCAAGCGAAGAGGGCCCTTCAGTCAGCAAAAGCGGCTTGCTCAGGAAGCAAAAGGGAAGTGTGAAAGATGGACAGTGAAGAAGGCATGAAAATGTGAGAAGACATCAGGGAGGTGTCAGTGACTGGTTCTGTAGAACCTGAGGCTGGGTTTAGGAGTTAAGGTTTGCTTCTAAGTACAATGGGTGGCCACTTGAAGGCTTTGAGTACATAGACATTGGCTGATTTTATATTATAAAAAATTCTGTATTTGTGTGTGAGTTGGAGGAAGAGTCAGTAGTAGAGGCCTGGAAGCTACCAAGGAGGAGAGGGGAGGGCTTAACGGGAGGGTATAGTGCGTGTGTAAGTAAAGGAGCAGATATTGGGAGTAAAATGGTCTATGTGGAGTCAGGGGAGAGGATGGAGGAGAGGAAGGGGTGGGAGGAGGGTTAATCAAAATTAAAGAATTTATGAATATTCCATATGGAATTCGCTAGCATATTTAGGGGCAAGGGGGAAAATGCTTAAATTTATATGCCTAGCAATAGGAATTCTTGGAGGATTCTAATACATCTTCAAGTCTACCCATAGATTACTATTAGAACTCTCAAATTTCTTCACCTACTATACTATGTTTGAATATTTTTAAAAGGAAGCTTTTAAAGATCTTTTAAAAAATGTTTTATTTTTATTTATTTATTTGAGAAAGAGAGGGAGCAAGAGAGAGAGACAGAGAGAGAGAGAGAGAGAGAGAGAATGGGCATGCCAGGGCCTCCAGCCACTGCAAATGAACTCGAAGCGTGTGCCCCTTGTGCATCTGGCTTATGTGGCTCCTGGGGAATTGAAATTGGGTTCTATGGCCTTGCAGGCAAGTGTCTCAACCACTAAACCATCTCTCCAGTCCCTATTTATCTTTTCTTTGAATACCTAGTTCACAATGAACAATTATACAAAATTAAACAAAGAAAGCTTTTTATCAAAAGTTTCTTCTGGGCCTGGACAGATGTCTCGATGGGTAAGAATGCTTGTTCTGAAGGCATAGGGACCCAGAAGAGCCTGAGTCCAATCCCTAGTGCTCATATAAATATCCACATATGGCTCAGAACACCTGTAGTCTCAGTCCTGACAGGCATCCGAGACAGGAAAATCTCTGGGGCTCACTGGTCAGCCAGTTTGACCAAACTGTCAGCTCAAGTTTCCATGAGAGACTCTGTCCTACAGAACCCTATGGAAAAAAAAGGACAACCAGTGTTCTCTTCTGGCTTCCACATGCTTGTGCATCTGCACAAACGTGTACGGATACCCACCACACACCAAGACACACACAAAAAACAAAGTTCCTTTTCTCTATAACTAGATTCTTCTGTTAATGCATAAGCCACCACTACTTTTTGGCATGTGTATGAGTATGTGGTGTGCATGTGTGTACTCATGTTCATATGTGTATGACACATGTATATTGCTATGTGTACACACGCATGTGGTGGCCAAAGATCAATGCTAGGTGTCTTCTTCAATTGACTTCCTTGTCACTTTTTAAGGCAGGGCCTATCACTAAACCTGCAGTTAAACATTTGGTTAGACTAGTGTTCCAGCAAGCTGTGAGAGTTTCCCTGTTTCCACTTTCCCAGTACTGGGATAATAGGCACACAGTGATGCACACAGTTTTTTTTAAAAAAATATTTTTATCTACTTATTTGTGAGCAGAGAGAGAGAGTGAGAATCAGACAGAGTGGGCATTTCAGAGCCTCTTGACACTACAAATGCATTCCAGATGTGCCATTTTGTGCATCTGGCTTTACATGGATACCAGGGAATTAAGCTGGCCTGGCAGGGTTTTCAAGCAAGCACCTTTAACCACTGAGCAATCTCTCCAGTTTTTATGTGAATGCTGGGAATCTTATCTCATTTCCTCATGTTTGCATGGCTAATACCTTACTGTCTGAGCCATCTCTCTAACCCCAGTACTAACTTTTTCTCTTTGATATTATAGTAATTTTGGTTTGAAGGCTTAAAGCACTTTGTCAACGATTTCATCAATTCTGGTATGCAAGCATTTTACAACCTATTTTGAAAATGCCCAGTTTTAAAAATATCAAAAAGTCAAGTAAGATTTCAGATTTTTATGATGATATCAAAGTGTTTTATAGTATTTTTCAACCTTTAAATACACTAATAAAAAGGACCAAGAAATGGAAAAGGTGACTCCAAAAATTGAAATGAAAAATACACAGAAGATAATCTACCTGGAAGGAAGGGGAAAGGAAGATACCTTAACTATAAAACCAATCTGTTACAAAGTAAGAAGTGGACAAGTTGTCTGTTCAATACCATGCAGACCTTCTAAAGCTAAGGGCCAGGACCAGGGGCCAGCACACGCTCATGGGACTGACTCTAAGGCAGGCTGGAATAGAGTAGGCAAAATATATCACAAACGCACCTCAAGGGGACAGCCACAGCTTGAATCCAGCCAACTTTTACCATGTAGAAAATTACCACAATTGCCAAATCATCTGACATTTTATAAAAAGAAGCTGAAAAGATAGATTTTTTTATATGAAGTGTTTCTATCTTTCAAAAATTGTGTGGGCCAAATAAAATTATATCTGCCAGCTGGGTTCCATCTGTGGGCTGCCAGTCTATGATCCTAGCTCAAAAAGCAAGTGTCATAATTCTTAAAGCCCCATCTAATGATTCTTTGTGTGGATAAGCTGTAGGCGGGAAAGAGAAATTTCCCAGAGATATACAATTCTAAATTGTAACTGCTAAAGGGGCAAGTAGAGTTGCTTGTAATAAGCCTCCTGGGCATGGAGATTGCATAAGGTAAAGAAGATGGAAGGAAAAAGTGGCACTGAATTACAGAGTTTCTTGAGCATCAAGTACTCCATTATGAGCTTCCATGAAACTGCAAAATATACACACTGCATGGAGCAGCGGTCAGGGGAAGGAGCAGAGGCCGATGCCTGAGATATGGCTTGTGGCCTGTGTAATTTAGGTGACTGTTGGACATCAAACTCAAATAGAAACTAACGATCTGCTCAGTCTCACCTTCCTTCCTCCACTTTTCCTGGGGCAAAGCTGGTCTGAGTAGATCTGCTGCAGAGATGATGCAACTCTTCAAAGGGAAGGAGCAGAGTATCTGTACACAGTCACGACTAACAAGAGGGAGCGAACCAGCAGGCATGTGCTGTGGCTTCTGCAAGCAAAGGAATTGGAGCAAAAGTGTACTCATATACCTCAGGGAGGAAATCCCCCTGGAGAGCATGAAGAATTCAGACAAATGCTCCTCCATTATCTTAGAGACACAAAGAACTATACTTTTTGAATCAAAGCCTGAAGAAGAAACAGAAAACATCTGAGTAAAAGATAACAGGAAAGATATGGGGCTCTCTATTTTTTCCCCCACAAATCACTAAGTCAGAAATTGCAGTACTCTTACTTTTAGCTACACTTACATTGTTCCCATGGAGACTACAAACTCACCAAACCTCAGTCCATGGACACATTCACTTTCTTCCCATCCATCTCTGTTTTTCCTTCTTCCTTAGGCAGCTTAGAGTTTATAGGCTGGTTTAACATGGTCATCATTGGGAGGATCATTCTGACGTTTCTTGTGCTATGCACGCCATCCTTACCCACTTTCTTAGAATAACAATATCAACACGCTGGCATGGAGGAAGTAGTGGGAACAATGAATGCTGGCACTCAGCTAGCTTTCTTCTTTTGGTAATCCAGGAACCCCTGTACCTTGAGTGGAGCCAATCATATTTAGGGTGGGTCTTATCACCCTAAGTAATCTAATCCAGAAAACCCCTAACAGACAGGCCGTGAGTTTTTTTTTGTTTTCCCCATGGTGATCCTAAATCCTGTCAAGTTGAAAACCAGAGATGAACCATCATAGTGTCATATTTTAGCTAAAGTATCTCTTATTTACCACAGCTTTGCCTCACCTCCTTAAGTCAGCCACATCTATTATTTATCCTTAAAGCCCACGTGCCTCACCACTATCGTAATTTTATTTTATTTTTAGGAGGTCTAGAGCTTCAAACTAGGGCAAGCACTCTCCCCGCTGGAGCTCCATCCTCAGCCCTATTGTATCTTAAATGACACTTGCATGACATGCTCATCTTCCAGGTAAGGCCCATAATATCAACAACTAGGTTTCACACTATGTGCTTACTAATGCAGTTCTGGTAGAGGGCTAGAAAGTAGCAGATGTTCAAAATGACTTATTCATTGTATGCAAAGAATAGTCATGCACAAAGCAATAGGTGAACAGAAGCAATTGAAAGCTCTGCCCGAGGGTTTGGGACGCATTGCTATTTCAGAAAGTTTCCAGGTGCAGATACTAAGAAGGACACCTTAGGTGAAGGTAACTGCAGTTAAAAGAAGCACAGATGCAAGAAAGTACAGAAATTATTTGAAGAAAGGCAATATTTGGGCGTGCCTAGAGTAGAAAATGTGCTAGGAAAATAACTGTAATATTAGGGGATGGGAATTAATGGTAGCTTGAATGTAAAATGTCCCCATGGTCTCCAGTGTTTGCGGTTAAGTTTCATAACTAGGTCCCAGCTGATGGAGCCTTTTGGACGTGGAGCCTTGAAGTTCATTAGTCAAGCCTACAGGATGTTCAGTCAGCTCTCTGTTCTTTCTCTTGGTGTGTTGTTCGAAGATGCGAGCCACTTTCCACGCTTCCTTTACCATGATGAAACGTCCCCCCCCCCCCCGCCTCCGAACTGGAACTATAAGCCCCCAATAAAGGGAGAGTGTCAAAGCCCTCAGCTGTCAAACTAAGTAGTTTAGATTTTTACCATCTCTATGCACAAAGTTGCAAGTCATGAAATACATTTTAGCAATGGAATGATATAATTACAATTGATTCTTCTAAGATAAGCAGCGGTAAAGTGGAGTGTATATTTAAAGGATCCGTGTGGGAGGCTCTTGCAAAATTCTGCTCAATGAGTACCTGAATGGCCATGAACTTGGATAAAGGAGCTGATTGGGGATGTACTTAGGAGCCAGCAAGTCCAGGGTGGGGATGTCATGTCTTGGAGACCAGAGAGTGAGGAAGGGCTACAAGGAGTTTTTTTCCCCCTTGTAGCAGCTGACGATGGTAATCTTTGGTCTACTCTCACCAGAGTATGAAAGCTACATTTCCTTTTATTTTGGGGGGAACTCTAATATATGAACATACAGTAAGTTGGTCATGTTCCTGTTCCTTTGTCCTTCTTTTTGTTCCCTCTTCCCTAATCTTCTTCCCCTGAAATCCTTCCTCTTTTGCTTGAGGAATGTAGAAGGTTGAAACTTAGAGCTAGAAAAGCCCTTGAGTACCACTGGCTACTTGGGTAGTAGTTTGGAAGGATAGATTGCCAACAGAAATGCAGACAATGAGGGTCTAGCTCATGAAGTTTCAGAGTAGCAAGGATTCTACCTGGAACTGAGTGAGGCAGATCATGTAACACTGTGGCCAACTGGTTTCATTCCGCCCATGCCCCAAGAACTTAAGTGAAGTTAAATTTAGAGGTAATGGACTATATGTTTGATAGAGAAAATTTGAAGGCAGAATATCATTCTGGCTGTGGTGTGTGGTTTCTATTGACTGTTCTCACAAAGATCTACAATGAGAGAGAGAGAGCAACAATATGAAGTTTGACAAGTAAAGATATGTGAGCAAGTTTAAAGTTCCGGACAAGAAGACTATGGCAGACAACACAGTTGTAACTAAGCAATTGAAAAACTCAAACAATGCTCTCAAAAATAGTCCATGGGACTGAACAGAGTGCTCTCAAAAGAAATGCAAATGGATAATAAGCATCTTAAAAAGTTCAACATCTTGTGTCATCAGAGGGATACAAATTAAAAACTACTTTGAGATTTCATCTCACTTCAGTCAGAATGGCTATCATCAAGAAAACAAATGACAACAAATGCTGGTAAGGATGTGGAGAAAGAGTAGCTCTTTTTCACTACAAGCTGGTACAGGCATATGAAAATTGGGATGTAGGTTTCTCAAAATATTAAAGAGTTACTATATGACCCCACACATATGGGTAATTCTTTTTTTCAAAAACATTTTATTGGGAGCTGGAGAGATGGCTTAGTGGTTAAGCACTTGCCTGTGAAGCCTAAGGATCCCAGTTCGAGGCTTGATTCCCCAGTACCCTCATAAGCCAGATGCATAAGGTGGTGCATGCATCTGGAATTCATTTGCAGTGGCTGGAGGCCCTGATGCATCCATTCTCTCTCTGTCTGTGTCGCTCTCAAATAAATAAATAATAAACAACAAAAATATTTTATTTTTATTTCCTTATTTGAAAGAGAAAAAGAAGTAGAGAGATAAAAAGAAAGGCAAGTAGAGAAATAATGGGCATGCCAGGACCAACTCTAGCCACTGCAAACAAACTCCAGATACATGCTCTACCTAGTGCATCTGGCTTACATGGGTCCTGGGGAATTGAACCTGGGTCCTTTGGCTTTGCACACAAATGCCTTAACCACTAAGCTATTTATCCATCCCTATATGGGTCATTATTGACATATACCCTAAGGACTCCAAACTTCTGTATAGGTATACTTACTCATCCAATTTATTGCTGCTCCACCATAACTTGGAAATGCAATGAGCCTGGATGTCCATCAGCTGATAGATGGTTAATGAACATGTGGCACATTTACACAATAGAGTTTTATCCAAAGGTAAAGAACAATGCAATTTGTAAGAATGGACCTGGAAAACATTATGCCAAGTGAGCTAACCCAGATACACAAATAACTAATGTGCTCTCTCATATGTGAATTCTAGCTTCAAACTTTTAGATCTGTGTGTGAGTTGGAGTAAAAGTCAGTAGTAGGGACTAGAGAGATGTATTAGCAGTTAAGTCATTTGCCTGTGAATGCTAAGAACCCAGGTTTGATTCCCTAGAACCCACATAAACCAACCAGATGCACATGGTGTTACATGCATCTGGAGTTCATTTGCAGTGGCTAGAGGCCTTACCATGCCCATTCTTTCCCTCCCTCTCTCTTTTGTTCTCTCTCTCCCTAAATAAATAAATAAACAAATAAATGGCTGGAGAGATGGCTTAGCTTTTAAGGCACTTGCCTGTGAAACCTAAGGACCTATGTTTGACTCCCCATGTCCCACAAATGCACAAGGTGAGGCAAGTACAAGTGCACACACGTGCACAAGGTGGCACACACATCTGGAGTTTAGTTGCAGCAGCTGGAGGACCTGGTGAATCAACTCTCTCTCCATCTCTCTCTCTCTCTCTCTCTCTCTCTTTCTCTCTCTCTCTCTCTCTCTCTCACACACACACACACACACACACACACACTCATTAAAAAAATATCAAATCTGTTGGGCTTTCCTCAAAAAATTTAAGAAATAAAAAAATATTTTGGGCTGGAGAGATGGTTTGGCAGTTAAGCACTTGCTTGTGAAGCCTAAAGACCCCCGTTCAAGGCTCTATTCTCCAGGACCCCTGATAGCCAGATGCACAAGGGTGCTCACACGTCTGGAGTTCGTTTGCAACGGCTGGAGGCCCTGGCACACCCATTCTCTCTCTGTGTCTGCCTCTTTCTCTCTCTGTCTGTTCACTCTCAAATAAATAAATGAACAAAAAATATTTAAAAAATATTTTTAGTAGAGCCCAAGGAGTGAGAAAGGAGCCGTTAGGAGGAAAGAGGATGAAAGACTTAAGTGGAAGAGATAGAAGATATGTAAGTAGAAAGACAGAATACTGGGAATTGGATAGATCTAAATGGGATCAAGAGAAAGGGATAGAAGAAAGTAGAAGATGAAGGAAGTTAAACCAAAACTAAAGATGATATAAATACATCATATAGAAATCTACTTTTTTTGTTAGGTATTAAAAATATAATTTAAGCCATAGGTTTTTACAGGAAAATCCCGGTACGAGGGGTGGGAAACTTCCTAGTGAGTTATTTTGGTCAAGAAGGCACATGATTCTTCCAAAGCAATACAGGTTATGCCAACACTCTTGTTTCCCCACCAGAAATAGAATGCAAGACCTATTGCTGAAGACACTATGGCACATTTATTGCTAGACACTGAGAACTCAAGCTGGTATTAATCTGCAAGCATCCTTCCCACTGATTAGGTATCACAGTGCTGGAAAGTGCCATGCAGGCTTCAGGGGGAGAAAAGTCATCCACCTTAAAGCTCAAAGAAGTATAAAACCCACCAGCTAGGGAAGATGTTCCCACTGGTGAAATAGGGAGTTGCAGTAACATCCTCATCAGTGGGACAAACCCACCCAGAAACAGTTTATGGGAGGAAAGGGCTTATTTCAGGCTTACAGAATCCAGGGGCAGTGACATCATGGCCGAGGAAACTGGCTGACTTCTATAGATCCATAGAAAAGACAAATCACCAATAGCCAGAACTGAAACTGCTCTCTGATCACACCTTAAAACTAGACCTAATATCTACCCCCAGTGACACACCTCATCTCCAGCAGACTACTGGAGACAAGTAGGAATCTTAACCTGAATCAAAAATCCCTGAGGTTATGGGAGACATACATTAACATTAAAATCACAACATTACACCTCTGACTCCCATCGACTCATGATAATATCACAATGCAAATTTCACCCAGTCCTACTTCAAAGGTCACTATAATTTTTACCAACTTTAACACAGTTCAGAAGTCTAAAGTAAAGACTACAGAGAACTTTATTGAAACAGAGCTACTGGCATAAGGACGGGCTGCATTCTGCTCTCCATGCCCAGAGAGTTTCATCAAGGTTAACTTTGTAATAGACTCAGGTGCTTGGCTAAAGATATGGAACTGAGAGATGTAAGATTTATAATTGGAAAAATTCAAACAAGTTTAAAATTTACAGGCACAGAGACTGGTTACTTAAGCTGCTATTGTCAAATAAATTAGAAATCTTAAGGAAGATGACCCAACTACTTTACAGTGAAATAATTGGAAGGATGTCCAAGGAAAGACAGGATGGTAGGAATGCAGACTCTTTAGAAAGGACGGAACCTGCTCTTCAAGGTCATGATTTATTTCATCCCCGAATTAAGGATATGGCTGTGTCCTGCATACCTGGCATTGGTTGTGGAAGCATGAAAAATGCATGGAGTGGATTATGAAGTGCACTTGGCTCCAGGGGCTGCTGCTGAGACATAGTATTGAGGCAGGGCTTGATGACCCTTATAGAGAGGATAATAAAGCCATTAGAAGATAGAATGTGGTTTACATGGAGACTTGAAGATGTTTTGGATATATCAGTACTGTGCAAAGATGACCATAGAGCACTGTTGGCTCAGGATGGAAGCTTTCTCTGGTTACTCAGCCCAGCTGGAGGGGGAGAATTGGAAAATCCACAGACTCGTCACTGGTCACTTGTTATGAATATTGGACTTGAACTACAGTTGTTTGTGTAATGGTTATTGATTTTGTGTCAGTCCAGTCTCTCCTTGTTATGCCTTATAGCATTGGGAATGTTTACTCTATGTCCTTATATGTTGGAAGCATATAACTTATTTTGATTTTAGAGAATTTGCAGTTAGGAGGCAATTTTAAATCTTACATGAGATTGAACACCATACATTTGTACCATCTAGTGAACATGTGCAACCTTGTATGCTTATGTAACCTTGTGTGTCTGGCTTACATGGGACCTGGAAAGTGGAACATGGGTCATTAGGCTTTGCAGGAAAGTGCCTTAAACTAAGCTCAGGAACTATCTTTAAGTTGGTAAAGACTACGGGACCTTTGAAGTTTGACTGAATACAATTTACAATCTGAGATGGTTATGAGTCTATTAGGTTCCGGGTAGAATGTGGTAGTTTGAATCTATGCCCCCTAATAGATTTGGGCATTACTAAAGTTGAGTTCACAGTTTCTGCCCCTAGCAGGCATACCCCTGCTATGAGGTGGTGTGTCACTAGGGGCAGGTCCGATTTCCAGACTAAGGTATGCAGAATGAGTTCTGCCTGAATCCCTGATGTTTTGCTGTTGGTATCTTGTTGCTGGTGGCTTGTTTTCTGGTGCTGGTGGTATGTTTTCTCTTTGCATGGACCTATGAAAGGGGTCACTTTCTTCCACCATTATGGAACTTCCCCTGGATAGGTAAGCCTGAAATAAATCCTGCTCCTCCCAGAAACTGTGTCTGGTTTGGCAGTTCATTTCAGCAGTGTGGAGCTGAATGCAACAGCATACACTGGGGAGCTGGGACCATATCACCCTTGGGTAAGGGAAGACTGTTATTCCCTGGGCCCCTTTAAATAGTATAGAGCATAATTGAAGTACAGGTTTAATCCTGATTAAAAATGAGGAAGGCATCATGACTTGCCAGTGAAAGGAGTTAATTGTCATTTTAGGTAAGCAGGCAGCACTTTGGAGACTGGAGACTGAGAGGCAAAACAACTAATGTGTTATGAAATGGCGATGCTTTTACTGTTACACCAGTCAGGATAGTTTCATTTGTCAGGACTTGTCTATATTTAATATCACTGGCTACCATTCATTAAGTGCTAGTAATTGCTCACAGTCTTGACCATAAAGGAGCATTTCTTTTGTGTTTCCAGTTGTGTCTTAGTGAGATGATCTTAGCACTGCACTGGGCTGAAAGCCACTAGGGGCGGGGGGAGCGGATATATAGGAGCTGGAAATGCTTTTGCTTCCTTTGGATAAATACATCTTTATTGTTGCATTGGAAACTGCTGATTTTCTTGCCTATTGTACGGCTCATTTCCATTAACTCACAGGCAGATTTCAGAGCAGTAAGCTCTCTTGCTGGATGTAAATGTTGGGTACTGTAACTCTCTCTCTCTCGGAGTAAGTGAAGCTCCTATGCTTTCAAGTTAAGGATTGCAAATATTAGCAATTCACCCAGAGAGATTTATGATGACATGATGACATATTCACCACCCTCACCTTTCTGGCTACAAGCTAACTTATAGTTCTATTATGTTTTTTGAACTTGCTAGATATAATGGTTGCCATTTGTAAATGTGATTTCATTTTTCAGCTCTGAGTTCTCTCATTGAGCACAATGGTGAACAATTCCCTACTCAAGGTATAAAACATGAATCTTAATAAGATATATCGGGGAGGAAAGAGAAAGGAGTAGTAGAAGACATGAATAAAAGATGATTAGCCAGTTTCTCTACCATTTGTAGTTGACCTAATATCTTTCTAATAAGTAGAGAGCAGTATGTTTTCAGATCTGGGAGTCTATAGGGTTGCCTTTCTCAAGGCCCCTTAGAGAGGCCAGATAATGTGTTTGGATTTTAAAACCGGTCAGAATCACACCCTCTGGGACTCTCTGGGATGTGTATGTATGTTTGCATACCAGGCAGGTACATTTTGTGCTAGCCTTTAGTTTCAGAAAAGAGGAGAAGAAACAGTCTTTTAAAGAGATAGAGGTTTTGTGTGTGTGTGTGTGTGTGTGTGTGTGTGTGTGTAGGCACATGTGTGTCACATTGCATGTGTAGAAGTGAGTGGGAAATATTGAGGTGTCATATTTTGCTTTGTACCTTGCTTTGAGGCAGGGTTTCTTGTTTACTACTGTGAATGCCAGGCTGGCTTATTTGTTATCCTCCAGCCCCCTGTATTCCTAACTTAGTCAACTGAGTGAAATAACTATATAAACATACTATAATAATAATATGAACATATGAACCATTTTCTTCTGGACCAAGCTTTCATGGGTTCTAGTGACCCAAGCTTAGTTACTCACAGTTATGTGGTACTTTCCACTGAGATATCACCCCTGTCTAGAGGTTCTTATTTTTATTTTTTTGCTTATTTTTATTTATTTATTTGACAGTGACAGACAGAGAGAGGAAGAGGCAGAAAGAGAGAGAGAGAGAGAATGGGCGCGCCAGGGCTTCCAGCCACTGCAAATGAACTCCAGACACATGCGCCCCCTTGTGCATCTGGCTAACATGAGTCCTGAAGAATAGAGCCTCGAACTGGGGTCCTTAGGCTTCACAGGCAAGCGCTTAACTGCTAAGCCATCTCTCCAGCCTGGTTTTTACTTTTTTTTCCTAGCAATTTTTCATTACCTACTTGTTCCTCATAAACTTTGAATTTTTAAAATAAAAATTATAAAAGTACTTTACACATGTTATTTTGGGGGAAACATTATTTTATATTGATTTCAAATGTATAAATGTACAATACACACAATCAAAATTCTAATAATATGATAGCCAATTCAATAAAAAAAGAAGTCTAACTCCAAACTCAAAATGTCTTATTTTGTTCACTACTATTAAAACAACCCCTGTGATCCACTCTGCCTTTTTGCATGTTTTCTGGGTACTTCAGCAGTTTCATGTGTTTATTCTTTGCAAGTACCACTATGTATTAAGAGTAAATACATTGTGTTATGGTCATCAGATTGCTTGGGTTTAATCCTGGCTTTCCATATACACACTTTGGGATAATTAGTAGTCATTCCTAACCTACATTTCTCCATCTCTAAAATAGAAGCAAGAGTATATCACAGGAATTTTGTAACAATCAATGAATATAACATTTTGAGGACATAACATTTATTTTAGAGTGTAAAATATAAATATTGGCTATTTTTTGTTTATAGTTGTTCCAGAACCTTTCAGGGGATTGATAAAACTTAATTTCAGTTATTTTAACTACCTTTGATAATCACGTTTCCTTTTATTGCATTAGGTTTCAGTGTATGTGCATTTATGATTTATGTATGCATTTTTCTATGTGTGTGCATTAAAATGCATGGAAGTGGGTTATAAAGTGCACATGGTTCTAGAAACCACTGCTGGGCTGCAGCACATGAAGCAGGGGGATGCCCCTATAAGGAAAGCCAAAAAGATCATTATTCAGGCTGTAAAGATGGACCATGGTTTATAGTGGAGACTCAAAGAGGTTTTGGATATACCAAGACTGTGCCAAGGCACTGGTGGCTCAGAATGTAAGTTTTTCCTGGACTACTCAGCATTGCTGGATGGGGGAGGATTGGAAGTCCAGAGACTGTTGTCACTGGTTATAGATGTCTTACTCGAACTGCAGATGTTTGATGTTTACTTGATGGTTGATTTTGCATTGGTGCAGTCTCTTCTTGTCTTTTTGCAATGAAAATGTTTACTCTGTGCCATTGTGTTTTGGAAGTATACAACTTGTTTTGATTTCACAGGACTTTCAGTTAAGAGACAATCTTCCCTATCAGATGACACTTGGGACTTTTGGAAAATGTTAAAGTTGGTAATGTGTATGGGGATCTTTAAAGTTGGACTGAGTGCAATTTATAGTGTGAGGTTGTCATGAGTCTGTAGGGGTCAAGGGTAGAATGCGATAGTTTGAATGTATGATCCTATAGGCTCAGGAATTTTATTAAAATTGAATGTCCAACTTTAGCCTGTAACAGGAAAATTCCTGCTAATGGGGCCAAATCTATTAGCCCACCCCTAAGGTATTTCTGGGGGACAGATCTGAAGCCAAGATCTACTAGGTGTGTTCAGAGATGTTTGAGTTCTGGCAGTTTGCACTCTTTTTGTGCTGCCTGTTTGTGATATCTCTCTGCTTGAATCTGTAAAAGGGAGCCAGCTTCTCCCACCATTGATGGTGTTCTTCTGGACTCTGTAAGAGTGAATTAAACCCCCTTCCTTCTATAGGCTGCATCTACTTGGATGTTTGTCTCCACAATGAGACGCTGACTACAACTAATGTGGATCCCAACTTCTTTCTTAGCAAGTATCTTCTTGGTATATAGGAAAGTTATTGAGTGCTACAACTTTAGTGAATGTGTTCATTAGAATGAAGAATATTCTGGTAGAGTCTGTAGGGTATTTTAAGAACACACTAGTAAGACAAAAAGACAACTAGGTCCTTTAATGGAAAAGAATAATATTATTAAATAAATGTTTAGCTTTTCTTCTCTGGATATAGATGCATTTAGCAACAGAGTTTAATTACATTTTGGATAAAGAGGATGCTTGCTTACTCTTTAGTAAGAAGCATAATTGAGGAATGAAAATAGTAACAGAATTATACATACAGGAATTTACTATTAGTCTAGGATAAAAATTATTCCAGTGATAACTGGAAGATAACCTAAAAAGAGTTAATCTTAGTAACAGAAAATGGAATTAGTTTGGTGCTCATTTACTTTTACCCATCTTTGTCTTCCTAAAGGATCATATTAGTATCAATATAAAGAATGAGTTTGTACTTGCTCATAATAGAGCCTTCTTTGTTAGGAATAGTACAGAATTTCTAATTACTACAAACTTATGCTGTATAACTCATAAAGGAAGTATGGGTTGGAGAAAGGGCTAGCAGTTAACATGCTTGCTTGCAAAACCTAAGGATTCAGGTTCAATTCCCCAGGACCCATGTAAGCCAGATGTCCAAGGTGGTGAATGCTTCTTGAGTTCATGTGCAGTGGCCAGAGGCCCTGGTATGCCCATTTTTCTCTCTCTCTCTCTCTTCCTCTCCCTCTTTCTATTTCTCTCAAATAAAGAAAAAATAAGAAGCCTTGGATATTGTGGTAGATGGTCACCAAATAAAACCATTGATGATCTTCCCATTTTTTTCCATGTGTGTGCCAATACTCACATCAAAAAGTTAGATTCATCTAGGACTTTTTACTTGTCAACACAAGTTATATTCTGGCTCTATGAGCACTGGGTCCTCTCCTGTCCTCCTTATCAACTCCCTTTCTTATTTTGTTACTCTCTGCTTCCCAACTGTGGATGCACCATGACCAGCTGCCCCTTTTTTCCCCGCTCCCATGCCTTCCCTGCCATAATGATCTGCATCTCCTCAAGCCATACGCAGAAATAAATCCTTCCTCCTTTAAGTTGCTTCTTGTCAGGCATACTATACTATGAGGAAATCCAAAGTAGACCATGGGAAGACAAAAACCCATTGGTGTGAGGGTAAGGATAAAGGGTTACCTTAAATGTTACAGTCACAGTTGAAACTCCAGTTGAATGCATCCATTTGAGCCAACCATGTCACATGGAGAAGAATTATATAGGAAAAAACAGCCAACATGCAAAACTGTAGAGTATTAAATCATCGTTCCACACCTCTGAGTGCCGGTGCTGTTCTAATGCAGGAGTAGCCACACTACAACATGTGCTGATGTTCCCTGAGGCTACACTTCTCACTTAATCACTTGTTCTTCATCCCAGAGATGCCCAAGAGCAGTGTAATGGCTTGGAAATGAAGTGTCTTCCAAAAAGCTTATGTGAAGAAGGCTTGGTCCCCACCTGGCAGATCCAGTCATTGAGAAGGTATTGTATCATGAGGACTCTAGCCTAATTAATTGACCAATCCTATGATGGATTCTACTGAGGGAAGATACTGACATTTTCAGAGGTGGCACATAGTTGGAGGAAATATATCATCAGGGGTATGCCCTCAGGGCTCTTGTTCCTGGTCTGTCTGTATAACTGTCTTTATCATTTGTTGCTTATCCCATTTATCTTTCTCTTTCTATCTTTATCTGCTTGTTAGCCACTATGAGAGGAATAATTTCATTTTTCCACAGTCTTCCCCATTGTGATTTGTTTCACCACTGCCTAGAAACAATAGAGCCAGCTAACCATGGAATAAAACTCTTAAAACCATGAACCAAAATTAATTCTTCCTTTATTTAAAACTGGCTTGGGGCTGAAGAAGTCGCTTAGAGGTTAAGGCACTTGCTTATGAAGCCTAAGGACCCATGTTCTGCTCTCCAGATCCCACGTAAGCCAGACACACAAAGGTGAGGCAAGTGCAAGGTCTCCTATGCCCACTAGGTGGCACAAGAATCTGGAGTTTGATTGCTGTGGATGAGGCCCTGGCATGCCAATTCTCTTTCTCTCTCTCTCTCTCCCTCCTTCTCAGTATGTGCAAAATGATTATTCTCTTCTGTATATGATATTCAGACTCCATGTGGTCTGTCCATAGATCAGTGTGGGTGGCTCCAGTCAGTTATAGCAGTGCGACAATGAGCTTGAAATTCACCTATAAATATGGTAATTCATACATGCAGGCAATAAATTGCACTGTTGATCTGTGCCTGCTGAAAGTGTTCTTCATTTTCCTTTTCCTTTTTTCCTGTCATCAGCAATTGGGATAGAAAATAAAGGTCAACCTACCCTTATATATTTCCAATCTCTTTGTGCTTCTCAAGTTAGAGGACAGTTTTCCAAAAACATGCCCCTATAAATGATAATTCTGTGGTATTGAATATTAGTAGATATTAAATGGAAAGATTATGGATAAATATATTTTTAAAATGGTAAAATGAGTATTCTTTATGTGCTATATTTTTTAAATAGTCTTTCTTCTATCAACATGTCTTGTGGATCTCTATCATTTTGCCTAAGTTATATCTGAGCCATGCAAACTAACTCCTCCAGTAAACACCAAAGGAGAAAAAAGTCTTTAGGAATTAGAATGTCATAGAGAATTTTTGGGGGCCACACCAATTTGTTGGAAGAGACTATTGATGAAGCCATACTTCTGGAAACTTAGTCATAAATTTGCATGAGGGAAGTGCAAATGTGTTTATTAATTATCTCTTGAACCAATATAAAAGTAGAATTAGGATCCTTCCAGAATATCAGAGATGCACTTTTTGTGGAAATCTGTTATTTTTCCTTGTAATGGAACAAGTAAAGGATCCTTGAACATATCCTCACTCTCTTTTCTGACTAACTTCTATGTGTCAAGAAAACATTTCCAAAGTCTGTAGAATATTGGTGCCCCTGGATAGAGGAAGCCAAACTGAACTTTGACCCAGGATTCTCCTTTCATATTTCAGTCAAATATTAGAGGTAGGAGTAATTATTTTGATGGTCTCCATTTCCCATCAAGAGCTCCCTAAGAGCTCATTTCCATAACCCTGAACAGTTTTATAGGGACTAAACCCTCATGATCCAACAATCATGGGTCAAGTTATTCCCAGCTCATCACAGCTCTTTCCTGATTTCTGACCTTCCATTATAAACTGATACTATATTCTGCCTTTTGGATGTGATTCTAGACTCTAGTCCTACATAATAATTATTTCATTAAGTAGAATGTTGTAGGCTGCTAGGAAAGATTGGTAATGTCTAATCATAGACTGCGGCACATAGGAGAGGAGCATCTCATCATGTTTCCTGACGGTGGCAAGTGATTCTCAAGGACAACAAAATTTGATGACGTCACGAACTGTGTTATCCAAGGACATTACCCAGCACAAGGTGGGATTGGTCTGGTAGTGCAGGAGAACATGTTCAAATTTCAGAAGTATAGGGTGTAGTTAAGTTTATGACCTAAAATTGAAGCTGCAAGGTGCTAACCTGGTTAGATGTTTGGGGAGGCAGAATCCAAATACTTAGCCTCTTTCCTGAAGCAGCACATACAGGGTCTTTAGACTAATAGAAAACAAGATACCCTGTCACTCAAATGCAAGCATGTCTGATACAACTGGGTTACAAAGAAGGTTGAGGTCTGATGCTGAGTTGTACCATAGTATTTCCTCCCCATACTGAATTAGACACACAGCAGGTTTACATTATTGGCCTGAGATTAGTCATACATTGGCCTAATCAATTAGGACTGTGACCCTGCTTTATTAAAGAAGAGACCAAAACAGTGATTATGCCCACCAGAACAAATGAGATTCTCTGAAAAATCAGATCAGTGACTCATCTCACCTTGGTAAAAAGTGAATAAGACAAAGAAAACAGAAAGATGGGGGCATTCCAGCATTCCTACCTGTGGAGAGTGGGAGCTCCAGCTAAAATTCAGTAGAAATATGAGGCAAGGAAAATGACCATAAGCCTTTTTAAAGCTAGATGAAGCATCAACCTGTCAATGGTGCATGCTGTGTTTTTGCATTAGGGGACATGGATATGATCCTCTACAATTTACTGCAACAGAGTCCCAAAGAATGCAATCTGGCTAAGACCATGGGGCCTTTTATGACTACAAGCGATTTCCTTTCATATGGTCCATAATCATTTCTGTTTGAAACCCTGACCTTTATTGATCTCATTTGGATGAATCTCTTCCTATTTTAATTCAATACAATTTAGTTAACTTCTTTTTAAAGAGGTGATAGTCACCTGATGATCTGTGTGTAAGTGACAGAGGATTCATTACAACCAAAATGAAAAGAGAATCCTGAAAGTGTAAAGGCTCCAATGGCTCATGCATTGTGATGATTATGCACAGCCTGCTAAGAAGCTATGGTATGGAGTGTCAAAAAAAAAAAAAAAGAATCAATATATAAACACTAATAAGTATATGGAGAATAGAGTGAAACCTGACAAATATAATTAGAAAGTCATTTCCTACATTGGAATAGCAGGGAGACAATGGCAAATATTTTCTTCTAATGCTTTATGCCCATGGAATATTCTTAACATTACACAGCATGTAAACTCTATTAAACTTGAGAAAGATGGAGGGATTACCATATTTATTTTCTAGAAGAAGGGTCAAATAATTAAAAATTACTTGCTCATACTTGGTCCACTGATCATCAGAATTCTAAGGCAGATTTTCTTACTCTAGCCCATTATATTCTCTACTATATTATTTTTACCTGGATCTTTCCATGTGGACATTTTGCCACGATTGTCCTGTTGATCTATCCCTGAGTGTCCTCCTGTTCATAGCTCAGGACAGAGCTCAGCACCTGAACCAAGCTCAGAAAAGCCAGAGAACTGACATTCAGTGAGGTAAGGAACAGGTTTATGGAAAGCCTTTTCATAGGCCGGAGCAGGTGCTTTGGTTAGTGAAAGCTGTTTTGTTGCTTCTGTGCAAGCCGCTACAATGACGGAGGGAGGTTTCCACTAAGACACACCACAGGCAGCCGAGGACCAGGTCTAGTGACTCTATTTCTAATACATGAGAATGAACCATTTCTGAAACGGAATGAAGCAGAAGCTAACTAAAGCACACATAAAAGTGCCAGCATATGTCAGTTTTGTTTAAAAAAAAGTGTAAAAAGAAAAACAAAGAGTGCAAATAGAGTTTCAGATTTACATCTATAGTGGAAAGCCCGTCACACAGAAATTGCCCCAAGTGTAACATTAAATTTATTTATTATCCTCTTTATGATTTCAGATCAGTGAGAGGTGAGTAGAACCACTTGTCATTTGTTTTTCAAGGAACATCAGTCTTTGATGGACCCATATAGGGCTGGGATATTCCTTCTGAATCTTCAATTTCTAAACCTGTGGTAGTGAAGGAATACTAAAACAAGCTCTTTCAACTACATGACTTTCTCCAGTGACATTGAAGGTCTGGCTACAAATCTTATTTTCCATTGCCAGGGAGCAGAGGAAGAAGCGACTTGCAGATGACAATGCCTTAGTGAATTTTGCAGGTATGTGTGTGTAGGGGGGGGAGAGGGGTGGGGCAGTACTTCTGTTGGTTTACACTGTCATTTTTCAGGTAGCTTTCTGGAGAAATTAAACAGACACCCCAGATTGGGCACAGATAATTGACAGAAGTATGTTTGCACTAAACTGCCAGTTGGTGAACCAATGAATTTATTAGGTGAGGGGCTACTTGCAGGAGCATGGATGACTCAAAGACAGTTACATTATCTGAAAGCCCACCCCAGCACGGGTGAAAATCTTTCGAAAGCTTTCTCCCTAGACCTCATTGACCAGTTTTACACAGATCCACTGGTCCTCTTCCAGCAATTGTTTACTGCTTGTATAACCATGGGGAGGGGCCTTATAATTTTGTTTCAGGGGGCCAACTGAAATTTATGAGGTGTTGATTTCCTGATTCTCATCCTGTTTCAATTCAGAGGAAATTGATAAGCCACAATCATACACATGCTCTACAGAATCCACACTGATTTTCTAAAAATCATGAAATATTTGAATCAGAAAAGGACAGATAATGATGAACTATGTACCCGAAGCTCATGACCCAACTCTGTGAAATTACACCCTTTACTATATTTGTTTCAGCTAAAGTAAACAAAACAATACAAATGTAAAAACAAACAACCCCCCCCCTTTATCTCTTACCTGCTATGATACCATATTCCTCTTCTTCAACATATCTCAATCTAGAGCTTGGTGTTCATTTTCCAGTGATTCGTTTCTTTTTTTTTTGGGGGGGGGGGGCAAAGTTTTTGGTTGAGTCACACTTAGAAAACTGGGCAAACCATAAGTAATATCTAGTCATATAGATTGTACGTATTTGTCAGGAGAAACTTTTCCCCTGGAGAGACGCAAACACATATCTCCACAGATTTCAGACCAAAGTATGATTGCACTAATGCCAGTTTGGTGAGCCAATGAGTTTATTTGGGCTGCTTACTGCGCATGGAGCAGGATTATTTACAGGAACATGGAGGCTTAAAGCAGCCACAGTGACGGAGCTTCCTGTGTCAAGATTACTCCTTGGATGCTCATCCCTCCACCACAGGGTGAGGGCTTATTTACAGACCCTGGGGGTCCCAGAGCAGCTGCACCACTAAGTGTCAGCCCATATTGAATGACAACCTCCCTTTGGCTGCTTCAAGGAGCTCCTTGTCCCTGTTGAGGAGTATGGAGACCACAGAGCAGCACTTCAGTGAGTGCAGTATACCAGGATTGCACCAGTACATGCTCCTCCCTCATTTGGGGGTGAGGGCTTACTTGTTGAATGAAGCTCCTTATTCTTTGATCTTTTACACAGGCTGGAGAGATGGCTTAGCAATTAAGGCACTTGTCTGCGAAACTTAAGGACCCATGTTCGACTCTCCAGATCCCATGTAAGCCAGATGCACAAAGTGATACAAGTGTGCAAGATCCTACATGCATGGAGTTCGATTGCAGTGGCTAGAGGCCCTGGAGTGCCATCTCTCTCTCTCTCTCTTTTTCACTCTTACTCTGGCTGTCTTGCATAAATACTATGATATTCCTTGATATTTTACCCTGTGTATACTCAACTCCCCCTGAGGATATGAGACCTCCTGAGTTGTTACATATAGCTGGCACAGGGGGCGCCTAAAATCCCAAATGGGGGTCTGCTAACCACACCCCACAATGTCCTTTTCTCATGAATTGTCCCAGCTGCTTTTGATAAAAGCTGGCAATGATTGTTTACTACTTTCAGTATGGAGGATTTTATCATACAACAGTATCTCAGTGGATGGTTGAAAAATATACATATCTAATAACTTCCACACTGATAATTATGTGGATTTGCACTGTCTTTTTTTCACTTAACTGTCCATGAGGAGATAGGAACAGATGTCTATTCACCCAAGGCAGGACATTTACAAAGTATGATTGCGACAAACTCCAATAGTCACACTGGTCAAGACATAGATTTTGTCAGAATTTTGGTATCTTTGGATTCTATTATTGGAGAGTTTTAGATGCAGCCTATTGTCTTGCTTTTCAAAATACATTTAAAAATCTCATAATCCTCTCCCATCACTTTTTTTTGTCTCTTCTCACCCTCTACTAGACCCTCACTTTTTTTCTACTATTACCTCTTCTATATTGATGTTCTTTTGTAAAGTTTTGTTTGCTTCTATCATTCATAGAAACCTGTGGATGAGCACAGAATTATGCAGGATTTGTGCAGATAACACCTGCTGTGAGGTCATGAACATGACAACTTGATGTCAGGTAGACAACATTCCAAAACACTTCTTCCTGTCATTTGGCTTTTACATTCCTTCCCAAACCTCTTCCTCTATAGACCCTGAATGGTATGGTGTGATAGAGATAGCTCATCTAGTGCTGAACAGTCAGCTTTCACTTTTTCTCAGCACTTTGATGAGTTTTGAGGTTTTCTTAAAAAAATATTTTTAAAGATTTATTTATTTATTAGATATATATAGAGAAAGAGGGGGTAATTGGGGAAAGAGGGCCTCTAGCCACTGCAAATGAACTTGAGATGCATGCACCACCATATTCATCTGGCTTATGTGGGACCTGGAGAATTGAACCTGGGTCCTAAGGTTTCTCAGGCAAGTGCCTTAACCAGAAAGCCATCTCTCCAGCCCAAGATCTGAGTTTCCTTGAAGTCACCACAATCTGAAAAGAGAATTTTCTTTAACAAAAAGTGCGAGCAGTATTAATATATGTGCATAAACTTAACTATTTAGAGGGCAATGTAGTAGACATATATATCAATGTAACCAAACAAGTAGCAGTAACTTCCTTCTGGGGTTTGTGACCTTCCTAGCCATAAGATTTTGACTAGGTTTTCAGTATCAGGCAGGAATATCCTCCCATAGAGTAGGCCTTAAACAAAATCATAGAGCAGTTAGTTACTGCCTTAACAGACATGCCACTATTGCATTAGTGGGTATATCTTGCCTGGGTTAGGCCAGTTGTGTACCTTGTAGGGTACACTGCTAGTAGACAGTTGAAGGTTTTTCTACTCCAATGGGCTGCATGGTGCTTTCCAACATCGTGGCTGTTAGCAGGGAAAAAAGCTCCCAGCTCAGTGCTAGCTCCATTTATGAGTTTCCTGAAACTGAAGCATGGGGTGTCTTTAGTATAGCAATCTGACCATGTAGCTCTGGTGGACAACCAAAACCCTTGGCAATATCCTAACATTTGGGGGGAACTTCCAGGGCCTCACTGGGCATAATCATACCCTGCACTAAAATTTTCCTATAACAACCTATGGTTTCTGGGCACAGGATTTATACCTCCATAGGGTATTTCTACCCAGTCTATTTATAAAAAACTTTTATTACTTGTTAAAAAATAATTATTTTTATTTGAGACAGAGAGAAAGGGAGAGAGAGAGAGAGAAGAAGAAGAAGGAGGAGGAGGAGGAGGAGGAGAATGAGTGGGCATGCCAGGACCTCTTGTCACTGCAAACGAACTCCAGACACATGTGCCACCTTGAGCATCTGGCTTATGTGAGAATTGAACCTGGGTCTTTAGGCTTTACAGACAAGTGCTTTAACCTCTAAGACATTTCTCCAGCCTGCACTTGCTTTTTAATCTTCCTAGTGGTACTATATAACAATTGTGTATCTATAGAGATGTTAAGCATCCTGCTTTCATGGTCTGAGTCCCCCTTACTTCAGGAAAGAAATCAGATCACAGTAAGAACACTGCCAGTTCAAAAATAAAGTGTATATTTAAATATTCCTCTAAATACATTGACATTTCACTTAGCTAAAGGAAACTTGAATTTCTACTTTGATGGCTAAAGCTTTCCCCACTATAATTCTTTTACCAGTGTATCTTTTAGGCTATAGCTAAATTACTAGCATTTAAGCCCCTAGAATAGACCAAAAATTCTTTTTTTTTTATTTTTAAATTTTTGTTAACATTTTCCATGATTATAAAAAAATATCCCATGGTAATTCCCTCCCTCCCCACCCCCACACTTTCCCCTTTGAAATTCCATTCTCCATCATATTACCTCTCCATTACAATCATTGTACTTACATATATACAATATCAACCTATTAAGTATCCTCCTCCCTTCCTTTCTCTTCCCTTTGTCTCTTTTTTAACTTACTGGCCTCTGCTACCAAGTATTTTCCTTCTCACGCAGAAGCCCAATCATCTGTAGCTAGGATCCACATATGAGAGAGAACATGTGGCGCTTGGCTTTCTGGGCCTGGGTTACCTCACTTAGTATAATCCTTTCCAGGTCCATCCATTTTTCTGCAAATTTCATAACTTCATTTTTCTTTACTGCTGAGTAGAACTCCATTGTATAAATGTGCCACATCTTCATTATCCACTCATCAGTTGAGGGACATCTAGGCTGGTTCCATTTCCTAGCTATTATAAATTGAGCAGCAATAGACATGGTAGAGCATGTACTTCTAAGGAAATGAGATGAGTCCTTTGGATATATCCCTAGGAGTGCTATAGCTGGGTCATATGGTAGATCAATCTTTAGCTGTTTTAGGAACCTCCACACTGTTTTCCACAATGGCTGGACCAGATTGCATTCCCACCAGCAGTGTAGAAGGGTTCCTCTTTTTCCACAGCCTGGGCTAAAGTCAGACCCTACCTCAAAAAAAATAAAAATATAAATAAATAAATAAATAAATAATTTGATCCTTTATCAGTGGATCAACTAGGGATTTATTTATTCTGAGACTCAAACCTTACCTATTTGAAACTGATTGTCTCCAGTAGCAGTTTAAGCTCTGATCCTGATAATAATTTGCAGGATTTTGAAATATAATATAAAGTTTCTACTGAAGAAGTAGCCCTGACCCTAATCAACATCTCTTTGTTTAGTCCAAATTTTATTGAACAAACAAGCATAAGATAGATTAGTTGGAAAATACTTAAGTTGCTGGACTTGGCAGCATTCTCTTTTTCTTGCATGTAGAGGAGCACTTCTGAAGCCCCTCAAATAAACACACAGAAAAGTATTTTCCTAACTTTGAAGTGTTTAAATCCTTAGCTGTCCTGACTGGCAGATTGCATCACCCATGTCTGGAATGGTGCCTAAGACTGAGAAAGGGAAGATCAATTGTGTGCGCTTTGTGTAGGAGAAATGAGCTGGGGATGTTTTCCTTCCTGCTCGGAAGCACACTTCCAGACCCCAGGAATGACACAGTATCGTTTGAATGGATGTTCTGCTGGTCTGTTAGCAATACCGTTTGATTTTCCTACTGCCTGAAGTATTATAAATCCTATCGTGCTTGCAGAAAAGTACTTCATGAAACTCTATCTTTAAAAATATTTGCCTGGCTGGCCAATTTGAGTATGTAATTCCCTTTCAAATAAGAGGAGGGGAGGTCATACGATAAAAGGGTGGTGTTCAGGAAGAAGCAAGATGAAAAAAACATCTGGTGCATAAATAAAATGATTGGATTTGGAGAGCTCGATTGGAGTAAAGAAAAGTATCTGTTTCAAAAGTACATAACTGGGGAGGGGCACTCATAGGAGCGAGGGGCAAATGTGCATTATTTCAGGGAAAGATGCTCAACTGGGGACACAGCTCTGGAATTATAGAAAGTAGCTACTATGTTTGTTTGCTCAAGAGTGGACGAACTGCTTTTGGTAGCAGAGCATAAGTGAGCTAGCTGCTTGACAGAGCAGACCCTGAGAGAAGAAAAACTGACCTTAAGCCAAGGGCGTACCTGCTGCGTCCACAGTCGCCACTGCCCTGTGGCTGTAGCTCCTGCCCGCCAGCACTCACTGCTGTTTTTATTGAACAGCGAAAGAAAGAAAGAAAGAAAGAAAGAAAGAAAGAAAGAAAGAAAGAAAGAAAGAAGAAGAAGAAGAAGAAGGAAGGAAGGAAGGAAGGAAGGAAGGAAGGAAGGAAGGAAGGAAGGAAGGAAGGAAGGAAGGAAGGAAAAGAAAGAAACAGTAATATGTGAACAGGTTGAACATTGCATGAATGAAGAGCAAGAAACTTTTGACTTTGAATAATCCTTAAGCATCTGTTATAGGAAGGGATTTAGGGCCATGACCTGTTGCACTCTGATGATCCGGCACACACGCGCACACACTTCGTTCACAGATGCAATCACACTAAGTCCACCTGTTGTCTTCAACAGCTCTGTGGGCAACTGAATACTGCACATGTTGCCTTCAAGACTATGTCCAGCACTCCTCACACATGAGTGTTTGTTCTGGGTCAAGAGTGCGATTGGGTCACTGGGGAAATTTGTCAAAGAGCGTAGTTTGAGAACAGTCAGCATCTCTAACCATTGCTTATCAGTTTGGGTCCTCTGCACTCTTCAGGCCAAAGGTCTACCAAGGCAGAGGAAACCACATCACGTTGCTTCCAGCGGGCGGAGCACATGATTGTAAGGTTGACGTCAGGGCAAGTTACAAATCAGGAATTCAGCATAAATCACAGCAATGTTCTCAGAAAAGTTATCGGTAAGGTCTATAAGAAATGTCCCCACAGTTCTTTGCCATAGTTCATTCTTATAGTTCATTCCCTCGGAAAGATATGGTCGAATCACATGTTCTTGAGCCACACTTTATCAAGAATATAGGGCTGAACTTATAGATCAGTGATAAAACATGTACCTTAATCCTCTGCACCTAACACTGCAAAAATTATAGCTAAAAGATATGTTGTTAATGGTTGAGATGGAGAGATCTAAACTGCTAAGTATTTAAGTGTTAGAAGATGTTATCTTTTTTGTTTGATTAATTTCTGGTAAAAGAATTCTTTGTTATGACCTTAGAACATATTTATGTAAATTCAAAAGTATACATTGAATTTTCCTTTCTCACTTTACATATTTCTTACTACTTCTTATTTGACTGATCTTTGAGTAACTCCTAACATGCTAGCTTGCATTTTTCTTGATATGAGTCTACAAGACACTCCTAATAAATGTCTGTATTTAAACAGTAGCACAGGAGACTAGGAAAATCATTTACATGCTTGATGACACAATTGTTTTATAAGTTCATTTGCTGTGTTCTTTATCAACTGGTCATACTTAGAGTTTTACCTCTAAGGATGTTTTGCTAATTTAGGAAATTATATCCTGATAGGTCCTACTGAGAAATATGCATTGAAAGTTTGGTTTAGAAATAGTGCCACAATATGTTTACTGAAAATGAGGACCAGGTTTGTTTGTTGTTTTTTTTTTTTTTTCTCAGTCTTTTATAAAGAAGTGTTCCTGAATGTATTTAGTAAATGGAAACTCATGAAACACAATGGGGATTTTTTTTTTTAAAGCACATTCTCCAAAGAACTTTTAACTTTGGCTATTATCCTTCAGTACTGGTTCTGAAACATTGTGATAGTGGAGAAGAAGGTTTATCTCATAAAACTAAAATGAAACTTTTAAGAACAAATGGAGGCAGAGTAAAATGATTTCCAATTAGGGCTATACTGAAATTCAAATTCAGAGGAAAGGTTCCATGTCCCTGCTTTAATATGAATACAGATAAACTCTTAAAACACTTAGCTCCTCCATCTCCTGAGAAATGTCTTTTCTCAACCAAGAAATCAACAGATTAAATTTTGAGAGTTAATTATATATTCACGCCAAAATTACTGTAGCTATTTAGGACTAAAATTTAAATTTGTTATTTAATTTTTATTGAACCATTCCAATTAACTATTTTAAGGTTGTCTTCCTTTTGTGGCAGATAAAATTTAATTCTAGCATCCTGTTGTTCATAAGCTGTTGGAAACAAAATCCCAAATCATGAGGTTGTCGTACATTCCAAAACGAATTTATGCCTGTGTATTTTTGGTGCAGGGATATTCTTGGACCAAGGCAAGGGTACACACTTATGAGATGGTTATGAATTGTTTGCCATAAATTATCACACACAATGGACTGAAAGAACCAGATGTTCTGTGTACTTGTTATTTTAGGCATACTAAAAATGAACTTTTGGAAACAACGATTGTTATGAATGGTATGAAAACTTGCAACATGACCATTGACTTCATTTAAATTTTGTTCTTACATTCTTTGCAATGTAAAATATTCTACATGTATCATATATCTTAGTTTTTAATACACATTCCAGTAATTATGAAGTATTTCTGGTTAACTCCTTCATAGTTGTGTCATATTATCTGTACTGAAGAGATGATTAAAAGTTCTTTATGTTCTTACGTAAATTATTATAGGACGAAAAATGTTTCCTAACTTTTCATTTAAGTGTTAGCAAGATCATGCATATGAATACAGATAATAATCATTCTTTATTTCCTTTATGACTTTACTTCCCCTTTTTGGAATTTGAAGGGAAGTATATCCTGCAAAACATGATAATTTTGATCATTATGTGACATTATACTTTCAAGTTCATAACCTTTAAGAACCCCAGGATAAAAACTTTTATGACTCTAAAAGATGGAGATCTGGAGCATCAGTGTAGGAAGGAATCTATGGGAAGGAGAATTCCAAAATGGCCTCCAAGATTAACCTGTAAAATTCTATCTCACTGAGAGTGGGGAGAGTTGTGATCATGAGTCCCACTGAACAAGTAGATTACATTGTATCACAGAGGCATGTTGTAAATGGAAACAAGGTCCCTTACAGAAGTGCCACCATTACATCCCTGTGATCATGCATATAGATGTGTGTCTTTTAAATCTTTTTGAAGGAAACATCACTGTCCAAAGAGTATTTTTAATAAAAAAAAAATTAATAAAATTTTTTAAAAATTTAAATCCCTCCATTTCTTATAAAAATCATTAAGGAGCTTTTATTCAAGAAATTTATAATTATACTATGACATTGGAACCAGACTTAAGCATGGAAAGTTAAGAGCTGGAGAGATGACTCAGCCCTTACTAGAGCTTGACACTTAAGCATAAAGGCCTCCCAAGACCAAAGACTGCCAAGTTTAACTTGCCAGAACTCACATAAAAAGTGGCATGTAGTGTAAGGTGCACACATGTGCATAATTCAAACATCACACACCATATATGTATTCAATGTGCACACATGTCAAAAAAATTAAAGGAGCCTATACAGCTGATTTTGAATAAATCAAAGGGGAAAGAGGGCTGACTGTTAATTGAGCCCTTGAGTGAGACTTGGACAATTTAGAACTAAGGGATATGAGACATGAAAAAAAAAATTTCCTTCTGACTTGAAGCAAAGAAGACAATTGTGTTGTGACCTGCATATTAGCGCAACATAACAAATAACTATGGGTATCGAGTAGTAGGTGATGGCAGCCGCTGGGCAATAGCTGGTGAGCAAAGTGGACCTCAAGCTCTGAATCGTGCAAGGACTTGAAATCTGCCAACAGCTTAAATTAGGTTGGAAAAAGAACCCTAGGGCTGGAGAGATTTCTTAGCAGTTAAGGCATTTGCCTGCAAAGCCAAAGGATCCAGTTTAATTCTCTAGGACCCACATAAGCAAGATGCACAAGGGGTACATGCATCTAGAGTTCATTTGCAATGGCTGGAGGCCCTGGCATGCCCATTCTCTCTCTCTCTCCTCCCCCTCCTTCAAATAAGTAAGTAAAATATATTTTTTTTAAAAAAAAAGACCCCCAGCTTCAAATGGACCGGTTGCTTTGGCCAACATTTTGACTTCAGCATTCTGGTATGTTGAGCAACAGATCCAACTAACCTTTGCTTAGTCTGTCCTATAGAATCTGTGATCTAAGAGATGGGAGTTGTGGTTACAGATTTAAGTTTATTACAATCTTTACAAAGGAATTAGAAAATGAATATAGTACTTAAAACTCAAGTGTTTTATTTGATTTCTCATTTTGATTACATTGGCATGGAATGAGAAAGAATTTCTATTTTGCACTTTAAGAATTCAGAAAGTGAGGTAGTATAAACAGTGTCCTCCGTGAGTAGACTTACCTATTGGTAGAGTATAAATCATTTATGGGTAAAAATCCTGGGCAAAGCAGAGAAGGCAGGTAAAAGTCAAAATGTGATATGAAAGGGAATTGAAACCTGATAACTTGACATATCCCTATCACACATATAGTTGAATGTGTGAAAAAATAGTTTACAGTGGTAGGCCATGATAGATTGATACTGATTTGGGGTGTTTTTTTAAATAATAGTTTAGACAAATATTTTAAGATGCTTATGTAACTTTGATATAATTTTACCTTCCATTCTTCAACCTCATTTTAAAAACTAAATGAATGAGTGGCTTATATTTTCAAATGTTCTTACATTGTAAAGTTTTCATATACAACAAGATTTCCATAATTCTGTAAGACTGTCTTAAAACTGGTAGAAGCTCTGGAGTAGTAGCATCTGCTCTTCTGAGGATCAGAGAAGCTTCATTTGCAGGTAATTAGCCACTGCTGGGTCCCTTCAGTGAGTTAAGTTTGTTCTCGTCCTCATCTCCTCACACAAGGTAAGAAATGAGCCTTCTTGCCAGGAGACCAGTTCCTGAGTGACCTAACAGCCTCCTGGTCCTGGGACTACCCTTCTCCTGGCCTCTGTCTTCACTAGCATGTCACTCTAATACTAACATGAAAAAATAGGGAAAAAGTTACTGAGGCTACCTCTCTCTCATGCTGGGCAATCTAAAAGTCCTGTCCATTAGTTCCTGGCTTATGGTTTCTCGTAGCTGATCTGGTTCCTGTCCTTCATGTGATCTTTTTTTTTCATTTCTGTGACTACTCTGTACCTATACAAGATTCCTCTTTTATATCAAATAGCTCAATTTGGCTTTTGTCCATTTCCTGCTGTCCCCATCCAGGTGTCAGCTGATTTGACTTTATGCATGAGCTCTGTGTCTGCTTGCTTTTGACAAGTAGAAATCTCAGGACATGACTTCTTTCCTACCTGTTATGGTTTGATTCTAAAATGTTTGCCACAGGCTCACGTTTTGAGTGTCTGCTGCCCAGTTGTTGGCACTGTTCAGCTTCCTGGTTATCTGTGAAGTAAACAGCTCTATTCTACCACAGACTCCTAGCTCTCTGAGATTCTGCCTAAGCACATGGCCAAGAGACAAAGAGCTGAAACCACAAGCGTGGTTAGCAGGTAGAATGTTCAGGAAAAAATGCAATGAAGAGAATGGTTAATGTTTGCTAAACTGAACATGGGACGTGGGCCTGCTACTGAGAATCATAAACATACTCCTACCTCATCCCAAATTATTGTTGGCACTCAGAGTGTTTTCATTTTATTGTCATCCATGCACATGATAACTTATTGACATAGACCTAGGCACTACCTCTGGAGTGTTGCCGAGTCTAACCTCTCCCTTTGGGTCACTGGAGGACTTTAAGGATAAAAGCACCCACCCCTATGAGGGAGAAGTGACAGCTCCTACAGCAGAGTCAAATGGTGAATTCAATTGGTCCAACTTGTATTCTTCACAGCTCCCTGAGAATCAGGTGCCATGGAGTAGGGCTCATAGAGGAGAGATTTCTTTCTTTTTATCCTCCCTCCCTCCTACTCTTTCTTTCTTTCTTTCCTTCCTTATTTCTTTCTTTCTTTCTTTCTTTCTTTCTTTCTTTCTTTCTTTCTTTCTTTCTTTCTTTCTTTCTTTCTTTCTTTCTCTTTCTTTCCTTCATTCTCTTTCCTTCCTGTTGAAAATCTGGAGTATGTGGTAGCAGCATGAGACCCCTGAGCATCTGGCGTCAGGCAGAACATGGTATCAAGAGAACCAGAGCACCCCCAAGAGAACTAATCCTGTGCAAAATCATTTTACATCATTAACCCTGAATAGCATTGGGCCACAGAAGAGCTGCTTTTCTTAGGAAGTCTGCACTGTTTTAGTGGTGGTTTTAGAAATGTACATCTTGTAGTGATTAGAGCATGAGGTAATTAGACTCATTCTGGCGGTGCTAAGCTTAGAAATGGAAAAAAAGAGAAACATACTCTTTAAAAATTTCTGAGGCTCAGGAAAGCTCCCTGAGAAATCCATTTTCCATTTTAGTGAGAGAACAAGTCAAAAAGAATGCCAGTTAAAAAATTCATAAAGGCTATTTCATGCTCAATGGAAACATTCTTTTGAAAAAGACAAGAGGTTGCTATTTAATGAAACAGCCATGAACATTTAGACAGCCTTTCCAAGAAAGGAGACCAAGTGTCTCCTGAAATGGATAGCATTTTCAAGAAACAGAAAGTGGTTGGTTTGATGACATGTATGTGGAAATAAGGGGAACCAGTAGAACTTCTGTGATCAAATGTAGGGATGTCGAGATTAAAGGGTATGTTCTTCTGTTTACTTCTATTGATGGTCACTTGGAAGCCTTCTGCCAACACAATAGCTCTGGTGGTTTTGTGAGCAGTCATATCAGAGCTTCCTGGCTTTTAGCTTCCCATGTATTGTGAAGAAATACATTGGAATCCATGTTGCTTGTATCTTATAGTGTGTGAAAAATAGCTACATGCATAACCAACCCAAGTTGAAAGGAGAATAACAGTCCCCAGTGTAAACAAGACCAAGGCAGGTAGGATTGAGGGGTTAATACTGCCTTAATTCTAAGCCTTTCATTGGAAAACTATCATAATGCTTCCTGATAATCCCCCCTTATCCAAATTTATTCCCATGTTTATCAATGAACCTTTCTCAGACCAAAATGGTGTTTCATTGATTTTTCTTGAACATTTCATTAGCTATAACTGAGTGTAAGTCTCTAACAATTTTAATATTGTCTTCTCTGTGAACATGAAACATTTAAATCCTAGAAAGAAGATGATATAACCAAGTTCATATAATGTAGTAGAGTTGGTGACTTGGGCCAGCTAGATTCAACTTTTGGTCTGGGTCCATTTTGTCCTATGCATTGAATGCTTCATGGTATTTGAAATCTGATCTTGGTATATGTATAGAAAGACAATTCTTTATTATTAATCTTAGGTATGGTACAAGTTTGGAATTCAAGGATGCTGTGAAATGGTATATTGGTATGTTACCAACTCTCAAGCAAGAAGAGCCATTTAGCAGATAGTGGCGGTTTTCATCTTTGAAGAGCTTTAGTTATTAGGCTGCTACCAGTGAAATTATACTTTTGTGATTGTTTATTAAGAAGTAGCACCTCCTTCCTACTGTTTCCAAATCTACCTCTTAAGAGACATTCTTTATTTTTTGTTTTGTGTGTGTGTGTGTGTGTGTGTGTGTGTATACATGCATGTTTTGATGTGGAGGACAAGGACTAATGTCAGGTGTCTTCCTCGATTACTCTACATCTTATTTACTGAAACAGGGTCTCTTGTTGAACCCAGAGCTCAGTGACTCAGCTAGTTTGGGTGAACCAGCTGGCCCCAGAGATCTCCTGTCTCCTTCTCTTTCACACTGGGATTCCATGCAGCTTTTGTGCCCACCAGGCATTTATATGGCTGCTGGGTATGCAACAATATTGTAGGAGAAGGATGATGGAAGTACTTCAAAAGGCATATTGTGTTTTACAGTGAAAAATCTTATGGGTTGAACCAATAATATAGCATTGAAGGGAGAGTAATAAATTGATTTAGTATACACTTTATAAACAGTGCTAATACGACTTTCTCAAGACAAAATGTTGGAAAAGAGAAATGAAAAGATCAGATTTGGCCGTTAGATATTTGCAATTATCATTAGCTGAGGTAGGAAGAATCAGGGGGAGTAAGTTTTAGGGGATGACATAGTAAATGTAAGCCATTTATGGGGCACACTATTGCTCCTTTTCTTTTGAGCCATGTCTGATGGGAATGTTCAGAATTCTCCTGGGACTTGACTACATAGCTCTTGTTCCTTTTGACTGTCTCCATCACTTTAGATTCAATCTTAAAAATTTTTTTTGGTTTATTTTTATTTATTTATTTGAAAGCGACAGACAGAGAAAGAGGTAGAGAGAGAAAGAGAGTGAGAGAGAGAGAGAGAGAATGGGTGCGCCAGGGCTTCCAGCCACTGCAGATGAATTCCAGATGTGTGCGCCCCCTTGTGCATCTGGCTAATGTGGGTCCTGGGGAATCGAGCCTTGAACCAGGGTCCTTAGGTTTCACAGGCAAGCGCTTAACTGCTAAGCCATCTCTTCAGCCCAAATTCAATCTTTTAATATACCATTGCTTTTAATTCAAATCTCTATTTCTTATAAGCAAAGGTCACTTATTACCTCAGACCTTAGATAACAATCTGAAAACACAAGTAAGTAAATAATAGGAAGAGAAAGTTAAAACCTTTGGGATCTGAAGCAAAAGACATGGAACAGTCCATAAAACTCAATAATGTATAGGAATACAGTGCATGTAGGCTCAACAACAGGAAAGAACTGAAGAAACTAGATTATGGAAAGGCATGGACTTGGAATGTCTCCAGTTCATTAGAACCATATTAGTATTGCTATTAATGGCATCTTATATTAGGGTTTTGATAAAATTGTTTTAATTACAAATTCATCCTCCAAATTCCACTTCAGATTATTACTTTTTCCCTAAATATTTTAAATATAATGAATAAACTTCAAAATAAGCATATATTAAAAAGAACTCATCTATTTTTATAAAGCTAAATTGAGACTTAAATTAAATTAATCATCTGATTGACATGAGGTGACCTGGAATGTGATATATATTAAGAATTCAAAAATGTAAAAGGTGATATATGAGAAAAACATGTTTGCTCATGAAAACATTGTGTACATGTGTTTAGGGAATATATGAGAAGAAGTTCTGGATGCTGTGTAGAAAATAACATTTTAATTATTTAGCATGAGTGCTTGGTGAAAACAGGCATATGATAAAAGCTTATATTGTAGCTAACTGTGGATCATATGAAATTAAAGTGAAACGCATGAAATCAGAGATTTTAAAGGCACTTGCCCAGGCTGAAGTTTGTGGGAAAACAGGAAAAAGCAAGTTGGACAGTTGAATATTTCCACAAAACCCAAAACATGGTGAGTTAAGAGGTTGGTTGAAGTTCAACCAGCTGCAGGCTATACCACTTCTAGATGCTTGTGCTACGGAGGTTTGCTCTTCTGAAAATGGTGAGATACACCACATGGTAATGGTTATGACAAGATTCTTCATTGCAGTGGAAGTCCTATGGTGTGGTTTTAGGAGGACTGAGTTTGAGCTAGAACTACCTTTGATTTCCCCCTCAGATGCTGGTTACAGCCCATGTACATATGTATATGGTGTCTGTCTACATCCTCTCACCTTTCCTGTCTTTCTTACTTACTTACTTTCTTTTTTTCTTTCTTTCTTTCTTCTTTCTTTGTTTCAGACCAACAGACAGACAAAGAGAGAAAGAGGCAGAGAGAGAGAGAGAGAATGGGCACACCAGGGCTTCCAGCCATTGCACACGAGCTCCAGATGCATGTGTCACCCTGTGCATCTGGCTTACGTGGGTCCTGGAGAATCGAGCCTTGAACTGGGGTCCTTAGGCTTCACAGACAAGCGCTTAACCACTAAGCAATCTCTCCAGCACTTTCCTGTTTGCTTTATCTTATCTTTATCTTTCTCTTCTCTTTATCATCTCTACTGCATTGGAAGAATTTCGAGTTGGAAAGTGTTAGGAGTTGACTGGTGTTGGCGGAGGACATGGGGGCAAAGGTGGCTGTGGCTGCTTGCTTCATAGTGATTTTCTTGCTTACTGTAATGTGGCTGGGTTTATGACATAAGCAAGGAGTTAGTATAGAACAGGAGAGGGCATTACAGTAACAATTACTATAGCTTTATGAAATCTAATGAGGCACTCAGTAAGTCATCTTCAAGGGTGGAGATTTCATAGGTCTCTATCCAAGCTTTCTGTTCTAGTGCCATCCCTGCGTCTCTCACTTCAAAGGGCTCAGGACAAGATCTTGTCAACAGAGAACAACATCATCAGTGGACTCAAAATGAACACAACCCATCTAGTACTGATCACTTTGTGCTTCTTCCAGATTTTTTTTTTTTTTTTTTTTTTTTAGGGAAGACTATAAACATGATGATCCTCAATTAAACTTGACCCAAACTTAAGATTTCCTCACAACTATGGACTGCAGAGATGGCATGGCAGTTAAGAGCACTTCCTGTGTAAGGATGCTGGCCTGAAGAGGCCTGAGAAACTGTTCCATTTTTATCCCTGGGATCCACATAAACAGTTGAATGTGGCCACACATGTCTGTAACCTCAGTCCTGTGGGGATGGACCATAGACCAGAGAATTGTTAGGGCTTGGGAAAAATAAAGCAAACTCCTGGATCAGTAAGGTACTCTGGCTGAAGCAAGAACAAGTGAAATAGCTTTGAAGGAGATACCTGATATTCCCTCTGGTTATCATAGGTGAGTGCACCCAGTTGAACACAAGCTCATGGGGCACCCATGAATACATGCACATGCATACTCTCCACACACAAACACACACACCACACTACATTATACATACATGCACACAAAAGATTTCTTCATAGCCAAGAAGAGCAGAGAAATTTGTCTTCTTAACATTCCTAACAAATCAAATTATTAGAAATGATGGACTCAGATGATTATATCAGACCCTTGAGGTCCATTATTATCAACTACAGAACATGGGACACAGGTTTGGCCATTTCAAACTTGAAGTCCTTTTAGAATTTCTACACTGTGCCCAGCAGACAACTGGACTCTTGAAAATTAAAGTAGAAATTATTTAAACCCAATGTTAATGCCTAAGCCACTACTTATTTAAATGTGTGCTGGCAAAAAAACAGGAAATTATGTCAGCTTAAAATGCTCAGAAAATCATATGCTTAGACAGTGAAATTGCCAGATAGATGAGGAGTGCAACTTCTCAGCATAACAGTTGGCAAAGGACAGCCAGGGGACAAAAATCCAGCCCTTCCCTGCTTCCATATGGTCCACAAGTTTAGTTGGCTTTTAGATTTTAGGTGGCTCAAAGAAACAAAATAACTATCTTGTGTCATGTTCAAATGATATGAAATTCACATTTCAGTGCCCACGGTCTTCGCTGTCGCGCATGCTTGCTCGTTCCTTTACGTGCGCCTTCAGCTGCCTCACACCACCGTGGCAGGGTTGCGTGGTGAAGAGAGACCATCTGTCCTCCAAACCAAAGTTACTCACTGGCCTTTTCCTGAAAACATGTCTGCTGACCTCAGAGAAAAATAAACTGAGAAACACAACCTGAAGCAGAATGATTGGAATATGCAGAACATGAATTGAAAATAACTGTACTAAGTATCTTCAAGAGATAAATGAAGCTGTAAGCCACATGAGACTAAGGAATGAGCTGCATTTTTTTTTTTAAGCTGGAAATATTCAGTATGGAACACATAACAGTTGAAAGGAAGAGTCAAGTGTGTAGGATAATCACTTACCAAAGTAGGCAGAGCTGAAGACTAGTTACTAGGTGATGCTATTATTTGGTTAACAAAGACAATTTTATTTTCATTATATTTACTAGTTTAACAGATTGCCTTTCTACTATCATCTGGAGGCCACCAACTGGTTTATTTTAATAATGTTTGGTGTAGCCAGATGTGGTGACACATGCCTTTATTCCCAGCACTTGAGAGGCTAAGTTAGGAGGATCGCTGTGAGTTCAATGCGAGCCTGAGACTACATAGTGAATTCCAGGTTAGCCTGGGCTAGATCAAGACCCCACCTTGAATAAACAAGAAAAAAAGCCCAAATTTTTTTTAAAATCCACTATCATGGGGATGGAGACATGACTCAGCAGTTAAGGCCATTGCTTGCAAAGGCTAAGGATCCTAGTGCAATTCCAAACAACTAATGTAAAGCCATATTCAAAAGGTGGCACACACATCTGGAGTTCGTTTGCAGCAGCACAACCCATTTTCCCTCTCTTTCTCTCTTTCCCTGCCTCTTATTCTCTTTCAGTATCTCTCAAATAAATAAAAAATAAAAAAATACATAAAATATAAAAACTAATGTTTGGTGCTTGTAAATGTAAATACAACTGGTAGGTTTTAATCCATCATAAATACTACTGTTACTGATGCTCAGATTTTCTCATATTAACTAGCAGAAGTCCCTGCAAGATAGCTCCTCAGTCTTTTGAATAAATTTGGATTTTCTTTAAGTGCACACTCACTGTTTGGAATGGCAAGATGCTCCAAGATCATCCTGTCTCTTTCCTCCCTTAGACTTGGTATTGGCTATTCCCCAAGAAGCTCTTGCTTCTTTTGTGAATTAAGAAGCCCATACCATATGATAAGTACTAATGATGTTCAGGGTTTCCAGAAGGTGAGTCTTTGAGAGACGGAATGTTGCTGAAGGAGGTTTATCATTGGGGAGAGAGCTTGGGATTGACTAGTCCAGCTCACAGTGTGTTCAGAGCCAGTTCACTCTTGCTACTTTCTCTCTCCCTCTGCTCTCTCTCTCCTGTAGGTATGTGAAATTGTGAGTCAGCTGCAAAACTATTTTCTGCCATGATGAAGCTTCCCCTCAGAAGAGTAAGCCAGAAATAAATCTGTTCCCCTCATAAGTTGCTTCTGATCAGGCGTTTTGTCCCAGCAAGGACAATAACTACAACAAGGCTTCATCACCAACTCAAGAGGCTATCTGAGACATTGCACACTGAAACCACCACAGGTCTCTTGCTCCAGTACCATTTGTTTAAAAGACTTTCTTTATCTCTGCAGTCTTGCCTTTGTTCCTTTGTTAAAGGTTAGTTGAATGTACTTACATAGACCTGTTTCTAGGCTTTATAATAGGTCATATCAATCTATTTGCCCTTTTAAAAAAATCAGTATCATACTATTGATTACTATAGTTTTATAGTAAGCCCTGGCATTGGGTAGTACAGTGCCAGTCTCTCACATTGCTATTCTTCAATATTGTGTTGGATCTTCTATTGTTGTACCTTTTTCCATGTAAACCTTTGAATCAGTTTGTAGATATTTCATAAAAATAACTGCTAGAATTATTTTGAGGGTGATTCTTCCTATCCCTTTTCAGTTCTTAGTGTCTTGAATGAAGAGAACACAAAGTTGCTCATGCTTGGATTTTCCTAGATTACTCCATGTTGTCTTCTCTAGCTGATATCAATTTGTTGTTGTAAGCCTTAGCCACTACACGCTACGTTCTGGAAATGGATCACAAAATCACCAACTATAAAATTGAAAAGATGCTCCAGTATCTACTGTCTGTAAAATGGAATGTACTTTCAGGTAGTTTCAAGAACATGCAATAGCAGCTGAATGTGTAACTCAGTGGCAGAGTGCTTGCCTATCATGCACACAGCCCTGAGTCCAATCACAAGTACCACAAATGACATCATAACTACCACCACCCCCAATAATAAGAACACATATTACCAAATATTTAAAATGTCAGGCTCATAAATTGTCATTTCTACATCTGTCATTTTATTTTTATTTTTGTTGATAGATGAATTTCTGAGCAGCATGTATAGATTTCTCTTACTTTCCCAAATTTTAGTTCAGGTTTCCTTCTCCCTTTTTCAAACTCTTGTTAGGCACAGGGGATTCAGGATAATGATGTATTTTATCTAACTTACCTCTAAATTGTATTTTTATTAAAATGTGGTCTGGAGTTAGGTTTCATAGATTTATGTTACATTCTTCAGACATGTACAGAAAACTTAAATTCCTTAAGCCTCTCTTTCTTCACATTTGAAGTATTAATATAGGATGTTGCCATGTAATATACTTGCAGAGTATATATTTGTTCAAAACTTGCCAGTAGCCTTCCCATCTCCAGTGTACCCCTGCGAATAGTCACAGCTATTAAGAAATTCATAAATCCCAAGGAGCAATTTTAAATATTTTTTCTATGTTGTCTGTATTTATTTTAAAAATGCCTGAAAGTATATTCCTGAAATTACTCCATACTCCTGCAAAGTCAGGGAACTTAAAGCAAAAGTGTTCACTTCCTCTCAGAGCCTTAAACCTCATTTAATAACGGAGGACAGAATTCAGGCCTCAATCACCTGACCTTCAACCATAGCCTAAACACGGACTGATTGATGGGCAACAAAGCTCACTTTGGGATTCCCAATTATTTTTTTAAATTTCAATAGATTTACTTAAGGGCATGATTAGGGTTTTAAAAGTTTATCTATTTTTTTTTATAAAAGGTTAACATGGGATAGAGGGATGGCTTAGTGGTTAAGGTGAAGTCTAAAGACCAAGGTTCAATTCCCCAGTACCCATGTAAGCCAGATGTACAATGTGGCACATGCATCTGGAGTTCACTTTTAATGGCTGGAGGCCCTGGTGTGCCCATTCTCTTTCTCTATCCCTATCTGCCTCTCTCTCAAATGAATAAATAAATAATTTCAAAATAAATAAAATATCAACATATGCAATGTGTTGCTAGTATGCAAGATGCAACTGTAGAGATATAATATTTTTCTTGTGGTTAATGTTTTAAATTTTTCAAAAAATTACCTTTTTATTAAAAGTCTCTAAACTCATCTCAAATTATCTAAAACCTTGGGAATAGACTAAAGTGCTTGTCACTTAAAAAAATGAAGCATTCTTGTCACATTTCATCAGAACAGATAAAAAAAATAACTATGCTCTTCAATACAACATAATATCAAGGGGCTTATATATCATTCTCTCTCTCTTGGACCTTCAAAATATCTTTTAATAAGTACAAAAAATAAGTGCTAAAATAAGCAATGCATGATTTTAACAATTTGGAAGTAATCAAAATCTATAGTTTCTTGTGACTTAAAAATGTTAAACAATAGTAGCTGTCAATCTTATATATGCTTCTGGGGTATAGTGTATTAACACATATACTCTGTTAGCATATAAAATGTTTTACCTTATTTTGAAAGATTAAATATATAGGATTGTCCAAAATATGTAGATTGTGTTTTAAAACTGAAACCAACACATCCATCGTCCACTAAAAAGGCAGACTTATATGCACTTATTATAAAGACATTTTAATAATTTGTAATTTTTTAAAGCGCTGATGAAGGAGGATAGGAAGAAAGCTAATTTTTTAAAGCAGTTTCAGTTAGAGATTGGGGCTCAACCTCAACAAGAAAGGAACTCTTCACAAAAATGGAACTAGTGTCTAATGAGACTGATCTAAAGCGCCGCCTGCTGCCCACAGTCAACTGCATTGCCTGGGTGCGCTGACCCTCAGGCTCATCCTCCAAATTTACTAGCCAATGAGGTCTTCTCCCCTTACATACCTGAATCTGCTCCTATAAAGGCAGTGACCTTCCTGCCCCTCCCTCCCTTCTCTTCTGGCTGGACACAACCATGTCTTCTGAGGTATCATTGTACCCTTCCATGGTGGTCTGCCTGAGATGCTTGAAATACATTTACCAAACTTAGTATTACAAGAACCATTCATAAAATAATCTCCCTGCACAAATAACTGTATCACAGAAAAAGGCTCTTCTAGAAAATTTGGATGACTCTGTGTTGGAGCCTAGATGATGGGAATTGATTCATGCTATCAATTTATGGCAAGGGTAAGAAATTGCTAGATCTTATGGAGCTTATGAAGGCCAAAAGGAAGCCTGAAAATAGAATAAGTACAGTTTTCTCTTTGCACAGTTCTCTTTCAATATAAGCCTATTGAAAATTAACTATAACTTTTTGGGCTGGAGAGATGGCTTAGCGGTTAAGAGCTTGCCTGTGAAGCCTAAAGACACCAGTTCGAGGCTCAATATCCCAGGGCCCACGTTAGCCAGATGCACAAGGGGGCGCATGCATCTGGAATTCATCTGCATTGGCTGGAAGCCCTGGTGCGCCCATTCTCTCTCTGTCTCTCTCTCTGCCTCTTTCTCTGTCTGTCGCTCTCAAATAAATAAATTAAAAAAACCAAAAATTAAAAAAGAAAATAAAATATAACTTTTCATGTAACTGGGGTTTAAAATGATAAGGGCATGTTTTGTTTTCCAATTTTAGTTCACCTTTTTTTGTCAACTCTTTTCCATTTATTTTTAAAACTCTGTATGCATGATCAAATGTTCTATAATATTAACTCCAATCTGTTTTGTTTTAAAGTTTGTTGCTCAGATCTTAATTGTGAAAGATACTTTCAGGGCCATGTAGAGAGCATAGGAGTTTTGAGGACAGATAATCTTTTCCTTTACAATCATTTTATACATGTCAGAAGGATTAAATGTCTTGATCAGTGGAGCAGTTACCTGAAAATCAGTGGCATGGGGAAGTCACTTTATTTACTAAGACTTCAACTGAAATTGCTGGGGGTTTTTTGGGTGATAATCTGGACCGGTGTCCTAAATTACTCTAATTCATCTACTTTTTGCACTGTTCACTCAAAGCATACCCTTTCTGATCTCTTAAACTGAGTCACCCTATGAAAATCCCAATCTATTTTCCCCCTTAGAATGGGAAGCTTTTCCCTGGCTTTTGCTCTCAATCTCTACATACACACTCACCTAGTGAACATGCTGAATCAGGTGCTTTGAAGTAAGCCATGAATTTGTACTTTAAAAAATATTTTATTTACCCAATTGATAGAGAAGCAGATATACATACATACATACATATACATATATATATACACACACACACACACGATGGATATATGGTAGATAGATGATGGAAAGATAGATGATAGATAAATAGATAGAAATAGGTAGATAGAAATAGGTAGATAGATGATAGAGAGAGAATGGGCACATTAGGGCCTCCAGCCACTGCAAGCAAATGTCAGATGCAGGCTCCTCCAAGTGCATCTGGCTTGTGTGGGAACTGGAGAATCAAACCTGAGTAGGTAGACTTCACAAGCAAAAGCCTCAACCCCTAAGCCATCTCTCCAACCCTGGATTTGTACTCTTAACATACTCCCAGATGATGTGTATTTCCAAAACGCTTCCAGAGTCTAACAGGAAACTACCACACCAGACTGATTCTGCAGGCTGGTTGGAGTAATAAAAACTGATTCCTGTCAGCGCTGCGTCTCACCCCTCGAGTCATCTGGTAAGGGATTACAGGAGTGGATCTTTTAGAAGCCAAAGTTCCCAAAAATACTTTCTGGTGGTTGAATGTGCCCTCACCTTCTCTTCTTTGTCTTTGTATTAGATTACAGAGCATATGTCAGAACAGTGCATTTTCAGGAGACATTTTATTAACTAATTATTTTTTTAAATTTTGCTTCATTTTTTATTTATTTATTTGAGAGCGTCAGACACAGGGAGAAAGACAGATAGAGGGAGAGAGAGAATGGGCGCGCCAGGGCTTCCAGCCTCTGCAAACGAACTCCAGACGCATGCGCCCCCTTGTGCATCTGGCTAACGGGGGACCTGGGGAACCGAGCCTCGAACCGGGGTCCTTAGGCTTCACAGGCAAGCGCTTAACTGCTAAGCCATCTGTCCAGCCCTTAACTAATTATTTATTTGCAAGCAAATTTAGAAAGAGAAAGAGAGATTAGGAGTGAATGGGAATGGGCACTCCAGCTCCTCTTGCCACTGCAAATGAATTTCAGATGCATATACCACTTTGTACGCTGGCTTTACATGGGCACTGGGGAATCAGACCCAGGCTGTCAGGCTCTGCAAGCGTGTGCCTTTAATCTCTGAGCCATCTCTAAAGCCCCAAGGTACAGGATGTAAAAGCTATAAGAAGATGTTTGTGTGAATGGGATTATGACTATATGCAAAGCAAGACTAAGAAGATGTGTTAAGAAGAGAGTTCAAGGCATCAACTTCCTGGATAAGTTTTCAATACTGACCAATCATATTTTCTGTTTTGGTGAAATTTCCACACCAGTGAAAATGATAGGTTGACCACAGCAAAAGTGTAAACTGGAGTTTTCCCATCACATTTTATTTAGCTTGCACACTGTCTTGAGGCAAACCCAACAGACTGGCCTTTTTTAAAAAAAAAATATCTTTAATCATTTATTTATTTGAGAAAAAGATACAAAATAAGCAGGTAGAGAGAGAGAGAGAATGGGCACATCATGGCCTCCGGCCATGCAAATGAACTCCAAATGTGAGCACTCTCTTGTGCATCTGGCTTGTGTGGGTCCTGGGGAGTCGGACCTGGGTCCTTTGGCTTTGCAGGCAAGCGTCTTAACTGCTAAGCTATCTCTCCAGCCCTGGCCTTTTTTTTTTTTTTTTAAATGAGAGAGAACAAAAGTGAGAACAAAACACACACACACACACACAGAGAGAGAGAGAGAGAGAGAGAGAGAGAGAGAGAGAGAGAGAATGAGAATTGGCACACAATGGCCTCCAGCCTCTGTAATCCAACTCCAGATGCACGTGCCACCTTGTGTACATGTGTGACCTGTGCGCTTGCATCACTTTGTGCATTTGGATTATGTGGGATCCGAAGAGTTGAACATGGGTCCTTGGGCTTCACAAGTTAAGTGCCTTAACTGCAAAGCCAACTCTCCAGCCCTTGTTTCCTCTCTTTTTAATTGCTTGTTCCTTTTTCTCCAGCAAATGCAAACCAAAACTGAAATACTGCATTATTCAAATTCTCTTTGGAACCGGAGATGATGTATGGTAGCCCCAGATTTTGTTTGGCTGTGATGCCTACATCCCAGCAGTGCAAAGCACGTCCAGCTCAGGTAATCTCCGCTTCCCCCCTGGCGCCCAGGCCCGGGCCTCCTCTCAGCTTCTTCTGGGGTGCAGCTTAGTGTTGTGCATGGAGAAGCCCTGTTCTCTACCCAGGTACCTATAAAAAGAGTAGGCATAAGGCATACGTCATCAAATTTGCATTAAAAAACGAAAGGTGAAAGAGAAGGCACATGAGTGTGGCACTCTAAAAGCTATTCAAGTTGCCCTCTGCTCCACTAATGTCATAATTTTTCTAATGTTCTCCTAAAAAGAAAAGAAAAACACACAATGATATAAGTATACTAAATATGTCATTTCCATTTAGTGCATTTTAGATATATGCAATGTCATTGTGAAGAGTAAAAGAATCCTATGAGCCAGTCCTTAGGAGGAAGTTTACTGTGGTCCCCTCTGCCCTACTGAGGCAGTCTGGCTTGACAGCTTTCCTATTGTGCAGTGCTTATCCTTAAAGAAAACCTTCTTGGCATCTTATTCTGTTCCTGCTCTTTGTGCCTTTGTATCTGTTCTTCCGTAGACTGAGAAATATGTGCTCAGATATTAACTTCACAGTAAAACAGAGTGTAAATTAACCCCTGGGTGCTAAATCTAGGAACTTTCCTTCACAGACTCAATTGCTCTCTGATTGCCTAGCATACCCTGACATTTGTGTACAACTTGATATCAGAGAAAATAAGAGTTAGCCTCCGACTTACAGGCTAGTGAGAATGAGAGGGTCACGTCCAAGGTCCTGTCATGACCAGCAGGTTTGACCGCTGCACATATGGACATATGGAGCTGGGTTATTAAACTTGCTAACCGAGGGGGAGGGAACACGTCCTTGAAAGAGACTCAGTGCTGTCATCCAAGGGGACTCGGGGAACATTCTCATAGATGTGTAGCAAAGTGAAGAGAGAGACCTGGGTTTGTTTGATTTAAGGTAGTTTTAAATTAGTGAGATCTGGGTGGACTTGGGTGAGGATTCGTGAACTAAGTGCATTGGGTGAATCCTGACTAATCTTTTCTGTGTAGTTGGTGAAGATGGTCCTGCGTTTTCTCAGATACCAGATATGTGAAGCTATTGGTTTTCAAGTCAAGAGGGGAGAGTACCTTGAGCTTCTGGCTTTCCTGGGGTTCATTCATTTCTGTGGAATAAATGCTCTTTGGTAATTTTTTTTTTTTTTTTGCAGGACTTTGGTTAATTTCCAGATTTCTAAAGAAGTTGACTTACCATATTGCCAGTTTTCTCATTGCTATCATGGAAATTCGTGTTTTTAGAATAGATGACTAGATCACCATGTTATATTTCTGATTCTTTTTCTTTATTTTTTCCCCATTTTCTTTTTTCTCCCTTTTAATTTTTCTCCTCTCCCACTTATTCCCCACCCCACTTTCAGTGGAATCTATTCTTCTTTAAATGAGTCATTTCTGTGTTTTGATTTCTTGTTTGTTTTTGTCTTCTACATCATATGTTATAGACTGTTTATGGGCCCGATATTGGACAGGTTTTTTGTTTGTTTGTTTGTTTGTTTTTGTTTGTTTGTTTTGTTTTGGTGGTGACAACAGCTCCTTTGACGTTGTGAAGGCAATGGCCACTTCACATCGTGAAGACAGTGTTTCAAAGCACTCCTCCCAATCCTCTGGATCTTACTCTTTTCCCACCTCCTCTTCAGTGTTCCCTGAGCCTTTGCGGGGTGAAGAGGATGCCTCCTTTAGTGCTGAGCACTCAAAAGTCACTTATTCTTGTCATTTTGATGCACGTTGAGTCTTCAGTACTCACCTCCACTTGCAAAAAGAAGCTTCTCTAACAAAAGAAGAGAGCAGCACAAACCTGTAGGCATAAACACAGAGATGTAGAGGGCAAACTGATGGCCACAACATATGCATTTAGCCAAAGAGCACTAGCAGCTTTCCCGTAGGCTCTATGACCTCAGACACAGGCTTCGGACTAGTTTCTCAGTGTCAGACACTTTACATCCCCTAGGGCAGCCAGACAGTAGGGAAGAGTCTTCTAGCTCAGTTCAAGCTTGATTTCTCAGTTGTCCTACAACTTTAGGTGGTTTCTTCAGTAATAGAGTTTCACTGTCTAGTTCTGGAGGGCAACCAAGGGAATTTGCAGTAGTCTGAACTGTTTTAAGTAACTTAGTGGCCTGTCTGACCGATGACTAACTGGCAGGTATACTCTCCATGGTATTGGAATTTTCCTGTGACACTCTGTGGCTTCTGGGTCTGGGCACAGCATTATCCAGCATATAAGGGTACTTCTGGCCAAGCTTTTCTTTTTCTTAATCATATTTGTTAATCTGCTAGCAAAGAAGTACATTTCCATATGGCTTTTGCATTACATCTTTAGTTTTGGTTAGCCCTCCCCTAGCTCTTCCTCTCTATCTCCCTCTGCTGACTCCACTTGAACCTTTCCATCCCCAGTATTCCATTGCCCCCCACCCCACTTAAATATCTACTACACCTTCCCTTTAAGACCTCCCCCACGTCTCCTTTTTCACAGACCCTGTCTTGCTTCCTGGCTTTTACTGACTCTTACTCCAATTTATATATAAATTTAAAACTTTGCAATTAGGATCATCATATGAGATAGAACATACAGGGTTTATCTTTCTGAGCCTGAATTCCCTCACTTGATATATTTTCCAGATCCATCCATTTTCCTGAAATTTTCATAATTTTATTTTCCTTACAGCTGAATAGCAATCCATTGTGTATAGGCTGTATAGGCACCATCTTTATTGTCCATTCACTGCTTGGTGGGCAAAAAAAAAAAAAAAAAAAAAAAACTTAGAGAAAGTATCTCTAAAGTAAATTTAGAGTCCTTAGGATATATAATCAGGTGTGAAATAGCTGGGTCATTTGGTAGATCTAATTTTAGGTTTCTGAGGAGCCTCCATACTGATTGACAAAGTGGCTGTTCAAGTTTGCCCTCTCACATTTCTTCTCATTTCATTTCTTGATGAAAGCCATTCTCACTCGAGTGCGCTAGAAACTCAAAGTAGATTTAATTTGCATTTCCCCAATGGCTAACGATATTGAACACATTTAAAAATATTTATTGGCCATTTATTTGTATTTCTTCTTCTTCTTCTTTTGGTTTTTTGAGGTAGGGTCTCACTCTGGCTCAGGCTGACCTAGAATTCACTATGTAGTCTCGGGGTGGCCTTGAACTCATGGCGATCCTCCTACCTTTGCCTCCTAAGTGCTAGGATTAAAGGCGTGCACCACCACACCCAGCTTATTTGTATTTCTTCTGTTCAGAACTGTTCAGTTATAGAGCCCATTATTTGATTGAGGTTTTTGATTTCTTTTTGTTTAGTTTTCTGAGTTCTTTGTATATCCTAGATATTAATCTTCTGGCAGTTGTATAGCTGGCAAAAAATTTCTCCTACTCTGTAGGCACCCTCCTTTCTCATTTAACAATTTCTTTTGCTGTTAAATGGCATTTTTAATTTGATGAGTTCCCATTGGTTAATTATTGCTTTATTTCCAGAGAAACTGGAGTTCTATTCAAAATGTCCTTACTTAAACATACATGTTGAAGTGTTTCACCTACTTTTTCCTGTATAAATTTCAGAGTTTCATGTCTTACATTAAAGTATTTGATTCAATTGGAGTTAATTCTTGTATATGAAGAGAGGTGGTGCCTAATTTCATTCTTCTACATTTAGATATTCAACTATCCAGAACCATTTATTCAAGAAGCTATCTTTACTTCAGTGACTATTTTCAACATTTTTATCAAAACTCAGATGGCTATAATTGTCTAAGTTCACATCTGATTCTTCTGTTCTGTTCAATTAATTCTCATGTCTGTTTTTGTTCCAGTGTCATGTGTTTTTATTATTATGGCTCTATAGTATATCTTGAAAGTATGTATAATAGTACTTCCAGCTTTATTTTTGTTGTTCTGTCTTGTCAAGGTCTTCTGTACTTCTGAATAAATTTAGATTTTTTTTCTATTTTTGTAAAAATGGCAGTAGAATTTTGATGGGAATTACATTAAATCTGTAGGCTGACTTCATATTTTCACACTATTGATTCTTTCAATCCATGAACATGGGATGTCTTTCAGTTTCCTAGGATCTTCTTTGATTTGTCTCTTGATAAATCTGACTTCCTTGGTTAGATTTATCCTAAAATATTCTTAGAGTTGATTGTGAATGGGAACCCCCCCCCCGATCTATTATTAAATTGTTTATTATTGGCATATATGAAGGCTACCGATTTATGTGTATTAATTTTATATATCCTGCTATCTGATTAAACATGTTTATCTGCTCTAGAAGTTTTCTGATGAGGTTTAAGGGTTCTTATGCATAAAATCCTATCATTAGCAAATAAAGACAATAGCTTCTTTTTCTCCTAATTTTACCCTTTTTTAAAAATTTATTTGAGATAGAGAGATAGAAAGAGGCAGAGAAAGAGAAAAGAGAGAAGGATAAAGAGAGGGGAAGAGAGAGAGAGAATATGAGCACACCAGAGCCTCCAGTCACTACAAATGAACTCTAGATGCATGTACCACCTAGTGCATATGGCTTTACATGGGTACTGGGATATCAAACCTGGGTTCTTAAACTTTGTAGTCAAGTGCTGAGCCATATCTCCAGGCCCTATATACTCTTTATCTTTGTGTCTCTTGTCTTATTGTTGTAGATAAAACTTCCAGTACTATAGTGAGCAAGAATAAAGGTAGTGGACCCCTTGTCTTAGTCCTGATTTTAGAGGAAATGCTTCAAGTTTTTCCCCATTGAGTATAATGTCAGCTATAGGCTTGTCATGAACAGCTTTTACTATGTTGCTGTATGTTCCTTATATTTTCAGTTTCTTTGGGACTTTTGTCAAGAAGAAATGTTGGATTTTGTCCAATGCCTTTCCTAAATCTATTGAGATGATCATGTGATTTTGGTCTTTGAGTCCTTTTGTATAATGTATTATATTTTAAGATTTGAACCTGTTGAAACATACCTGTATCTCTGGCATAAAACTAACCTGATCAGGGTGAATGATTTTTTTTTTATGTGTTCCTCTGTTCTGTTTGCAAGTATGTTGCTGAGCATTTTTGCATCTATGTTCTTAAGAGATTAGTCTGTAATTTTCACTTTTTGGGTGTCTTAACCTGGTTTTGGTATCAGGGTGATACTGGCTTCATGAAAGGAATTTTGTAACATTCCTTCTTTTCTATTTTATGAAACAATTCGAAAAGTATTGGTGTTTGTTCTTCTTTGAAGGTCTGGCAAAATTAACCAGTGACTCCATCTGGTCCTTGGAACTTTTTTAAAGTTGGAAAATTCTTTTCTAAACCTCTCCATCCCCTCTGCACCAAACCTCTTATTTCCAAATACTTCCTCTTCCATTTTGATGCCACTTTTTTTCTGGCTTTCTCCATCATCCATGTCAACATATTAATAGTACCAGTATTCTGCAGGTCTTGTGCAAGTAGCAACACCACTGTGAAGACATAATGAACCTTCTACTTGCTGTCTAGAAGACAGCGTTCCAAAGAAAACCTTTCATTCCTGTTGTGCTTATATTTTTCTCCACCACCTTTTCTGCAGCAGCTCCCAAGCTTCAGATGGCATGATAGAGCTGTCTCGTTTAGTGCACTGTCACTTTATCTCAGCACTTTGATGAGTTTTGGGGTTCCCCAGTAGTCACCACCATCTGAAAAGACAAACCTTTCTAACCAAAAGTGAGAGTACCATTGACATATGGTCATGCACACAAGCATTTGGATATTTTGGAAGGAATAATAAATTCATTTAGGCAAACAACAGAGTAGCTTAATCACTAGGACTTATGACATCCCCAGCCATAAGTTTTTAACAAGGTTTTCCATATTAGCATGAGTTCCTTCCCATGGAGTGTGCTTCAAATCTAATCACAGGGCAGTTGGCTACCCCCATAATAAACATGCCATCATTGCACTATCTGGTACATCTTGCTTGCCTGGCTAATTGTGTAATGTGCAGGGTCCATTGCTGGTTAAGACTGCTGATACCCTCCTGGGGTTTGTGACCCTCCCAGCCATAATGAAATGCAAATTAAACCTACTTTGAAATCTCACTGTAGTCAAAATGGCTATCAAAAAATAAAATGACAAATGCTGGCGAGGGGTGTGGAAGAGGAATCCTTATCCACTGTTGTTGGGAATGTAAGCTGGCATAGTCACAGTGACAATTAGTAAGAAGTTTCCTCAAAAACTTAAAAGTAGATACATTTAGCTACCTGCCCCAGTTATTCTAGACCTGGTCATGTACCCTAAAGGCTCTTCACTGCAGAGGTACTTGCTCAGCCATTTTTGTTGCTGCTATACACTCAAATCTAGGAAATGGAATCTACCTAGATGCTCACCTACTGGTGAATGGATAAGGAAGATCTGGTATACATACATGATGGATTTTGTTGCTGTTTCCTTCATGTTGCTGAGACAAACCACCCAACCAAAATCAGCTGATATGAGCAAAGAGTTTATTTCAGCTTGTGGTCTTCAGGGGAAGCTTCATGATGGCAGGGAAAAGGATGGTTAGCCAGATGCTTGGCATCGCCTGTGCCTCAGCTTCGAGATCCTAGCTTGGAATCATAAGGTTTGTTTGCATGCTGTTGTAAGCATCAGTAGTAGTGGCCAGGGAACTAGAATAAGGCTTGGAAAGAGGAGAAGCAGGGAGGTATTAGATGAATGGATGGGAAACAGACAATTGGAAGGACGGACTACAGGGAGTGGGAAGATCTAAGGGCCAAGATAAAGGGAAGGAGGGGAGAGGGAACAATATACAAACCCAAAGGCAGTATAAGTAATTACTGTAGAAACCAACTTCTTTGTTAGCCTGTTAAAACATACTTTAAAAAAAAAAATGAAAGAGAGAGATTGGGTGGAACTACCTGGCTGGATTCTCTTGTTCAATGTCCCCTGAGTCTTGAAGGGCATGATAGAAACTCGTTTAGTGTTGAGATCTCTACAGCCTCTTATTTTTTACTTTAAAGAGTTTTAAGTCACCTCCGTGTCTACCACCACCTCCACAGAGAAGCCTATCTGGCCAGCAATGAGATCAGCACTCATTTATTCCATCACTTGCTCTGAAATGAGCCTGGGCCCTAGCTGATGTGGTAGCGAGGACTTGTCCAGTGTTAAGCACTATGACCGCTCTCCAGCAGCAGTTGCCTCGCATCTCCTTTCTAGCTTGGTTTCTCAATGTTTTTTTTTGACCACCGCCTGTGGTTTCTTCAGCTATAAGGTCTTACAGTATATTTCTGGTGGGTATCAAAGCTTTAATTTTGTGGAAGGGTGGGGGGTAAAAAGAATGTAAGAAGCATAGGGTGGAAAGGTATATTGTGGGCGACTGTCCTCGTGTCCACAGGAGTCCACTGGTGCTTTCATGACCTTAGAGTGGTTAGTGAGACTCCTGTGAGGACTGCACTCCCGAGAAGCCCATCAACATTTTAGCATGGAGGAAAGAGCATGAGAAATGACAAGAGAAAACAAAACAGAAGGACTATCTAGAAAGAGGAGGGCCCTCAGTAGACTTATGGCCAAGGAGCAGGGATAAATAAATATACAGAAAGATGGTCAAGTTATAATATGTTCATACACTAATTTTTCTCAATTTAAAAAAAAAACAAAGATGTTTCAATTCTAAACACATTTGTACCAAACACATGTACACACAATTCTATTAAACAAATACTACTAGATGTAAAGTCACAAACCATATATATATATATATATATATATATGCAGTCTTATTATGTTAAGACATCATCCCTCCATCCATAGTCAGAGATCTTTTCTTCATCTATTGAGATGATCCTGTGATTTCCATCCTTAAGTATATTAATATGGAGTATTACATTTATTGATTTCTATATGTTGAATCATCCCTGCATCCTGGATGATATTTTTAATATGTTCTTGAATTTGAGTTGCAAAAAGTTTTAATGACTTTTTCGTGTCTAAGTTCATTAGGAATTTGGGTCTATAATTTTTCTTTTATTGTTGTATGTCTGTCTGGTTTTGCTATTAGTGTAATGCTGGCTTCATAGACAGAGTTAGAGAACATTTCCTCCTTTTTAATATTATGAAACAACTTTAGAAGCAGTGATTTCAATTCTTCTTTAAAGGTCTAGTAGAATTCATTAGTGAAGCCATCTGGGCCTGTACTGTTTTGGTTGGGACATTTTTAGTTACTGCTTCAATCTTGTTACGTGTTATAGTTCTATTTAAATTATTTATCTCATCTAGGTTTAATTTTGGTAGTTCATATGAGTCAAGAAATTCATTAATTTTTCCAATTTTTCCAGTTTGGTGGAATGTAAGCTTTTGAATTAGGTCCTTTTGATTTTCTCAGTTTCATTGCTTTGTGTTGTAATATTTCCTGTTTAACCTCTAATCTTATTGATTAGGGTCCTCCTTTGTAGTTAATCTGGCTAGGGGTTTATCAATCTTGGTTATCTTTTCAAAGAACTCTTTATTTCTTAATTTTTAAAAATTTAGTTTCTTCATTTCTAAGTCATTGGCTTGTGCCCTGTTCTTATTTCTTTTCATCTGATACTTCTTAGTTTAGATTGTTCTTGTTTTCTCAAAGCCTTAAATGGATCATTAAATTATCTATTTGAAATCTATTGTTATGGGTATGCATAATTATAAGCTTCCTTCTTATAACTGCTTTCATTGTATCCCATAGATACTTTGAGGTTTATTATTTATTTATTTATTTATTGGATGTAGGATCTTGCTCTATCCCAGGCTGATCTGGAATGCACTATGTAGTCTGGTGGCCTTGAACGCATGGTGATTTTCCTACCTCTGCTTTCTGAGTATTAAAGACATGTGCCACCACACCTGATACAGAGTGTAGTTTTTAATTTTTATTTAGTTCTAGGATTTTTTTATTTCCTTGTTGATTTATTCCATATTTTTATTTCATATGAATTTTTGCAATCATTTTTTCTATCTCTGTGAAAAATGATGCTGTGGTTTTTGCTGGTATTGTATTGAATCTGTATATTGCTCTTGGTAGAATTGCCATTTTCACAATATTAAGTCTCCCTAATCAGGAGAATGGGAGGTCTTTCCATCTTCTCATGTCCTCCTCAATTTCTTTCTTGAGTGTTTTTATGTTTTCATTATACAGTTCTTTCATTATATAGTTCTTTCACTTCCTTGGTTAGTGTCATTCCAAGATGTGTGATATTTTTTTGTGGCTGTTGAAAATGTGATAACCATGCTTATTATTTTCCCTGTAAATTTACCTTTTGTGTATAAGAAGGCTACTAATTTGTGTGTATTGATTTTGTAACTTTGTCCTTTGCTGACGGAATTTATCTCCTTTAGAAGTTTTGGGCCATTTGTGTATAGGATCATGCTATCTACATATAGGGCTAGTTTGACATATTCCTTTCTAGTTTGTATTTCTTTTATATTTTTTCTCCTATCTTATTGCTTGGGCTAGAACTTGTATTACTACATTGTAGAGCGGTGGTGAGAGTGGGCTCTTCTGTTTTGTTTCCAGTCTTAATGAGAACTCCTTGCATTGTTTCCCATTAAGTATGATTTGGGCTTTAGGTACTTTGTATATAGCCTTTATTATGCTGAGCTATAAACACTGCAGGCCTAGTCTCTCCAATGTTTTGACAATGATGTGATGGTATATTTTGTCAAAGTCCTTCTCTGCATCTATTGAAATTATCATGTGATTTTTGTGTTTAAGCTTATTTATGAGGTGTATTATGTTACTTGACTTTGATATGTTCACCCATCCCTTGCATCCCTGATATAAAGCCTGCTTGGTTGAGGTGGTTTTCTGGTATTAGGGTAATTCTAGCTTCATAGAAGGAGTTGGGAAGTATTATGTGATTTTCTGATTACGTGAAAAAGCTTGGAGAAAAGGTGGTTTCAGTTCTTTCATGAAGGTTTGGTAGAATTCAGCTGAGAATCCATTCAGTCTCGGACTTTTGTTTTTAGTGGGGTTTTTGATTACATTTTCAATCTTAATGGATATAAAAGATTTATTTTGGAGATTTATCTGATCTGGATTTAGTTTTGGTAGGTGGTATGTGTCTAGAAATCCATCTATTTCTTCCAGATTATCCAATTTTGTGGAGTAGAGGTTTTGGAAATATGTCCTGATGATTCTTCCAATTTCATTGATGTCAGTTATGACCTCTCTCTTTTCATTTTTATTTTTTAAATTAAGACTTCTCTTTTTTTTGTTTGATCAAATTGTCCTGGGTTTATGAATCTTGTTTAACAAAGAACTAGCTCTTCATTTTGCAGTTTTTCTTAGTTTTTAATTCATTAACTTCTGCTCTGATCTCAGTTATTTCTTTCCATCTGGAACCTTAAAGTTGAATTGTTCTTGTTTTTCCAAAGTCTTTGTGAATGGTTTGATTATTAATTTGATTTCTCTGTCTTTGTTATGAAGACATTTATTGCTAGGAATTTTCCCATTAAAACCGAATTCATTGTGTCCCAAAAGTTTTTGGGTATGTTGTGTTTTCATTAGCATTCAGTTCTAAAAATTTTGCAATTTCCTTTCTTATTTCTTCCATGACCCATTCATTATTTCATAGGCTGTTGTTCAGTTTCCAGGAGCTGATGTAATTTCTGTTGTTTTGCTTGCTAATTTCTAGCTTTAACTCATTGTGATCTAATATGATACAGGAAGTATATCAATATTCCTGAATTTATGGAGGGATACTCTATGCCTTAACATATGATCTATTTTGGAGAAGGTTCCATGGACTGCTGAGAAGGATGTGTATTCTATATAAGAGAGGTGGATGTTCTACAGATGTTTCTTAGGTCTAGTTGATCTATGGTATTGTTAAGCCCTATTATTTCCCTGTTGATTTGCTGAGTAGATGATCTGTCTATTGATAATATTGCAGTACTGAAGCCCCCTGTTATGATGGTGTTGGGATTAATTCCTGGTTTGTTGTCAAGTAGGCTTTGTTTTATAAAATGCGGTGCATCTGTGTTTGGTGCATGTAGATTCATGATTGTGATGTCCTCTTGTTGGATCCTTCCCTTGATGAGCAAAAAGTGACCTTATTTATCCTTTTTGGTTACTTTTGGTTTGAAATCTATTTTATCAGATATTAATGTAGCCATGCCTGCTTGTTTCTTATTTTGCTTTTCTTGGAACTTCATCTTCCATCCTTTGAACTTGAGGAGGCATCTACCCTTAGTGGCAAGGTAGGTTTCTTAAAGACAGAAAGTAGAAGGGTCCATTTTTCTGATCTACCCTGTTGCATCTTTTGATGGGTGAGTTAAGACTATTAGTATTTAAGGTTATAACTGAAGTTCAATTTAATCTCTGCCACATTGGAGGCATTGTTGGGTTTTGTGCTTGATATGTTTTATTCCTTCTTTTGTTTTGGTTATTGTGTTCTTCTTATAGCCTCTTGAGGTTGGTTATTCAACTCTTATACGTGACATATTCCCTGAAGTATTCTCTACAGGTTTAGATATGTATTTATATGCTCATACAGCTAGAAAAGTTTTTTCTTGTACCATCTGTATGAGGTATGTCTTTGCTGGGTACAGTAGTTTGGGTTGGAAGCCATAATTTTTAGACTTTGAAGTTCCCAATTCCAAGCCCTTCTGGCTTTTAGGCTTACACTGAAAAATCTGAGGTAATTCTGATAGGATTGCCTTTGTATGTAATGAGTTATTTCTCTCGTTCTGCTTTCAGTACTCCCTGTATTATTATTTAGAGTTTTAACTATAATGAGCCTTGGAGAGTTTCTTATTTGGTCCAGACTGGTTCATGATCTGTGAGCTTATTCTATTAGAATGTGTCTTTTGAGAGTGTTGTAAAGTTTTCTTAAATAAATTTGTTGAATTTGTTGTCTATGCCTTTGGCCTGAATTTCTTCTCCTCTGGTATACCCATGATCTGTATGTTTGTTCATTTTATGGTATTCCAAAAAATGCCTCATATTCTTTTTATAGGATTTTCTTGAACGTATCCAAGATTTTGGACTCCTGAATGATTTCTTATGTCTTGTCTTCCTGATCTGAGGTACTGCACTCCACATGATTACCTCTGTGTGAGGGTTTCTACAAAGGTTTTTTACAAGCTCTATTTGATTCTTGTTTACTGTTGCATTTTTCTCTATCATACCTATCCCTTAGTTGAATTTCAATTTCAGGTTGAGGCTTAATTTTCTTGATGCTTTTTGTAAGTCACTTTTGTTTTAGATCATCTCTTCATTAAGCTTAATCAACTGGTTATTGAGAACTTCTATTTGATACACCTACATTTGTCTCTCTTTTGAGGTCTTTCTGACTTTCCTCAATTAAGTTAAGTCTAGTGATGAAAGCTGTGTGCTATAAGAAATGATGCTACTGCATTTCATGTTTAAAATTGTTGGTTTTTTGATGATTTGATTCCAGTTCAGTGTTTTGCTTAGTCAGGGTCACATAGCTTATTGGGCTTTAATTTTGGGATTCTATTTCTGTTGTCTCCACTGTGTTTTAAGTGGAGACTTCCATTGTGGAACTAGGCAACCTTGATACATATCTCTCAGTCTGTTGTCTTTTTTTTATTTATTTATTTTTTTTGCATTGGTATCTATCCATCTCAGGGTAAAAGTCTTATGTTATTAAAGGGGAAGCAAGTATTTGCTATTGCAGGATCTTCAGTGTGTGTTCTGTTTTGAATCTTGAATCTGACTGGAACGGGATGATATTGTATCCATGATGCACTTGTTGTGGAGGTATCAAGTGTGCCAGCAGGTCTGGGCTGATGGCTGATACAAAATCTGCGGTTGGAGATCAGGAATCACTTTGGCTTCTGATCACAGCTGTGGGGCTCAAGGGCAGTAGCATTTGGCCCTGGTCCTCTACTATAACTGGCAGAGCTGGTTGTGGAGGACTGACTGGTTCCCCCTGGCAGGTTATTGCTAGATATTCCTGTCTGGGGGCAGAAGCAATGCCCCAAGTAGTCATTTGGAGAGGAGGGGTGGTCAGGGGGTAGCAGGGATCACCAAGCTTCATGGGTCAGGCCATATTCAGGTCTGCATGGTTGGCAACTGTTGGGATATTGGTGTGTGGAGGCAGCCAGGAACCAGAAGAGGTGAACCAGGGAAGAATTATCTGCTGAGGCTGGAAGCAAGGGGTGGAGATGATGGGTTGTGCTTTGGGGTGTGGGGACCAACACAGTAGGAGGTTTGAGGGACCCCTAGGATACATGTGGGTGGCATGGGGCTGGGGGACCTGTCAGTGTGTCAGGATGGTGCAGAAGTGTGGGTTCTGGCTCTTGCATTTTGTATTCCCACTTAGTAGGTTGGTACCCTATCTGAGTGCAGGAAGTATAGGAAAGTTTTTGGAACCTCTTTGTATGAAGTCACTTAGTCATCACTTTCTCATCCACCTTGAACCAGGCCCCAAACACTCTGGCAGACCTCCTCCATCTGAGTTCACAGGCTCCCATCAAGGTAGCACCTCACTCAGTCCTAGTACACAGGCCCCAAACACACTTGCACCTCAGGGGCCCTGAGCCCACAGGCAACAAACATGCTGGCCCCTCACCCATTCTGAGTGCACAGGACCCAAGGGAGCCAGCAGCTCTCCAGATCTGAGTACACAAGCTCCAAATATGCCTGCACCTCTCCAAATAGCCATATTTTATCATGGAACATTTTCCTTTCTCCTCCTAGTATGAGGGCTAATTTAACTGAGTGTGTTAGTTTGGATTGGCTTCCATATTCTTTCAGCATTTGAAATACTCCATTCCAAGTCCTTCTGGCTTTTAGAATTTCCATGGAAATAAAATTTCCTTTTATTATGAAGGGCTTACCTTTATAATTGATGAGCTTGTTCTCTCTTGTAGCTTTTAGTGCTCTTTGTTTTGTGTGTTTAGTGTTTTAACTATAATGTAATGTGGGGAATTCACTTCCTGGCACTCTCTGCATGGTGTTATATATAGCTTTTGTATCTGAGTGGGCCACTCTTTCATCATAAGATTTGGAATATTTTCTTCTATACTCTTACGGAACACACAAGTTCTTGTCCTTGTATGCCTATAGTTATAACATCTGGTGTGTTTAAGGTGTTTCACATTTTCTCTTATGTTCTGCTCATATTTTTCTTTAACTTGGAGTTGATTTTGGCCTCCTGATCTATTTCCTCTGCTTTATCCTCAAGTTCTCACATCCGGTCCTCCACATGCTCTATTCTATTGGCATGACTTTTCTGGAAGATTTCTAGCTGAGTTATTTCATGTTTGCTTTTTAATTATTTTATTTTCATTTGGTTTCTCAGCACCTCTGTCTCTTTATTAAGTTTCCTTTTCATTTCTTGGGTTCACTTTCTTAGTGTCCTTAGTTTGACTTTCTTAGTGTCTTTGTTTATGTCCTCTTTCAATGCATTCTGTTCAATGTCCATTTATGTGTGTTGAGTTCTTTTAGCTGACTGTTTCAACTCTGTTGGATTTCATTCGGACAATTTGTTCACGTCCTCTTGAAGTTTGATATATCATTGGGTTTTGGAATTTGTTGTCTGGAATTTCCTCTAAGCAGTCGTGCAGGACTAGATATTCTTGGTGGGGATATCTTGCCCTGGTTTCTTGTACTACTTGTTGGGCGTTGGTGTTTGCCCATGAAGAGATAATTCCTTTGTCTTGCTGAGGACATAGTAATAGTGGCAGCACTAGGAAACATAGAGTGGCCTAGGCCAGGACTGCTCTAGATGGTCTACTCATAATTTAGTTAGGAAGGAAGAGAGGCAAGCTCCTGGGAACCTGGTTGTACTGGGCAGGACTGGCTCTAGATGACCTTCACTTGTGTCAGGATTGGGGGAGAGGGAGGTGCTGGGAGAAGCCTCACCAGTTGTAACTCCTCCTGGTAGGATTGTTCCCCTTATCAATATACCTTCTTTATGTCTTCTAGGATTGGTTTGAAAGCTATCCTGTCAGATGCTAGGACCATGACTCCTGGTTATTTCATTGCTTGGATTTTCTGTTTGTTTTACAGCTACATTCTTAGACACGTACTTCAAAAGCAGCATCTTCGTTTTAGGAGCTCAAGATGTCTGATGTGTCCTCATATTGCTCTCAGAGTAGAATATTAACAGTAGGAATGCCCAAAGCTTCTATGTGAATGTTGTATTAGTACACAAAAAAAAAATGGTGCCTTTGATTTCTATAACTGTCGTTAGATAAATGAGTAATACTAATATAGAATATGCTCGGATTTTGGTTACTTAAGTTTGGGAGGGATATATTGTCAGTTAGTATGGGGACAAGTGTTAATGTAAAAGAGATGGAAATGGCAATAGTCTCTGGAAGAGAAAAATTTGGATATTATTAGGTTCCACTGATTTTAGAGGTTGGTGAGGGTATGGAAGCTTATAGCTATGGAGAATAAGGAAAGGTGGATAAACATGAAATATATGGAAAAGAATTTGTAAAGAAAGGGGAAATATGAGTTGAGTAACTCAAAATAATAGACTGGGTGGAGAAAAGTATAGGACAAATCTGAAATCCTATTGAGCAATATACAAACACAAGAAAACCGTCATGAGTACATATGCATGAGTTCAGCTTTGTTTAAAGGTACTAAGACTTTAAAAAAATAAGAAATAACAAAATGTTAAACCTAACAACTGATTTAAATAGGCAAACTATACTAAATGTGCATCAAAGCTAAAATGTCAGTTTTTCTGCCTTGATGGGATGAGATTTCATTATTTTCCTCCCTGTATTGTCTCTTTAAAACCTTACCAAGATATTAGAGGGATGGTCTACCTTTTCTAATTCTCCATAACTATAAGCTTCCATACCCTCACCAACCACTAAAATCAGTGCTATATGTAGGAAGATTAGACTTTTCGGAAAAGAAGACTTACATTAGAAAAAAGGGTAAAGTGTCAGGGTGAGCTCTGTGGTTTTCTGGAAATAGAGTATTGCACACATACATTAGGCCTGGGATAGGTAAAGGGAACCAAACAGCCATACCTGTAGGGAAGTGGTGGATTTTCGAGTTTGAAGAACTGTGATGAAAAGAATCTTTCAGAATAGACTGGGTCTGTTGAAGTCTGTTGGAGAGGGCAGGTGAAAGCGATCAGAGTAGCAGAGGCTGAGAGGAAAGGAATCAGACTGGCAGAGGGGCTCACATCCCTGCATTTAGGGTGAACCTCATGAAGTAGAGAATGAAATAATGACATCAGCTGTTGCATGGCTGCCCAAGATACCTAGTCTAAAGTCATTAGTCATGTGGTGTGAGGCCTGTGCTGATTGTAGCCAATGACATTGTAGCTTCTATTATAACAAGTCGTCTCTGCCTTTTGGAAAAGCATAGAGTAAGCAGGCATAGGTCAGGTCTACTGAACTTTGCCATCCAGTCACATTCTGATTTCTCCTCTGCTTGTTTTAAGAGTACCCAACATTCCACTGAACTTAAGAATGAGGCCAAGAGCAGTGCTCTTGCCTTGGGGAATGGTACCATGAACAAGATGCTCCAAAGGGCTACATGGATAAGTTTTGAATTCTAGATTCTTCTCCATCCATAATGCCCAAGTTTGCCCACATTTTTCCAGCAAGACTCACAATTTCTAAAACTGCAAATAAAAGATTTGTTGTCAGTTTCTTACTTGATTTGAGTCTCTGTGATGTTTTACTAGAAAATTATTGTTTGCTGATTCTTTCCTTTATCTCCTATAATAATAAGCAGTAAAAAAAAGGAATTTGTTGAATTAATAAATCTGTTAGCTCTATCTTAAAGGGTTTATTATATAATTAAATGTGATAATTATCTCTTTACCTGGTGGCACTAACCTTTTTTTATTTTTTTATTTATTTATTTTTTTTTTTTGGCTGTAACGGGTGCCTCTGCTCAGCTCTTGTGTATGCTTGGGTCTTTTTTCCCCTTAGAACAAAATGTTCACGAATTCTATTTTTTTTTTTCTTCTGCTACTCCAATGCCTAGTCTTTACCTCTTTATCCATGCTAATCTTGCTTCTGTATCTAAAAACCTAGAAATCATTAATCAGGCTTAAACATAATATTAGCCCATACAATCACTTTGGAACCTTGTTTTACTTAGTAACACTACTTTTATTTAAATATTTCTTAATGTTTTTAATGGTCACAGCAGAATTCCCATTTCTAATCTCTCTCTGAACAACTGCCTTTTAGATTCTCTTCCATTGTTCACTCCTTAAGTGCTGGTCTTCCTCGGAGATTTGTCCTTAGCATTACTTTTCTCTTTTCATTTTATATTCTCTGCACAAATGGATAGTTACTCCAGGGAGGCTTCCAACCTCAACTTCCAACACTTGCACTGGTATCTTAAAATTATCAACAAACTCAAATCTATTGTCGTTTCTCATTCCTAATATGGAAATGTTCCTTTTCTTCTCTTTTGTTCTCCTTTCTCTCCCCTCATCACCTTGAATTCTTCTCTCCTTTAAATATCATCTTCGTTTTCAACTTTATAATTTGTACTGAAACAAGATCAGCATTATTTCTATCACTTAGGAAAATATATTAAAGAAAATTACCAATATGAGACAAATTTTTAAATCACAAAATATAAATGGGCTCAAGAAATATATAAAAATGAGAGCTAAATAAACTAAAAAGGGGGGAGGGCTGGAGAGATGGCTTAGTGGTTGAGACAAAAGCCAAAGGATCCCAGTTTGATTCTCCAGGACCCATGTAAGCCAGATGCACAAGGGGGCACGTGCATCTGGAGTTAATTTGCAGCGGCTGGAGGCCCTGGCATGCCCATTCTCTCTCTCTCTCTCTCCCTTTGCCTGTTCCTCTTTCTCAAATAAATAAATAAATAAATAAATATTAGAAATGCTGTCAGATGGAATTTCAGTTGTTATTTTGGAAACTTAGTTGTGATGTAAATGAAGATGAGCATCACTCAGCCTTTCTGAAGTCCATGAGGATATATCCTCAGAAGAAGATGGTACAATATTCAGGTGAGAAATACACATCTAGGAATTTATCTCCTTGATAAGGGGATGCTTAATAATAGAGGGGTCTCCTCTATAGAGAGGAGAGTCTTACCTCTGGTGTCTTTTTCCAGTTGATGAAACCATCTGGTTTAATTTCTCATTTTCTGCTCCCTTTTTTACCACCTGCATCTAATCAATCAACAGTAGTTGCCAATTCTATATGTCAAACATGTCTCATATTCCCCCTTTCTTCTTGTTCCTTTCTGTAGTTACCTGCACTCAGATTCTCAACACTTCTAGCCTGTGCTATTATTTAACCTCATGACAGGTTAACTTCTGTTTGTTCTCTTCATGTCTTAGGTTAATTTCTGCTACACATTATTTTTAAAAATTTAAGGATGGGGTGATAGCTCATTAGTAAAGTGCTTGCATTGCAAGCAGGAGGACTTGAGTTTTATCCCAAGCGCCCATGAAAAACACTGTACATGGTAGTGTGTGCCTGAAATTCTAGCACTGGAGGCTGGCAGATCACTAACCTTGCAGGTTAGTTAGTCCACTCTGATTGGAGAGCTCCAGACCTATGAGAGATGCTGTTTCAGATGAGGTGGTTGATGTACCTGAGGATGACACCTGAGGTGGTCCTCTGGCCTCCACATATGCAAACATGCAGGTAGCCCATGCCTCTACTAAATAAAGAAATAAAAACAGAAATTCAAAAATTATCTATTATACTAGTACTAGAGACTGAGGCAAATGTGAGGAGAGACTGGGCTACAGAGTGAAACCCCATATAGATATATGGCACTTGCCTGCAAAGCCTAAGGACCTAGGTTTGACTCTCCAGTATCCAAATAAACCAGATGCACAAGGTGGTATCTGGAGTTCATTTGCAGTAGATAGAGGCCCTGGTGCACCTATTCTCTCTCCCTCCCTCCCTCCCTCTACCTCTCTTGCGCTCTAATAAAAAATATTTTTAAAAATACTAGAATCAATTCCAAAGAATTAATACAGACATAATTTTTATTTCTTGAATATATTGTGTGATGGGCTCTTATGAATATTTGCCAAATTTGTCATGTTTTAGACTACTAATTACACACACACACACACACACACACATCTTTATGTGAAAGAACATTTTTGATTTTGAAATTAATAAAATATATTTTCAATCAGAATTTTAAAAAAATATTTTTTCCTACCAACCCATCACAGACCATAAAGAGACATTATTCTTTCTTAGTATTAGACTTAATTTGCTAAGCATACCTTTTTACCTAAATGACAACTTTGAGCAGTATCCATTTTTATAATAATGGATTATGGATCTAGTGAATTTGGGGGGGGGGTTTCAAGATAGGGTTTCATTTTATCCCAGGCTGACCTGGAATTCACTATGTACTCTCAGGGTGGCCTCAAATTCACAGCGATCTTCCTACCTCTGCATCCCAAGTGCTGGGATTAAAGGCATGAGCCACCACACCCGGCAGTGAATTCTTTTAACATAATGTGCCATTGGAAGTTCTTTAGTGTTATCAGTTTTTGCTTTCTTCTCAATAGTCCTTACACTTCCATAAGTATCCATTTCCTCCACTGTCATGAATGTGAGTCAGCCACATTTCCGAAGCCAGGACCTGGTTTAAATTGAGTAAAGCCAATTCGTATGTCCCTTTTTAAAAACAAAAACAAATTCAGATGGTTGGTATAGGTATAAGCATAATTCAAAATTCAGTCTGACACCTGGTTGAGAATTTTTCAATAATATTTTACTGCTCATACAGTGAAACACAGATCAGGGAGAGCCTGGTTCCTGCTTCTGTACTGGCCGGTGTCAAGATTCTGTGAGTCCCAGAGCTGCTGCAGAAGCTGACAGACATGATAAGAGCTAATTGGAGAGAAAGGCCCATTGTCACGGGTGACAGTGTCATGAAATGACCATGTAGAGGCCCTCATCTTGAAGAATATTGTTCAGTCATGCGACTCATGAAAAAATCTTTTAATGATGGGGAAAAAAGAATCCTCTCTAATTTGGCTGAGTTGATGGTTCTTACTTCTGGAGGCTAAATTCATCCAAACTGAAATCTGAAGATCTTTTGTGTGTGTGTGTGTGTGTGTGTAGTGATATTTTCATCACAACTCAGGATTTCACTTCGTCATGAATGTGCTATATCAACTGCTTTTCTCATTTAATTTGATATCTTTTAAAGACAAAAATAAGTGAAAGGGGGCTGGAGAGATTGCTTAGTGGTTAAGGTGCTTGCCTACAAAGCCAGAGGACCCAGGTTCGATTCCCCAGGATCCATGTAAACCAGTTGCCCAAGGTGGTACATGCATCTGGAGTTTGCTTGTAGTGGTTGAAGGCCCTGGCATGCCCATTCTCTCTCTCTCTTTCCCTCTCTCTCTCAGATAAGTAAAGTAAATAAATTTAAAAAACAAATGAATGGAAAAGAAAAAGTAAGTGAAGTAGAGCTTTCAGCCTCAATTCCTAAACAGAACTAAAAATCATGAATTGTTTAATTTTACACAGTAAGGGACTAGGACCTAGTTTACATGACTCGATGGTAGTTGTGACGCAGTGGCACAAAATCTCTTTTCTGGAGTCAAAATCCAGTGTTATTCTCACCCTTTTATTTTTTTTTAAATTATTTATTTATTTATTTATTTATTTATTTATTTATTTATTTGAGAGTGACAGACACAGAGAGAAAGACAGGTAGAGGGAGAGAGAGAGAATGGGCGCGCCAGGGCTTCCAGCCTCTGCAAATGAACTCCAGATGCATGCGCCCCCTTGTGCATCTGGCTAACGTGGAACCTGGGGAACTGAGCCTTGAACTGGGGTCCTTAGGCTTCACAGGCAAGCACTTAACCACTAAGCCATCTCTCCAGCCCGCTTCTCACTCTTTACTATTATGTCTCTGTTACATGAATAATTTTAAGTATGTGACTAACACTACTTCCAACTCCAAAGGAAGGACTTGTCCACTTGCTCTTTCACCCAAATTCTACTCTTAGAAATGGCCACTATCTGCCTCCATTAAAGTTAGCTTGCAGGCAATGCATGAAGATATTGGACCCTCTGCCAAGCCTATTACATTTTGATAACTAACAGCTTTATTATTCCAAGTGAAGGACAAGCATTGACATCTCAGAGTCAGACAGGGATACTGAATTTACTTATTTATTTATTTATTGGTTCAGCTGAATTTAATGCAATTGATTTGTACTATTAGGTAACGAAACAAACTCAAGCACTTATTCAAATGATTTAAGCCAAGAAGTACGTTTGGCTTTTATGCTTTTGGTATTAGAAGAGCGCAAGTTTTTCTTTTCCTTTTTTTTTTTTTTTTCAGTATCATGTGTTAATACCATTCTCCATGCATCCCTGTGCTTGAAATTCCCTGAAAGAACCATTTATTTTTCAGATCTTTCAAAAATAGATAGTGCAAAAGTACAGTAACATGAAGCTGGGTGGGGGGCGGGTCACAGGAACTAGGGTTCCACAGTGTTATTTCTGAGCTGCAGGAGCAACTCTGGGGTTTTCACTTTCCAGTTTTAATGTGAAACTCCACTGGTTCAGGTTTCATGGAGGTCCTTAGAGGCAGCTGTCACCCTCAGACAGCAAAGAGGTTTTCTTCTGACCTTCTGTGATCTCTCCTTCTGATCTGCTGACTAACTGCTTCACCTAAAACGCACGCAACATTCCATTATTACCTCATTTGTCTGCAGTTCAGTTTTTTTTTTTTTAAGAAGGGAGTAAAAAAAGGTATGGGGAACAATGCTGGTGAGTCAATTGAATTGTACACATATTTAACATTGAGATCCAGAGCGACCTAATTTAAGCCTTCATTTGTTCAAATGGATAAGATGTTCATTAAGTTTCAAGAGGTGCTTTGAATTACACCACACGATTAATTTCCTTGTCTAGAGATGTCTGTGCTGAATACCATTTTGCCAGCTGTTGTGACAGCTTGATGACCAGAACTAATGTGTGTGGAGGTCTGGAGGGAAAGTACAACACAGAGCAGTAGTTCTGGCCTGGGGTGTCACAACTTTTTCAGTGTGTATAGCCTAGCAGTGAAATTTGTATCCATAAAATAGCCATTCTGGAGTTTGTAATGGAACAATTCAAATGTTATTTTGTTCTTATACTGGGTCATATGTGCAAGACATTTGTCAACCAGAGGAAGATGCGTTTAGCATTTCTTCCTTATTTTCTAACATAAACATTACCCTCAATTTTGTTTAAATATTTTTTCATTATTTGAAACAGAATGAGAGAGAAAGAGAATGGGCACGCCAGGGCTTCCAGCCACTGCAAATGAACTCCAGATGCTTGTGCCCCTTGTGCATCTGGCTTGCTTATGCAGGTCCTGGGGAATCGAACCTGGGTCTTTGCCTTTGCAGGCAAACGCCTTAACCGCTAAGCCATCCCTCCAGCCCCTAAGTACACTTAGAGAATTAATTCTTTTTAAAACTTTTTGTTGACATCATCCATATGTGTACATAATGTATTTTGATCAGAACCACTCCCATTTTTTCTTATACTCCCCCTTCTCCTTCCGCTAAACCTGTTCTTTCAAACTAGTCCCTCACGAGTTAAAGTTCAGTCGTTTCCCTCTTCCGTGCTGTGTGTGATTTCCCGTATCTTTGTGGTAGGGCACTGATTAGAGGCAAAGCTCCCTGTCATCAGTCTTTGCCGTTCCACCACATTTCCTTCCTTTTGTACATGTACACAACTCAGGTCATTAGTTGAGAGAAGATGATGAGTACACTTGAAAAGCTTTTCAGCAAAAGCATCATTTAGAATTGCTGTTCTTGCAGACAAGGTAGACTCCGTTGTGTGTGTGTGTGTGTGTGTGTGTGTGTGTGTGTGTGTGACATCCTTTCTTTTTTTTCCCTTTCTATGTATACTTCTACAACACTGAGTCATCTCAGGGACTAGGGGTTACTCCTTTCATCTAAGTAACAGTACCACGTGTGCTTGCTCCCAGTACCGCTGAGTTTGTCCACACTCAGACAACCTGCGTCACCTTGAAGGTCAAAATGTAGACTTCGCAGGTTCTTCTTCAGTATTTATTTTCCTAAGTTCATGGTTAAATCCAGAACAGGCACAGTATCAATCTCTTCCTCCATGTGTGCATATGCCTGCACACATTTATAAAATGCATGTTCTCAATTGGAAATTCATAGTACATCTATTTCATCTCACATAGAATTTATTGAGCTTCTATTTTGTAAAGTAACATCATGATTCAGAAATGATTTTTCCCCTCACAAACACACATTGAATTAGAATGCTTTTTATAGCTTGGCAATGAAGAACACAGTGGGGTTGAGAAGAAGACATAGAATTTAGAATATGTCTTGTTATGTGAGACATTTTTATTTCTGCTGGTTTGAAAAGTCTTTGATACTTGCTTGAGGACACATAGAGTCATTGTGTTCTGTTTTATGAGACTAAAAATGGCCTTGGCCTAGGAAAAGTATTAAATATTTAGCACAGAGAATTTAATGTAATAAAATGTAATAAATCTTGAACTCAAACAGTACCGATATAGTAATATATGCAGCACACGTGGAACTGTTAGTGGATGCTACAGACATTTTGCCAACTATAAAGACAAAAGTCCTCCTCAAGAGTACAAGCTTCAATATAGAAAGAAAATACCAAACCAAATGCTGACTGGAAAACATGAATAAGCTGCTATGATATTTCATAGCTCCTAAGTCCTTAGTAAGTAAGTGCTTTTTGTTTGTCACTGAGTATAATCAACTCTTTCATGGACTTTATGTTCCTATATTTCACTTAATCCATAATCTATACTTTCACCTGAATTGCCTACTCCAAGAATTTCCAAGAATCTTAAAAATCCTATTTACTTTTCCCTGTGGCATCTGTGACTGCTTGAGTCTTTTTGCTACTTATTGATTTTTTAATTCATCTCATAGTCATCATCACTTTATCTTGTCTTATGTTTAAAGCAATTTCTATTCCTAAGATGTGTTTGCTGTGCCTTTACTTTAGAGCACTGTTGCTTATGCCCTGACAAGACTATTCCACCACTTCATCTATAAGGACACCCTTGTAGCTTTCTTACTCTGCCATATTCACTTTTCCTTTTGCCTCACATCTCTTCCTGTTTGCTCCCGAGTACATGGTATCTACCTGTAATATAAAACGCAGAATCTAATTAGTCGTTGATTTTCATAACATTATTACTGTAGCAGCTCTTGTATATTCTCCCACCCAAGTACTAAGCAGGCCTGACCCTGCTTAGCTACCAAGATCAGACAAAAACAGGTGTGACTATAGATACTTCTTGTATATTCTTAGAAATTTACTTACGATAGTGAGTAGGGGCAAGAGGGAATGTTCCTGAAGTTTCATATTTATGTGGATAAGTAGAGAGAAATGAATTCTCTGCCACAAGACGGCATGAGTCAGAGTAGTTGTGTGGAATACTGATGCGTGAAAAGGACCTCTGTATAACACAAGTTTCCATAATGAGGCCCAGCTTAATCCTCATTCTCAGAAAGGCATAAGTACTTCTAAAGGCCCAAACTCATTCTGATAATAATTAGTGACATTATAGCCAAACTCAATTATATGAGCCAAACTTGACCCCAATTTTCCTATATTGTTGCTTATAAAGTGTTCACACTATAATTTATAAGTGATTAGCACACCAATGACTATTACATGTTAGCAATTTTCTGTGTTATAGGCATTTTAATAATTTTGAGATAGGAGAGCTTTTGAAAAGACAGCATTTAGAATGAAAGCAATGATGAATTTCACCATTATGAATTTTAATCTCATATGACTTTCCCTGTGGGGTATTACATGGAGGGAAAGCCCTGCTAGGGTGATGAAAAAAAAACCCAAAATTATTGTTAGACTATTGCCTTTTTGCACACATGATTGCATTACCATTTTCACAAACAATTATACTAAGAAGTATGCAGTCCTATTGAAGAGGCTGTTTCATGGATGGCACTTTTCCAGTTCTTGAATAATATGGAATGCCATGAAGGGTGGAGGTTCATCTCTGGTTAGGAGAAGAGACAATAATAAACCCAGAACCCTTGTCCAGGTACCCCTGAATAAAACCTTTGTCTCTAGTTCTCCAGATTTCCAAAGACTTCATCACTCAAGTAGTACACATCTCATCATTTTTTAAAAATCTTACAAGTTTAATACTTTTTGTATAAGTTTTCTGTCACAAATGTTTATTTGCTTTCCTCCTTTTTTCACTTTCTTCCCTCTCTCTTATTGGTGTTGGGGATTTAATTCATGGCTTTGCACAGGGTAAGCTTAAGCCACATCCCCTGGACTCAAAAGATAATTCTTATGGCCTGCTAGGCAGATACTATTTTCTGAATTGAGTTTTGTTTTCCTTTGGCAGTTTTCACTCTCTTTCTCAAACTTTTTCTCCCTCCCTTTCTCCTTTTTTTTTGAGGCAAGCCTAATAGACTTACCTTTTTATGTGAGGGAGAAAGGGAGAGAAAAAGAGAGAGAATTGGCATGCCAGGGCCTCCAGCCACTTCAATTGAACTGAAGTCATGTGTACCCCCTTGTGTGTGTGGGTGTGTGTGTGACATGGCATGCTTGAGTCACTCTGCATCTGGCTTACGTGGCACTTGGAGAGTCGAACATGAGTCCTTAGGCTTCACAGGCAAGTGCCTTAACTGCTAAGCTATCTCTCCGGCCCTTCCCATTTTTTTTTTTTTTTTTGGACTCATCTATTCTTCTTCTTTGTCTCCCTTCTTCAACTGCAGGTTGGGTCAACCAGATGTCTCAAACTCCTCACTTTCGTATATCTATGAGAATTTTCCTATTCTCCACTTTGGTTTTGGATTGGTTCTGTACAGCCAACGTCTTTCAGTGTTCTCTGTATATCCTCTACTTGTTTAAACTTTTCCAAAATAGACCTGCTACTTTGTTAGCATGTGTAGGGTCTTATAATAATCAGTCTGCTTTACTTTACTAGGTAGTTTTGAGTGTTTATGATACTAGAATTTTAAATTGCTGCATGGTATTTCACGGAAGGCTTTCATGTAGTGTACTTACAAATCCTCCCATGACAAATACCTAAATTATCTTTAAATCTCTAACATAAGTAAAGCTGCAGTGAATATCTTTAGATTCCTGACATGAATCACAGCAAGCAGTTAAAAGGAATCACAATACATAAAAAAAGGACCTATGTGTTCATACATGTGTCAGAATCAATTAGGAGATGCAACCGAACAGTACAGCTAGGAGCTTGGAAATTCCCCCTACTTGGGGACCCACAGTCAGGTAGAATCAGTCATTAACTATGTAAAAGAAAGGCATTTCAGATTGAATCAGATCAGAGTGAATCAAACTCAATGCACTTATGAGGGAAAAATAAGATAATGTATGCTTTAAGTTTAAGAAGGAGAGAGGAGAAAGAGATGGGGGAGGAAGGCAGAGAGTGTGGAGACAGAGAAAGTGAGAGAGATAGAACTTTAGGGAAAGGACAATAGTATACACTCGTGACAGGGTGTTGAACGATCAATATAATTGCATTTTAAATGTCTTATTAAATCATATAAACATGGAGAGAGATGATTATGTAGCTTTGGGGATTACTTTGTTCAAATAATAAAATTTTTAGCAAAGATTAAAAATTAAGCAAACCTTAAAAAAATTAAGTATAAAATAGAAGCTGGTCTACTTTCATTATCTTACAGAACTTCCTTTTGTAAATGAAATTATAAGGTCATCTTCTGAGGCTCTTTGTCCAGGTTTAGGGATGTGAGGGGAATGTTGATATGACTCAACTTAGAATCCCTGGCCTTAAGTAAGCATAGTTCTCTCACTGATTTCAACACTCTTAAGTTGGCTGTGTATTGGGAAAAGAACGTTATCCCTATGGATAATCTTGATTTCATGAGTTGTGGTAAAAGTTTCTCACTTTGTCAGCAGGAAATGTAACTAGAATCGAGAGTAAGAAGCCTCTTCCCCTGCCCATGTTCCCTTAATTCCCCCTGTCTTTCTATCCTGTCCGAATTAAAAAAAAAAAAAAAAAAAACAAAAAAAAAAAACAAAAAAACCTAAGTCAAACTTTATTCTCAGAAGGGAGCACATAATTCTAAATGAGAGTCTTTCTATAAAGTCTTTGTGTCCTGTAGTGTGAGGCTGCTGACTCTCCACTCTGTTAGTTTTTTTTTAAATTTATTCATTTATTTGAGAGAGAGAGAGAGGAAGGGAGAGCTCTCCAGGGCCTCCACCCACAGCAAACAAACTCCAGATGCATGTGCCACTTTGTGCATCTGGCTTACATGGGTTCTAGGGGATCAAACCTGGGTCCTTAGGCTTTTCAAACAAGGACCTTACCTGCTAAGCCCTGGTCTGTTAGTTGAATGGTGCACTAATGATTGAACAGAGGTTTTTGTTAAATTCTCCAAACTACCAAGTCTTTCTGTTCTCTCTTAGGGCTCTGTGTGTATTTTGGGGTATGTCTTCAACACTAAGACAGCTTGCTGGTTTAGATCAGCCCCATTTGTCCAAGCTTTCCTATTAGTAAAATGACTGAGCACCCTCTCAGGACTCCCTAAGAATACTTCTGTGCTTTCTAGATCTCCAGGAATAGGTCATGCTGCTTAAAGCCTCTTTCAGTACATCATGCTCTATATTATCTTTTACCACCTCTCATTGCCCAACTGAAATTTCAACTGTTGGAAACTACACTGCTGTGCAGTCATAGTTCTATTTTCTTTCTTTATTTATTTTTCTTACAAAAGCCCTGCAGATGGGTAAGGTTCAAGTCCTCCTGATAGAGATTTCCAGTTATCACTGGGACCTATTAGTGACAATGCTGTAACCCGGGAGCATTTCAAGGTTCACCAGTCCTACTTTATCCTCCTCTGTCGGCAACCAGGTTGTTGGTGTTTGCAGCTGTAGTTGTCAGGAGGGTGGTAATATTTGAGGCTAAAACTGGCAAGAGTTATAGGCCAAGTTAAAATGCAATAAAACTTGTCAGCTTTTTCCCCGAAAAATGTGATGTTTTATTGACGTGTTCTTTGACCCTTTGAAATTGTTGGTTTATTCTAGAGTTCCAGAAAAGCTTATTTTGATTAATTTATAAGTATTTTCATGTCATAGAGAAAGATTGAATTTATAGAGATCCCATCCCATTTCCACCATTCCAGACATCTTATCAGTTCCATTTTTGCCTTAACCATATGACTCCCTTCTTAGGATGTCTGTAGCTCCACTGAGTCTGTGATTCTTATAGCAGGATCCACTTGGCAGTCCAAATGGAACTAGTGCACTTGTGAGGCACAACTAGGGAGTGCTTGTGAGAACAAGTCAACGTCAGGGAGGGGGCACTCCTTGCATCTGGTACATTGGCCTCCATTTGGGAGTGGGAACCAAATATTTCCAGATTTCTCAATTTATCAAAAGAAGCAAGACAACTGGATTATTTTAAATGAAATATCTTGAATTTTTCTGCATTTTATGACACCAAATAGCACATTACTGTAGGTCAGGTTTGATAACAGATTTCTGACTTATTTCCCTTAAGGAAGTTTAATGGTGATATGAAAGGCATATTTTCAGATTTTTTTTTTTTCCTATAAAAGATGATATGGACCCAGTTTGGGATTTTCATGGCAATTGTCTACTTTTATTATGGGGGCATCTATACCCCATGTGATAATTTAAATAGGATGAGCTCTAGACTTTTGTGGTTTCTAACCAGAGGCATGTATCGCTTCTTGATCATTGTTCCTTCCCAATTTCTCCCTCTAAGTTCCTAATACAGTCTGCATGTGCAAACCTGAGCAAGATGGTATATGTGTATGTATGTGTGTGTGAATGTCTATATATGTGTACATGTATGTGTGTATGTGTATGTGTGTGTATGTATGTATATGTATATGTGTTGGGTGTGTATGTATGTTTATGCATGTGTGTCTTGTCAACAAAATCATTATGCAATGTTGATTTGGAGGAGTCGGCAAGGAATGATCCTTTGATTCTTAAGGGTCTTGAGTATAATGTTTTGGTAGTTCTTTGTAAGGCAAAACAATCCCTTTTTAAATACTCTGTGTTCTATTGCAGTCATAACCTTGAAGCAATCATACCTCTTGCCAAGAAAGACAGGCTTGGTCATAAGGATCAGCCTTCTTTGTCTTAGAACAAGATTTCATTTTAAACATCTCAAGCCTGATGGAAATGCTTCCTAAGCCACTCTCAGCTGCTTTTTCTGAGGATAAACCTTGCATTTTGTTTGCTTAATTCTGAAATGAGGCATTTTTGCTCTGAAATCTGAGTATTTTGCAAAGATATGTAATTGATTTTCATTCTAGGAAAACTAATATGAGATTATCTCCCATCCTAATTTGCCTAGGCCTAGGAATTCTGGTGTATTAATCTTTATTAATTGTGTTCCTTCTCATGGTCCATACCATTGATCTTTGTCAAACTGTCTCCCATGCACTAATGAGGCATAGTAGGAAAGGAATTACTTCCTGTTCTATTCTCCATCAGAGTTATGCTTTGCTCTCCAGAGTGCATATCTTTTATGCTAAAGTAGTAATTTTATGGCTGGTTCTGAATTAAACCCTCAAAGTATGTTGGCCAAATGTCAACATAGCCAGGTAGCTGGGGGTAACACAATCCCTTGTGAAAGTATATGGAGAAATTCCCTTTCCAGTTTAGTTTTCCTATCCCATTCTTTACAGGCAGTCATCAGTTGAATAAAAAATATATATGGACATTTTTGGGCTGGGAAGGTGGTTCAATGGTAACAGGTGCTTGCTCACAAAAATGTATTCATTTTTGAAAAGAAAAGGAAAAGAAAGCATGCAATGATCAAGTAATAGAAGAGAGGTAGAAGAAATTATATTTAATCTGTAAACTGAATAATTACAGATTAGATAAAATATCTGCCATCTGTATTGTGGGAGGATCTCGAAAATATTACTTACTTCTAGAATTGTAAATTGCAGATCTGTGGCATGACTTCAAGAGACAGACTGTCAAAGAAATATGCTATTTTCTAGAACAAACACCTTTGCCTATAAGAAATAATGTGTCCAGAATAAAATAAGAGATGCCAAATACCAGGAGAAAATTCTGTAAAAGGTACTTCTGATAAGAGACATCTGCCCTCCTTTAGATATTAAGTATCATCACCTCAAGGTCATGTGTTGAGGGTTTGGTTTCTGAGGTGGCAAGATTGAGAAGTGATGAAGTATTTAGGAGGTGGTACCTGCTGGTGAGTTTTTCAGATCACTGGGAGCCTATGTTTGAGGTAAATTCTGGATCTCCAACCTCTTTTTTTGTCCCTCTCTGTCTCCTGGCATTAGGAATTTTGAGGTTTTTGCTCCACTATGTGCTCCCACCATGATATGTTATCTCACCACAGGCCCAGATCGACAGAGAAAACTGATTATTGACTAGAACCTCCAAAACTATGAGCCCCCAAATGCCTTCTTTATTAATATATTAATTATGTCAGCAGTGGTGGTGATGGAGAGCTGAGTCATGTAGCTTATATATGAAATAAAAAAATTTATGAATCAACAATGAGGGCACGAACAACCCAGTTAATAATGGGCAAAAGACCTAAATAGATCCTTTATCAAAGAAATTGTATGATGGCGAATAAGTGCATAAAAATGCATGTAGCATCCTATGTCATTGGGGAAATGCAAATGAAAACAATGACCTGACTCTACATTCTTCTTAGAATAGCCAAACTCTGAAGCACTGATAACCCCAAAAGCTCCCCAGGATGTGGGACAACAGGGATTCTCTTTCAGTGCTGGTGGAAATGCACAGTGGCACACAGCAAGATCATTCAGCAGGTTTCTTGAAAAGCTACATTCACTATTTAATACAGCAAGTGCTCTCTTTGAAATTTGCCCAAAACATTAAAAAAAGTATACCTACATAAGAACCTGGAGAGATATGCACACAGATGTTTGTAGAAACTTTAGTTATGATTTGTGAAATTTATATGCACAGAAGATGTCTCTCAGCAGGCAAATTGATAGATAAACTATGGGACATTTAGGTAATATAATAGTTTTCAGTATTCCAAAGGAATGCACTATCAAGCCATGAAAATCTTAGCCCCACTTTAAATGCACGTCACTAAGTGAAAGAAACGTCTGAAAATATCACATTGCAGCAAAGGTAAGCCTATGGAGAAAGTAAAAAGATCACTGATTAGCAGGGACAGAAAGAACAGAATGGAGGGAGGAAAGAAGGCCTGGGGGAAGGGAGGAAGAAAGGGAAAAAGGGGTTAAGGGGAAATGTCTGAGGATATTTAGAGCAGTGAAACTATTCTATAGAGTAATGTTGTAGATAAATGATACTATACATTTGCCTAAACCCATAGAATGTACGACATAAGTGAGTAATCTTATGGAAACTATGGACTTGATATACTAAAGATATGTTAGGTAGGTTTATCTGCTAAAGGGCTGTTCATGCAGGAGGAGCTTAGAGAGAGGCAATAGGTCTATGTGAATTCTCTGTACTTTTAGCTTAACTTTGTTGTAAACTTGAAACTGCTCTAAAGTTTCTATGTTAAGAAAAAGAGACCTTAATGTGTACCACTGGGCCAGGTTGCATTATTAGGTTATTTTTTAAAATGGAGAAAAATCAATTATGAAGGTTGTAGTGATCATTAGAAACCTTGCTTGTATCTTTATTCCAAATTGATTTGTTGTAAGTCTTATTGAAAACTAAAATGCAAACACAGCTGAGCAAATGGGCAGGCCATGTGATATGCACACCCTGAGTGGGAAAGATGCTAAGTTCTTCTCCCTCATGGTATTTTAAAAATGTTCTCTCCTTTCCATCTTTAAATGTGAGCACATTTATCATTCTCTTTCATTTCTTCACATTTTCCACCCATGTATTTTTTATAAAGGTAGTGGTGCCAGGAACAAAAGCATTAATCCATTGCTACCTGATGTAAGCCAATTAATTAAAGCTTTTAAGTTAGGATCAATTTCTCAAAATCCCCACACTCAATGATGGGATTTTTATTTCACTTATGTTCCCAAGGCCTAGATCTACCTATTTTAAAAGAAAGACAACAACTGTATTTCTACAGTGGGAAACGCTAGATTAAGGCATACACACCTCTTCTGGGGACACCTCATTCTTCACCTCTTGATCCAAAGCATGGTAGTAAATCTGTTTTGTTAACACCTTGGTGGCCATGGTACAGTATCGAGTTTGAAAGCCCTATACTGATTATTCCAAAGTTGGAAGTGTATTAGTATAGCCCTTTCTGACCCCAAGGTGAGATATGTTTGCTGCTCTCGCCGTACAAATCACACTTGAGGCTTGAAGTTGGGGAAGTTTATTGTTGGTATGTTCATAGTCAGCCAGACTGGATGGAAGGGGGGAGGAAAGGAAGGAAAGCTAAGATGGGAGAAGAGAGTAGAGAAGCAGTGGAGAGAGTGGAAAGTGAGAGAAGACAGAGGAAGATCGCATGATAGATGATTAGATGATAGATAGATAGATAGATAGATAGATAGATAGATAGATAGATAGATAGATAGATAGATAGATAGGTAGATAGATAGATAGATAGATAATAGATGATAGATGAAATAAATAGACCCATGGCAGGGTGAGGATACTCAGGCAGGCATTTAAGGTCTGTGACAGTAACTCCTGTATTATAGGATTGAGGGTGTTCTAGTTATTCAGGATTTATGGACTGTAACCAAACTGGGAAGGAGGTATTCTGTTCAAGATCATCCCACTCTTTCGGGTGATTCCAAATGGTATATAAGGATAACTTTTAGGACTTCAGCTATGGGCAAGTCTTGCCATTCCATCCACGGTGAGCCTTGACCATGCTTGCGTCCGCAGTGTAAGTCCTTTGTGTTCCTTGGGACTTCAGAGTCTGTCCGTTCCCCCGCCCCACCCCCCACACACATGGTCAGGTAATTCAGTTTTTTGTGAACATTACCATAGTCTTCTCCCAGGAATAATGAAAGATGTCACAGTTAGCAAAAATGGCCAAATTTGCTTATCGAAATAAATCTACAAGTGGAGCGTAGTGGCACATACCATTAATCCCAGCACACAGGAGGCAGAGGTAGGAGAATCTCTGTGATTTCAACAACTACCCTGAGTACATAGTGGATTCCAGGTCAGCCTGGGCTAGAATGAGACCCTACCTCAGAAAAACAAAAATAAAATAAAATAAAAAATAAATAAATCTACAGAACAGTCTTAGATAAATGTCCTCCTTAATCTGAATGTCCATCTCTGGGTGAACAGGTTGCAGTGCATTACAGAATCAAGAGAAACAGAAGACTGTATGGAAGTGCTAACCTACTTCACAGAGAAAAAGTTGGCCAACAACCTACTCGTTATAAAGTATATTAAGTATATTAGTGTTTTGTACATATATTATTGCTAGAGCAAACTCTCTGAATATGGGTAATTCAATAAAGAATAGGCTTTGATTCTGACTCATGGACCTGATCCCTGTTTCTGCTGTAAGGTGGGGAGGTCACATGTTCTGGAGTGGTTACTCCATTGGCAGAGTCCCTGGGCAGCCCACAGCAGAGAACATGCAGATGGGTGAACATGTCTGTGGACACTTTCCTCCTTGTAACACTACAAGTATTGAATAATGGGACTCATCCTTTTTTTAATTTATTTTTTTATTAGCAACTTCCATGAATATAAACAATATCCCATAGTAATTCCCTCTCTCCTCTCCACTTTCCCCTTTGAAAACTCCATTCCCCATCATATCCCTTCCTCCTCTCAATCAGTCTCTCTTTTATTTTGATGTCATGATCTTTTCCTCCTCTTATGATGGTCTTGGGTAGGTAGTGTCAGGCACTGTGTGGTCATGGATATCCAGGCCATTTTGTGTCTGGAGGGAGCACAATCCTCAATCAGTCTCTCTTTTATTTTGATGTCATGATCTTTTCCTCCTATTATGATGGTCTTGGGTAGGTAGTATCAGGCACTGTGTGGTCATGGATATCCAGGCCATTTTGTGTCTGAAGGGAGCACATTGCAAGGAGTCCTACCCTTCCTTTGGGTCTTACATTCTTTCTGCCACCTCTTATGCAATGGACCCTGAGCCTTGGAAGGTGTGATGGAGATATTGCAGGGCTGATCACTCCTGTCACTTCTTCCCAGCTCCATGATGCCTTCTGGAATAATGGGACTCATTCCTGATCTCCGTATCTCATCCCCGTCACTTCCCAAAGCCCCCACCTCTAGACACCATAACTGCATTAAGTTTTGACCCACTTAGCACCTTGAGCAGGGATTCAACTCCAGCATGAATGTGGGAAGAACAAGCTGTGGCCCTTGCCTCACATTCGCCTAGCAGCTCAGTTCTGAATCACCACTTAAAACAATTACTAAGATATAGTATTATTTTAGTAAAATGGGAAAAAATGATATTAAAAATAGCATCATCGTGGCAGTAGCCAGAGAGAGGTGGGTGTGTGATTTTACAGGGAGGAAAACACACTCCTGCTAGTGCCAGGCTTGTAAATAAACTATGTTCTGCATTAGTATTTCACGTTCAGTTTCATAAGTACCCAATTTTTATTTCACTTACTTGGCCAATTCTCATGCACTTTGAATCCAACACTTTTGAGTCCTTACAAAAACTGTACTATGACAAGTTGACTGTGCTTCTTCCCTGGACCCTCAGTTTGTTTGTTTGTTTGTTTTTTCTTCTCCCCTTAGTTCCTGGTAAGATTCAGATCCGTAGAAACTAGAGTGAAGGGAGTCCTGTTCAAATGTGCTTGGTGCTGACCATGCAAGGTGATTGCTTCTCTTTCTTCTTGGTGATGTATGGGATGCTGAACAGAAAAAATAAATGAATTATGTATTAAGGTTGGGACTATATTTTTTTTTAATGCTCCTAAGTGGGAAAGCATGAGAAAAAAAATGTGCAAATTTTTTTCTTCAGCTTCTGAACTATAGAGTTTTGATACTAAGAAAATGTTTGATTTGGATAATGCTAGGGAAGTTGTTTGTAGTCTTCTTTTAGAGTAATTCTCTTTGTTGTCTCTCTCTCCTTGCCCCCACCAACTATCTCTGTGAATGCCATTAATTTCTGTGTTCTCAACACACTTTGAACAATAGAGGACGTTTTCATTAGACTCAAGTACGGTTGCATTTTTCTCTTGCCAGAAACACAAAGTATTCCACTCTGTGCTTTTCGGCCTATCCCCTTCTATTCTGTCCTTCCCAAAGGGTGTGGTCCTAACATACAGATAAGAGACCCCTCCATTTAGTAACTTCCACAATTCCTAGATTTGTTAGAGAAGGAAGGAGTGGCTGGGACTTTTTCTGGATGCTGGAGGAAATAACTTCGTGGGATAGAACTTTTTGCCACATTTACCTATCCCTGTGTCAAACCCTCTTCAGAAACCTCGCCTGAGTCTGTCAGTGATCTGCCTGTTTTTCATATTTAGATAAATGCATATTAAAATTGGGAAAGTAGGCCCCCAAACAGTTCAGTTGTCATCTCTTCAAAAACACATTTTCCAGACTGTCATACTGAGCTCCACTGGGCACCCTAGCACCTGGTGTGTGGCTCTGAAGTAAGCACCCATTGTGATGAAATGACACGTCCGTTATTGTTACATTGCTATGTTCCCATTCCCCAGGACCTAGTATGCCTTAGGAACTGTGCAATGCGGAGTAATCATTCACACTTTCCGTCCTCATAGATCTGTGTGTTTCTCACATATTCCAAGTGGGTAGCAATGAAGCATCTCTGGGGAAAGCAACGCTTTTTGTTTCCTAAAAAATGGCATTAATTCTGATGAGAGGCTGATATTTTTCTTTGCTTATCCTTAGAGACAGTACGGACTTTGACAATGGAATATGAAATTTAAACAAAAGGTCTGTAGAATAAATAGACGAGAGAACATATTGTACTTTCAAGGGGTTTTCAGATGAAATAAAAGAGCCTAGTTTTTCTTAGCACTCAGAATGTATGTCCTCTTCCCCATACTTCCTCCTTTGCGTGTTTCTGCATGCATGCTTTTGCAGATTGCTGTGCCTCTGAGAGCTTCCAGTTTCAGCTGTTTTTCATCCTACTCATTTTTCACCTTTCCAGAGCAACCATCCATCCCCTAACCAAAGGCCATAAATGGAACTGGCTTTTGCCATGGTTGTAAACAGATCCAGTTCAGCCTTGGCTTTCCCTTTTTAAAGCTGGTTCGCAGAACACGATGAAGGCCTCTTGGGCTCATTACAGGTAGTGCTGTGATTCACTTAATTAGACGCAGAAGACAGACTTGATGAGGAGTCAGTGAGCAGGGCCGTGGGGCAGTGAATCCGCGGGCAGTGTCCTTGGCTCTCCTCCAAAACTGCGTTCCAAATCTGAGTATGCACTTGCATTTCTTGGGAAGTTCTGTCACCTGTCCTTGAACAGGTGCAAGTCATAGCTCTTAATGCAAATAATGTGCACACATTAAATGGTACACATTAAGTGTTAAATACATATGTTTGAATAACAGAAAATAAACTTTGCCACTCTAGATTTGTTTTTTTACTAACAAATAGAAGATAGTATGGCATACTTTAAAATAATACTAGATTAATTCTTACTATTGAGCATAAAATTATTCTTCTGCTAATTTGTTCCAAAATAAATATATGGTCATTCTACAAGATAATAGTAACTATGTATGAAAAAATTAAATAACCTTCCATGCTTTTCCTTGAGATAATCCTTTTTCTTGAGATAAACAAGTTTGTATCATTTATCATTATTTTACTCACTCAGGCTTAAATTTAAAAAATAGAATTTCGGGTTTTTTTGGTTAAAAAATGTGCTACTAGTGTGCCTGCTATTTTATTATTATTTTTCATTTTTCCATTTATATTAGTACTTCTGAGAGTGGTAAGGGATCTAAATTATTCTCTTTTTCTTTCCTTTATCTAAATCCATTGACTATAAATAATATACTATTAACCAATATTAATGTTTGCAAATGTAAAACCCACATTTATTGGATCTAAAGTATTTTAATCTGTGTACCCATTGTATGTTTAATCGGGTTGAACATACTTCTCCAAAACATTATTTTTTATGATGAAACACTCAAAGTTTTTTCTTTTTAAAATTATTTTTATTTATTTATCTTTAAAATATTTTTTATTTATGTGTAAGAGAGATGCAGACAGGGTGTGGGGGTGTGCCAAGCCCTCCTACCACTTTAAACAAAGTCCAAGTACATGCACCACTTTGTGCATCTATCTTTACATGGGTACTTGGGAATTGAACCCAAGCATTCAGGCTTTGCAAGCAAGTTCCTTTAACCACTCAGCCATATTTCTAGCCCCCAAGTCTTTTCTTGAAATGTGTAGAACATAGTATCTATGCTTACTAGAATTTTATTGATTTTAGTGTCAACTAGTAAAAACATACATATAAAAATCATAATTTCATATTAAGTCATGTGCTACATAATATTTTAGTCAACAATAGACTGCATATAATAGAATACAGTAGTTCTATATGATGGTATTGTTTAGTGACTATATATATATATATATATATATATATATATATATATATATATATATATATATAGTGTGTGTGTGTGTGTGTGTGTTTTAAATCTAGTTTCCACATCTGAGAGGAAACATGTGGTATGTGTCTTTCTGAATATAGTTATTTTACTTGATATAATGAATTCCAGTACCACCCATTTTCCTATAAAGGTCATGATTATACTTTTGTTCATGGCTGAATTAAATTCCATATTTTCTTTATCCATGCCTCTGTTGATGGGCATGTAGGCTCATTTTTTGTTTTTTGAGAAATTTATATATTGGTATCTGTAAGAGCTGCATAGGTTTCCATTTCCCTAGCAGCATAAAAGAGTTCCTCTTTGCCCACACCTCTCCAGCATCAGTTTTTATTTATGTTCTTGATGATTGCCATTTTGCCTGCAGTTAGATGAAATCTCTAAACATTTTAAAATTTTTATTTCCCTGATAGTTAATGTTGCTGAACTCTTGTTTGGGCATTGCGAATGAAATTTTTCCCTCTAACTGGTTGGAAAGTTTGTTATGGTCACATGATAAACAAACCCACTGAACTTCATATGCTACTTTTTTTAAAAATTATTTATTTATTTATTTGAGAGCGACAGACACAGAGAGAAAGACAGATAGAGGGAGAGAGAGAGAATGGGCGCGCCAGGGCTTCTAGCCTCTGCACACGAACTCCAGATGCGTGCACCCCCTTGTGCATCTGGCTAACGTGGGACCTGGGGAACTGAGCCTCGAACGGGGTCCTTAGGCTTCACAGGCAAGCGCTTAACTGCTAAGCCATCTCTCCAGACCTCATATGCTACTTTTATCAGGTTTCTGGTACTGTATTAGAGGCATTTAAGTATAGGATATTCTTGTCTGCAAATGGGGATAACTTGGTGTCTTCCTTTCCTATTTATAACACTTAGATTTTTTTTCTCTTGTCTTATTGTTCAAGGAAAGACTTGTAACACTATATTGAATAAGAGAGGAGAAAGTAGGGACTTTTGTTTTATTCCAGATTTTAAAGCAAATATTTTTAGTTGTTTCTCATTTAGTGTCATCTTGGCTATAGCTCTGTCATAATGGCTTTTTATTATGTTGGGCTGTGTTCCTTCTGCTCCTACTTTGTTCAGAGCTTTTATCTGGGAAGGGATGTTCATCTTTATTACATGCCTTTGCTGAATGGAGTGAAATGATCATACCATTTTTGTCCTTAAGTCTATTTGTATTTAATATTACACATGTTGACTTATGTATGTCTAACCAACTTTGATCCTGTGGAATGAAATCATGATGCATGAACTATTTAATGCTGTCTTAAATAACAATTGCAATAATTTTATTGAGAATTTTTTATCTATTTCATCTGAGAGATTAGTCCATAGTTCCATGTGCGTGCATATGTGTGTGTGCATGTGTGTGTATGCATGCAAGTACACATGCATCTGTTCTTTCCCAATTTTAGTATCATTGTTATTCTTGTTTCAAAGAATGAGTTTGCCAGTGTTCCCTCCATTTTTATTTTATAGAACAGTTTGAGTATCATTACTATTAACTTGCCTTTAAAGACAGTAGAATTCTTCTCGTCCTGGTCTTGTTTGTTTGTTCGTTTCATCCTCTTGAATTAATTCTGGTAGATGTGGTGGTTTGAATAAAATGTCCCCCATAGTCTCATGCATTTGGAGTATGTTTCGAGTACTCTAACTGGTGGAGCCTTTGGGAGGTGTGTCACTAGGGGTGGACCTTGACGTTTATGAGCCCAGCCATACTGGATCTTAGCAAGCTCATTTGCTCTTGCTGCCACCTCCTAGCTACATTGACAAGACGCGATGCCCAGCCTGTGCTCCACCACACTTTCCCAACCAGGATGAAACCTCCACTTGAGACTTTACGCTGAAATGAAACTCTTTCCTCCCATATGTTGCTTTTGGCTGGATTTGTCCCAGCATTGGAAGGGTAACTGCTACAATAAATCACATGTGTCTAGGATTTATTTGTCTCATATGGAGTTTTTGGAATTTTGGAATGTAGGTTTTCAAAATGCTCCCTAATGATTCTCAGGAGTTTGTTGGGATCTATAGTAGCTTCTGCTATTTCACCTCTATTTTTATTAATTTGAGTCTTTCCTTTCTTTTGGTTGATTTGATAAGGGATTTGCCATTCTTGTTTAGTCTTTCAAAACAGCAACTCTGTTTGATATTATGTATGGATCTTTGAGTACCCATTTCATTAATTTTTGCCCTGATCTTTATTATTTCTTGCCACCTATTGCTTTTCAATTTCAATTGTTCTTGTTTTCCTAAGACTTAAAGGCACATCATTAGTTAATTTGATATCTTTTTGGCTTCTTAGTATAAACACCCATAGCTATGAACTTTGCTCTTAGTACTGATTTAGAAATGTTCTAAAGGTGCTCATAAATTGTGCCTTCATTTTAATTGCATTATAGGTGTTTTTGTTTTTTTTTTTTTCAGTTTTCTGACTGATTTCTTTAGTGACCCACTGGCAATTCAAGAATGTGTTGTTCATTCTCCATATAGTTTGTAGCTTCTGTGTTTTTCTTGCTATTGATTTCTAGTTTTCTGGCATAGGATCTAAGAATATACAAAAATATTATTTTTTAAAGCTTTTTTGCTCAATTTATTATATATTTATTAATGAGAGAGAGAATAGGCATGCCAGGGCCTTCAGCCACTGTAAATGAACTCTAGACATTCCTGCCACGTTGTGCATCTGTCTGGCTTACATGGGTATTGGAGAATTGAACCTGGGTCCTTAGTGCCTTAACTACTCAGCCATCTGTCAAGCCCCACAAGAATTATTTTGATTCTTTTGTATTTGTTAAAACTTAATTTGGGGGGATAGAGAGATGGCTTAGTGGTTAAGGCGCTTGCCTTCGAAGCCTAAGAACACCTTTTGGAATCCTTCAGATCTAACCTATAGCCAGACACAAGTGATGCTAGTGTGCAATACCACACATTCCCACAAGGGGCGTAGGCGTCTGGAGGAAGGAATGCACCAGGAACATCAAAATAAACAAAAAACTATTAATACTAATAAGGGAGAAAGGAAAGAACAAATAATAATTCAACCAACAAGTACAACAACTATCTAGTTACATATTCATACCTTTACCTACGTGCTATGATTTACCCTAAATCAAGTTAAATGTCTCAGATCCAAAGAACTATAAAAATAAAACACCAAAAAACCCTAGAAATGTCAGTCAGTAAATGGGCCAATGAACTGAACAAATCGCTCTCAAAAGAAGAAATACAAATGACTGATAAATATTCTAATTTACTTTTAGTTTTGATATATATAGATATAGATAGATAGATAGATAGATATAGATAGATAGATAGATAGATAGATACATCTTATTCACCTGTGATCATTGTCTATTATATCCCTCCTACTCTCACTAAAATGCTTTTGCTTCCAAGTCAAAGTGGGAAAGCTCCCACTTTCATGAATTATTTGTGTGCATGTGTGTGTGCCTGTATGTATATATATGACTTACTGGGTTAAATTAGGTTTGCTTACATGAGAATTGGTGGGAGATTATTTACTGGAATATGGGCAGATCACCAAGGGATATACCACTGAAGACTCCTTTCTGAGCAACTACCAGTATCTACAGTGGGAGGAGTAGATAGAAGCCCTTTCCCCATCCATGATGAAATGTTGACAGGTCCAGTCTTGTGCGGGAAACCATAGCTGCTATGAATCGATGACTATAAAAGCCATATCATGTCCCTAGAGCAGCATTTCACAGCCCTCATCCCATCTTCTGGCTCTTACATTCCTTTTTCCCTCTCTTCCACAAGGTTCCCTGTGTTTTTGTAGGAGGTAGCTTATATGTCCTGTTTAATGTTGAGCACACAGTAGTCTCTTTTACACAGTAATTTTGTCGGCTATGCATCTCTGCATTCACCTCTGTCTTTTTGCAGAAAAAGTTTGGAAACACACTAAACAATGGGTTACAGATATAAATATTTAGAAGACAGTATGACATGTCCATTTAACATCGTAATAATAGTAAGTTCCCCTGGCCCCTCAGGGCCAACATAGGATATAAATTCTCTCCTGTGGAATGGGCCTCCAGTCAATTCAGAAAGTGGTTGGTTACTCCTATAACTATTGCACCAGCAGGTGAATCTTGCCTGGCAGTTCACTTCCATTATGGAGCACACAAGGGTGGACTGTTGCTGACTTTTCCTCCCCAGCAGTTTGCATAGTACCTTCCAGCACTAAGTAAGTTTGCCACCAGGGAAGAAGATTTTGGCTCATTTCCAGCATGATTTCTCTATGTTCTGCAACCAAACTATGTGGTATCTTCAGCAATAGGTCCTTAACACCTAGTGTTGGTGAGCATCCAAGGAAACTGGCAATAGCTGATATTGTTTTAAGGCCAACAACTCACTGGAATATATTTTATTGCTGGAACTTGGATTTTAATAGCCTGTGGATTCTGGGTATAGCTTTATCCACCTGTGTGGGGTACCTTTGTTTAAACTCATATATATATATATATATATATATATATATATATATATATATATATATATATATATATAGAGAGAGAGAGAGAGAGAGAGAGAGAGAGAGAGAGACAGAGAAAGACATACACAAAACATAGAAACACACATAATAATGATGACTATAATCTATACTACTCCTGGGAGAGGACTCAAGCCTCTCACCACAGAACTAGTTGCATACTCGTGTTTATCAGTGCATTATTCACAATACCAAGGAAATGGAACCAGCCTAAATGTTCAACAAGTGAACGGATCATGAAAATGTGATATATGCCTTCTAGGGGCTTTTATTCACACATAGACAAAGACGAAACCATGCAGTTTCTAGGAAAACAGATGGATCTGCAAATAACTAAGGTGATTTGGACTCAGAAAGAAAAACACTAAAGTTCTCGCTCAGGTTTGGGTCTCACATATGTGTGAGTAGGTGCAAGTATAGATCTTGGGACTGGCAAGGGTCTTAAGGAAGAGGAAAAAGAATTTTTAAAAGTGGAGCTAACGGTATCCAAGTAACATGAACGTGGAAAGGGAATACTGGGGGATGAAAGATCTAAGTAGGAGTGTATTGGGGTATGGAGGAGAGTAATGAAAGAGAAGGATCATTAAAGGCTAAGTGTATGTGGAAATGCCAGAGTGAATCCCATGACTTTGTACGCTAATTAAAAAGAAACCAGGGCTGAAGAGATGATGACTTATGTGGTTAAGGTGCATGCCTGTGAAGCCCGAGGACTCAGTTTTGATTCTCCAGGTCCCATATAAGCCAGATGTACATGGGTCTGGAGTTCATAGGCAATGGCTAGAGGCCCTGGTGCATCCATTCTCTCTCTCTCCCTCTGTTTCTCTGTCTCTTTTTCTTCCACTCTCTGTCTCTAATAAACAAATATAGATAAAAATCTTTTTTTTTTTTAAAAAAGGAAACAAATCAAAAATATAAAGAAACAGACAATAAAGGAAAGCTTGTGCTCACTGGGAAATGTTGTTTACTTACACAGAAGGCCCTGGAAAGTGGTATGTGCTTGAGCTATTTCTGAATCTTAGACTCCTGCAGATATTTGGAAGAATTTACTTGTTATGTTTTTCAAAAAATTCATTAAATTTGGTGCTTAGTGCCTCCCCCTCATGCCAGATTGTCAAGTCACTATTTACATTGCACGTCTCGATTTTTTCATCTGGGAACCTCCAGTGCTTTGGAACTGAGAATTTCAGAGCCATAAGGAACTTTGGAAATCATGTTACTTCAACCTTCTTAATTTACTGGTCTGGAACCAGAGCCCAGATTACCCACGGGACTTCTCAAAAGTCACACAGCTGTCTAGTGGCAGAACTGGCAATGTAGCCAGTATCATTTTGGATGCTAATCTTTAGAGCAGTTTTTTTTTTTTAATCCCAACAGAAGACAGACGTACTAGTAGACTTAAGTTAAATTCCACTTTGAATATATGAATTAGAATGCTAGTTATCAGATTATTAGTTTTCTGACAGAAAAGATAGATGGCAAGTTTTTAAAATTTCTAAGTTGAAATTCCCAATATATAAGATAGGCTTCAGGGTATCCCTTGAAATAACATGTATAATACTATATTACATTCATTTATCTCTCATTAAGGTAGAGCTTTCATTCAACGCAAGTCTCTGAATCAGAAAAGATTAAGATCCAACACTTAAAAAAAAAAAAAACAAAAACCTAGTACCCACTGCTTCAACAATGTCAGTTACTGCTTCCTGTATACCACTCAGAGGTCACGTGCAGTGAGAACAATGATGCAGCATTCATGAGAAGGTCCCACATTCTGTCCAGAAGGCTGGATATATAATGTCTCAAGTAGTTGATATAAATAACTGCTGACGTTATCTGACTCTCATTTCAATTCTTTTTCGGATCAAAATCACTGTGACTGCCTGAATAGGAACTGGAGCAGTTGTAAAATTAACCTAATTCTAAAGTTTCTTTATGGATTGCACATCATAGGGATGTATCTAATATCGCTCAGCTGCATTTCATCTCAATTCTGCGCAAACTCGGGTATAGTTCCTGTGTGGGGCCATATCTTGCGCAGTTCTTGAGGTGACTTCCAACAGAAAAGCAGAGGCCAGTGATTGCAACCAAAAGGGAAAAGCCTATCTCATCATCTTACATAGAAATTAGCAAACCAATGAACTATTCCCTGAGGATTTTTGACTTTTTTTTTTTCTGGATAGGCTATAGCAGCAAAGAAAATAATAACTTCAACATTTAACCACAACTTTGGAATGGTCATTTAGCAAAAGAAAACTGCTCAGTTCATTTGTAACTATACTAAGTATAATATTTTTTTTTTATTTTTTGGCTTTTTGAGATAGCATCTCACTTTAGCTCAGGCTGACCTGGAATTCTCTATGTAGTCTCAGGGTGGCCTCAAACTCACAGTGATCCTCCTGCCTCTACCTCCTGAGTGCTGGGATTAAAGGCGTGTGCCACCACGCCCGGCAAGTATAACATTTCTTAATCCAATCCTCCTTGCTAGTAGCTATCAGCTTGTCTGGGTGGCAAAGCATCCAAACTTACTAGTTTTATGAAGACAACAAAAATAACATTAAAAACCAAACACTCCTAAAGCACTTTACTACTGCTAAGAAAAAAATACAACAAAGGAACATACCAATGGCAAATAAGGGTTTAAGAATCAGAGTCCATGAAATTGTAAAGCATTTTCTCTAAGTAAAAATGACATTTTTCTTTGTCTTTATGTATAAAATGTATGTAGCATAAACGTGAAATCTCCACTGATACTTTTAGCGACAATATATGTTCTCTAATAATGCAACTGGATGACCCAATACTAGAGTAGTGTGGTTTACTTTTATCAGACTTCTTTCACCCACTAAGGAACAGGAGTAACATAGTGGGGGAAACTTGGACCAACAAACCCTACAGCATTGTGAGAGATAAAAACAAGACAGTTGTCTTGTCATTTAACACCATAGAAGTAAAGAACAGCTGCTCTAATCTACATTTATTTTGAGTTCAGCATGAGTCTGGCTCATGTAACGAATTTCATTGAGTAATACTAAGTGCAAGTTCCAGGACAGAAAAGATATCATTTCATCTTTGAGATAGAACTCTTGTAGAGACAGGATTGTTTCCTCAGCTATATTTTTGAATTGAGCCTAAATGTGGCTACATTTATAAACACAAAATTCAATAAAGTATAACTTCTGTATAAGACACATCTATTAAGCATACTATTGTATAAGGAAGTCCCACATTGCATATAATCATGCAGCCACCACACCAGTCAAGAGATAGTTAATTTCTACAACTGAACAGTTTTCCACACATTTGTAGTAAGTTTCTCTCCTACCTTCCTGTATTAGGCAACCATTGATCTAGCTTTGTTACCACGGATTAATTTTTCTTCTTGCTTATGGAGCCATCTTATCTACTCTTTGTGGTTGTCTTTTGTTGCTCAGCTTTTTTTTTTTTTTTTTTTTTTTTTTTTTGTTTTTTGAGGTAGGGTCTCACTCTGGTCCAGGCTGACCTGGAATTAACTCTGTAATCTCAGGGTGGCCTTGAACTCATGGCAATCCTCCTACCTCTGCCTCCCGAGTGCTAGAATTAGAGAAAACACCAGGATATTTCCCAAAGTGATTGTATTTGTAAATGCACATATTTTTCATCTAATCTGTCACTTGTCTTTTTACTTTTATTAATAATGTTTCTTGAGGGCTGGAGAGATGGCTTAGCGGTTAAGCGCTCGCCTGTGAAGCCTAAGGACCCCGGTTCGAGGCTCAGTTCCCCAGGTCCCACATTAGCCAGATGCACAAGGGGGCGCACGCGTCTGGAGTTCGTTTGCAGAGGCTGGAAGCCCTGGCGCGCCCATTCTCTCTCTCCCTCTACCTGTCTTTCTCTCTGTGTCTGTCGCTCTCAAATAAATAAATAAATAAATAAATAAATAAATAAATAAATTTAAAAAAAAACTAATGTTTCTTGAGTGTAGTAAGCTCTGATGATGAGCAGCTTATTGCTTTTCTGATTGATGGATTTTGCCTTTCATGTGCTCTCTGGGAAGTCCTTGCCCTAAGTTAGAAAAATGTTATACTGTATCCTCCTCATGAATCTAGAGCTTTATTTCTTATGTTTGGATGTATTACCAATCTCCAGTTAAATATTATATTTGATATGAAATAAGAAGCAATTTTATTTTTTAAAAGTAAAAGAGCTTGGGGAGGGTGTTAGCAGAGAGGAAAGGATGGGGGAAGGGTTAACCAAAACTAAAGATAATATGAATAAGCAACATGGAAACCTACTTATTGTTATACATATGGTATATACATATATATGTGTGCTCTGAATATTATACATTTTATGTATATCCAATATTCATCTATGATTTTTGACTCTAGTTTTTTTTTTATTTCACATAGTTTTTCACATATTATGGTGATTTCCAATACACATAAAATCAGGTACTTTAATTCCTTTTTCAGTATCAGTTGGAAACTCATTAAATTTCCATATGTTTGTTTTAAATAAAGTTATCAATTTCTTCAGAAATATTTGCTGGGATTTTAATGGCATATCAGTAGATTTTGGTGTTAATTCAGGAACAGGCAGCACCTTCACACAATATTGTGCCTTCCACTTCATGAACAGTATATTTGAAAAATTAGCGACTCACAAAGATTGTCTGGCCAGAGCATACAGTCAGTTGATGGCAGAGGTAAAGGAAAACAAGCATATAAAATGACTCATACACTACTGATTCCCCCAACCAAAATCCTTAACTCTGAATGAGCCAGATTGTGCATTCAACTTGTTCATGTCTAATGGAATATTTGGTTATTTCCTTCCCTCCAGAGGTCCTTTTTCTTCTTCAGAGCATTGCTCCCCATTTTCTTGAACCACTAATAAGACACATTTTTTTTTCAATGAAAATAGTTTTTTCATGTAACCATCCTATCTGATTTCTAGAGGAAGAAAAGTTTCCAAACAAAAGTCCTGGGGAAACATCAGTATCAGAATGTCTTTGTTACGATCTTACTTTAATCAGAGAATGGATGTAGTTGAGACAGTGTGAAATTAAGGAATGGTTTTGTACATTAGTGCAGAATGTTGTTACACAGGCTGGGTTTCAAGGCATTGTTTCATGAGCTCCTCTTTTTAATCAAGGTTTGGGATACAGGAGAATGAGAAAGCATGGATTACAAATCCCATAATACAGAATAACAAACTTCTTCCTTCTTCAGTTTCCTGCTCATCAAAGTCAGGCCTCACCTCCACTGGATAAAAAAAATAAAATAAAATTAGCAACCTTGCTTACCTGGTACTGATTTTGGAAATGAACATACAGAAAATACAGGGTCATGGAGTACATAATGGTTTCAGGAAGCCATTAAGTCTAGGTAGTAAGAGGCACGGTGAAAGAAGGAAGATGAACCATAGTTTATAATAGAGACTCCAGAATTTTGTAGATGTCAGTTCACTAAGGGAAGTTGGCTTGGGGTAGAGCCTGTCCAATAGAGTGGATGCAAGTGGCATGGTGAAAAAGTAGAAGCTCCTTACACCTTTTGGAGCCCAGATGATTTCATCACAACTCCCAAGTGCCAGATATGGATCTGCAGGATTTTATGTTTTCTCAGTTGCTTTTTTTACTCTTGCATTTGTCTAGTCTTTCCTTGTTATACCCTTCTTTCTCTCCTCTTTTTTTAAATTTTTGTTCATTTTTTTTTATTTATTTGAGGGCAACAGACAAAGAGGCAGAGAGAGAGAGAGAGAGAGAGAGGGAGAAAGAGAGAGAATGGATGCACCAGGGCCTCCAGCTATTGCAAACAAACTCCTGACGTGTGTGCACCCTTGTGCATCTGGCTAACGTGGGTCCTGGAGAATCGAGCCTTGAACCGGGGTCCTTAGGCTTCACAGGCAAGCGCTTCACCACTAAGCCATCTCTCCAGCCCCCTTTCTCTCGTCTTCATTTGGAATAGGAATTTTTACTCTATGTCATTATGTGCTGGAAGCATGTAACTTTTTAAAAAATTTTATACTTTACACAGTTAAGAGACTATTGAATTCTCAACTAAGACTTTGGACTTTTGAACAATACTGAGATCAGCAGACCATAAGAAGTTTAAAGTTGGACTGGATGCAGCTTGAGATGACCTTGAGTCTATGGGGACCAGGAATGAAATGTGGTGGTTTGAATGTAAAATGTGGTGATTTTACCCCTAAAGATTGCTTTGGTTATATGAGCTCTTTTGTGACTCCAAATGATTTTTAAGACTGTATTTTCTATCTCTGTAAAAAATGGCATTGGAATTTTCAAAGGGATGGAATTGAATCTTGTAAATTGCTTTTGGTAAGATAGCATTTTCACTATATTAATTTTTTCAGTCTATCAGCATGAATGATCTTCCCATCGATTTAAATACAAGAATAGAGTAAAGAACTAAACATAAAGTTCTTAAAAGAAAAAATACAAATGACCAATAAATATTATGCTTTCAGCCTCCTTAGCTATCAGAAAGATGCAAACTAAAATACTCTGAAATATAATCTTACCCCAGGCAGAATAACTTTCATCAAGAAAACAAAGAATAACCAATGCTAACAAGGGTGTGAAGTAAGAGGAACACTTACTTATTATTGATGGAACTATAAACTGGATCAGCTACCATGGAAATTTCTCAAAAAGGTGAAAAAAAAAATAGAACTGCCATAGGACCCAAGTGTAATGCTCCTAGGCATTTTCCCAAAGGTCTGTCTCTACACTATACCACAGATGCACTTGTCTATCAATCTTCAATGCTGTACCCTTCATGACAGCAAGGAAGTAGAATTGGCTGAGATGTCCATCGCCTGGGGAATGTATAAAGAAGATGTGGTCCATATATACAACAGAATTCTCTCCTGCCATGAAGAGAAATGAAATTGTGAAATGATCTGGATAATGGGTGGAGCTGTAAAATATATTAACTGAGATAACTCAGGTGTAAAAAGACACTGTGTGTTATCTCTCACATGTAGATCCTAGCTTAGATCCTCTGTATACATGTGCTTGAGAGAGTATGTAGATGTTAGGGAAGTAAAAAGGAGTCCATGAAAGGACAAAAACTGAGGCTTCAAGGGAGAAGGGTAGGGATAGCAGTTCATCTTAAAGGATGTGAAAGGCAGGTAGGGAGATGGGACAAGGAGGGGTATGGAGAGGATTAACAAAAACTAAATACACGTGTTTATTCAAAGAATAAAATAGAAAAAAAAAACCTTGGAAAGTATGTGACTTCTCTGACATAAAAAGCATCTCAACAAACATGGCTTTTGATTTAATATCATTAAATTGATTATTTTAAATATGAAAATAAGTAAATATAATACTACATTGCCCTGGTCCATCATGCAATTACTTGACACAGATAACACTGTGACATACTTCATGCAAACACAGGATTAATGATATCCATGAAGTCCTCTATAAGGTTTATTCAGGGAAGAGGTGAGACAAAATTAACTACATATCCAGAAAATTTTCTTTAAAATTCTTGTGGGCCATGAGACTCAGCAAGTTCACTTTCTCTGTCCTTCCCTCTTTATATCTTTTCATTTCTTTTTTTATTTTTTTAAAATTTATTTGCAAGGAGAGACTAATGTGTGGGAGAGAGAGAGAGTATGTGTGTGTATGGGTGCATCAGAGCTTCTAGCCACTGCAGATGAACTCCATACACATGTACTACCTTGTGCATCTTGCTTACATGGACTCTGGGGAATTGAACCTGGGTCCTTTTGCTTTGTAGGAAAGCACCTTAACCACTAAGCCATCTCTCCAGATCCCTTTGCATTTCTTTACTCCTGAAGTTTTCCTCCTTAATGTTTTTTATTTATTTATTTATTTGAGAGCGACAGACAGAGAGAAAGACAGATAGATAGAGGGAGAGAGAGAGAATGGGCGCTCCAGGGCTTTCAGCCACTGCAAACGAACTCCAGACGCGTGCGCTCCCTTGTGCATCTGGCTAATGTGGGACCTGGGGAACCGAGCCTCGAACCGGGGTCCTTAGGCTTCACAGGCAAGCGCTTAACCGCTAAGCCATCTCTCCAGCCCCCTCCTTAATGTTTTTGAGAATGATCTACTCCTTCTTTGGAGTTGCTTCTTCATTAGTTTCTCTCTGATGCCTTTAGAAGTATAATGATAAACCAGGCCACTCATAGGTTCCTACTTAGAAAGCAAAAAGCAAACATTTATATTTTGCTGCTATTCTCTCTGCCTCCAATGTTATATAAAGATTACTGATAGTTGACCAGAACAAATGCATAATGACCCTTTCGAGTTTGACACTGTGGTGATCTGAGAACCTGTGAAAAAACCTATCCTTAGAGTTAGAAAAGCAGAATTCCACTTGAGCTGTTACCTCTTATGACGATTGTGCCACTGGACAAGCTCACCCAGCTAGAAGCCTGGCTTTGTCCCCTATAACATGTCTGTCACTTATCAAACACATTTTTACTTTACCCAGCACTTTGGTTGATAGTGCACTCACAGAAATTTGTAAGAATGTCTTCTGAGGATGCTAAGTAATATGGCTGAGTAGAAGGACCTGCTAGAAGGACATAGTGGTTTCATCAGTGCTGTTTGTAAAGGGAAGAACAGTGTGGGAGACGAGCAAACAGAGCTATGTACCCTTCTTGGATAGGCCATGAGGTATTTTGAATTGGTAGTGATTTTTTTTTTTCTCCTAGATCACGAAAGGTGCAGATGTAATTACCAGGAAGGAAATGCAGTTCCTGTTCAGAAGGCATAAATTCAAATGCCTTTAGGGGTAGAAAAGTGATATAAATGTGCAAAATGGAGGATGTGGGTGGAATATTAAACAAGCCTGTGGCAAATTTGAGAGTGAGCCTGTTTAAAGCCACACAAGCTCAGAATAATATTTTTAAAGCTCTTCTGTCCAAATACACAAAACTCATTTTGTAGAAAAAGTTTTTACTTTCATCTTCTTACAGCATGCCTTGCAGTGTGTTTGACAACAAGGAGAAACCCCTTGGAAAGAAGTTTAGGGTGAGGTATGAGGCAACTGACTCTGGTAGTGGAAGCTAAGGGAGAAAGGACTTCTATAGTTATATGTGAAGGGCCTTCTGTGATAGTATTCAAAGGCTGGAGTTTATCTTGAACTTTTCACATAGGTGAAAGTGACATAATAATGTTTATTTGCAGTGTAATTTGTCCCCCAGGAGTGCACAAAGAAAATGGTTTTAATATCATGAACCTGGAGACATGATGAAAGACAGATCTCCATGACAATGCAATGAGTCTTAAACCAAGAGAGTAAAGGTAGAGATCAGTAGGGAGCATGGTTTAAAACAAACAAACAAACAAAAAATGTCAGTTGATGTGAAATGAAGCTCATTTCACCAAGGTTTTGTCAGAGAGGCAATGGAGATGGACACGTTTCACATTTTGCAGTACAGGTAGATGTGAGGTTCTGTCTACTTTGGCTGGGGCTTGTGCTGGAGATTCTTGTGTTCCCTCTCCCTTACATTGTCACAGCCCCTTGGTCAGCCATCTCAGGAATCCACCACGTAGTGAGAGCCTTCACAGACTGACTTTTCCAAGAACAGACTATGATCCAAGCTGAACCCCGACATTCCTCTGGGCTTTTGCAGCCACATAGGTGGTGTCCTCTGTGAGTATTCATTTTCTTTACAAGAGAAAACTAAAAAGAGAAGACACTTCTATCTGTAGAAATGTTACTCCATGTGAGAAAAAAAAAAACCCACTAATACATCTAACAACTTCTAGCCAGAATCTGTTAGCTTGCTGCTATAGCAACTCCAAAAGGACAAATTCACAAACCTTCCATCCGATTTCCTCCCAAACTCATATACCTGACAGTCACTCTCCTAGTGATGCTGTCTCCCTTACATTACACCCACTAAGTGAGGATCCAAAGCAAAAAAGACAGAAAATAACATCTTCTAACAATCTGCTTGTCATTTAGAAAAAGCTCACTGTATAAATGCCATGGAAACAAGCTGTTCCTGCAGCAAGAAATGAAGAAAGCTATTGCTTTACTTGCTTCCCTTTCAGTTTTAATCTTCCTAATAAAAGGGTAATGCAAAGCAAATGTTAAATGCTTGAAAGCAAATATCTGTGAAGATTGGCCATGGTGAGGTTTAGCTACATTCAACCAGCTAGCAGGTTGCAAACAGCGGGCCCTTGATATCAGGAAGTGTCGTTTCAGATCAATGACTGCCCAAGACAATGCATTGAGAACATTAAGAACTCAAAGCAGAAGTTGTTATAAGATTATGGGTATTTTTCTTCTAATCAGGAATAAAAATCCTTGGTGAAAAGTACCCTTAAAAGCTCATAGATTTCTGTTCAGCTAAGACATGTTCAAAGGTAGAGAATGTGCTTTAATGATTTGAGACTTCCCAGATTCTGAGGTCTGTGTGTTCTCAGCTGAAGACGGTAGCATGTCTTAAGCTCTCATTAAGAATGCCATGGACACAATCTGAGAGCCTGAGGAAAGAGCCTTTATCTTCCGCTGGGAGTAGATGCAAAGGCTATAGAGAAAGAGGCACTGGAATTGAGATCTAGAGGAGAAGCAGGGGGTCTCACAGCAGAGTGATGGGAGATAAAGGGAAATCCAGAGAATGCATAAATTAGAGCAAGAACATTAAGGGGACTGGAGAAATGGCCCAGTGATTAAAGATACTTGTTTGCAAAGCCTGAGGGCCTACGTTTGATTCCCCAGTACCCACATACAGCTCAATGCACAAAGTGGTGCATGTGTCTAGAGTTCATTTGTGGTGGCAGGAATCCTTAGTATGCTCATTCTCTTTCTCTTTCTGTCTGTCTTTTTCTCTCTGTCTCATAATCCAAGAGCACTAGGAGGCTAGGGAAGGATCCCTGAAAGGAAATGGTTTAGACACTGAAGCCATTCCATGGGAAATTGCATAAAACTGGGCAACTATATGCATCGCTTCAATGTGATGAAGTACAAGGGATGTTTTCAGCTGTGAGTTGACAGTGGTTTCTATAGGTAGTCGGTCAAGGTGCATTCTGTCACACACCTGTTCTGATGAGGCTGGGGCTTGAGCAGAGTATCTGGAGATAAGCAGATAATGGAATGTGTTGAAGAGAAAAGAGAATTTTGGAGAAGACCCTGAAAAACAAAATGACCTAGGCTAGGCTATTTTTAGACTGTTGGGAAAAGGTAGATGCAGCAACGGGAACCCGTCCTTTTGTTGAAGACGTATATTACAAAGCTTAACTGGTTGATCAAACATTGGTAAGAGAAAAAAGAAGTAGAAATTTTGGCCAAAAAAAAAAAAAAATGGTCAAGAAAATACAGCTAGGCTTCAGATCAGCTAGATGTGATCCTGTCTGGGTCCCTAAGGGATTCAGAAGGTAAACATGTCTTCTAATCTGTAAAAGGGAGTGAATAGTATCTATATTTTAGACTTAGCTCATGGATTAAGTGTGGCAATCTATTTAACACAGTTTACAGTTATTTTCCTTGAGGGGCTGGAGAAATGGCTTGGCGGTTAAGGTGCTTGCCTACAATGCCTAAAGACCCAGGTTTGGTTCCCTAGTACCCAAGTACCCATGTAAGCTAGATGCACACTAGTATGTGGACAAACGTAATGAGTTTCTTTAAATAATACAAAATAAAATCATTCTGATATTTTAATAATTGAACTTCTTTGTGATATAAGGGCAGCTTTGGAAAAATCTGTGCTGTGTTAGTGTTCTACCACAATATTTTGCAGATTTGAAGATATACTTAGTGTGTATATATATATATATATATATATATATATATATATATATATATGTAAATCTATCTATCTATCTACATGAATGGTGCCAACATTGTTTCACCAGCATTAGATTTAACAGTAAAAAATAATGAGCTACACATTTGTATTTATATTTAGTCTTCTTACGTCTTTCTTTGCACAAACAAACACAAAGATAATTTAGTTATATTTGGGTCTGTTCATAAAACGATGTTACATAAATAGTATTAAGAACTCCAACAACTGAATGGCTAAATCAGAAAAACAGTATCATGCTGTAGCATATTTTACCAAAGAAAAAAAATTAAAACACTATTACTTACTGTTCTTAGGATTGTAACAAAATACCTGAGAGAAACAACTTAAGTGATGAAAGGTGTTCTTTTGCTCACCGTGTCAGATTATGTTAGCTCACTATGGGAGGGAAGGCAACGCACAGCATCTCCATCCTTGGTGACAGGAACGTGAGGCAACAGTTTGTTCATTTAGTGGCAGGCAGGATACAAAAAGCTAGACTGGAACCTTCAAAGACCCTCCTCCAGTCATCCACTTCCACCAGCCATGCCTCACTTCATGAAGGTCCCCAACCATAACACCACAAGCTGAAGACTGGGGATTAAAAGCATGAGCCTGCCAGGGACATTTCATTTCAGATTCAAGCCGTTATATTCTGCCCCACATCCAGCCAAAAATTCTTCTCATAGCACCACATGCATTTATCTGATTTGAAGAGTTCCTCATAGACTTAACCACTTTAATACCATTCAACTATCCAAACATACTTCTAAGACTCCAGGTAAACTCTTAGAGGTGAGCCCCTCTAAAATCCTAGAGAAAGTTATATACTCCCAGTATACAATGACACAGAATAAATATTCTAATTCCATAAAGAACATTTGGAGGAGAGCAAGGGAAGAGCAAACCAATGCAAGATTGATATTCAGTGACATAAACATTAAGTTCTGTTTCTCCAGCCAATACCTTTTGTCGATTTTTTTAAAAGACTTATTTTTATTTATTTATTTATTAGAGACTGAGAGAGGGAGAGATAACGAGTGAGTGAGAATAGGCATGCCAGGGCCTCTAGGCACTGCAAAAGAACTCCAGATGCAGGTGCCACCATGTGCATCTGGCTTACGTGAGACCTGGAGCATTGAACCTGGGTGCTTAGGCTTCGTAGGCAAGCAACTTAACCGCTAAGCCATCTCTTCAGCCCTCCATCCAGTACTTTTAACAGCTGAGCTATCTCCCCAGTCCCTTCCCTGATTTTCAGTTATTATTCTAAATGGAGTTCTCTGTTTACTTTCTAAGTTACAACCTCAAGACTTGCACACTTTGGGCCCCTGTCAATGTCTCTGTCTTATGGGAAAAACAATTCCACTATTTTGACATGAATCTGGGTTTGGGAAGCATTGCTTGGATCTGGCACATAGATCATTGTCAAAGGATGGTGTGAAGAACACTGAGAGTATGTCAGACTATATGCTTAGACATACACACTAACATTTTGTCTCTTCCTAAACTGTGACAGATGTGGATAATTCTTGAGATTTACCATTCCCCTGAGAATTTCCTATGTGTTGGGACACATACTCATTTTATTCAATCCCTACACCTCCCTGTGGTTGCCATCTTTCCCCTGACATGGCCTGGAGAAGTAGCAGATTATAAGGCTCTTTCTTAAGTAAATATGAATGTCTAATGTCTCCTTGTTTTCATATAATTCTTCCTTTAAGAATCCTACAGGGGACTTAAAATTTTTATTCTAATTCATTTAAGTAAGTTGACACAGGAAAGGATATAAATATTATTCAATGAATCCAGCAAGAAACTAGTAAGAAAAGTCTTTTTCTTATTGGATTTGTAAGGTGGTAAACTATATTTCTTAATTTCAGTTCCCACATCATGTCCAATTCCTGCTGACCTTAAAAATCATTAGAGCCACAGAGTGGGTGTGAATACCTTGAGGCATGGTTTCCCCCACTATCCCACTGTGACTGAAAGAGGCTTTCATGACCCAACAGTAAATCCCATAACCCCACAGGTGGGCGCCAGGGAAACAGTATAATCCATTAGAAATTAAACAAATAACTATAATGATAAAAATGTTTAAATTATCTTTTCAAGTTCCTTGATGTGATGTTGGACGAGATCATATTGTTCCTTGATCAACTAGATAAGAAAAATGTCTTTACAATATTGAATCATCCAATCTATGAACATGATATAGCCCTCTCTTTTGGACTTTTAAAATGTTGATGATAATGTTCTGCATGAAAGGCTTTTCCATCTTGCATTAAATTTATATTACATATATTTAGTGATAGTACAAGTTATCTTTTAAACATTTTAAATTTGTTATTTTTTTGCCAATATGTAGCATACAATTGCATTTCTAATTAGCCAATGAACGTGTGTCCCTTTTATTGGTGTTAGAATCCATATTTAAAGATGTACATAATCATATTTTCTGTATATAATACGTCGTTGTCCTTGACCACTTGTGGCCCACACGCCACAGGCTGGAAACACCTGATCTAAAACATCTAGAGAAAAATATTTATTGGATGTGACAACAGGTACGTCCTTGTCCTCTTCAGATTTAAAGAGGATAAAATTTCCAAAATATATCTTAAATAAGATACTTACTACAGGTTGAGTGTCTTTATCTGAAAGCACCAAATCTTTTAAAAGCAATTTTATTTATTAATTTTCATGGAGAGAGAGAGGGGGGATAAATGAGAATGGGCACACCAGGACCAACTGCCACCACACACTAATTCCAGACACATGTGCCACTCGGTGCATCTGACTTTATAAGAATCCTTAAGTTTTAAATGTTCCAAAATCCAAAAACCTTTGGAGTGCCAAAATTACACCATAAGTAGAAAATTGCATGCAAACAACACACACACACACACACACACACGAACGCACACACACCCATGCACACTAACAATGTAGGAATGATTAAAAAATGCCATGTAAAGTTACATTCATTCTATTTGTACATGATATATGTGTAAAGTTACATTAATTCTATTTGTATGTGATATATATGAGATAAATAAATTTTGTGGTGTTTAGGCTTGGGTCCTATTCACAGGATATTATATATGGGAAAATATAACGAAATCTGAAAAAGAAAGTCTCAAATTCAAAGCACGTCAGGCCACAGTATTTTGGAGCAGGAGCACTAACCTGTATAGGACTTATGTAAATTCTTGTTCATGGGATCTCTCCTGCAAGGTTAGACTCTTCATCAGATTCAGAAAGTACTTTTTTTTTTTTTCCTTTTGAGCTTGGCAACAATACTATAATATATAAATTACAATTAAATTGTATGCTGTTTTAGATATACAATTCAAAATTAGTGAGAAAGTAAAATAAATAAAAGCCATCTCTTTAAAACACATGGAAAATTGCCTCCTAATCATAACAATTTGAGACAAGAGAATAGTATACTTTTATTCAGGATGTATAAAAGAATTCCCTCAATAACATGAAAATGAATGGTTGCATGAGAACAGTGCCAAAGAATACATGAAAACTACACCAAGTTAGGACTGTTCTTCCACCAGAAGCTAATACCAGCAAGGTCAGCTATACCAAGTGCTGCTGATAGTGTAGAGAAGTGAAAACTCTCATATGCTACATGTTAGAAGACAAGTAGATATGACTGCATTGGGGAATGAGTTTGCAATAATTACATTAAACTCTAACTTTTAATGTACTCACATGTTGTATGACTCAACAATTTTACTTCTATCTGACTAGCTAACAGAAGTATATGTGTATTTTCTGTAAAATATCACGTATTGAATGTGCATGGCCACATCATTTTTAGTCACATTATTTTTATTAGTCAAACACTTTTTATTACTTTATTTAATTTTTTATGAGTGAGAGTAAGCAAGCAAGAGAATGAGAGACAGAGAGAGAGAGAAAGAGAGAGAATTGGTGTGCCAGGGCCTGTAGTCTCTAAAAACAGAACTCCAGATGTGTGTGCCAGCTTGTGCACATCCATGACCTTGTGCACATGTGTTAACTTGTGTGTCTGGCTTATGTGGGCACTGGGGAGTTATAAACCTGGGTCCTTATGCTTCACAGGCAATTTCCTTAACTGCTAAACCATCTTTTCAACCGTAGTGAAACATTTAAAACAACCTAAATACATACCACACAATTTTCCTTATATAAATTTCAAAATAAGCTAATGTAATGTAACAAAATAATTGTTGCTTTGGGGAGGAGGAGACATAATAGTGTGTGATGTTGTCATATTGGGGAGGTCTGGTGTCATGATAAAGCATGTTGAATATATTATGACTTTTATACCCATCTCTTTGTCTCTCTCTCTCTCTCTCTCTCTTTCTTTCTTTCTCTCTCTCTCTCTATCTATCTATGTATATATGATAAAATATGCTGAATATATTGTGAGTTATGTACTCATATCTCTCTCTCTCTATATATATATATATATGTATACACACACACATATATATACATATATATCCTCAAAAGAGTTTAATAAAAAACTGATAAGCATTAAATTAGTTTTTATAGAAAATATCTCCTTGAAAATTGATATAAGAGCCTAATTTTATGTGTCTAGAAAGAGAACATATGCAAACAATTGCCTTTAATCACTGAGCCATCTAGCCCAGGACATATAAACATAACAAGGAATAGACATGTTAGAAAAGAATATAGTTGAGGGAAGTTTAAGGGAGAAATGGAATACTCAAAAACAGTATTTATTGCCATGAAAATTTTCTGGTGGGTAAGGGTGCTTGCTGTGCAAGTGTGAATACCTGAGATTGATCTCCAGAACCCATGTAACAAGTCAGATATGGCCTTACACACCTGTAACTCTATCCCTGAGGGGGCATAGATAGAGACAGGAGGATCACTGGGGTTTACTGGTCAGCAAGTCCAATCAAAAAAAGAAAACAGAACAACAACAAAAAAAAAAAACAATGAAGCAACAGGTTCCATGAGAGACTCCCTCAAGTAATGAGGTTGAATGTCAATAGAGAAGAACTTTCAGTGCTCTCATGTGGCCTTTACACACATTGCATACACATGTGTCCACACATACTACACCACAAATATCACACATACACACACCAGTATTTAGCAAAATAAAAAGAAACAATGGAAATGTCCAGAAAATACAGAAGTTACTAAATTAAAACTCTTGTACGAAGTTACCTTCATGCTATGTGTATATGACACATATAAAACATAAATAAATTCTGTGTTCAGATTGTGTTCTCCTCTCAATATATGACATATCTGGAAACATTCCAAAATCTGAAACAAAGAGTAGTCACATAATTCATTTCATTTTACCAGGGCCACAGACTTCTCAGACATAACCACTTCATGCACTGTTACCTCTCCTCCTTTCCAAATAGCCATTATTTTGACAACAGAGAAAGATTATTGTGCTTATTCTAGAATGTGCATAAGTGAGATAATGTGGTGTGTGTGTATATTACAGTTTTCATAAAGTCTCCCGTGCACACAGGATATAATATCAATATCCACATCCACTACCTAAATGATTCTCAGGACCTGTCCCAGAAGCCCATTCTGTTGTTGGAAAGCCATGATTTGCGTCACCCATCTATCTGCCTTTTTCACATCTTCATCTGATGGTGTTTTATCCACATCAAGTGAACCCATTCTTTCCTCTACAAGAACCTGCCAAGGATTTGAAGATAGTGATTGTTTCCCACTCACCTGCTTTCAGATGAAGTTCACACTAAAAGTGTCCCCTGCAACTTATCTAGTAATTGTCCTGACATCCTACTTCTTCAACAAACAGGCTAGGAAGAAGATTGCTCAATGGTTAAAGGAATTGGCTTGCAAAGTTTGCCAGCCCAAGTTCAATTCCCAAGATACCCATGTAAGCTGGAAGAAAAAATTGGCCTAAGTACTGGTAAGTGTCCCACCCCCTACACAGACCCACACACATCACATGTGAAAATAAAAATGAAAATAAAAGAGACAGAGGTTGTTGGATATTAAATAATACCTTCCCTTACCCACACCTGCAAGCACACCTTTTCTTATATCTAACTGTAGAGTCTTTTCTGGAGATGAAAGTAAAAAATTTCTTTCCCTTAGGCTATTTTTTTTCATTAGCAGTTTTGAGGTCAGTCACCCTTCCTCACTTTCTCCCATTTTATCAGTAGTCTCTTTTACTTTCTAGTATGTTTAAATTTCCCTTTTTCATTTGTTTCATTAATGTAAATATGAATATTTTTCCTTTGAAAACCAAATGATAAAGCAGAGAACTCTTCCTTGGCTACTCTGACTACATTTTCACTTCTGTCCAGTGGTTACAAATGTTACATTGTTTTTCATATATTCTGTCAAAATGTGCGTTTGCACATATTCAAGTCAGACAAATGTGTAGTTGTGTGAGTTACACAGTAGAGTTATTTCCCAGCATTTCTTAGAATGAAAACTATAACATTGCACATTTCAGTGCTTTCCACGACTATAAGTATATTTCCCCCATTATTCATATCTTCATTGAAATCTTATTAAATAGTCCTTTACCTTTTTTGGTATCTTTTGGTTTTTACATAATTTCAAATTTACAGAAATGTTGTAGGAATAATGCAAGTAATTCTGAGTACTTAATGTATTCACTGATGTTAACCTTTACCCACATTTCTTTATTAGTCTCTCTTCCTCCCTTCTTCCCTCCTTTAGCACTCTGTCTTCCTCTCACAACCGTGTGGCTTTTCCTGAGTTATTTGAGGACAAATTGAAGGCATTATGGTCTTTCACAATAACTTCTTGGATATGTCTTTCTTAAAGACAAATCTTATCATTTATAATCACTCTATTAAGTAAAAGTAAGAAAATTTAAGACTGATATGAAACTATTACCTAATTCACAGTTACATATTTCTCCTGTTGCCCCTTTAGAGTTGTTTTTCACCTGGCCTAGGTCTAATCGAGGAAGGTGACTTGATTTTACTTGTGTGACTTTCAGTCCCCTATCATCTGATAGATATTTTGAAGAATATATGCTATGTTTTTAAGTCAACTGCCTTTTCTTGGTATATAGGTTGGATTGTCTCATACTTACTCATTAGATTTGGATTATTTGAGTGAGGGTTGGTGAAATATCACTTGATGTTTCCTTCTTACCAAGAGTCAAGTGACATTGTCCTGTGCTGTTCCTGGCAGTGTTAGTTTGTGTCCTTGGTTAAGGTTGGGTTCAGGAGATTTTTGTTGCCCCTTTTGCAAAGCAATTACAATTAAGCATTTGTAATAGGCAAAAATGTATCATGAGATCTTTCAAAATGATTTAAATATTCACCTTGTTAACTATGAAATCATATTCAATATAGCAGCAGTTATATTTATTATAACTATTAACATTTATTAAATATACACATGTCAAATGTTACTTAATTCAATATATTAAGTTATTGATGTCACTGTATTTGATAAACATATGTCTCATAGTTAGTCAATAGTTAGTCCCTCGGTGGAAACAGGGGAGGAAGATGCTGAAGCAATGGCACAAGTCCATTTCCAGTCCATTCCCAGAAGATTATTCAGAAGTTCCAGGAACACTGGCATTTACTTGGCTTGGATGGGAATCTCACTGAAGATGTCATCTCAGTGGGGAAAGCTCGAGCAAGAGGGAAAGATCACATTATGAGACAGAAGGCTAATTCTTTTGCAAGCCAATCTTGTGAAAACCATCTCATTTTACATGACCAGCATCAATCCCTCCAGAGCATAAGCCTCAGCAAAGTAGTTACTTTGAATAAGCTTTGTATCAGTTTTAGAATTTCTCTTTCAACTTCATCAATGAGTTAGGGACTTGGGTCATCTGTCTGTAACATATAGCAGTTCATAATTATATAGCTTTGCGTTTTGTCCTGGTATTTCACATAGTAACTTGTTTTCGTGGACTCAAATCCATCAGTCTTCACTTGTCTCTGTATTGAGAAATGCCTTTCCCTGTACCTGGAGTTTAGAGAATTTCATCCAAGCTATCTTCCATCACTGGCGTGCTTTTGGTTTCTATATTTAACTATCTGATCCATTTAGATCTTAATTTTTTATATGAAGTGAAGTATGGATCTAATTTACTCTCTTTTCAAATTACTATTCAGTTCTCCTAGGCCACTTATTAAAAATGTACACTTTTGTCCCAAATATGTGACATGTCACCCTTATCATAGTATAACTTTCCAAATGTTCTTGGTTTTCTTTCTCAACATTTTACTCTAGTCCACTGGTCTTATTGTATATCACTGTGTCAATACCATTATTTTCATTATAAAGGTTTTATATCATATTTAATTTATACTGGCAAAATATTTTATTGTTATTTTTCCATATACAACTGTAGTTTCCACCTGCCTAGTTCTATTTTCAAATGTTTTTTAAAATTTGAATCATATTAAATTAATAAATTAACTAAGAAGACTGATATCTATCTGGTATTGATTTTTCTAACCGAAGTGAAAGATATATTTTCCCAAATTTGAAAGTTACTTTTATGTCTTTAGGGATATTTTAAACTGTTTCTCATATGGTTTTTGAATATTTATACCCAATTCTTATTGTTAATTATTAGCTATGATCATTTTTAATTGTAATTTGGGAGGTTTGTACCATATTATATTTCAAATTTATTAGTGCTTATTATATGAAAAATATTGATGCTTACATATTATTGTTTTTCTAGTTTTCTTTTATCTTTTATTTATCATACAGAGTTGTGGATATTATTATGGAATTTTCAAACACAACGTTTAGGATGCAAATTGAAGCTTACATTATTTTAGATAGTTATGATTCCTGATCCCATGGAATTCTCCAAGTATTCTATAACATTGTTTGAAAGTAGACAAATATTTTAACTTTTTATTCAGACTATTATGCCTCTCATGATCTTTTCTAAATGCAAGGTCTAATATTATCTCTCTGTGTTTGTTGGCATCCTTGCTTTATTTGTGGTCTTCTATAGGAAGTGTGGCTATACTTCAGAGTCATGAAAACCTTTTCCTAGATTGTCCATATCTGTGTTGTGCTTGAATCTTGATCTGTGGGAGATGTAACAACAGTGTGACATTGAACAGTGTAATGCTGTGCTGGCCTGTGGCTCTGATACATCACCAAACAATAATCATGATGCTGGCCACCCTTGTTTTGTCTTTAGTGAAAATGTATCTTGTGTGTCTTGCTTACTAGGTGTCTAGTAGATACACTTTGCTAGATAAGTTTCTCTTGTTAGTTTTCCATCATTTTCCCTTGATTTTTAGATTTTATTACATATATCTTTGGTACTGACGGATGTAATGATATGGTTATTTGTCTTTATTTTGTCATATGTTTGTGACAGTGAGAGTTTATTGTTTGGTAATCATTACTATACTTTCTTAGTCATGATGTATCATCTTTAGCATACTACCACATTATTATTTTAATATGCTTTCTATTATCATATTGAAGATTTATGTATGTAACTTTGCATGTTGATCACCATGTGACTTTCACTTCTTAAGCTTTACTTGCCTCATTAGGTTCTAGAATTATATTCTTAATATGATATAGTTAACTCTATAATATTTTAATACTCAGAGAGAGACTATATAAGATAAAAATTAAATATTTTTATACATGCATTCAGTTTGAACAATTTTTTATTGTTAGGTTCTTTTTAGTACATTTATGTTTATTTTGTGATTATTTTTCCATTCATGCTAGCTATTAGGCCAATATAGGAATGTTTCTTTTTAAAAAAAACCCTATTGATCTAAGCTGAAGAGGTCTTACAGTCTCCTGTGACATTATGTGATTTCTTAAAGTTATAATTTATGTGTTTGATATTAAGTTCATATAATCTATGCACCTGCCTTACCTTTCAATTGAGCTTTTATCACTCTGACACAAACACCTTTCTCCAATTTCCTTTTCCCCCTGAATTACTTAAGTCTGATATTCATTGTGCCCCTTTGTACCAACCTGCATTATACTTTGTAATTTGAATTTTAACTTGTCCTATTATTTATTTTATATCTTTTGTAAAAAGCACATGGATGTATTATATATTTTCCTTAATCTTAGATCTTCCACCTTTTGTGAAGTTAAATTCCCATACTATAACTTCTTGTTGGGCTATTAATTCTCTGTTATTTTGGACTTTCTGTTCTGTGCATTCATATTTACTAGTTTTAAATTTTATTTATTTGCAAAGACAGAGAGAGAGAAGAGAGAGAAAGAAATGGGTGTACCAGGGCCTCTAGCGCTGTAAATGAATTCCAGATGTATGCACCACTTTATGCATCAGGTACATTTAGTTTTATTCTTTCTTGACATGTTTTTGGTTTCCAAAAGTCATTTTTACTTTTATATTTATAATAACTCAAGTCAAGATTAAAAGAACACAATTGCCTCTATTACTTTCCTTAAATACAAGCAAGTTTATTCGATGATTTTATTAAGAACTTTTTCCTCTAAAAATGCAATCTAACTTTTAAGACAGTATTATACTTTTTGCTATTTTTTCTAGTCTATTATTTGTACAAAAGAAATGCTCTTTAATGTAGCTCTTTCTGGAAGAGGAGACAGGAATCTCATGAGCATGCTAAGGATTTCCCACATTGGCTGTTTCTCCAGTCAGGTAGGGAAGCCTTGCCTAGTGATTTATCCCTGCAGTGATCTGCCTTATGCACACCAGAGCTTTGTCGAAGTGACTTATAATCCTTTGAGCTCCTGAAAATATGTCTTAGAACATATAGAAGTAGAATAAAATTAAATTATTAGAAAAATGGTATTAAAAGTGCCCTATTGCAGTCAAGCATGAAGCATGCCAATATTTCTTTATAATGTACATTTTCTTCTACAAACTCAAAAATATTGGCTCATGTAAAAGCCCTTAAATTATTTCACTGTTAGTTTCCTCCCTAAGGCACTGTGATTTCATTTAATAGAAAATAGTTTTATTTTTTTCACTTGCATTCCTAAATCTCTCTAAAACATGAACGTTCAACATAATAAACCCATTTATAAGCATCAAAACAAAAGCGGGAGTAAATGAGATGAGAGCATTGGATGGAGTCTGACTCAAAATTGTAAACAATCACTTTATATGTGAAGAACTCAGAGGGATAGGCATGTAGCTTCTGTAGCCCATCATGAAGGGACAATAGGTAGCACAAGAGAAAATTAGCTTTTTATTTATTTTTTTGAGGTAAGGTGTCATGTGGCTGGCCTTAGACTCTCCATGTAACTAAGGATTAACTTGAACTTCTGATTCTCTTGCCTCTGCTTCCTGGGTGATGGGTTTCTTAATACGATGACCAGTTTATGTGGTGCAGAGGATTGACACCAGAGCTTTGCGTATTCTAGGGAAGCACTGTACTTACTAAGCTGTAGCCTTGGCTGAAATTTGGCTTTTAGATAGAATGATGCAGATTTGGAATCTTAAGGCTTGCAGGAGTTTTGGTGTGCATTAAATGTCTTTCACAGAATCAATTTTGATCATTTAGAGTCTTCCTCTGTGGTGACAGTACAGGAGGCTCCTTAGTTTCTGTCTCTCTCATCATTGTCCATCTACTCTTGACTGACTTGTGGGTAACCATAGTGACCTGAGCACTGGCCTAGAAGGCTACTGGGCTTCATTCGGGGTGGGTAAAAGGTGGCATGAGCTCATGATGTAGTGGCACCCATGAATTCTGTAGTCTGTAAGGCTGTGACCCACATGCACATCATCAATATCACATACATGTGGTCCCTTGCATAAAACTAAGTCACAGTCCTCAAATGCTTTCATTTTGCTTTAAAATTTTATTTTATACAAAATATAACAGGTTATACTGTTTTATCCCCTTGCCCAGGCTCCTATTACCCTGAAGACCCTCCTCAGTGATGTTATGGTATTCACGATGAGGCATGAAGGCCCCAGTCACTGTGGGAAAGTTAGGGAGAATAGAGTGTGTCTCAAGGTATTTCTACCCACTCTGTAGCTCTTTCAATCTTTCTCCCCACTTTTCTACAACATTCCTTGAGCCATACCAGGCTTTCTAGCAGTCTGAATTAGTGTTGAGATCTCTGTAGCCTCTGGATTTCTGCTTTAATAGGTTTTGATTGATCACCATGTCTGCACTATCATCCTGAAGTTGGTTGTCAAACTGGCAGTAAGAGCAGTATTCATGATACCTCTTCCTCTGCAATTTCTCCTGGGCTCTGACAGATGTGGTAGAGGTGGGAAGTCTGTAGTGGGAGGTTGGTTATCTTCGCATCTTGCTGAAGGATCTTGGCTCTCTTCTGTTTTTTCTGCCATCTGTAAGATAAGACAGCTTCGCCAACCAAGAGCAAGAATAGCTTGAGTTAAAGGTGTATACTAAGTTATTTGAGAGATATTTTTGGTGTGCAAGCCCACTCTTCTTCTTCAGACCAGTGTCTGAGTTTTCTGACCATGGAATTCTGATGGTTTCCAGTACCTGATATGAGTTCACCTCCTGTCCAGACTATTCCCTTTATTGGTAGCTATATCTTGTAGAGTTCTAGTCAGAATGAAGGTGCCTATGGAACTGATTCATGTTGTCTTAACTTTTATGCAATTTCCTTCCTGTCCTCTACCTCTCCAAGCCCCTATTGCCCCCAGTATGTTGTCCCTTCCCTGAGCTATCAGGTAATTTCTCTCCTCTCTCCCCATTTCTTCTTCTCTGTACTGGTCTAACTCTAGTGTTATGCCCATATTCCTGGCGCTTACTACAGTTTGCACCAATCTCCAGTTAATCCCAACCAGGACCCACAGATTCGAGAGAGTACATGTGGCATTTATCTTTCTGAGCCTATGTGACCTTGCTGCAATGATTTCTTTCTAAGTCTCTCCATTTCTCTCAAATTTCATTATTTTATTTTTCCCTTACTGCTGAGTAGAATTCAATTGTATATATGTAACACATCTTTATTATCCATTCATTTATTAATGGACATCTTGATTGATCCCAGTTCCTGGCTATTGTGTATACAGCACTAATAAAAATGGTCAGAAATGTGTTGCTGTGGTATATAGTAGAGTCTTTGGGAAATATTCACAGAAAATGTATAGTTGGGGGCTGGAGAGATGGCCTAGTGATTAAGGTACATGCCTGCAAAGCCTAAGGACCCCGGTTCAATTCTCCAGGTCCCATATTAGCCAGATGCAAAAGGGGGCACATGCGTCTGGAGTGTGTTTGCTGTGGCTGGAGGCCCTGACACACCCATTCTCACTCTTTCTCTTCTTCTGTCTCTAATAAATAAAAAATACAACCTTTTTAAAAAAGAAAATGTATAGTTGGATCTAATGGTAGTGCTATTTTTAGCCTTTTAAGGAGTCTCCATACTTCTTTCTTTTTTTTTTTTTAATTTATTTATTTGAGAGCGACAGAGACAGAGAGAAAGACGGATAGAGGGAGAGAGAGAGAATGGGCGCGCTAGGGCTTCCAGCCTCTGCAAACGAACTCCAGACGCGTGCGCCCCCTTGTGCATCTGGCTAACGTGGGACCTGGGGAACCGAGGCTCGAACCAGGGTCCTTAGGCTTCACAGGCAAGCGCTTAACCGCTAAGCCATCTCTCCAGCCCCATACTTATTTCTATAACTGGTGTACAAGTTTGCACTGCCACCAGTAGTGCATAAGGTTTCCTCTTTTCCCACATCCCCTCCAGCATGTACTGTCATTTGATTTTTTTTTTTTTTGTTAAGATTTGCTTTGTGTCCTAATATATGGTCTATTTTAGAGAATGTTCCATGTGCTGCTGAAAAGAATGTATATTCTGCAGCCTTTGGATGAAATGTCCTGTATATATCTGTTAGGTCCATATCTTCTATGACCTCATTTAGTCCAGATGCCTCTCTGTTTATTCTTTCCCTGGATGACCTGTCAATTGATGAGAGTGGGGTGTTAAAGTCACCCACCACCACCGTGTTTGGTGTTATCTGTGACCTTAGTTCTAATAGTGTTTGTTTGACGAATTTGGGAGCCCCCATGTTAGGTGCATATATGTTTAGGATTGTAATGTCCTCCTGTTGGAGTGTGCCCTTAATCAATATAAAGTGACCTTCCTTATCTTTTTTGACTAACTTCGGACTAAAGTCCACCCTGTCTGATATTAGGATAGCAACCCCTGCTTGTTTTCTAGGCCCATTTGCTTGAAACACCGTCTTCCAACCTTTCACCCTAAGATAATGTCTATCCTTTGTAGAAAGGTGAGTTTCTTGAAGACAACAAATTGTAGGATCCTGCTTTTTAACCCAGTCTGCAAATCTATGTCTTTTCGTTGGGGCATTGAGACCGTTGATATTAAGAGATATTATTGAAAGGTGTGTATTTATGTTTGCCATTTTTGTGTGTGTGTGTGTGTGTTACTGGTTCTACCTGTGCTCTCTTCTGTTAACTGGTATTTGAGTATGGCTGGTTTTTTCTAGGTTCCTTATATGTGTGCTTTTCCTTTTGTTCAGCATGGAGGATTCTATCAAGTATTTTCTGTAGAGCTGGTTTTGTCTTCAGATATTCCTTTAACCTGCTTTTGTCATGGAATGTCTTTATTTCTCCATCTATTTGGATGGATAACTTTGCAGGATAAAGTAACCTTGGTTGACAGTTGTTATCTTTCAGAACTTGGAATATATCACTCCAGGCCCTTCTGGCTTTAAAAGTTTGTGTTGAATAATCTGCTGTAATCCTGATGGGCTTGCTTTTGTAGGTAACTTGATTTTTCTCTCTAACTGCTTTCAATATTTTTTCTTTGGTTTGTGTGTTTGGAAGTTTGAGTATAATGTGGCGAGGAGAGTTTCTTTCTGGGTTTTGTCTGGCTGGGGTTCTAAAGGCTTCTTGTATCTGTATTGGCACCTCTTTCCCAATTTGGGGAAAATTTTCCTCTATGATTTTGTTGAAGATGCCTACTATGCCTCTGGAGTGGAATTCTTCTCCTTCTACTATGCCCTGAATTCTTATATTGGATCTTTTCATAGTGTCCCGAATATCTTGAAATTCCCACTCATACTTTTCTATAAGTTTGTCTTTCTCTTTGTTGGACTGCATTAGGTCTGCCACCTGATCTTCTAGCTTAGATATTCTGTCCTCTCCCTCATCCATCCTACTGGTGAGATTTTCTACAGAGTTTTTTATTTCATTAACTGTGTTCTTCATTGCTAGTAATTCTGACTGGTTTTTCTTTATTATTTCTATTTCTCTATTTATGTCTTGTATTGCCTTCTTTATTTCATTAAATTGGTGTCCTGCCTCTTCTTTGATTCCTTTGATTTCCTCTTTGATTTCCTCTTTGATTTCTTCTTTGATTGTTTTCATGTGTTCTTTGACCTCTTTGAACATATTTATAATTATTCTTTTGAACTCTTTCTCAGGCATTTCCTCTAACTCTTTCTCACTGGAGGACATTTCTGATGCATTAATACTTTTAGGTGGATTTATATCGTCTTGCTTTTTAGTGTTTCTTGTGTTATAATGTATATATTTTTGCATCTTGGATTAAGTTAATGCTTGGATTTTCTAGCTAGCTGTGTATTCTTAGCTGTATCAATTGATTTGGTGTAAAATATTTTCAGGGTAGGATCTTAAGGTATTAGGTGTGGCTCTTAAGACTCTCAGAGTATCTACAAAGATGTTCTTAGGGGTTGAGTTTCCCTGCTATAGGAGTATTCAAGCAGGCTGAGTGGAATAATATACTGGTAGATTCTAAAATTTAGCTAAACACTGTACCCATTCCATCAAAAACAGCCCCGAGTATGTATGCAAGAGTAGTTATTATAATGACCAGATCCTCTATCAACAAAGAGGTTTAGATTTCTGGTCTGTTGAGGTATCCAAGTCAGCTTGTGACCAGGTGAGACCCTTCCCTGGTGCAATCCCAGTTACCTTGGGTGATTGTGGTCTCAGTCAAGTTGCTGCCTGGGTCGTCGGGCTGCTGTTCTGATTTCTGGAGCTGGGCACTTGCTTTTCCTACGGGGCAAACTGAGCCGCTGCCGCCGCCTCTGCAGATGTTGTAGGTGCCACCGCCGGAGCCCCCACCACTGCTGAAGCTGCCGTTGTCGTGTCCACCGCTGCTGCTCACCCCGAAGCCGCTGCTCTCCTGGGTCCGCTGCTGCTGGGGCCACTGGTACCGGTGCTGGAGCCGCTGAAGTTGCTGCCAAATTCTGCTCCTGCTTGGGTCCCGCCGTCAGCCCAAGTTGGCGTGGCCGGGTCCCGGGCTGCTGCTGTGTTCGCTGGAGCTGGGTTCAGGCGGCAGGGGAGGGGAGGGAGCCGCGGCTGTTCTGGTTGTATCGTGTGCTTTTACCTCGCGGTCTGCTCCTCCCTCCGTTGCTCGCTGCCGCTCTCCCCTCACGTTTCCCGAGTTGCGGAGAGCGCGGTGTGAGGGGAAAATCCCGCACCTGGCTTGTCCTGCGGCTCGAGCCGAGAGTCCGGCGGTTTTCTGCCGCTCCGCGGTTGCGGCGGGTAGCTGAGCCGCCCCGGAGCCGGAGCCGCTGTTCCCGCCTGTGCAGGCTCTGGATGCTCTTTTTTTTTTTTTTTGATAGTTACCATTCTGACTAGAATGAGATGGAATCCCTTAGTTGTTTTAATTTGTATTTCCCTGATGAGTAGAGATATTGAACATCTCTTTAGGTGTTTAATTACCATTTGTATTTATTCCTCTGGGAACCCTCTGTTCAATTCCCTGCCCTATTTTTTTTTTTTTTTTTTTTTTTTTTTGCATGGGTTCCTTGAGATTTTTTATTGTTGAAGTTTTTGAGTTCTAGATATTAAGCCTTTTTGGCAGTATAACTGGTAAAGTTTTTTTTTTTTTTTTCCCCTCCATTGAGTAGGCTATCTATTCACCCTATTGTTGGTTTGCTTATCTGTATAATAGAATTTTATTTTCATGAGGTCCCAGTTGTTGAGTGTTTGCCTGATTATATGGGCTGCTGGAGTCATTTTCAGAAAGTCTTTTCCTATGTCTATATCTTGTATCATTCTCCCTACTTTTTCTTCTAATTGATTTAGAATTTCAGGTCTTTTATTGAGATCCTTGATCCATTTGGAGTTGATTTTTTGTGCAAGATGAGAGGAGGGAATCCAACTTTACTTTTCTACATGTAGCTATCCAGTTTCTCCAGCACCATTTTTGGCTATTCATGGCCAAAATGAATTTAGAGACCTCCATAGGAATTTAGAGACAGCTTTTTCTAACTCTGTAAAGAATGTTGCTGGGATTTTGATTGGAATTGCAGTGAATCTTTATAGTGCTTTCAGCAGGATGGCCATTTTAACTATTAATTCTTCCTATACATGGGCAAGGGAGGTCATTCCATCCTCCCATGTCTTCTCTGAATTTTTTCTTTAATGTTTTTATGTTTTCATTCTATAAGTTTTTTACTTCCTTGGTTAGAGTTACTTTAAGGTATTTGATTATTTTGGTGGCTATTGTAAACAGGACAGCTTCCCTGGTTTCTTTGTCTATGCTGTTGTTATCAATATATTCAAAGGCTAGTGTTTTGTGTTTTGATTTTATATCCTGACACTTTGCCGAAAGCATTTATCACTTCTAGGAGTCTTGGGTGGGATTTTTCGATTTTCTTATGTCATCTCATCTGCAAATAGATTAGTTTGACTTCTTCCTTTCCAGTTTGTAACCCTGTTATTTCTTTCTGTCGTCATTTAAATTTTTTAATGTCTCTATTTATTTATTTGTGAGGAGAGAGAGAGAGGGAGAGAGAGAATGATTATTAATATAGGTGCGCCAGGACCTCTAACCTCAAAAAACAAATTCTAGATATATATACTACTTTGTACATCTGGCTTTATATGGGTACTGGGGAACTGAACCTGGGTCATTAGACTTTTCAAGCAAGTATCTTAACTGCTGAGCCATCTTTCTAGCTCTTTTGAATGTTTTCCTTAACTTTAGTTGTGGGTAGTATATTTCGATTGCGCTCAACACCTTTTAAATGATAAAACTGAGTGAAAAGTAATTAGCTTATGGCTGACTATAGTAGTGGGACACCATAAGTCTAGTACTTGGAAACCAAGAAGCAGAAGGACCATGAGTTTAAAGTCCAGCTTAGAGTTTCATACTATGAACCTTCCTCAAGACACTAAACAGTAAATAAAATCTGGTTTTTAGGCTTACATTTTGGGTCAGGCAGAGCAGGAGACATAAGGAAAACTGAATGATTTTATGAGAAGGCAAGTTATTTCCAACATGCATACATTACAAATAGCTGGGCACTCACTTCAGCTTCTTTATCTGTGAAACAGATATAAAGCCATGCTGTTGAATGGGCTGGTAAGACTTGTCTGTAACATATTTGAGAAGAGTATGGACATAGATAGGCAGGGCTCTCCTGGGACCAGCAGGAGTCTGGGGAAGGTGAGCAACAGTCAGGAAATATCTGCTGTTCACCTTTCTGCCTTGGCAAGCTCGCTGCCTATTACCTCCTCCATGTTCAGTGTTTAGCTAAGTCCCATGATGAGCAGCCATTTAATACTTTGCCAACAAGAACAACTCTAGTCACTTCTGGTCATTTAGGCTGCACTTCTTTCATCCACACACTGCCATCCAGAGAGTTTGGACCTTGGGGCAGAGGAAATCTTAACTAGTGAGAGGGGCATTTTCTTGGGGGTGGGGAGGGAAGTATGTCTAATAAGTCAACTAGGAAACATCTACTCATGGCATATTTAACCTCAGTACTAGAAAGCATCTTTGACAGGGATATGTATTTGTCTTCCTAGCCTAACAAACTAAAAAGATAATTGTTCATCAGGAACTCCAGAGGTAGTGACAATGGGATGCAGAGAAGTTCCTCAATCCATCTCCTTGTCCCTGGGCACTCCAGTCATATAGCATTGATTAGTGTGTTGTCAATGATAGTTGAATGTTTTTTTCCTTAGTGGATGAATAATTCCATTGAAACACACAAATTGCAAGACTTCATTTTACACAGACCGGGAGAAGTTAAAGCCCAGGACCCACAGAGATGGGTTTGAATCCTTTGGTCCCACTCTTATATGACCTTTACAACATTTTGGAATTATACTGGTGAGCAGAGTAGAGGCACGTTCGAATCACAGAGATAAGGCGTCATCCCAGTTGACAGTCTGGGTCACATTCAACAGCAATGAGAGGATTGGGAAATGAATAGATAATCTGCACTCTAGTACCTTGTTTTAGATAGGTGAGGGTGAGACCTTGTAAGCTACATTCCTAGGTGTCAGGAGTTATCCGGAGGTAGGCAGATAATGGAAGCATTCAATGCTTGCTTTCTTATACTGAATATACTAATAAAAGGTAATTCTCGCCGGGCGTGGTGGTGCACACCTTTAATCCCAGCACTCAGGAGGCAGAGGTAGGAGGATTGCTATGAGTTCAAGGCCACCCTGAGACTCCATAGTGAATTCCATGTCAACCTGGACTTGAGTGAAACCCTACCTCGAAAAAAAAAAAAAAAGTAATTCTCTTCTTTAGATGAGGTATATACCAGGCTTTGCAGAACTCCACTAATATCTGTGTTTTTATGCTCATTTTACAGATGGGTAGGAGGAGCCACTGAATAATTTGCACTGTCCAAGGGCACAGAACTAGGAAGAGGCAGAGTGAAATTCTGAACCTTGGACAGAGTCTTTTCACTTTATCATGTGGTTTATCAAGACTGGACAAAGTTTAAAAAATAGGAGAGGTGTCTAAATTTTTTCGAGGGATGTAGAATTTTAATCCATCCCTTGAGGTTCAAGTTAATAGCTTTTTCTCCCAATCCCCACATCCTGTTCACAAATATAATGACTTGATTACAGATACTCTGGGGAAGAATCTCTTGGAAAACATGCACAAAGAGAGATGACAAAATAGAAAGGTACGTGAAATTACAAATTTAACACCTGTTATTTATTTGGCTCATCTTCATGTCATTAAGAGTATGAGGTCTTCTTTCTAGTGGCTGACCTTGACATTATGCATACACAAGTAAATAAAGTTATGGAGGAAGATGGTACCATTGTGATTTTACTTGTTGAAACCTAATGGTTTACACTAGCTACAGAGAATCAAAACAGGGCAGTCATCTAACTAACTTGCGCTCAAAGGAGTCTGCTAAATATTGAAGCCACTTGAAAGGAGACTTGATATTTATTAACAAATCATGGGTATAAAAGCTTGAAATGAGTGAGTCCATCCCACCTCTTTCAGATTACAATGTATTTACTAGTCTTAATATAGTTGGTATGGAACAGAAAAATTGAGATTAATTTTGAAAGACAAAAGAATAATGTATCCAAATGAGCTTTAGTTAAGAGAATGAAAATGTGATAATGAAATCTAAATTAAAACACATCCTGTCTTCTCTCTTCCTCTACAAGAGTAGCAATACATTATTCCTTCTTAGTGTCTTTGTATTCTGCAGGGAGATTTCCAACTGATCAGTAAGGTGGTAATTAAGCCTAATTATCTCTACTTTTGCTTTTAGTCACAACAGAGTTAGAATATATAAGAATTAACTACATCAATGATAAGAATAAATCATCTTTTAAAAAATGTTCTCCTTATCTTCAGTGTTTATACCAAATATTTGATATGTTCTTATATGTGATCCAAAATATGTAAAAGGAAATTTTAATTTCAACTGCAAAGCAGAAAGATGAAGCAGGATTGTGACATTCTTTTAATACCACTATATATGCATAGTAGTGTTGTGATTTTTTTTTTTTTGAGGCAAGGCCAACAGACTGCCTTTTTTAAATGCAAGTGTGTGTGTGTGTGTGTGTGTGTGTGTGTGTGTGTGATAGAGAGAGAGAGAGAGAGAGAGAGAGAGAGAAAGAGAGAAAAGTGAGAGAGAAAATTGGTGTGCTAGAGCCTCCAGCCACTGCAATCAAACTCGAGAAGCATGTGTCCCTTGTGCATGTGCGACCTTGTGCAAGTGCGACCTTGTGCATGTGAGACCTTGTGCATGTGCGACCTTGTGCACTTGCGTCACTGTGTGTCTGGCTTTTGTGGGATCCAGAAAGTCAAACATGAGTCCTTAGGCTGCACAGGGAAGTGCCTTAACCACTTTGCCATCTCTCAAGCCTGTGAAGTTTTTATTATTAAAAAATGTTTCCAGTCTTCATTATCATGTAGCATAGACGTATATAAGAATAATGAATGGTGGGCTGGAGAGATGGCTTAGCTGTTAAGCACTTGCCTATGAAGCCTAAGGACCCTGGTTCGAGGTTCAATTCCCCAGGACCCACGTTAGCCAGATGCACAAGGGGGTGCATGCATCTGGAGTTTGTTTGCAGTGGTTAGAGACCCTGGTGTGCCCATTCTCTCTCTTTCTATCTGCCTCTTTTTCTCTTTCTCTCTGTTACTCTCAAATAAATAAATAAAAATAAACCAAAAACAATTAAAAAAAACTGAATGAACAAATATTAGTTCTGGCTTCTCTGGATAGTTAGTAAATAGTGAACAGTTCTCATGTAATCTTAAAACAATCATACTTGATTCTAGAAGATGGTTGATTTTGTTACAATTATGGAGAATTGATGTGAACTGGATCTTTTGCCATTGAAATGTGCAAGGTGGATCAACTATACCACTGTAGTTTGTGATAAAGGAGAAAATAATAATGTTAGAATCTCAACATTGATCTACGTTGGACACCAAAGGGTGTAGGGTAAAACGAGGAAGACGTACGCCTTCTTAACATGACAAGTATGCTTTTCAGAAGTAGGCCACTGCAAGCAGAGTTGGCTAAATGAAGCCTTACTTTCATGATTAAGTATCCCAGTTATCTATCAGTTTTTCTCATGAACTCTGGGGATCAACTCTTTGTGATGGAAATCTATGTGGTCATTACTGCAGCATGGTGCACAGGCCAAAAGGTGATGTTTAGTGACTTCTTTCTACTTTGTTTACTGAGGATCTCTCATTTGAACCCAGAGGTCACTGATTTGGCTAGTGTAGGCAGCCTGCCTGCCCTAGGGATTCCCTATCTCTGCCTCCCAAATGTTGGTATCACAGGTAGCACAGCATGCACCCCCAGAAATTGCATGGATGCTGGGGATCTGGTTTCTGTACATCATACTTATGCAGCAAACATCCCCAGCTCTAGAATAAAACCATCCTTCAACATATCTGTGCCCTTATTTGTATGTTTTGATAAAATAGTGTGACTTCCCACATTTTTTGGAAACTAACAATAAGACATGGTGAAAATAGTCAGGTGGGTAAGTTCAAACAATCGTGCAGCTAATGTTTCATAATGAATGAAAAGTTTCATATATATAGGGCATGGAGGAATTTTGGTCATGTTTGTTTTTCCACACCAGCTAAACTTTTGAAAATCAGGACTATTGGCATGTGCATGCATGTATCTGATGACAAACAGGTCACTTTGCCTTGCAAAGACCAGGAGATGTGGAGCTGCAGAGATGTCAATTGACCACACAAGTTTGTGCAGAAATTAACTTTTTTATTATATATCATATAATGTAGTAGTAAAGTTTGAGTGCATGAATAAAAAGTTAGTGAAATTACAGGAGGAATAATCTATACAGCAATAATAGGTGCATTCCCTGTGCATCTGAAAGAAAAAAAAAAAAGAGTTTTCACTCATATTTTGGCCTAAAACTTAGTGTTCAGGTTCCCAAGATTCTGACATCAGAACCCGGATAACGCTGAGTAGAACCATAGGGGCTTTACAATAAAAGCTAAAATATTGACCATATGATGGCAAAAAGTCTTATTTTGTGGTTAACTTATTCTCTTCTAGCTACTCTCTGATGAAGTTGGTGGCGCTGTAGAGGAGGACCGCCGCCTCCTGGACGAGGACCGGGACCGCTCAGCATTGTAGGCGACGTGTTTGTCGTAGTTCTCCATCTGAGCCTCAATGAAGTCCCTCTGCTGCTGTCTGATGGTCTGGCTGATGAGCCCAGGGAGGGCATGAATGCTACCAATCAAAGTCTCTAATTTTGTTTCTAGGGTAACAATCCTCTTCTCAAAGTCTTCACTTCTTTCATTTAAGTCGGAAATCATGTCGTACATGATATTCTGGGTCTGGAACAGAAGATTGAGAAGCGGGTCAACAAAGCAAAGTGAGAGGCTGAGTTAGACTTGCCTCAGAAGCAAACTGTCAACTGGTTGTGCTTCCACCCTGGCCTCCTGCTGGTGGCAGCCGGTGTAACAGGGGCATCAGCTGAATAAATAGCAAAGCGATGGCAGTGTCTGCTCAGTGCTAGGATATAGGAATGTATAATCTTAGGCAATAATTTGGTTACACTTCAGAAAACTGGGTGAAATTATTGCTGGTGATATATCTAAGTATTGTAGATTATATAAAGGTGGATGAAAATGTTTCTATTTAACTTTGTGTGAGTTTTAAAGATTCTTATATAAGTTAGCACATCAAATGAATTTTGAAACATATAATACTAAGGCTGATCATTTAAAAAATATTTTTAAAGATTTATTTTTATATTTTATTAGAGAGAGAGGGAGAGAGAGAGAAACAGAGAGTGAGAATGGGCACACCAGGGCCTCTAGCCACTACAAATGAACTCCAGACCCATGTGCCACCATGTGCCTCTGGCTTACATGGGACATGGAGAATCGAACTTGGGTACTTAGGCTTCCCAGGCATGTGCCTTAACTGCTAAGCCCGTCTCTCCAGCCCCCGACCAATTTTTAAAACAATGAGTAAACTTAAAGGACAAAAGTCATAGTACAGATGCTGGTAAGATGAAAAAAAGTTGAGGACAAATTTTGAATAAGTTTCTGTTTTCATCAAGTAATTTAGTAATTTAAAGCAAATATCTTGCCTATCTTTTATTGTCTTCTATTCCAAATCATAGATGTCTTCAATGGAAAGAATAAAAATTTTCACAATAACTCAGCTTTACTAGTATGTATGAGTACCTAGGTTTACTTCCCATCACTACACAAACAACCCCCCCCAAAAAACACCCCAAAATCCCAAGCAACATAAAAAATTTAAAAACTAAAATCATTACAATACATATGATTACTTCCAAAAACCAAATAAACAAATAGCAGATTTGTGCGCTGATTTGTACATGTGTGTGTCATGGGCTGCCTGCATCACGTGTATCTTAATTTCTGCCTGGAGGGCAACACCATCTCTTTATACTTCTTTTACCATAGCTCCTAGTGCAGTGGTGGGCACAGAGTAGGTGTTCAATAAATACTTGCTGAATGAAAAAAATTCACAATAAATGTAAAACAAACAGAAACATATTTTCAATAAGGATGAGAGTTGGAAGACATACTGAAGTTAATAGTCCATAGCAGAGGGTGTATCTCAGTTGTAAAGCACTTGCCTAACAGGCAGAAGACCTGGGTTTGCACCCTGTGCACAATGCAAGTGAAACGTTGCGGGTCCAACTTCTGATGTGGCTTAATCAGAACTCAGGAGTTTGAGACAGGAACATGAAATGCTTTTCGTGTTCAGGAAGCTGAAAGTGTGTTGATTACAGGGTCCTGAAATAGCCAATAAACTGGGAGAGGGGACTCCAGGGCTAATGAGCTCATATCCAGAAGTGGACAAAGGTCTAGAGGAATGGCAGGAATGTGAACTTAGCAAAGTGCCACTTTCCTCAAGTCTGAAACTCCTTTTGTCTCAGTCTTCCTTCTACTTCATGCCCCCTATATCTTTTCATACTTAACTCTTAAAGGTGAAAATTAATTATTGAGGGAGTTATTCAGATACAGACCCATCTTTCAGCTGTGCCTGGACACACAGTGCAGTAATTTCATTTTTCACTATATAGACTTGAGGATATGTGAACAATATCCATTCATTCAAAAAAAAAATCCTCACTGAACCTTTATGGACATGTAGTCATAGTAAGGATAATAATAAAGAAATATTAGAAATAAATAAATTCTATATCATAGATATATTTTGTGTGTGGTTCTGGGGATCAAAGCCAGGACTTCATGTATGGTAGGTCAAACACTGCCGTGTTCTAGCTGCTAGGTGTATTATTGAAGTAAAATTATTTATTTACATCCTATTTTCAAGTGGTCTCTTTTATTTGACTTAATTACCAATATTTTTTTAACACTTAACCTAGGGGAAATATGGAAACCTATACCAAGTAAATGGAGGATATTTTCATGCAATGTACATGTGCACTGCTTGGCTTAAGTGAGTGATGCATGCATTCCTCAGGTGAACCATAAATACTTCCCCCATCTCCAACATGTGTTTTTTCAAGTTACTGATATGTTACTGATATGCATAAACATGAACAGAATTTGGATGCATTATTTAACAAGACTAGGGCAAATGTATCATTGCCACAGATTATACTTGAGGCTTTAGCAAAAGCATAAGCTGCTTTGTGAAATGTAGAATAGATGTATATATCTAGCTGAGGGTCGCCTCTGCCAGAGCATCTATAACAAAACGTCTGAAAATACCCCCATGCCTACTACTCTTCCTCTTAGAACTACCTGAAGAGGATGCAATATTTGGATGTTTGATGAACATTTATATTTTGAGAGTGGATTTTACTTATGGAGAAACCATTAAAAATCAGGTAAGCGTAACAGAAAAACTAGTGGAATATTAGTTTATGTTTTTTAAAGTAACAGGATTATTAAATAATTTGATGGAGAAAGAACAATCAAAAGGAGCCTGCTTTTTGGAATACAACTTTTATTTTATGATATAATCTCTGGGGTGATTTTTTTTAATTTCAGTTTTACATTGCTCTAAGATTGCTGTTTAAAAAAATAGTAGTCTTATTTAGCACAGAAAGCCTCACAACTACATCCATGGTATAGCTCTGTTCTCATAGGGATGAGATTCTACAATTCCAAAGACCTCATCAAATATACCATTTTCAATGTGCTTCTGTGGGGGAAATTTATAGCATGGGGGGTGCATGTATATGGTGAAAGCATCTGAGGTAAGAGTCTGAGAAAAATGCTTCTAAGAGGGGTCATCATTTTAGGGTGGCTTTTTAGGTCTGCTAGCTTGTGCTAAAGTACTGCCCATGACTGTACCATGGTGAATCCTAATGGGTGTTCACATGAGAGCCGAGCCCTCAGAATTACCTTTGCCAGATCCACCAAGGTGTTTGCTTGGTCGTTCAGTTTCCTCTGCTCCATTTTTACACTTCTTAATCTAAAAGACAGAATCTAAAGTCAGAAAAGTTCTCTTCTTTCTCTGGATACTTTTATCGTGTTCCAAGAGCATGCACAAAATTGACAAGGGCAAATAACTGCATGGAAAATGCCTTGAACACTGCGGGTAAAGTCCGTACTGGTTATGTGTCTGGTACAATGAGAAGCATGCTTCCCCAACACAGCAAAAAAGAAAGGAGAGCAAGAGATGAGATGTCCTTAGGACAACTATTTACCAGTTAAGTTGAATTCAGAAAGGCTCATAGGGTTTAACCATATGAGAGAAAGCCAAAACATTCCTTAAAGCCCCAGTATCATGACAAATAGACATAGGAAGAAATATGCAAAGCAACTAGGATTTCATCATGTTGGAGCAATGAGCACCTTCCTATGCCTACGTGACTAGATACAGGTATTAACCCTGTTCAGTCTGAAATGAATTGGGTTAGGGTTTTGAACCTGATGAAAACACAGTGATAAGTGAGATTCTTATTAACAAAACAATACTTTTATTCAACCAGCAGCAAGATAACTCAAAACACACAACTCTTTTTTATTCTTTAGTGTGATGTATTTCACTTGACTTTTACCTTTAACTGACATTGAATTTGAAGGGAGGCCAGACCATTTCTATGACAGAATCTCTTAATTTTATTGTAGATAAAAACAAGAAGGCAATGTATTGTTAGATAGAATTTCTGTTTGTAAGGTAACTTTTGTTTACATTAAAGTATATTACTTGATTGATGGTCACAAGGCCTTTCTAAAAAAATATTTTTCAGAATGAACTTATATTGTGTGGCTTATTTGTTATATTATTTGTACACATATTTATTTCATGCTTATTATGCTCAAGAAATTAATACTTTTTAAGGTATCTTATTATTTTGTAAGCCAACAGTTTAAAGCCATGTTCCATGAAAAGAAATTGGTATTTCTGAGCTACTTAATATAAAAAGGGACAAAAGAAACCCATGCTAACCTTATTTTGCTTCAGTAATGAATCACTTCATAAAGAACAGGTTTAATGAAAGAAAGGGTATTTTACTATTTTTTTTTAATTTAAACTATGCATAACTACATAAAAAAACACAAAAACTCACAGGGCAAGATTTTACTGCCAGAAGTATTTTTGTAACACATGTTTATTGTGCTCAGAGATTTTGTTCTGAAACTAGGATACTCAGCATGTTATCAAATATGTTCTATTGTGAAAATGTGGTTCTTTCTGCCAGCTAGAGTTCAGCTGAGACCCACCTACAATACAATCCTTAACAAGCTAAAAAAAAAAGCTCAAATTTAAAACTCTTCATTGTGACTATACATTTATTAGAAGACTTGGAACAATATTAACTGGCTCCTTTCTATGTTATCATCGAGAAGGAATAGTTTCTAAACTGAAGGAAATTCACAAATACATATTAAATACAATATATTGTTGAAATATGTTTGTCTAAATACTGACAAGGGCTCTTGAATTATACCTTTCAAAACCAGCAGAAAGCAAACAGACACACTTCGACCATTGGTGGGTCATTGCAGAGAAAGACAGTAGAGAAAGCTGCAATGTGGGCTGAGGACGCCATCCTCAATGGTTCCGATTTGACCTTCATCTTGGTCATGTATGGAAAAAGTGTTAGATTAGGATCATTTTAAGTGACACTCAATGATATTAACACTATAACAGAGGGGAAGATAGTTATTCCCTTTAACTATCATCAAAGTTTGGATCATTGTAAGAAAAATAAAAACATATCAGGCAAATCCAGCCCAATCTATCTCCTGATGTCTGCTATTTTCTCTTCTGTCAAAGGAAGGGCAGAATCTCAGCTCAAACTCTATCACTAGAAATCAACGTCAATATTTCAACTGCCAGTTGATGATACCTTTCTCTCTCCTCCCTGTAAATGATCATTTTTATGACAGGATTTATATCAAGGTTTTTTATTTTCTAATATTTATTACTGACTAGAGTTTGGCACACTGGGCCAGGTGCCTCTACCAATTTGAGAGAACAGTCTTGACCTTTGCCTATCAGGTGTAAGGGTGGGTCTAGTTCCTTCACTATGGTGGGCACTTTGTCTTAAAGCGATGGAGCCTAATGTCCTCTGGGATTCTAGGTTATATCTGACAGTAGAATTTTGCCCATTTTATTGGTTATTAATCCAGAAAGCTGACATTGAGTAGTCTAGACTTCCTTTAGCTCCATGAACTTAATTTGTGTTGTCTTGCCCTCCTATAACCTGTTGTGTAGGAGAGCAGATTTAAAAATTAAAAAAAATAAAAAAGCCTGCTTAAGCTGCCGGAATAAAAGGTAACATGCACATGTGTGTTACAACACGTTTTCCCCACAAAAAGAAGAATAAGAAACATATGTTGATTTCTTCCTTGTGAACTTCACTTATCACAGGAAAATATCATGGTTTTGGATCACATTTCCATAGCAGCAATCAGACTATTAAAATTCACAAATAAAGGATCCGCTGGGTGCATGCAGCCAGTAGAAAATTCTGCAAATGTTGAAAGGAGCAGCTCACACAACTTACTTCCGAGCTCTATTTTCATTTTGTAGAAATAAAAAAGACAAAACAAAAGAAAAGCAACTGTAAAATATCTGGAACAAAATAATATAATGTGGTGTTCAGTTGTGCACAGGGGGCTCGATTCATGAACTGGAAGATCTTGTTATAATCCTGCAGGATTTTGACATATTTATTGGCCAAAGAGAAACACTATTCAATAATATCACCATCCTCTCTATTGCTACTACTTTGCCCACCTGAAAGCTCTTGGCTTCCTCTTGAGCCAGAGTTTAGAAGGAAGAACAGGTATAAGGTCAAGTTGACCTCTTCATACTTGGTGCTGAAGTAAGTAATAGTTTTCCTCTAAAATGATAATGTAGAAACCTTTTTTGTTTTTGAGGAAGGGAGAATATATTTTCCAAAATGGAGCTATTTAGAATCACCTCTAATACACTTTATGTATATTAGATTCTTGGCTCTGAGATAAGTTCATATTGATTGATGTGTTGAGATAAAAGAATGACAAAGTTAAAACTGCTACCAGAAAGTTAGACAGAGAGAAAACACTTCATGGCATTAAGTGAGTGACAATCCAAAAAGACAGATCTACATAACTGAACAGAGGGTACTGGCTTAAGGAGTTCAGCACCATCAGAGAGTACAGAGGTCACATGTTGGGAAGAAATATAAAGTTTGGAAAAGAGAAAAGAGGAAGGCAGGCAGAGAGGAGGTATCTGCTAAAAACATTCTCAGGAAAAATGAGAGATTAGCAGAGACCAAGAGTGCTTCATAAAATAAATGAATTATGGTTTTTTTTTTTCTTCAACTGGGAGGTCTGGTTCATCCAGTGCTAGCAGATGAAGTTGGAGGTATTACTGGATATGAACAGTGAGCAGGGAGGGCCTTGTCCTGAAGAATCGAGCCCTGTGTGCTATTCTTCATGACTTCACTCCCCAAGTCCCAACTCTAAGTTAATATGAAAGGTAATTATGCATGATTTGAATAACCTAGCCAGGCCCAGCCCACATCAACAAACATACTTTTGCTGTTCTTGTCTGTAAACGTTAAGTGTCTCCCAAAGCAATGAAAAGTGAGCAACCATCAAGAACTAATTCATAAAACTATTTTGAACAAATTCGGTGGCTTGAAGTTCAGCAGCTTTAGGTATGCACATGGCTTCAAAGGAAACAGAATGAGGAATTTCCAATGGAGGTGAAAGAGTCTTAGGGGTTTCCTCTGTCACTCTGTCCAGAGCAGCTACTAAAGGGCTCCACATGAGCTCCCTAATGGGATACTTGAGATCAAGTCAAAATGCCTTGTAGGGCACTTGATGCTTCCTTTGAGACAATTCTTAAAATAAGCTTCCCTAAAGATTTTTTTAAAAATAATATTGTGTTATAAGAGAAACTTATAGAAAGGCTGAATGTGACAGAAAACAAATGTACCTACAGCCACCATTTCCACACACCTACAGAGCTACATTGAAAAATTTGCCATAACACGTGTTGCATTTGTTATCATTTGAAATATTTATCAAAAGGCAAATCAACATAAAGAGGTTACACTAATAGAAATAAAAATAAAATCCTCGAGGAAACAGGATGTATAGTCACTTAACAAATGGGTCAACCACACATATTTCCACTTTATCTCACAACCTTCACTCTTGGATACATAAATCTCACACCCACAAAAGGAAGTTGTTTTTTTTTTTTCTTCATCATGCTAAAAAAAAAGGAGTATTAAACTATTAAATGTATAAAGATGATTTCTCCATGGTTTGCCTTTTCCCCTTTAAAGGAATGTTGTATAACTGTGTTGTCTTTAGGGGACACCTAAATAGGGTTGGAGTTCTGTCTAAATAGACCTGAAGAATTAAGTCTTTCTTAGGGTCTTGCTCTCTTAGGTGGAGAATTCAAGGAAGGAATAAAAGCAACTGGGCTGGTGCTCCTGGGTGGTGGCCTTGGGTCAGGAAAGTAAATGAGCTCGAAAGGGCAAGCTCCCTCTTTGTGAGACAGCTCTCATAGAGTTCTCTGTGCTCTTCTACGATATTAAAAGTAATCTTAGAACTTCTGGTCCTCTCTTTTCTTTACAGTGGGTGGGCACTGTGTTTCTAAAGTCACTGAGTTGAAGGAGAAACGTCATCCCCTTCTTAGGAACCTAAGTAGCTGTGAACTGTAATGACCTGCTATTTTAACACATGTGCAGTTTCCTATACTCTCAGCCCTTGGTGCTGCTTGGTTTCTATTTTCATTAAGTGCTTTGAATTACATAGCATAAAGTTGGCAGGCATATCTGGACTTTTCAGGGATACATATTTAAGCAAGACAGTGGATTCATAGGTGAAAGGTTAGATGAAATATAGTGATGCCTCACAGAATGTCAGTGACACATTGTTCAGGAATTAGTTCAGTGTGTAAAATAAAAATTCCAGCCTCACAATTTTCTTGTCCATTGTACTAGTTGGGAAGGAAAAGTCTCATTGTATAGGCAAAGACCTGCTAATTACCCACCTTTTCATTATTACCCTAGTAGATCTCATTAAAGAAACCCACTTTTCTGAGCCACAAATGTGATCATGCAGGAAAAACAAATACATTAAAAGCAAGTCTGCATGGCATCATAATTGATAACCACATGAATAACACTTACAGTGAAGAAGCTGTCAGCCTGGAGAAAAAGATCTGTTTCCAAGTTATCACTGAATCTTATGAGGTGCAGATTGTTATCATAACAGACTATAATAAGCCTATAACAATGAAGTGACATGAAGAACTTAAATAACTTGAATAATGGTAGCCCAGATGATCTCAGAATAACAGAAGAAATAGAAGAACAGGAACTCTAAAATCTACAATGAACATGTAGCAAGTAGATAATCCCCATACTTCTGATTAAGAATTCATTAAATATTTAAGTACTAAGACCATTAAATGGTATGCAAAAAATGAGATAGATCAGTTAATGCTAATATTTTTAAGATTCTGTAGTAGATGTAAGCTAAATATTTTACAGAAAAGTATATGAACTTACTAAGTTAACAAATGTAACTTCAGCAAACATTGATTCAAATGATAGAAACTGAGGAGACATTTTATTTCTCAATGACAAATAACTGGATTTTAATCTTAAAAGGAAATTAAATTTTCCCAGGATTCCATTGGTGAGGTTAATTAAATTTTCAGATGATGTCTTCTGGGAGTAAACAGGACAATGTCTTTTTCTTTTCCTCCAAGAAAGAAGAATCAGTAAGAACAATAATCCAAAGCCAAGGTTAGAAAAAGCAAAATGGAAATGAAAACTTGTACTTACTGATGAATAGCTTGCAAGAATTTTCGTTGATGTTTTCTTACTTTTGCATGATCTATCTTTTTCACTAGCTTTGTATTTTTGTAGATTAGCCATGTTTCCCTGAGTACATTGGCAGCTGCATTTTTCACCTGTTTAGAAAACAAAGCAAATAAAAACGCAGTTGGTAAATTCCACAGCAGATTTCCAAGAATTGCAGTGAGAGGGCCCTTGTAGAATATCTGTTGTTGCCTGAGAACATTTAAATAAAATATTAGTAGACACTACTGATCTTTGTGTTAGTAAATTCTACCTTACTGTATTGGCAAACTTCTCTTTTTATTTGCTTTATAATTCACAGATGCTGATCTCTCCAGTAACTATTCTTTCCATATTGTAACTGTTCTTTCCATTCCCTGGAGAAAGGCAAAATGTCTAAGGCCAAGGTTAACCTTGTCCTTTTCAGGCTCACTGAGTCTCTCCAGTGGTGTGCACATGAAGCGTGTTTCTACTGTGGAATACATGAGGACATCCCAAGCGTGTAGCCTCTCAGAATGACTTGGAAGATTACAATTCTTGTTTCACTTTAATACAGAATGGGATCATGACTTTGTTGGAGAATTAAATATACTATGCTTTAAATGGATGAGACAAATTTGAAGAATTAAAAATATTGCAGTAATATTGCTGAGACCTAATATAACTATAACAGATGGAAGGTTTGACCACTTTGTCCAATCACTTGTTTTTTTCCTCAATTAAAATCTTCAAAAAAATATTCTGCAAGATTATGAAGGCCTTGGCAGGCAGATTTAGTCCTCTTCCTTGCATCACTAAGGAGGTAAGAACTCAGGGCTTTCTCTTCAGCTTGTCATTAGTTGCTTTTCTGAAGAACTTGTTCCATGGTAAGGGATAAAGGCTATTTCCACAAAGAACACCAAGGCTTCTGGGATGTTGGATAGAGAAAGACTACCTTCTGGGACAGGGTTTGTCCTAAGTAAGACTACAGTATGAGCTGAGATTGAGAAATAGGTCTCACATTCTTGTGTTTGCACTAACAAAGTAAAGGACAAGGGGCAGGGTAGTCTAAGAATTCAGTTTTGTCTAAAATGAGAAAGTCAGAGACAATGATCACTAATGTCCTATTTTCCTTAGGTTTACAGTAAGAAATTATTGTAGAATTGCACTATAATTATGATACCAACTTTATAATTTTTCGCTTCTGCAAAGAAAACAATGGATTTTATGACCAGTACTATTAGAAAATTTGCCTTTTAAAAATGCAATTATTATTTATTTGCAAGGGGACAGCAAGGGACAGAGAGGGAGGAAGAGAGAAATGGGTATATCATAAGGCCTCTTGCCACTACAACCAAACTCCAGATGCATGCACCACTCTGTGCATCTGGCTGTCTGGCCTTGTAAGCAAGTGTCCTTAATTGCTAAGCCACTTATTCAGCCCCTAGAAAGTGTTCTTTTTTCCTTTCTGTTTTTAGAGAGAGAATTGCCACACCAGGGCTTCAGCCATTGCATTTGTACTCCAGATGCTTGTGCCACCTAGTGGGCATGTGTGGCCTTGCGCTTACCTCACCTTTGTGCATCTGGCTTATGTGGGATCTGGAGAGAGATCAAACATGGGTCCTTAGGTTTGGCAGGCAAGCACCTTAACCTCTAAGTCATCTCTTCAGCCTGAAAGATTTCTTTTTTAGAAAAAAAAATTATTTGACAGAGAGAAGTGGCTGAGAGAAAGTAAGTATGGGCACACCAGAACCTCTTGACATTGTGGATGAATTCCAGAATGTATACATCAGTTTGTGTATCTGGCTTTGCATGAGTCCTGGGGCATTGAACCCAAACTAAAAGGCTTTGTGAGCATGTTTCTTTAAGCACTAAGCCATCTCCTTAGCACTGACAAGTTTTCTAAAAACCATTTTAAGAAAATGAGTGGTTTCTTTCAGAATAACAGCTTTTATGGGTAAATCTGGCTCACTATGTATTTCTTTTGAATACCTATTGGACTTCCTGGAATGCTTCCCAAAGCTCACAGAACAACAGTGGAAAGATGCTAAGCACCAGCACTGCAGAAAAGTAACGCATCTCCTCCCAGTGGCATGAAAAGGACTTGGAGCCAAAGCTTGCTCCATCTTCAAGATGTAGAGACACTCTCCCAGATAGCAGCGAGAGTCACCTTTTAGAAGATTCTTCTAAATGACTTCGTTTCTTTCTTGCAATGTAAAGAAATGAGTGAAGTGTGAGGGGAGGTTTGACCACCTTGCTTTTATGGAGCAAGACTGGCCAGCGGTCTCTTCTTCCTTATTGAAGAACAAGACCTTTCAGTTCTTTGAATGGCTGTGAATAACTATGGAACCCTGGAAGATGGATAATTTTGGTCTTGATGGATATATCCTCCCTGGTTTTACCATGACAAGTGACTGTAACAGAGGACCCTGTGTCTCAGACTGGTGGGAAAACAGGTAAAAAAAACAATGGGACAGGAACACAGCACTGAACATAGCAATTGATTTAATTGGATAAATCTAAAAAAGCAAATCCCAGATTACTTTTAAAGTTCATAAGCTCTGAAAAAGTTGAGTCACTGCTTATCTTAGATACATTTCAAATGGTTGTTTTTCTTTGGTATGATGGAGGAAGGGCTGAAGGAGAGTGGAGAACCAGAGTGTGATGTGGTAGTCTTCCTTTGAAGGGTCTGCATTCCCTAAGCACTCCCTGTGGATGATAGGCATGAATGAAAATGAAGCACAAAAACCTTGAAATATGTGGACTGATTGTGAAACATTCAGTTTCTAATTCCATGGTATGTTTGCAAACACAAGAATAAATTCTTTAAAACATATTTAACATGAAAGCCACAAGACTAGAATGTACCAGAATTAAAAACAAATCAACAACAAAAAACACAATTCTCTGCCTGTTACTAGCTATGCTTAAAATGGTAGACCTCAGTCTGTCTTAGGGTTGAGATGACAGAACAGTACACAGACAGGGTTGAAAGCACCCTGATATTTTACAGGATTGAAAAATGAGGAACTTTTATTCAAAAATGACATGGGAAGTTCCTAAAAAACTGGAAGAAGAGCAAGACTCCACATTCTTGATCTTTACTGAATGAGAAGTTGGTTTGAAAGGAATTTCCTTTGTTTCCTCATGTAAGAACTGTGCCATACAATTGCCTAATTATGTAACCTCTCGGCCCCTTGTCCTCTTTCCTGGGCCTTTGGAAAACTCCCAGAAGACAAGGATCATGTCACTAATCAGTGTAGTACTTTGGGCACAGCTGCTGTTCAAAAGATATCCCTGGTGTTCATTTCTTATCATAGGATGTAGTTTATGCATGAAAATATTTGATCATTAACTGCACACACACATGCACACAGACCAAGGGACTCATGCGATAAGAAGTACAGAGACCTAGAAAAAAAAAAAAATCTAAGGTCTAAATAGGTCATGGATTTCCATTTGTGAACTCAATTAACATACTGGATTTCTACCACCTGCTAGTCACCACGATGATGGGTATGAGGGAGTCACAGATATCCTGAAAGATGCAGTGAAGATCCAATGTACTTGGCAAGCTGTGTGTTTACTGAAAGGAAATCTTGTAAGTCTAGAGCTAATTAAAAGGTCCAGATCTCCATGAGATAAAACTGACTTCATATTTTTCAAACAGAAAGAGCTGGAGAATAGTTCAGTAGTAGAGTGCTTGCTTGCCTACACCAGACTCTAGGTTAGATCCCCGGAACTGGAAGAAAAAAAGTAGGAAGATAGATAATGATGAATAAAACAAGGAGAGCAAGGAGAAGCGCTTTTGGACCTTTGTCAGCAGAGCCCTGTGTTTACATCTAACTGACCATCCGCACTTCACCCCAATACACACCACACAAAAGGAAAATAAGACCATTTGCTCTGCCTTTCTGATGTTCATGTCTAATTAAAATGTTTTATTGAAAACATATTGAAAGGTCCACTTATAATTAGGTACTTTATAATTGAGCGAATAAAGGCCTTAAAATAAATAATAGCAACATTACTGTCCCGGATGTCTTAAAATGACTGTCATAGAGGTAAAGGTCACCAAATGTTGTTGGCTTCATAAATAATTATAAAGGAAAACTATAAATAGTAAGACAAATTATTTTTAAGTATCACAGTACTTTTGAAGCCACCAAAGCACTCGAGACAAACCTTCAACAGAAACTTTGTTTTGTATATAAATCTGTATAGTTTACATGGTTTAAAGCCATCTTTTTATGTTTATTTGCTTTTTACTACTTTGTGCCTTGATTTTCAACTTGATTGATCTGTTTCCTTCTGCCTTTTGCTCTCTCCTCAGAGACCTTTAAAATTTTTTTCATTTCTTTTATTTAGGTTACCATACAAAGTAGTAGATTTCATTATGGCATCCTCATACATTCATGTCGTTATACTTTATTCTCATTCATTATTTTCCCTTGCTGGTCTTTCCTTCTCAAGCTAGTTTCCTTCTGTATAGTTAGTCCTTTTCTTCATGCAACACTTGTCATCTTAGCAAGTTCAAGGGGAAGTCACCAAAAGCCTTTTTCTGGAATGAGGAAGGACTAACTTTAGACCCCACTCCCAGTTCTTTAGAGCTGGCACCTGGAGGAAATGTTGTGCCTGTGAAACATACAAAGCCAAATGCTCCATTCCTGTAGTGTTTTCATCCACTGAGCTATATGGTCAAGGCCAATGTAAGAGCTACACAGACAAAGTGATCTAGGCTTTGTTAAGAGTGATGCAGAAAACACAATAATGTTACTGCAGAATTATGATATTATAGACCTTACTGATAGGAACAGGACTGGAATACCCTCAGTAGATGTTAGTAAATGCCCTTCATGGTACATCTAGCACCTTTAGAAATTCTGTCAGAAGTCTCAGAATTGCCTCTTCTCAAGATTCTTTCAAACACAAAGTTTATTCTAAATAAACTCTAAAATTTCCTCTTAGCACATTCCTGAATGAATAGTACCATGTCCCATACACACACACACACACACACACACACACACACACACGTAGCACACGTAGGTCTTGTATTTCTAAACAAGGTGACAGGTTTCAGCATGCTTTTATTTGAAATATTTAATCTAGAAATATGTACCTATGGGCCACTTGTGAAATGCAGCATCATGTAAATTTTCACAGAACAAGCTCCCTCATGGTGGCTCACAAGGAATAGTATGCTTTACTTTCAAATAGTGTTTTGACAGTTAGTAAAGTCATGCAAGGAAATGATTTTTGCACAAAATTGTTCCCCTGGACATTTTTACATGGTGAATAATATTTTTATGGAAGTTGTGTGCTTCAGTAAAGACATACAACAGAAGATTTGAAGAGTGACATGTTCCTGGGTGAATACACTATTCTTTAACATTCAAATTGTTTTTCTTTAGTCACAATCAGGTTTCAGAACATCTGTGACCATTATCCCCATTAGCCACTGGGGGGAAAAATATTTCTCTTATGAACTGCCTTAGGAAATACTTGTATTTTTCTAAATACATATATATATGTACTCTTGAATTTGCATTTGTTGAGGCAAGCCCAATAGACTGCCCTTTTTTATGTGTGCATGCATGACAGAAAAATAGAGAGAGCAACGGAGAGGAAAAAAAGAGAATTGGCGCACCAAGGCCTCCAGCCATTGTAGTTGAACTCCAGACATATGTGCCCCCTTGTGCACATGTATGACATTGTACACTTACATCACTGTGCGCCTGACTTATGTGAGACCTGGAGAGTTGAACATGAGTTCTTAGGCCTCGCAGGCAAGCACCTTAACTGCTTAAGCCATATTTCCAGCCCAAATTTGCATTTTAGTCTCATATTAGCAACAATATATAGCTTGCAGGTCCTCATTTACTTCAAAATTTCCCATAGAAATCATTCATAGATGGTCACTGAGTATTTTATAACTCTTATTTTAAAAAACTGTAGATAAGTCCATTTGGAATTTTCATCAAAAACCAAATGGAATCAAGTTTCAAGTAGACAGTATTCATTAAATTTATGAGTTTGTATAAAATAATGAAGAGAGGAATATAAGAGGGCTTTTTTCATATATGGTAAGATAATCGAATAGGTTCAATAAAGCAGAAATTTATATTTTACTATAGTGTCAATTTTAAACACTTATACTTCTGCTTAGCTACAGCCTGCGTACTAAACTAGACCAGCTGTAAGCCTGCTTGCTGGAGAGGCTCCTGAAATAGTAGTTTCATTGTTAAGAAATAGAAATAAGAGAATTATTGAAGAACAACTGGAACCATTAGAATGTAAGCTTTTTGAAAATCGAACAGTGCCTATTACTGAAAAAGCTCTGGACAAGCAATGTGAGTCTCCCAGCCCAGGTACTTATAATATTACATGAAGTTAATTCCAGAGACAAATATAATCTTCACAGTAAAACAACAAGGATTATATAAGACTTTATAAAATAAGGACTTCATCAAATTATTCTTTTGAAATGTCACAACTTGTGACTCTTACATGTAAACTGTACAGGACAGAACACTATTGTCCAAGCACATGAAGTGTGCAAAACATGTGTAAGAACTTCTGGATGACATATGGACTAGTGATCTTACATGTATGTATTTTCATTTCCTAGATGTTTGAAAAGAAAAGGCCCAACCTGCCATTTAGCTCCTCATTTACCTCTCTTCTTCAAGTTTTCCATTTAGAAATGTGTATGAGTTCTGATAATACAAACAGGAGTTGAGAGGAAATTATAGGGATTGTGGAGGGGAAAAAAAAGATATTTTGAACATGCAAATCCAGCCCCAAAATGTGACATCTTCAATTGAGATTTTGATCCTCTAGAACCCAGAAATGAAGTCTCACATCAGGATCTGATAGGTGAGACTTATAAAGCATTATCAAGACAACTGGAATTCAGGTTTGCCTTTCATGAATACAATCTGCATAAATAAGCATTTACTTTTGAATAATTACTCTAGTGGGAATATTTGTCAAGATCACTATTTTTATTTATGTACTTATTGACAGGATCTTACTATGTTGGCAAAGCTGGACTCAATTAATCATCTTGCTCTAAAAATCCTAGGAACTATATATATGTGCCACTTTGCCCAGCCAAAGATCACTTTTATACCAAGACAGGCACATTTGGAGTCATGCCATGCTGGGAATAACCCCTATCCTTGTAAATATGACTGCTGTTTTGTCTACTAATCCTTGAACACTTATCTTCCATACAGATACTGTGCCATTTCAGCATATCTGTGGTGAACTTTATGTTACAAGAAAAGTCTATTTCTGCTCCTACCTTGGGCTTCTAAATTTACAGGCTATTTCTTATCTGTATTTGAAACTCCTTTCTTTATTGACTTGCTCAAACAAGCTCAGTACAATGTCCTTCAATTATCTTATAGAATTCCTATTTTCTATGGTAATTTGTTCTTTTTGATCCACTCTAGCAATAGTTATTACTTGCATATTGCTCTTAAATGTTACATATGTTTGTTTAGTTTTGTGATCTACTTTTAACTTTTTATTAAAATTTTTACTATATGAACATACAGTAATTTGATTGTGTTCCTATCCCTTTATCCATTCCTTTGTCCCCTTTCCCCCAGCTTGCCTCCCCTGAGGACTCTCCTCTTCCAAGGAAGTCCTTCCTATGTTTTGTTGTCTTGTTCCTTTCGTCCTCCATTGGCCTCTGTGTCAAAATGTTGATGAGCTCAGAACCAGGCTGGTCTTGTGAAGGTATCAGTAACCCTTGTGGGGTCATGAATGTACCAGTCAGTTCATGTTGGGAGGACACTGTGTGCCTATGTGTCCTGTGGCTCTGACATTCTTTATGCTCCCTCTTCTGTAATGTTCCCTGAGCCTTGGAGGGCATGTTAGAAGTCTAATTTAGTGTTGAAGTCTTCATAGTTTACTGTTTTCTACTTTGATGAGTTTTCAGTCACTTCAGTTTCTACCAGCATCTCCATAGAGATAGTTTTCTTGTTAGCAGTGAGAGCAGCACTCATATTAAATCTGCAACTTCCTCTGTAATGTTCTCTGAGGCCTAGCAGGTGTGATAGACATAACTCTTCTAGTGGTAAGTCCTGGACTTTCTCTTTGCATTGCCATGCCGATGTGTTTTTTGGGTTTCTCTTGTATTTGCTGCCCTGTGTGATCTACTTTCATCCAAATATTGAAGTTATACAATTATTAACTAATTGGCCTAAAGTTAAGTACGATCTCTTCTCAACTTGTGAAAAAGTGGAAACAATTCCAAGAATGCCTCAATTTCAAGACATGGCATTTCAGCGTTCAGTGACAAAATATACAGGGTATTTCCCAGTGCTCAAATAAACGCAGGATGCAAAGGTATCAACTTACTCTTTTGGTCAGCTGAGTGTCCATCATGAAATTGTGCACATGCTTTTCTGCTTTGGTAAGTTCTAGCTTTCTTGCCACTACAGCCACCACCAGGGCTGTGCAACCTGCACCCTGAAAGCAAGGAAAGAATGGAACATGGAGAGTTATTTCTTTTTAAGTTTAAGCCACATTAAAAATTGTTTCACATCAAATGCACTGTTTTCCAAGACAAAAAAAAAAAAGTGTCTTCCATAAGTAGTACAGAGAAAGGTAGAGTTTACAGTTTTAAATACTGTTCCTTTAAAATCAGTTCACTTGGGCTGGAGAGATGGCTTAGCAGTTAAGCGCTTACCTGTGAAGCCTAAGGACCCCAGTTCGAGGCTTCATTCCCCAGGACCCACATTAGCCAGATGCATAAGGGGGTGCATGCATCTGGAGTTCGTTTACAGTGGCTGGAGGCCCTGGTGCACCCATTCTGCCCCTCTCTCTCTCTCTCTCTCTCTCTCTCCCTGTCACTCTCAAATAAATAAATAAAAAATAAACAAATTTAAAATAAGTTCACTTGTTTTAAGAATGAAAGCATTATGCTGAATAAAACATTCCCATCATAATAAATAAGCAGCAGAAAGTCAACTTGCTGAATTTTTCAGTTACTTCTAAAAATACAGTAAATCCATTATATTCCTATCATTACCTAAGTATAAAAAATAAGTTAACATCAGTGCATGGATTAGAAATAAAGATTTATTTTTTTTTCTGTAAGGAATTAACAATCTATAATCTTCTCTTGAGATGAGACTAATAAACTTTCAGGCATACCAACTGACATGTACCAGGAACCAGAGAGGCAGACGACCTCGGCACATGCACAATGGCAGAGTCTAGCATGCATGTAACAAAAGGGATCACAAGAAGAATGTAGTGTTGGGAGCCTGGCACCAATAAGTGATGTGCTGAAAGCGAGGAACAGCCATCCTAATGTTTGACAGGGTTAACTAGCAGTAGGAATCACATGGGTCACATGCATTTAGAGAAAGCAACGTAGCTCCCTTTTAAATTGCAGGTTGTTTTGTTGATTCACTAGAAGACACATGACAGACAGAGTGGTACCCTGAAGACTCTAGGACTCTCTTCCCACAATCATGGTGTATATTCATTCTGAGTTGCAATGGGTGGAAGTCTTTTTTGAAACAGAGGAGGACTTCATCCAAGGCCATCTTGCCATAGCCTCCTCATCAGTCTGAGGCTCAGCAAAACCACTGTTGGAAAGGTACCAATGGAGGAGCTGTAGCTGTGGCCTGTGGCAGAGAAGCCACAACTCCCACAAGAATCTCAGTCCTGAGAGGCAGTAGAGCAGAAAGATGACCACGCCAGTCTCAGTGGACAGGTTACTCAAGATAAAGGGCAGGGGAAGGCAGGAGTCCTCATGAGAGCAGCGTAAACAGAGGGATGTTATGGTAGCTGTGGATAGACTTGAATCTCCCATAGCTACTTTTCAGTAGCATCTCCTTGACATCAGGCAAAGGGTGAAGTGATCATAGGTAGACATCCAAATTAGAGTGTCAAATTCCCACAAGGTAATATAATTTATCTGATTATCAACAGGCCTACAAAAAATTACAAGTTAAAAAAACAACTCTGTATCTTCAAAGATGTAGTGGTCATCATTTGAAATATCTAACACTGAGTAATAATGTTTGTAACTTGCTACGTACTCATAAACAATCATGAATGTTTTAAAATTTTATTTGTAAAATAGTTTGAGAGACAATGAAATGTTATAAAAGGTATGTTAAAGAAGTGTACACACAATATGGTCTTACTTTAATTTTTTTTGTAAAGTGGACCACAATGGGAAAGAAAATAATAACTAGAAAGAAGCCCACTTCCGCAAGGAGATTATCTCTAAGTAGCTGGAATGTTAGTGACTTATTTTCTTCTTTGTTCTCCCTGGAGTCCACATCTATAGCCAATACATGATTTATATAGATATTGATACATTTCAAAAGTGACAACAATGTGAGGTTTAGGGACAATCCTGTTACAAATATTTATATTAACCTTAGAAAAAAACTAAACCTAGGAGAAAGCATCTCTCATTAATCCCATTAGCTTCTTATAGTTAATTATAGAATATTTTCTTGTTAACTAAACTAATAAGTGTTATTTAGCTACTAAGTTATAGATCTAAGAATAAGTTGTGAGACTCATTGAGAATGAGTTGCTGCAACAAATCTGGCAGGAGGGAACAAAGTGGGGGGAAATAATATAAACATATTGTTCTACTTGCTATAGCCTCATAATTATAATCATGGAGATATATATGACCTTGATGAGCAGATACTATTTAAATATTTTGAGTACAGTATGATCTCCTTCTATTCAGTTATTATGAACAAAATAATATCCTCAGAAATGAAGTGAAATTAATCACATGATTAGAGGAAGGCATGAGAAGATATTTAGCTATAATCTAATCTTACCCTTGAGTTTTAGAGACAACTAAAGCAGAAGTGATTATTCAGTGTGACATCAGTTCCTGTCTTCTACCCCACTCATGCTATTTATGTTTAGCATCACATATTTTCTTATGTATGGTCATCTGCACAGGATACATGATATTTCAAAACAAAAGAAATGTCAAAGCCGGAAGTGGTCATGCATGCCTTTAATCCCAGCACTTGGGAGGCAGAGGTAGGAGGATTTCATGAGTTCAAGGCCACCCTGATACTACATAGTGAATTCCAGGTCAGCCTGAGGTAGAGTGAGACCCTACCTCAAATAAACAAAAAACAAACAAACAAAAAAGAGATGTCAAGTCACCTAGTTTTATAAGATAGACTCTTTAAAAGTATGAATGTTTAAACACTGAATTGTATTGCTAATTATCAAAATAAAATCAACATGTTCCTTTTTAAAATAACTGATGTAAGCTTTAAATCAGGAGTTAACAACCTTGACCATGACCTACCTTCACTTGGAGGTTTTTTACAAATCCTACCTATGGTTAAGACTCTGTGGCCAACCTAGCAAAGCTTCCTCTCCAGAACCAAAACCCAAGCATCGAAATTCTCAAAGCTCCAAAGACACTTCCAACTATCACCTCTGTAGATGAAGTGGAAGATAAACTCCATAAACCACCCAGTATTAAAGAAGACAGTTGCAGAGCCGGATCCTTGTAAAAAGAAAGGACAGCCATTGGAAACAGGTGTGCCCATTTTGTTGACTTTTCAACATCTTTCACGAGTCTACCTAGCTGTGGCAGACCAGTGAGGGGTAGACTGAATCTGTGGCTGACCACTGTAACCATCTGTACCCACCTCTGCATAGTTTAGCTCCAAAGCACACTTTCTGTTGATCTCTCCCAGATGCTCCTCAGAGAGGGGCTGCAATGCTTCTTCAATCAGCAGAGACTGTGAAACCCTGAGGGGCTCCTGACCGCTAGAGAGGGGGCAGCTGGCACAGGAAGATGCACATTGTTCCCTCCTGGCTGGTGGCCACCACTGAGATCCTTGTGGAAAGAAATCAAAATCCTCAGTGGAAAAACACTGGCATCAAAGGCCTTTGGAAGTAGATTTATTTGTGCTCCTTCTTGGGCTCCATTCTTCCTTGTTGCTGGGCCATTTCTTGCTGAGTGTTCTCTCACCCACCAAAATTCTTGCACATTAAAATGAGCACCTTTGGTGTTTAGTAGAGAAGGCAATCCAGCCATTTAGTAATCATCCAAATGATTACACAGACATACCTAACTGCATGCCTTTAAGTTGTACCTCCAGAGGCAGTTAGAGATGCTTTGGTTCAGGTCAGATAGGGTAGCATACATTTCTAATCTCAGCACTTGGGAAGTGAAGACTGGAGGGTTAGAAGTTCAAGGTCATTCTCTGCTACATAGTGAGTTCCAGGATGGCCTGGGTCTATATAAGAAACTGTCTCAAAGTAAAATACTTTTGTCCAAACACAAAACCTTTTTTAAAATTTATCCTTAAATATCCTTTTAATAAATGAAATTATAAAGTGGTATCACTCCAGGTTCTTAGTATATAGTAAGGGGACCTGATAAATTTAAAATTATGTTTCAAAGAATAACTTTTCTAATTTTTTAGAGTTATACAAAAAACAAAAGTGGCTTACTGCCAAAAGCTTTCTAGGCTCAAGGTAAATTCCTGCCAACACATTAGTGGTTATAGTAATTGAAGTAATGGCATAGTGTTACTGTCTATTCAGTGTCTATTTCAAGGGCCATTCTGTTTCATAAAGTGAGTGAGAATGAAAGAAAGTGCACTTTTACAACATTTTCTCCAAAACTTGTCACCACCACAAGCCATGTAGAAACAGTTGGGAAGAACATATGTTCCTCTCTGGAATTAAGATTCTCGTGTGCCTTTAATAAGATGAGTCATATTCCTCTCACCAAAGTTAGAATATAAATCCTGGCTACTTTTCTCCTGTTTCATTTTTGTTTTAAGAGGGGGGAAAAAGAAGAAGAAGCAAATCACTGAACCTGCCTCTTGGGCACCTAAAGTCAAGTGAAGAAAAATGTGTTTATGACCCCATATATGAAAAGCAGAGTTTCATTTACCTAATTTATCATCTTTCCTCCTAATAGAGTAGATATTAAAGGAGTGAGAAAAGGAAAAAGTGAAGGAGGAGGGGAAGAAAGGAGAGACTGCTTGCCTCAGTGACAGCCACAGCTACTTCTTATGCCAAACCAGATGCAACCAAACAAAATAAAATGAGAGTGTGAGCTCTTGTTCATTCCCAAGGCCTGTGAGGTCTTTGCTGATTCCATGTGAGAATGATTGTCTACACTTGCCTCCATGACAGCACAAAGCTTGGAAGCTATGCTGATGCCTAGAATGTAAAAGAAGTTGAGAAGTCTGTTTCCCAAAATCATGTATTACTTGATGTTTTAAAAATGCATTATGATGACATATGTTTTTACTCCAACTTGCCTACTTGTGATGGAATTTGCAAACACTTCCAAGAATTATTTCAAAAGGTCACTTGAAATCAAGATGTAATAACTTATGGACATGATGGAAAAGTTTGGACTATTTCCTTATAAAAAAAGGAATCTTCCACAGATCCAACAAAGTAATGAAATTCATGAGTTTTCAGCTTCAGAATACTCACTATGAAGAATTGTCTGATTTAAAAGCAACACTAATGATAAAAATACTCCAGGCTTAGAATAGCCTCCTGTGGGCTACGAGAAGTTCAAATTGCACTTTATAGCCAATTAATTTAAAGTATTTATTAGATGGTAATTAAAATTTATCAAGACATACTTCTGAAACATCATGTTTTATACCTAAAATAAATAAAACTGTACTAAGGTTAACTTTCAATTTAAGGTATCTTGTCCTCAAAAATAAAGAAAAAGAACAGCAACAAAATAAATATCTGAAAACATCACCTACTTTTCTGTCCCTGGGGTTGTCTGACTCAATATTTAGAATAACCAACTACATTTTTACTGTACTTCCCTGACTTACAAAAGTTAGACTTTCACAGGAAATATCTAAAAAGATCAATTCTGGCAAATAAAGTTCTATAAAACACTCAGGTTTAATAATATAACCCATTACAGTATCACAAGGTCTCCTCAGCTCATGAAAATAATTTCCTCTATCAAAAATGTCCTTCCTTTGATTTTCTTCAAATGCAAGTTGATATTTACTGCTAGAGGGTACAAATCAATTTCAAATACCCCTTCCTAAAGAAATAGGGGGGAAAGTGTGAGGTTTTAGTACAGTGATGATGCCTATGGAGCTACAAGGCTCATCTCTGATTTGCTGGGTCAGCTCATTCTTGTACCTTGGGGATAGAAAGAAGGAAATACGACATAATAAAACTGGCCAACACTGAGTCCTTCCACAGTTTAAAACTCCTTGTTGGAAACAGTGCCAGTGTGAGCCCAGGTACTTAGTAAGGGCAGCTGTGCAAACTAAAAATGCTGATGGTTAAGAGAAATAAGACAGAGTTGTGGAGTCAGGAAACTGCATGCTAAAAGGTCATAGTAACTTCTAGCTCTCCTTGCCTGTAGCTTTAAGAAAACAGCCATCTCATTTCTTATAAAATAATCTCAGGGAGCATTAAAGCTCTCATTAGGAACTTCATCGGGAATTTAGTTTTAGGACCGAAAAAGTCACTAATCCCCTCTTCCTGTTCCTCATAAAATAGACTACAGTAAGAATTTAAAGATACACTCTCTTTCATGGGCCGTATCTGATAAGATTCAATGTGACCTGGAGCTGGTTCATTGTCCTGTTCAAGAGCACCTCAGGACTGTTCACAGTGTGGTTACTTAATGGACAGTTTACAAGGCATTCAACAAATTTGATACTGATGGAATTATTATTTAGTGGTCTTGAGAAAAAGGCAAGGTGGTATAAAGGCTTTTGTCTGGAGCTAACATTTCTTTTTACTTCAATAAAATTTAAAAATGTTACTTACTATGGTAATTTTCAAATTGTTATGAACTGGGAAATCTTTATATAATGCTTTGGCTTACATAGAATTACTGCTGAGGCAAAAGAAATTTAAATCATACGTTATCTGAAGTAGCCTGACTTTTGTTATTTTATCAAAGTCAATGGTTTTATAAATTATTCGTAAAGAACCTTACCTATTACCTGAACCCTAGGAATGGGTAGCTATTACACTATATTTAAAGATAATTATTTTAAAAATTCATAAAAATGTAAAAGAGATAATTGTGCCAGTCAACCATATTCTAAAGATTCAAAGAGCCAACAAGAGTTGATATCTTACAGGAATAGAAAAGCAAAATCTATAAATGAGTGATCTTTCTAGTGAAAGAAAAAGGGTACCTTTATCAATATAATTCCTTTGGAAATAATCATACACATTAATGCATAGCTATCAGGATATGCCACATCTGCCAGTGTAATAGGAAATGGCAGGACAAACGTTAAGTAAAACAATTATTTTTACTATTGTAAACTTGGAGAAGCTTAGAAACTAGCAGGTGCTGACAAAAACCTGAGGCACTAAAATCTAACAATGTTATTTACTGACCACCTTGAACCAAAAGAAGGAAGCCAATTAGGGTACTTTCCATTGGTTACCATGACATCCACAACAGGAACTCCTCACGTCCATAGGACTTCATCAAATAGAGAAAGGGTAGAAGAAAACAGGGAGAATATGTCATTATCATCTTAATGGCTTTCTCTTGAAGAGGAATGGATGTAACATTTTTTTTTCTTACTAGGCAAGTCCATGCATGACTTTGTGTTTTATAAATAATGTCCACAAAAAAAGAAGCTCTAATTTTTAAATACATCTTGGTATATAGGGGATTTATTTTTTATTCCTTTGATCTGTCACATTTTTTGTTGTATGGTGAATATACCCAAGACCTTCAACATACTAGGTAAGAGCTCTATCTCTCAGGTGGATCCTCAGTCTTGCACTTAATTTCTTACTAAAAAGTATCACTATCCAAACTCAATATATTTTAGCCATTACATAATTATATATGTCGAATATTTTACACACAGCCCAAACATTACAAGAAAGGCTTTGCACTTGGGCTCACAATGAACATTTCAGAAGAAAAGGTTATTTTTTATATGATTGTTTATTTTTCTGTTAGAATTATTATAGAAACTATCTCATGGTTTAATACAAATTGTATATACTCTAATGTCCTTGGCTCTTAAAAATATGACCTATGGCACAAATTCGGCTATTTAAAAACTTCTAAATTACATCCTAATTTTGAGGTTTGACTAATGTGAATATCTAGGATGATGGCATGGAATGGTTCATTGGTTTCTATGAGCTTTAGGGAAAAAAAATAGTGCTGCTGGGCATGGTGGTGCACACCTTTAATCTCAGAACTCAGGAGGAAGAGGAAAGAAGATTGCTGTGAGTTTGAGGCCAGATTGAGACTACATACTAAATTCTAGGTCAGCCTCAGATAGCATGAGACCCTACCTGGAAAAAAAATAAATAAAAAAGCACTGCTAATTTCCTTATATGCACTTCTTTTAAATATTTTCACTTTTACTTATTTATTTGAGAGAGAAAGAGGCTTACAAAGGGGGAGAGAGAATGGGTACACCAGGGCATCCAGCCACTGCAAACGAACTCCAGACACATTACCACTTTGTGTATTTGGCTCATGTGGGTTCTGGGGAATTGAACCTGCATACTTTGGCTTTGCAGGCAAGTGCCTTAACTGCTAAGCCATCTTCCGAGCCCTTATATGCACTTTTTGAAACAGAAAGTATTTATAAGTGTTGGCATTTAGATCAACTAGAATTCAAAATAAAATCAAACCACACCAAAGTGTATGTATGAAAATATCATAAAGACAAGAAGAAAATTCAAATGTTAAGAGACCAAAAAGGCATAAGAGTTCAGATATAATATTCAAGATGATGCAGAGATGACCTGGTTCTCTCAGTAGTGCTGGAAATCACATTTCTTTTTTACAATTTATTAAAGGCCACAGATGAGGAGGGGGAGAGAGGTAGGCACAAATGACTCATGGGAACTCTGGAAATACATATTTTACTTAAATATTTTTGCAAATGTTCAAGAAACAGGTACAGCATGTAACAGAAAATAACAAATCATTTCTGGCACAGATAACCTGAAATTAACTTACATTTCCCCAAATTAATGGAAACAGTTTGTTTCTATCAAAACAAACACATTTCATCTTAAGGAAACTACCCTTCTAATAAACTTTTCTTCTTTTAGGAATCCATGTCGTTATCCAAATATTTTCTATGTTTGCTTCTAGCTATTCTCCATGCATTGCTCTCAAACTCTAGGGAGTTGTCAGAAGATTTGATCAACTCCTAAAAAGTCACCTCAGAAGTTTGCTCAGTAACCTAACTTCATGTGAATTTGTCTGACAAAAAGTCAGAGAAAGAGAGAGAGGCCAAGAGGGAGAATGCACCTCAACAAAGGCACATCTACAAACATTACTCAAAGATTAGAGAATTTTCCTATGTAAATTTTTGATCAGGTTAATTTAAAAAAGTATGTTTGTTTCTTATAAGGCGGTGATGATGGAGCTCTTCAGTGTGACAATGAAGAGAGCTTGTAGAGGAGCAATGAAATCATTGCCAATTTCATTACATAGAACTCTCTGTGTCTATATAGATTAAATGATGTTTAGGATTTCTTCACAAAAACAATGTGAGGCCAATAGTAAACACTAAGCAAGGAAGCTGGGGAGAGGCACATGAAAGACACGTGCTGCTTGCAGCCAGGAAGATGGTTCGGTACATAAGGTCCTGCTGCAGAAGGAGGATCACCTGAGTTTGGATCCCTAGCACCCGTGGAAAAGCTGGGTGTAATCACAGTGCTGTGGAGGTGGAGATGAGAAATCCTGGAGGCTCACTACCTAGCTAGTCTAACTGAATTTGTGAGCTCTAGATTCAGCAAGAGGTCCTTTATATATATATATATATATATATATATATATATATATATATATATATATATATATATATATATATGAAGAATGTATATATATATATATATATATATATATATATATATATATATATATATGAAGAATGTATATATATCTAGCCCAGGCTGACCTGGAATTCACTATGAAGTCTCAGGGTAGATTCAAATTCATGGTGATCCTCCTACCTCTGCCTCCTGAGTGATGGGATTAAAGGCGTGTGCCCCTATGCCTGACTAAAAAAAAATAATAATTTTACTTATTTTTTATGAGAGAGAGAGAAGAAAGAGGTCACTTTTTAAAGATTAAAAGTGGACAGAGATCAAAGAAGACACCCACTGTCTACTTCTCTCCTCCATATGCACATGCACACATGTATGTATACCCACATGCATATGTGTGATCATACGTATAGGAACACTCATTCACACACATGCACATATATCCCTGCCAAAACAAGAGACAGATGTGTTGGTAGATGAGATTTTGAAAGAGCAGTTATGGAGATATTAGAATTAAAGATATATTGAGAATAGAGTATCTATCACAAGGTTACTATATCCAGACAGAGTTAAATTTCAATTTGCCTTTGATCCACAGGCAAATAAGCCTATTCATTTGACCCTAAGTACACATTATAAAAGAATAAAAAGTGGGTACGTTTGGATATTAAGAAACACCAAGTAAGTTGTTTCTAATAAGCACTAAGGAACAAGACTGCAATTACCAGTTCTGGTTTTACACCTCACATCATCCATGTCCCTTGTGGGCTTGTTATGGGGCCTTCCAAAATTCACCTACACACATTTTATTTCTCAAAGTTTTATACCATACAATAAAATGCTACCATTTGAGAAAAGAATGGAAAAGCATTCCAAGAGTGAACATATAATGGGCTAGAACAAGAATAATGAGGGAAGCATTCACTATAATGCACAAAACTGTATTTTTCTTTTACAAGGAAATGTTAAATTATGATCCCAAATTATTATTTTCACAATTGAGGCTTGAAATGATCATCTAGCTACTGATGTTGGCCTTAAAGTTGGTGCTGGATTTTATGTTCACATATAGCCTCCTTATCCCCATTGAGTATTATCACAGGTAGTGCCCACTTTACCCACGCTGTGGGCATTCAGTCCTTCTGACTAGAAAACTCTTGGAACTATCTCCCATGGAATATGCTGCAAGTGATTGCTTCCAAAGGACAGAAGATGGCAGACCTGCACTCTCTCCTGTTAACCAGTACATAGACATCGCAGAAGTGTCAAACAGATCTTCCTCTCTTTAGAATTGAGAAATTCTGGGCAGTTCCATGGTCTTATATTTTAACACCAGGAGGAACTAAGCAAGCACTAATCTAATACTTGTTATTGGAACCAAATTGCAACTGCAGATAAAAAATAAAGACAAACCTAGGTCACTGAAAGTAATACTTCCAGGAATGTTAAACCACCTTTGACTTAAATATTTAGAGAAGCTCAGGGCACACTCTAACAACTACTTACTATGCTCTAATTCCATATGCCTGAAACTATTAGGGGTAGGCAGGAAATGAGAGAATTAGAGAAAACAGGGAACAGATTCTAAAGTAAGGCCTCTTAAGCAGCAGACAGTCTGGCAGTACATGGGAGTATCATGGAGCGCAATGTTTAAAGCTCAATGAACTTACCTGTGGCTACTTTGGGGCACACAGCCTGGTTCTTGAGTCATACATGTGTCTTGCTACCTTATCAGGCACAAAGGATCACTCTTCAGACTCCCAAAAGTGATGTTCCATGTCCAGGTGCATGCCATGTCATGTGCCCGACAATGATGTCCTACCCACGCAGGCATTACTCCCCTTCCTGGCAATATTTCCCCTGCCAGTGCTTATGCATGTGCCCCAAGGGCCCCTCTCACCCCAACTCCATCTTAATCACCAACAAAACTTGCAATGGACTCGCGGCTGGGTTAGCCAGTTCTCTTCCTCCATTGCTTTTCCTTGGAGAGTGTATTTTTGCTTCATTAAACGCTTGCTTACCTTTCCTCTGGTCTCCATAAGTTCTTCGCCAGGAATAGCTCCTAACCTTAGCCACCTTACTCAAGGATAGAGGTGGCTTGCCAGTGTGCCCATAAATAAACCAATGGAGAGAAGCATTTCTGACTAAACCAACGTGACAGGGTAAAAAAAAAAAAAAAAAAAAAAAAAAAAAAAGGAGCTAGAGAGATGGCTTAGCGGTTAAGTGCTTGCCTGTGAAGCCTAAGGACCCTGGTTAGGGGCTCAATTCCCCAGGACCCATGTAAGCCACATGCCCAAGGGGGCGCATGCATCTGGAGTTCATTTGCCATGGCTAGAAGCCATGGTGTGCCCATTCTCTCTCTCTCTCCCCCTCTTTCTGTTTCTCTCAAATAAATAAACAATTTTTTTTTAAATGTCTTAGGGGACTGGAGAGATGGCTTAGCGGTTAAGCGCTTGCCTATGAAGCCTAAGGACCCCGGTTCGAGGCTCGGCTCCCCAGGTCCCACGTTAGCCAGATGCACAAGGGGGCGCACACATCTGGAGTTTGTTTGCAGTGGCTGGAGGCCCTGGCGTGCCCATTCTCTCTCTCTCCCTCTATCTGTCTTTTTCTCTGTGTCTGTCGCTCTCAAATAAATCAATAAAAATTTTAAAAAAATGTCTTAGTTTGTTAGGCATCTTTGGAAAAAAATTGACCCATCACCTACCATTGCAATAATCCTCCATATCCAACTTTTCCTACCTCATGTCATTACATTTCCTGCTTTGCTCTTATTCACAGACCTTCTCAAAGGAACTGAACTCTTTGCCTCATTGTCTTAAAAGAAATAATTTCCTTTTTTATAGAATGTTTCTCCTTTCTGGCCACTTTCTCCTCTCACTTAAGCTTCAAAGTTAATTATTCAGAGACGGCTTCTGTGACAAGACCTCCCTCCTATTCCCCATGCCCCTACATAGTTCAGAATTTATTGCTTCTTGTTATAGTTGTTGCAAGTATAATTAACAATTATTCTTTTATTTATTTATTTGAAAGAGAGAGACAAAGAGGTAAACAGAGAGAGGGGGCCTCCAACTGCTGCAGATGCATGTGCCACCTTGTACAACTGGCTTTATGTGGGTCTTGGGGAATCAAACCTGGATCCTTTGGCTTGGCGGGCAAGCACCTTAACTGTTTTCCAGCCCTGTCTATTACTTTTTTTTTTTTTCATTTTTTAAAAAAATTTTATTTATTTATTTATTTGAGAGAGACAGACACACAGAGAGAAAGACAGATAGAGGGAGAGAGAGAGAATGGGCGCGCCAGGGCTTCCAGCCTCTGCAAACGAACTCCAGACGCGTGCGCCCCCTTGTGCATCTGGCTAACGTGGGACCTGGGGAACCGAGCCTCGAACTGGGGCCCTTAGGCTTCACAGGCAAGCGCTTAACCGCTAAGCCATCTCTCCAGCCCTTTTTGTTCATTTTTTTTTTTTTAATTTAATTTATTAGTTTTCTTTTCAGTAAATACAGGCAGTTTGGTACCATTATTTAGGCTCATCTGTGATCTGTCCCCTCCCATTAGACCCTCCTTATTATTGAAAATGGGTCGTGCATTGTGGAGTTAGCCCCCAGTTATTAGTATGATAAATGTCTCTGAAAATCATGACCCAACATGTAACTCTGACATTCTTTCCGCCCCCTCTTCCGCAAGATTTCCCTGAGCCATGTTGGGTTCATTTTTGGTCTGCTTCAGTGCTGAGGTGTTGGGGGCCTCTGAGGCTCTGGCTCTCTGATTTGGTAGGAGTTGATTTTTCTCTGCATTGATCTCCTTCCCCTTTGTGCTGGTATCCAGTTCACAGGAAAACATCACCCTTGCTTATTTCGCCAGTTGTCCTTAGTTTCAGTTGGGCCCCTTCTGAGGTATGTTGGGGCAGCTCTCTTCTTAGGATCTGCATCTATCTTTTTTTCCCTCGTTGTTTGTAGTGCAGCTAGGCGGTCGCCATCTTGACCGGAAGCTGTCTATTACTTTTTAAACATAGAGTTTAGCTATGTGTGATGGAATTCAAGGCCATCCTAGGCTATAGAATGAATGCAAGGTCAGCCTGGCCTAGAGTGAGACTCTGCCTCCAAAAATCAAACGAACAAACAAACAAAAAAACCCACAACCCCTCCCCCTCAAAACACAGAACTTCCCTGAAAGTTTTATGAAAGCAAGGCAGAGACAGTCTGTGTCTAATATTCCCAGTACAGGTCTCTAGATAAATGCCTTTCACTCAACAAATATTTGGTAAAAGAATAAAATATACTTATATACTGTAATACTGATCTTCACACATTTTAAGATGGTTGCTATGGTCCATATTTTCCAAACTAGAAAAATAAAGGTCATATAAAATGACTCAAATTTTTACAGCAAGTTGCAGAACCCAGACTTAAGGCACTTCCTGTCTCTGAGGCCAAAGCTCTAAGACAATGGTGGTTAAAAATCAATGAAGAACAACCCAGCTGCTCTGTCTTCATTGAAACCTTGGGGAGAATTAAGATGAAATCTACTAGCCGGACATGGTAGCCCACACCAGTAATACCAGTAAAAACAGAATGATCACAAGTTTGAGGCCAGTCAGGTCGACACAGCAAAACTCTATTGCAAAAAATAAAAATAATAAACCTGCTGATATTCTGATAGCGTCTCCTTTACCACACAAAAGTGATTTATTTTTACTGCTGTCCTACTGTTGGAAAAAAGAATAGCTTATAATTATTTATACACATGGACTTGCTTCAGTGCCTTCTTGAGCGTAAATAAAAGACATGTGAAGGGGAAGGACACTTACCATGATTCCAGTAAGCAAACAGACTCCTTTCCCACAGTATGTGTTAGGTACCATGTCACCATAACCAATGGAGAGAAAAGTTATGGATATCAACCACATTGCTCCGAGGAAGTTGCTAGTTACATCCTGCTGATCATGATACCTGAAAAATAGCAAACAAAGCCAGTACTTTATGATTAATCTATAGTATGGCAGCTGAGTGAAATTTCATTCATTCGTTTGATGAATTCCCTGTAAATGATTCAATTTAGACATTTTCAATAAAGCTAAGAGTCTACCTAAGCAATATCGGAAAATATCAGAGAGTACCTCAACTTTAAAAATAACCTGTGAGAGTACTTATACTATATGAAAACTGACTTTCTCACTGGTGTGAGATGAGATGCGCATATTGATCTCTGTAGACTCCTGTCTCTTGACGGTTCTCCAGCACTCCTTGATAATGGACCAGGCCTTTGAGACAATGAATTTCATACCATGCCTATGTGACAAGAGAAATCATGCTGTTCCTTTTACTTGAACAGTGTTTGCTACCTTTGCTGTCCCAGTATTGCCCAACTCCTCATTAAAACAAACTCAAGTGGAATCCTGCAGCCACACAGTCTACCAGAAGCACATACGACAGACTGGCCATGTAAGTTGCCACCCTTCACACATTGGTCTCTGCTGTGGAGGGCATACCCTCCCCTCATCTTTGGTCTTGACCGCAGTCATATTCCAAACTAGTGGAGGCTCTTGCTCTTTCCCCGTCTTCCTCTAAGCACCACATTTACTTCCCATCTCTCAGACATGCCATATGAGGGGCCTTTACTGCCCTCATTCTTTGTTCTGCCTTCTTCTAAAGACAAAACAAAACAAAAATAAAAGAAACTAAGAATCATTTTTTGATGCTACCTGTACTAGAAAAAGATGCCATCTGTTGGAAGGATTAGAAGCCCAGCATGACGAGAAGTGAGGGTGACCACTTTATTTTCTAAAGAAAGGAAAGGGGCAGAAACCTTGACAACACCAGAAACATCCACTTTATTGTAGCTGTAAAGTCCTCATTCATACAATGTCTGGATGAAGAGGCTGTCCCTAACCAAAGAGTCCTAGAAGTATTCCTAGCATGCCATGGAAACAGGCTAGTGCATGTGTACTGCGTATCTGTGTGGCACAATACATCCGATAATATAATGACATGTAACTGGTACTGTGGTCAGCAAGATCACGCCTATGGACTACTGTTTCACAGCATGAACCTGAGAGGTCAGCTTTGAATCAGTACCTATCCATGATAATGATGTGTTCTGATAAGACTCCCTCACCACACAGCCTTATACATGGACTATATCACCCTTTTACTGTCACTGACTTGGATACAGGAGAGGGGAGGGGGGATGAAAAAGAGTTCATTTCCACTCAAATTTTATTTGTGAAATGAAATTTCTCCTTGAGAAAACATGACTTATACCCAGCTCATATATAAGCAAGAGTTCAGGAATCTAGTGTACATATTTTTTAAGGGCAGTCAGTGCTTAGCACTTGATTTGAATTTTTTTCCATTTAACGTGTATATTATTACATGGACCACCTTTGGCTGAAACCACTCTTTCCCCTCCCTATATCAGCAAACAGATGTCCTAGATACTTTTACTTTCTAGGCACTTGGGAGTATGCTGAAAGAAATCTTCATTTTGAATTTCTTCCACACTGCCACTATCAAACTAGAGCACCCACGGGCAAAGAAGAGACCAAGAGTTAATACCTCAGGCCAGGGACTTCAGGTGACTGTTTCTTGACTGTTGCCTCCAAGGAAATTTCAACCTCAACATGGCCATCTCATTTGTTGTTTTTTTGTTTTTTTAAACATTTTTTACTTGGATTTCACATTTTGGAAAAGTGAATTACTAACGTTGGCATTTTGAAGTATTCACTGGAAACTATTCAGTTTGCTAATCTGTGATAAGTACACATCCAAAATGTACAAATAAATAAATGTATAAATAAATGTCTCCCATTTTCCTATGACTCCTCACCAAGGCAGCATTATGCCACTCTATTATTCAGTGAATGTTTGTCATGTGCTGTGCATGTTACACTGGGTCTGAGACTGTAAGCTTGCATTTAGTTAAGGGCTTAACTAAAAAACAAATATGTTTCTAGAAATTGGTGCCTTAGGGTTTAGAATTCAATGATAAATTATTCTTTTTTATTTATGAAATGGTAAACCTGTCTGAAAAAAAGCTTAGGATGGAAATACTAAAGTTTATGTTGTATGCAGACTGACTTAGTCTTGAACAGTCAAGATGAAATCAAGAATGAATTAGACACTATTAGGATAGTCACCTGGTTTCCTTCTTGGCAATTCTGGAACAAATATTACGTTAGACTTATCAACATGATGACGCTATCACTTAGAACTTCCCTCAGTTTTGAATCAATGCCAGATTCATGCCAACAGGAATGGTTAATGGGTGAAATTTACTAAAGAAATTGGTACATTTCTTCTTAAAGATTTTTTTTTAATTTTTTAATTTATTTATTTGAGAGTGACAGACACAGAGAGAAAGACAGATAGAGGGAGAGAGAGAGAGGATGGGCGTGCCAGGGCTTCCAGCCTCTGCAAACGAACTCCAGACGCGTGCGCCCCCTTGTGCATCTGGCTAACGTGGGACCTGGGGAACCGAGCCTCGAACCGGGGTCCTTAGGCTTCACAGGCAAGCGCTTAACTGCTAAGCCATCTCTCCAGCCCTGGTACATTTCTTTAATAGAAGTTTATTTCACAGACTTACTCAGACAATTCCACTCTTCTTCACCAAGAAAACTGTTCTGAGAAAGCCATGCAGACAGACCTCATTTGCTAGATTTCACATTCTGATTAATATAAATGTTAACTGAATGAAAAATACACCAATTAAACATTAAAACTGGAACAAAGAATACCTCATGATCTCAAGCTATTTATTTGTTTCTTTGTTTTTGTTTTTCAAGGTAGGGTCTTGCTCTAGCCCAGGCTGACCTGGAATTCACTATGGAGTCTCAGAGTGGCCTTGAACTCATGGCGATCCTCCTACCTCTGCCTCCCAAGTGTTGGGATTAAAGGCGTGCGCCACCACACCCAGCTTCGAACTTTTAAGATAAACACTCTGGGATGATTTCAGGAAGACACCTGAGCCACTATACAATACTCCCCGCACTCCATACTGTAGACTTATAGACTGTGAGATCAGCTTTGAGGCTTTTAAAAGGAAGATTCTTTTCTTAGTTTCTATTATCCATTTCTTCATTCATTGCTACTGGGGCGGGGGAGTCTTGCATTGTGTCTTAAGTAACAAACATGACAGCTTAATTTACAGAGATTCCCAGCACTCCTGCATCCCCTAAGCACCTCTGTGCCTGGCGGTTATGCTGCCTCTTTCATTGTTCTCTTTCTCCAAACTATACATGGCTTTAGGGCGCTGTGGTATTCCAGGCTCATCCTTTCTCTGTATCTACAGAGCATCTTGCACATCCCTCTAGTACATTCAATAGATGCTAATTTGGTCACAAGACATGCGATGTATACTTTGCTCATCTACCATGCCTGTAGAGTCAAAATTATAGATGATCTGAAGTTGAAGACTATACCTTATTTAATGTTCCATTATCATGCAATTCTTAGAAGAAAGTAGGAAACACATTTATTACTTTATTAAGTTAATTTATTAAGTTAGTGTGACACTATGAAATGTGATTTCAATCTTAACACCTGGGCCATGTGCTAGGCTTTTAAAAATCACATAGAGACACTGAAAAGAATAGGCAAATGATTCTTGCTCTTCAATGTGAATTATATTTGCCATGTTATAGCCCAAGATCTTTATATAACTTATATTTTATAGCTATATAAAAATAATTCAATCATGGAGGTTAACAGCTGACAAACTATATTCATGACTTCCATTAAACTTTTTATTAACTCTTGAAATGATAGAAGTATTTTAAATGTCTGCCCTTGACTCAAATTTAAGATTTCATTATAAAATGAAAAGTATTTCATCAATTTAAATACGTGTGATCAATATGACTCCACTTCTCTCTTGAACTCGTATCTCACTTGAAACATCATCAAAGTCATAGAAAGAAAATAAAGAGAAACCTGTAGCAACAGAGAGAAAGTCAAAGCGGCACCAGAGGATGAGCACACAGTTTTATGTAACAGAAAATTTATTTTTCTTTCGTCAAAGATGGAACACTAGCAGATTAGATGTATACTTTTTCCTAAAACATTTTTTTAAAATACAATACAAAATTTGTAATAACTGGGCTGGAGAAATGGCTTAGCAGTTAAGGCATTTGTCTGCAAAGCCAAAGGACCCAGGTTTGATTATCTAGGAACCACATAAGCCAGATGCAAAAGGTAGCACATGGGCCTGGAATTCGTTTGCAGAGGCTGGATACCCTGGCATACCCATTCTCTCCACCCCCCTCTCCTCTCTCTGCCTCTTTCTCTGTCTCAAATAAATAAGTAAATAAAAATAAAACATTAAAAATTTGTAATAATGGTTCATAAGATAGTGGACATCTAACAAGAAATCACAATTATTCGTAAAAGATGGAAGAGAATAAAAGTGAGCCCAGCAACTGTCTCAGTTTTAATGCCTAAAAAGAACCTACAGCATGTAATTCAGAGACAGAAAGCAGGCAGAGCCAACAGGTCTCCCTGTCTTGAAGGACAAGCGGAAACTCTAAGAAAGCCAAGAATTTGTGGGGCTGAAAACCAGAGCAGGTTGATCTATATATATAAAAAAAAAGATTCAATGGAAGTTTGGGGAGAAGTGTGAGTTTATGAGACAGAATATTTTGAAAAGATTTTTATCAGCCTTTGCCTAATCCAACCTTCTAGCGAATGTGGATATAGGACCCGTCTGATAAATAAATAGATCCCTGTTCTCCCAAAGTAACTCCTTAGTGCCTTCTGCTTTCCAGCCCAGAGGGATGAAATTCCCTTTAGAATCCCAGAGATGAAGCTATCACACACCATATAAATGCAGCCTACAGTTCTTATTATCTGTAGGGATATTGCCACTTAAACACCTCCACACTCTGAATGCTAAAAGCTGTGATGTGATCTCATCTGATCTTGCATATGTTACTTTGGCTTCATTTCCCTTCCTGTTGCTTGAGTCTTAGTTTGTTGGTATTTTCCTTCCACTGATACATTCTGGTTCTGCCCGGCCCTGGCTTTGACGTTCCACATTCTTCATTTGCCACACACATATATTTCTGGGATAGATTAGAGAGGATTTCATGAGGAATTAGTTCTGTGTACTGAAGGGGAGAAGAGAGCCCAAGTTATAAATGCTAAGCTATAGACAGCATAATTCACTGTGAGCAGAACTATACAGCATTTGTTTCCTTTCAATGGTTTGCAAACTAGTGAGCAAAAATAGTTATATCCACACAGTTACCCATATAGTTCGCTTACAGGTTAATCAGTGCTAATTACTAATTTTAATATTTCTGATGAAGCAGCTATAAAATGCTACTTAATTGCTGTTTTGGCCAGCTTTTTGGAATCCGAGGTTGAATATTTTGCTTTATGTACTGGTTTCCTTTCCTCTGCTACAAATTTTCTGCTTGGTATGCTTTTCTTGATTCTTGTCTGATGTATTTCACTCTAATGAAAATTTTCAGGTTTGTATTAAATTTTTGTTAGTAATGAGAAAAAAAGATTCAAGAGATCTGAAAAGAGAGCTCCTGGAACACTCCACCAAGCACTACAGAACCTGCATATAAAACTACCCAGGGCCTGGGGAGAGGGCTCAGTGGTTAAAGGCACTTGCTTGTAAAGCCTGCCAGTCTGGGTTCAATTCCCCAGACACCCATATAAAACCCAACAGGCATTCAGTTGCAGCAGCAAGAAATCCCAGCATTCCCCCCCTCCATTCACACATACACTCACACACACATACATGCAAAGAAATCAGTATTTTAAAATCTTAAACTACTCAAAGCTAGAGAGGTGGATGTGCTTCTCAGAAAACAATATAGTACCACTTGAAGACAGATAACCAAGGCATAGTAGACTTAAGTGTATAGGCCTGCTACATACGTAACTCAAATAAAGGACATGTCATTTAAAAGTACACAATTCCAAAGAAGGCAGAAATTTCAGGGTGGGGTGGAGAGGGAAGGAAGAGAGGACAGACGGGATGAAGAAAGCACAAATAGCTGTAGAGCAGATTTGCCCAAGCATTTCTTTAATCGCATTAACATGAAGGGCCCCAAACTCTCCAGGTGTACAGTTATCAGTCACACAGTGGATGGAAATGGGACATAGGTAATGACAGAGGATCTGATCTGGCTTAAATAAATAGAATGATCAATCCTTGAGTGTCTGTTTGGCCTGGTACCTTCAAGTAACAGAAATGTAGAAGTTTATCCCCTGGGTATAAACTTGACACTCAGGGACCCAGGGGATAAACCCAGGGGAAGAAGAAATGTTTGCCGCTGGAGAAATGGAGTGTGAGTTCAAGTCTATACATGAAGCAGCATTTTTACCTTTCTTCCCTGTCCCTGATCTTAATATAATAACTTGCTAGTAGATTTTTTTTTTTTCTTGCTTCAGAAAAAGGGTAAATATATTCAAGGAGTGGACAATTACCTAATAAAAGTCTTAGTTTTTACCCACATTGAGTTTTATCAGACAAAAATCTCTTTTCTTATATAGAGATTCCAATGGGCCCCAATTCCCATCCTTAAATATAAAATAGTAACTAATGGTTAGCACCCATTTTTATGCTTCCTGAAGAAAATAACAGATAAAAGAAAGAGGGAGGAAAAGGAAGAAAATTAAGGCAATAAAGAGAGATTGGTGGAGCACCTAAGATTTGTAAGCTATATTATGGGAGATCTAAAGGAACATCATGTTAATAAAACTAGGAATAAAATTCAAATTATAGTGCAATCATAATTGTAATAAATTCAAATTAAACTGGCAGAAATCTCCCAGAACATAGAACAACAAGATAAGAAGGGTGTGAGCCCAAAATGGTGCATTCTCAGACAGTCAACATAGAGCACTTAACAACTGTCTTCCTTAAAAGAAAACACACAAAGTGGAAGGGGTGAACATGTTCTCTTATTCCTTGACAGAAAAACGAGAATTCAGATATCTTCTCTACAGGAAAGATTTTATGAGAACCTGCATATTGAATAAGAACATTATAACCAAGCCAGGGGATATCACTGTAAAAATTTAATACTAAGACTAATGAAAAGTTGTTAACATTTTTTAAAGTTGGGAAAAGTAGACTAGAAATAAACACTGAAAATGGTTGGTTTGAACATTATTTGTTTTAACCAGTATGTGGGGATTGTGAAAGGGGCAAACTGTTTCTCCTGGTTTTGTAGAGGGGACAGATGCAGGATGTAGACGGAGAAAGAATTGAACAGCCCCCCCCCACTCTGCTTTATGTGGTTCTCTGAGTGGCCAGCTTGCCTAGGATGAGTGTGAGTCTATGGGATGAGGTGAGTCTATGATTCCTTCCGATTCCATGGTGAATCACGAGAATGCCAGGCAGTCCTTTCACTGCAGCTCAAGTGATGATGTCCAGTTTGGATTGTCAGTAGTGAAATTCCATGCCCACCAGCTGCAGATCCAGAGAGGTGAGAAGAACATAAGTAATTGGCTTCCAAACTGCAACGAGGTGCACATAGACTTCAGTTAAAGTGAAAGCTAAGACAATACCAAGGGAGGATACAAAGAAGTCAAAAGAAGGGAGACAGATGTGAGTTCAAAGAAAGATGAATGCTGATGGCTGCAAATGGACAGAAAATGTGTCTCTCACTTGCCACTGCCCGATATCAACCAAGTTCACCTGGAATCCATTAAGAATGGGAAGATTGTCAGAGCCACATGTTGGGACAATATGCACAGAGACATTGCCTCTTCCCCATAACTGATGGCTAACCCCACAGTGCACGACCCACAATCCCCAACGAGGAGGGTCTCTTCAGATGGGGGAGGACAGGGAGGAGACTAATGATGGTACCAACATGGCTGTATACACGCTGTGTACATAACTAATAAAAAAACTACAAAATGTAATTTAATCTTAAATTGAAAAGAGCACCTGAATTAAAATGTTATCTTTAGGTGTAAGTAGCTTTTGGGTTACCTGTACTCATGTGTTGCCAGGACCAGATCACTATAAAATTAAAAATAAAGGTATCAGTTTAAGAAAATATATTTTGCTCTCTTCTAGAAAATAAAATAAAATTTCTGGGAAAAATAAAGAAAATATCACTGGGCTACAGAGGTGGCTTAGTGGTTGAGTGCTTGCCTGTGAAGCCTATGGACCCCGGTTCGAGGCTTGATTCCCCAGCACCCACATAACCCAGATGCACAAGGTGGCACATGCAATCTGGAGTTTGTTTGCAGTGGCTGGAGGCCCTGGTGTGCCCATTCTCTCTCTATATCTGCCTCTTTCTCTCTCTCTGTCTCTCTCAAATAAGTAAAAAGAAATATTTTTTAAAGAAGAAAATATCGCCGGACATGGTGGCATATGCCTTTAATCCCAGCACTTGGGAGGCAGAGGTAGGAAGATCACTGTGAGTTCAAGGCCACCCTGAGACTCCATAGTAAATTCCAGGTAAGCTTGGGCTACAGTGAAACTCTACCTCAAAAAACCAAAAAAAAAAAAAAAAAAAAAAAAAAAAAAAAGAAAGAAAGAAAATATCATCCACAGCCTCAACCAGCTAAGTCCAAATTTGTAGAGGGAGGATATGGCATAGGGCTATTTTATTCTTTTTGAAAGCTTCCAAAGTGATTTAAATGTGATATTAAGTTTCAAAAGAATCACTTAGTATTTTTTTTTTTAAGAGGAGTCACATACAATAATATGTTGAATATCTACATATATAAAGAAAACTTTGGAGGTACTGAGAATGTATAGAAGAATAAGAAATAGTGTATATGAGAAGCTTATAATCCAGTAAAGGAGTAAGAAGCTAATATCCAGCTTTTACTAAATGTAAACACCTGGGGCTGTAGACATTCAGCAGTAAAATGTGCTTACTTGCAAAGCCTGTTTGCTACAGTTCAATTCCCCAGTGCCCATGTAAAGCCAGAAACACAAAATGGCACAGGTGTCTGGAGTTTGTTTTTAGTGGCAAGAGGCCAGAGCATGCCTATATCTCTCAAATAAATTTTTAAAAAGTCATATTGAAAAACATACCAATGGAGTAGACTGAAAGTAATGATGTGAATAATATAACGATGATGCATGAAATCATAGTTTTAAATTTAAATAAAATCTAGAATCTAGTAAATCTGAATACTTTAGTAAAAACCTGAGGGTTCTCTAAACTCTGAATGCTATCATTGTATGTAAAGTTATCAGTAATGATTGGGAATAGTTTACAGAAAGTTTATTTCAGAGCACAGAGGGTGAGCTGCTCTAATCCACATGCCTTTAACACAGTGCCTTCCTTACATTCTTCCTTTTCTGTGCATCACTGACTCATGAAACAAACATGGCTTTTAGGGCCTTGAAGGTCTCCACAGAGACTTCCTTTAAGTTAACAAAAACAAAAGGCAGGTAGGGACAGCATAAGGTTGCTTCTAAAGCCCAAATTTAATTTGGACTTGAGCTAGTGTTATCCAATAAAGAGTTATCCAAGTCTTTTTTTAAGTATTTTATTTATTTGTTTATTTGAGACAGATAAAGACAGAATGAGAGAGAGAGAATGGGCATGTTAGAGACTCCAGCCACTGCACACAAACTGAAGCTCCAGACACATACACTGCATTGTGAATCTGGCTTATGTGGTACTGGGGAATTGAACTTGGGTCCTTAGGCTTCACAGACGAGTGTCTTAACTGTTAAGCCATCTTTCCAGCCCACAAGTCTTTATTGATTTATCCTCAGATTTTTAATTTTATTTATTTGTTTGCAAGGAGAGAGAGAGAAGAGAATCAGACAGAGACAGAATGGGTGCACCAGGGCCTCCAGCCACTTCAAACAAACTCCAGACACATGCACCACCTTCTGCATCTGGCTAATGTGGATCCTGGAGAATCGAACCTGGGTCCTTTGGCTTCATGGACAAATGCCTTAACTGCTAAGCCATTTCTCCAGACTATATCCTCAATTTTTTATCTAATTTCATTTTGTTTATTTGACTTTACATATTTGGGAAATTTTCCTCTCCAAATTAGAGAAAAAATGTTAAAATGCTAACCTCTAATCTTTCTCTCCATGTGTATGTGTGTTCGTGTGTGTATTGTGTGTGTTGGAATGGTTCTACAAATGTATGATTTCTTAGCTAATAAGAGTTTCATGCAGCTGGGCGTGGTGTCACACACCTTTAATCCCAGCACTTGGGAGGCAGAGGTAGGAGGATTGCCATGAGTTTGAGGCCATCCTGTGATTATATAGTTAATTCCAGGTCAGCATGGGCCAGAATGAGATCTTACCCTAAAAAAAAAAAAAAAATGATTTTCATTCATACTTTGGATATAGAAACTTTGCCTTTGAAAAGAGACCATCAGTAGATATATTTTAAAAGGATAAGCTGAGCTTAAAATCAAGCTTAAATTCCCTAAACAGACAGAGAGAGATGAAGTTGGGCGTGGTGGCGCACACCTTTAATCTCCACACTCGGTGACAGAGGTAGGAGGATCCCTGTGAGTTTGAGGGCACACTGAGACTGCATAGTGAATTCCAAGTCAGCATGAGCTTGAGCTAGAGTGAGACCCACCTCAAAAAATAAAAATAAATAAATAAATAAAGAGGGGGGGGGATAGAATACATTCAGGTTTGCAAGCTTGAAGAAATACACTATGACACTGTTTTCTTGAAAAGAGGGCAAAGACAGTCTGTTGTCCAACTTTGTTATTCTTTTCTGCATTTTAATTTGTATTAGAATAATGACTTCAGCAATGTTTCTTCAGTCAGCAAGTTCAGTCTTAGATCTGATATCTATATGATTATTTGATAATCTTTGCTTTACAAAAACTTTCAGTGGCACAGATGGCATCGAATTAAAATCTTCTTAACATCTGAAAAGATGAAGAAAAGACACACTGTCCTTCAGATTCTCTTTGAAGAAGGTGATTAGGGACATTTGCACAGTCCTTGAAGAGAACTTAGAGGCTGAGAGCCATGTGATAAAGCTTTGTTCCTAAAATGAAGACACAAGACTCCAAGTTGTACATAACCATCACAAGAGATGCTTCTGTAATAAGGACACCAGTGGTGCTCAAACCCTGTGGAGCTAAGGAAATTTAAAAAGTACAACTTATCTTTTCACAGGTTTTACAAAACAACAACAAAAAAAATCAATATGATATTTTCGTAGTAATGTGAAGTAGAAAAACAGAAGCAATTTCTAATAAGGCTTTCAATATCTGGATATTCCAGTAAGACTAACCATCTGAGACGCCATCTGTAGCTTGCCCCTGCAGGTGTGGACACTCAGATGCAACTCGACTTGTGACCATGTTGTTCCGGCAAGTCACAAGGTCCAGGGGCAGCTGTCATAGATGATGCGATTTGGTTTTTGGAAAACTTCAGATCTAATACTAAATAAAGCAAATGCCAATTTTCTCCTTATAAGTCAGGAACACTATTTAAAAAGTAAATGTTGGGGGCTGGAGAGATGGCTTAATGGTTAAGGTGCTTGCCTATAAAGCCTAAGGACCCATGTTTGACTCTTCTCCAGGTCCCACATAAGCCAGATGCACAAGGTGACGCAAGCACAAGGTTGCACATGCGCACAAGGTGGTGCACACATCTGGAGTTGATTGGAGTGGCTAGAGGCCCTGGCATGACAATTTTCTCTCTTTCTCTCTCTCACTCTTGATCTCTCACGTAATAACAATAATAATTAATAATAATGATGGTGAAAGTCTGTGGGGCTTACTTCAAAAAAGAAAGTAATTGTCAGGCTGGAGAGAGGACTTAACAGTTAAGGTGCTTACCTGCAGCCAAAGGACTCAAGTTCAATTCCCCAGTACCCATGTAAGCCAGATTTACAAGGTAGTGCATATGTCTGGTGTTCCATCTGTAGCAGCTGAAGGTCCTGGCATACCCATTCTCTATCTGCCTGCCTCTCTTTCTCTCTCTCTCTCTCAAATAAATAAATAATAAAATAAAAAGTAAATGTCAACTGAGCCACATTATTTCATGTTCATATTTAAAATGGATTTAGTTTCAAGGTAAAACAAAACAAAAAAAAAAAACTTACAAAGAAGTTTTTGTGTGTGGAAGATACCCAACATGTTCTTCTAAGGCCAGATGGGATATGCAAAACAGTTTGCAGCATAGTTATATCACATGCATATCTTGATGGACAGATCCAGCAAAAACAAAACAACAAAAAAGGAACAAAATCTAAACTATCACGGGGGGGGGGGGGACCCTGGGGTGTGTTACACGTGCCTGAGAGGAATGATATCCTCAGGGCCCTGGTACTCAGTAAGCACTCAAGGGAATAGAAAATTCAGAACAAAGTTGAACTAGGACTGACTAACAATTTTTTAGCAAATTTCTCTTCCCTCTTGTTTCTTCCCTAATCTCCAAAGAATGCTTGTTTCAATTTTCTGGGGCGACCGCCATTCATTCAGCTTTTGCCTTATGTCAGACACCCTGCTGTTCTGCGAACTCCTCTAAGGGAAGGGAAGGTGGCCACAGTAAAGATGGAGCCATACTCGGCTGGGACAGATTATCTTCCTCAAAGTCCAGCCTTCAACTGCCCCGTGGACAGGCTCCACTCTGGCAGAGAGAGCGCCTATGGACTGGCGGGAAGTCAAGACACTGGTGTTTGAAGCCAGCCAGCCAGTGACGTGCTGCACTTCTTGGAGGTAAAGTGCAGTCACTAGGTGGCAGTGCCTCCCCAGATTATCCTCACCTTCACTGTGCAGTTTGCCTGACCAGTGCCAGGACTGTGAGGGGATGCTGGGGTGGCCCTTCACTGAAATCCATCTTCCTTCTCTTGGACAGACACTCTGTAAGCAAGTGATTTTTTTTTTTCCACAAGGGAAACCACAACCACAGCAGAAATTAAAAAAAAAAAAAAAAAAGCTAGGCTACTCCCATACCTAGCAGTCCTGGGGTGTCATGGTTTGAGAGGCTCTTAAGTGTGTATGTTTGGAGGTGGGGCAAATTATCCGTCTGGATGCTGGTCCATTCTAGAGCTTGTCTAAGGTAGATGTGGGGTTGCCATATAGCTCCACATCTCACTCACCTGGGATGAACAGATTCGAATTACCCACCTATAATAAATGAAAATCCCTCTGGATGTTTCAGAATCGGTGATGCTGAAAGTGAACCAGTATTTGAATACAGAAAAGGCGTGACATTGAGTAAGAAGAGAACTCAGTAAACTGAGAGGTACTGCCCCAACTCTTGGCTCTGTGTGACCCAGAATAATCATTCAGCCCCTGAACCTCACTTTCCTCTAAGGTGGGAATCAAACATTTGCCTAGTGGGCATGTCCATGAGCAATCGGATAACGTGCAGTCTGCAGAGAGTGTACTCTATCCTGACAAGGCCTTCCTGGTTCTGTGAAAGCAGACATGAGGACAGGCATTGCTGCTGGGAGCACACTTTCTTACACTCAGGTAAGGCGAGACGTAAGTATCTTTGGGTTTTGTTCCTTTCTACACTCCTGTGTGTTTTGCTGTCACTGTCCCAAAGCACAGTGACTAGAAGTACTAACACCCAGAGAAGCCAACAGAGGGCTAGGGAAAGAGAAGAGGTGTGTCAGGAGCAAAAGCAACAGGGGACAAGGGCAGATCAGACACATGGAAAAGGAGACTGGGAGGAGAGATGGTCAATAGGAAAACCACACGAGGGCCGAGGAGATGGCTCCTTGGATAAAGCCTTTTCCACACAAGATTGAACACTTGAGTTTGGATCCCAGACCCCATATGAAAGCCAAAGTGGCAGGCAATGAGGGAAGCAGAGACAAGAGCATTTCCCAGAAACACACAGACCAGCTAGCCTAGCAAATGCAGTGGGGAAAAACAATGTGAATGAGAGACTCAACTTTAAATGAGGTGGAAGGCAGGACCCATGCCTGGAAATTGTTCTCTGACCTTCACACGTGCACCGTGGCACTCTCCCATGTGCACATATACACACCCCCACCAGAATAAATAAAAGAAGGTATAAATAAATAAATAAATAAACAGGTTTTTAATGTATTGAAAACAAAACAAAGTTTCTGTGTCTTTCCATTCTTCTCTCCTCAGTTACCTCCTCTACTAACACTTGGCTTCTGTCTTCACATCTGCAAGGAAAGGGAGAAGTACATTGCAGGGGAAGGGTCTAACATGAACCTGAATCTCTGAGAAATGTTTGATAGGATTTCTGTGTAGGATGCTCAGTGAACAGAAAAGCTTAAGCCAGACTGACTCCAATCTAACCAGTCATAAGGGGCAACAGTTATGGTAAGCAGTAGTCACCATGAAATGATCCTTAAGTTTTAATATTCCCAACACAGCAAATGAAATACCAATGTTGACCATATAATGATAAGACATTTCAGCCCCAGCACTTCGCAGCATCAGTTTATGCTCCCAGGGGAGCAGAACATCCATCAGTTGCTCTATTCCTCAGAGACAGTTAAGGAGCACGATCAGAATATGGAGCCACCGAACCCACGGTGCAAAGCGAGTTCTCAGAGACACACTCCAGCAAATGTGAGAGGAAGCATCACAGATTTCCTCAGGTCATTTTTCCCACTTCAATTCTACATATTAATCTTAGAGTGCCTATAAATGGCATCCAGTTTGACTCGGCATGGACAGCTAAAATAAAGACTGCAATGCCAACTGTCCTGGCTAGGTTTATGAAAGAGAGACTAGGTGAAGCTCCTCAAATCATCATAACTACAGTTAAAGACCCACCGAGCCTCTGCACCACCATAAAGTTCCAAAAACACTCTTTCAGAAATATGAATTTAAAGCAATATGTTTTATGGAATCCAGAAAAGATATATTTATATTATATTGGTAAAAAAAAAAAAAAACATAAGAGAGAAGGGGAATAGAGCAGGATAGCAAAAAAGGAAAGGAGATGAGGCAGAAGTTAGGAAGAAAATAGCATTGGAAAGTACTCTACATAATGCATAAATGGTTGCAGAAAGACTATTACAAGATCATAAAACTCAAAAAAACACCCTTTGAATCTAGCCAGCCTACTAATTACTTAAGAGTCAGTTTCATATTCCAGCACCATGCGCAGATATATCATGTGGTTTCTATTACTTCCTGCTAGTTTCCAACTATTCAAAAGAGAGCGAGGGTGGGGGAAATTCAATTTCCTCTCATTTGACTTCAGCTTTGAATAGCTAATGGTTGAAAAATGACATTTTGGTTCGAGACTCTCTGCGGAAGCAAGGTGGGGGAGAGCATGCGTGGTGAGAAGGCCACACAGTCGGTTTACCACAGACACTGTAGATAACTGCCTATTCCAAACCCAGCACACATTTCTCAAAGAGAATCACAAGTCTGACTTGTCTACTTGGGGAGATTAAATCTTTTATACTCGGGAAGTTCAGGAACTGATGCCAAGTGACACTGCAAAAGGAAGCCTGGGTGGAGAACGGCCACTGCACTTTGGCTAACCTGCAAAAGGTTAAGCAAAGGCCAGAAAGGAGTAATATGGAAATCAAAGGAATGAATCTATGAGCTGATTCTCAGTTGCGCAATACTGCAGGTCAACTGTTCAATGCAAGCAGTGCTTGGCAATAATCTGTCCTGTTCATTTCTACTCCTATTCATCTATACTCAGCAAATGTGAACCTGACAGCCTATAGACATTTTTTCTATAAAAATCAAGGAATCAAGGTGATGGTCATCAAACACTTAGCCAAATGCACCAGCTGTGTCTAAAAGCACGGAATCCTCTTTGCGGTGAACTTAGACAGTGAAGGATTAGGTGTGCAGGTCAAAGTCCAGAGGACCAACATGTGAAGCTGTCTCCTCTAGAACACCAAATCAGACTGAAATTTGCTATGTGCACAGCCTGGTAACCACGGGGACACTCTCAAGGCTGTAGCTAAGTAGTGGTGTGTGCTCCACATAGAATTTAAGGCAGCTTATAGGAAATACCTGACCTAGAAACATAAAAATCAGAATAGAATGTATGAATTGCATATTAACACTGCCCGAAAGAACTTTCTCAAAAAGTAATGAAAAGGTCCAATACTGAAATTAAGCTCTAGTACACATAGCTACTAAGCATTTGAAACATGACTATGGCAAATGAAGAACCAAATTTACAATTTTACTTTATTTTGATGAACTTAAATTTAACTTTAGTAGCCATGTGGGATCGCTGACTACCATCCTGGACAGTGAGGGTTTGGGGGTCCAAAGTGTGCCAGAGAGGAAAAGAGCATATGTCATCATACCTTGACACAACTAACAATTCAGACCTTGTGAACTCCCTCTCTGCCAAGGAGAAATATAGAAACACAACCCAGGCGTCAGATACAAAATACAGATGCACTTGACACAATGGTCTACGCTTGCTTCTTATTCGATTGCTTAGTTTGTTGGTAGGCTTCTTGGGTGAGGAATTCAACTACTGTAAAGAAATGACTTAGCTTTTGACTCAGCTCTGTATGTTAATATCATTGGTTCAAGAGGCTCTTGAGGGTGGCTGAGCAGAACAGAGGGCTTTTCTAGGATGTCTGGTCTCCTGGCTCATTTGGAGAGACTAGGCCCACCAGGACAGGGAGATAGGCACACAGGGCTTGAGCTGAGGCATGGTGGCAAGATACTGGTAGGTGTTGCCTCTCATGTCTCTCACGGACACAGCTGTCTTTCCTTCCCATCTTCCCATCGCCTGGGTTACTACCTCCAGACATCAAGCTTGCCACAAATCACACTAGCTGGAATTGTCTTCACTTGTGCCTCATTCCTGAGATAAAAGGGTCATGTGGTCTGGAGGATTTACCTTCAAATGCTTCCAAATTCAACAATTCCTGCCTTTGCTCTCTGTGCTTCTTCAGTTTTGATTCTTTGCATCCTGAGCTCCAACTGAAGGATTTTCCGTTCATAAGATATATGTTGGTGCTACTCCAAGGAGGCTCTCATGTTGCCTCCTTCTTTCATAACATAAACCACTTTTTAGCCTGTCTTTGGTCCTCTGTATTCCACCTTCAGATTCGCTTAACATTTCTAGCTCTCCTCCTTCTAATTGTTTAGGGACCCTGTGGTATTAGCCTCATGGTATATGGAATTAATCTCTCAGCTTCCCATGGGCTGTGATTAAATGCACATACCACCAGGCATGGCTCACCACAGACATCTAACCAGTCTACCAGTCTCCCTTCCTCTGACTGTCTCCTTAGATCCACCTTTTCATTGTTACCTTTCTGAAACACAACTTTGTTACTTTGCCTCATAACCTTTGGTGGGACACTATTTCTTAGAAAGAAAAGTCCAAACTCAATAAAATAACATCCAGGGCTATTAATAAATTGATTGTAACCTACTTTTCCTGCCTTTTCTCCTAGCACCAGCCACTTGCCCAACTCTGCCACTTTTGCCCTTGGCATCTAGCTGTCCTTACTTGATGGCTCCATCTTTAGCACTATTTCCTTCTGAGAACTTGTCCCTGTTTCCTTAGGCAGCAGTCCTGTTGTATTTCACAGAACGTGTGCTCAAGTGTAATTTTATTTTAAATGTGTTTGTCTCTTCCCCTAGTCATTGAGCACCCAAAGAATCCCACTGATTGGCTCAATGCTAGATTCCCAGTAGGAGCCCAATAAAAGTTTGTATATTGAATTAGGAGAGGTCAAATCTTATGAGCTGAAGAATAAATGAACTACACTTCTAGAAAATAATTGCTTTAAGTGGAAACATAAAAACAGTATAAATCAAATGTATCAGAGCTGCACTTTTATCTTGCAACTGAATAGAAAGATAAAAATGTAACAGAATATTCATGGTAATGTTCTTATTTGTGGAATTTATTTTTTTTCATGTGTTTGTTGATTGTTTATATGGGTCTCCATTAGGACAAATTAACAGATTCAAGAGTACTTGGATTTTATATCCATTTTAGTTCAACACAAACCTATCATATTGGTTTGAGATAATTATTTCCCCCCTCTCAAAATAGAGTAAGGTCCTAAATTATGGCATATTATATTTTAAGCATTTGTTAAGTTGTGATTCTTATTCTTTTTTATAAATTACAAATATGATCTTGTCTATAAAAGAGAATATTCCTTATACAATGCAAACATAGTAGTGTGTAATGACTCTAGATATAGGTGACAATTAAAATTATGTGATAAAGTACTAGGAGCAGCCTATGAAAACCCAGATTGAAATATAAACAAATCTGGGAGCAGGTCAGTGGTTAAGGTGCTTACTTGAAATATAAACAAACTTCTCTGTGGCATTCATGATAATAACCAGGGACATGTCTCACTCTAAAGGTTCTAATAATTACATATACAAGAATAAAGGTAACGTGAGATTCTATAGAGAGTGAAGATGTAATTACATAGTTGTCTGTTTTTTTAAATTTTTTTAAATTTTTATTTATTTGAGAGCGACAGGCAGAAAGAGAAAGAGAGAGAGAGAGAGAGAGAGAGAATGGGCATGCCAGGGCCTCCGGCCACTGCAAATACAAATTCCAGATGCGTGTGCCCCCTTGTGCATCTAGCTGATGTGGGTCCTGGAGAATCAAGCCTTGAACCGGGGTCCATAGGCTTCATAGGCAAGTGCTCTAGCCCAGTTGCCTGGTTTTTAATGGCAATCAACAAAATAATCAATTTAAATAAAACCAATGTTCTTATAAGATGAAGCTATAACATGGAATGACATCGAAATAAACAAAGAAGTTAACCCAAGTTAACTCAATAGCTCTTTACGTCACTTTCAGTTGAGAGAGAGAAAATAAGAAGACACTAGTAACAACTTACATTTCCTCTTCCAGAATTTCTTTTTCTTAGAATTCACTAAGATATTTTTTTCTAAATATTCATTGTGTATATCCTAACAATTAGGAATGATGAATGGATCTTTGACACTGTCCAGTTCAACCTTACTATTTAATAGCTAGATAAACTGAGACTTAGAATCATGAGCTAATTGCCTAAAGTCATCAGACAAGAATTCAAACCCAGGCTTCCTCATTTCCTAACACAAGCAGAGGCTTTGTGCACCCTTAGAATCACCAATTGACATCCAGATTTCCTTACTGGCCTCATGTGGATCTATCTCATGTGCTTTCATGGGTCATTTCAACTATAAATTGTAAAAGATTCTAAAATCAGCACCCTTCATTAAAATGCTTTCTTAAGAGTCCTTAAGGGCAGAAAAATAATTTTAGTAAAATCCATTTATTCAGAGGAAATTAAATATTTTATGCAATGGATAATTTGAGATCCTTGTGTTCTTTTTATTTTTTAACTCTTCCATCTGATTTAGACTCAGGAAGCAAGACATCCCTTATATAATATTCCTGATGAAGGAGCTCCTAATGATTCTAAAGTTCTTTCTTCATGAGAACAATGCACATTATGTGATCAGAAGCTGAAAATAGCCGACAAGATTTCCACTGAAGCAGAAACATTTTAAATAGCCTGTTCGTACTACATTAAAGACCCTCCATGTTCTCAAGCATTTAAATAGTGAGTTATTCCCTTATCAAAAATGCCTTCAAGTCCCTTAAGCTGGCACTTGGACCTCTCAAATTTGGATTTACCTTTATGTCCTTGTGTCCACGTGCTATACTCCCAAGCAAAATCATGGAGTGTCCTCCCTTCAGTCTTCTTGTCTCTTCCTTGGGTCACAAGAGTTTTCTTTGTTAAGTTATAGCTCAGAAAACACAGTTCAAAAACTACCACCACCTTTTCTTTCTCCTTCCAACATCTCTTTCTCACCTGCATGGCCCTTATTAGCATATATCTCTCATCTTCCCCTCTAGACTAAAAACCCTAGAGGTGGGTCCAAAATCTAGGTCTTTCACAATCTTCTGTTCTTTTTATTATTATTTATTTATTTTTATTTGAGACAGGGCAAGAGAATGGGCACTCCAGGGCCACCAGCCACTGCAAACTAATTCCACACACATGCGCTACCTTGTGCATCTGGCTTACGTGGGACCTGGAGAACCGAACCTGGGTCCTTAGGCTTTGTAGGCAAGTGCCTCAACTGCTAAGCCATCTCTCTAGCCCACAATCTTCTATTCTTAAGTCCCAACAGCATGTGGTAAGGCACCTGTCTAAGACCAGATGCTCATGGTGATGGACTGCACTAGGGCATGGGAGAGACAACTGTATCCCAGCACAGAAGCAGGAGCGTGACCTTGGTTACTGAGAAACTTAGTTCCGGACTGGTAAAAGGATTTTCTAAAGTTCAACGGGCATAAGTAAATTCCTAGCAATTGAAAACCAAATAACTAGGTAACTGTATACACCAAACCATTCTTTGGTTTTTATTGCTTTTATTATTTTTTAAATTTTTCTCTAAAATTCAATATTGTAAATGTTCCATAACTTCATCGAGTGGATATAACTTTTTCTACATACACACACACACACACACACACGTGCATGTACACACCTTGTTCTGCTGTAATACTGGTGTGCTGGGTGGACATTTACCCCTATGGAATAGCTGTAGACTACTTTCTAATGAAGTCACTTGCTTACTATTGTGTTTCCTATTGTCAGATTGTCAGGAATTGCTGTTACCCTCACTCCAGCAGCTTCCCTCCCTTTTAAATTAACAACTTTTTGAGAAATAGGATCCTGAGCTGTGCTACAATACTTTCTAATATGAGGCAGAAAGGTCTTCCTGAGACCACAAATAATTTATTTTTCTATGAACAAACCAGATCAGCTTTAAAACTGGTATTTCTGACTGTTCACTCAGTTTTGATTCTTTCTTGGTTGAATTCTACAGGGACAGGCTTTGCTAAAAGATCTGTGGGTGTGAACTGAGGTGACCCAAGGCCAACTGCCTATTTTCTGAAGCTCTTGTTTTAGAGATGTGGTTACATTGGAAACTTATGACAGAGGGACATACTATAAAGCAATATATTGGTGATCATTAGTGAAATAAAGAAAAACATAGAATGATACAATCACCAAACAAGTCTACTTTTGAACTTTTTTTCTATACTGGTACATAGTTGGGAAGGACATCAGCCCCATGTTATGGAGTCTTCCGAGGAACATAGTGGTTATTAATAGGAAGTAGAAAAGAGGGCAACAGGATGTTTTTAGTTTAAATTAAGCTACCTCTGGTATTTTGTTTGTAACTTTCACTGTACTGGTCTGAGAATACTGACTATGCTGATGTTAATTCTATGAAAATCCTGGGACATATTTTATGACATGCATATGGCAATTACCCCACAAAAAAGCCCACATAATTAGAAATGAAGGTATATTCACTAAATTCCGTCCACTGGGTTTAGTGCATGCATACTTAAAGGAAGGTATATTCACTAACTGCTGTCTACTGGGTTTATTACATTAATACTAGATCATGGACCTCCATAACCCTGATAACATTTTTTTGTCTGCATGACCCATAGATGATGAATTTTATTATTTCTAATTATGGATGGATTATATTAATCTCTAATTATGGTTGTGGATTGTGCCCATTTCTTTTTGAATATGCTCATTGTTTTATGATATAAAACTTAAGGCTACAAAACTCCATATGTAAATGAGTTTTGGATTATATCTTCTTCATGAGTTGCATTTTTACAAGATTTAATAATCTATCTTATTCTTTTTTATTATTCATTCATTTACTTATTTAAGGAAGAAAGAAGCAGACCAAGAGAGAGTAAGTATGGGCACACCAGGGCCTCCTTCCACTGCAAACAAACTCCAAATGCATGAACCACTTTGTGTATCCAGACTTTATGTGGGGACTGGGGAATTGAATGCAGGCTATCAGGCTTTGCAAGAAAGCAACTTTAGCCACTATGCATCTCTGCAGCCCCCTTTCTTATTCTTAATAAAGTCTTTGCTTTAAAAGGACACTTTTGGGCTGGAGAGATGGCTTAGTGGTTAAGTGCTTGCCTGAGAAGCCAAAGGACCCCGGTTCAAGGCTCGATTCCCCAGGACCCATGTTAGCCAGATGCACAAGGGGGCGCACGCATCTGGAATTCTTTTGCAGTGGCTGAAGGTCCTGGCATGCTCATTCTCTCTCTCTCTATCTGCCTCTTTCTCTTTCTGTCTGTCACTCTCAAATAAATAAATAAAATAAACAAAAAATTTTAAAAGGCCACTTTTATATGATATAAATATTGTGACATCAACCACTTTTGATTTATATTGACTTGTTTTACCATTTCCCAATATTTTATTTCCAATTCATTCAGGTCTGCATATTCTCATATGTATGTGTATATTCTCATATACATATATATGATATGCATTACATATATATGTATATATGTATAATGCATATGTCTTAAAAACTTTCCATAGGTAGAACTTAATATCAAATGTTTAGAATCACTTGTTCCTGTAGGTGTTTTTTATTATATTTTTTAATTCCTTGTATCTCATTGGTAATATGTTTACACCATACCACACATTGTTCTATCTACCTTTAAACTACTTTGATGCTATTCATTCAAGTTACTTTATTAATGCCTTAATATTTAGACTTGCAATAAGAGATATACGTGATTTAAAATTCAGTAGCCCCTCATGATCCTGTCAACTGGACAGGATCTAGAGTCACGTAGGAGAAAACCTCTGAGCATATCTGTAAGAGAGTTTCTAGAGTGGTGTAGTTGAGGTGAGAAGGTAGACCCTAAATGTGGGCAACACCATTCCATGGACTGGGAGTCCTAGACTGAATAAAGAGGAAGAGTGTGAACTGAGCACCGGTATTCATCTTTCTCTGCCTTCTGAATGTGGATAGATGCAAACAGCCCCTGCTGCACACCTTCCCTGCCATGATTGACCGCACCCTCAAGCCCTTCCTTTAGTTGCTTATGTCAGGTGCTTTGTCACAGCAAAGAGAAAAGTGACTTATATACCCTTTCCCTTAGAGTAAGGTCTTAAATCTAATCAAGGTTCCTATCTGTTACCCAACACATTAGTTAGTGTTTCTTCACATGCTGAAGCACTCATTTCTACAGTTTTGTACAACTTGGTCAGTGTTTGTGCACATTTTCTATATGGCTACTTTTCTTTCAGCTTCACTCCTCATACAGTAAATATCACAATCAATGTTGGATCTCATTCTTCCCTCTAAAGGAAGGCCTTTGCTAAAGATCTAGTAGCTATAAAACCTCTTGCTTTTTACTATCTAGTGCCTTTATTTTACGTTTGCGTTAAAATAAAACTTAGGCAGGTATAGAATTCTAGGTAGATGCTAACTTCTCTCAGCAATATAGAGATTTGCCACTACAGGGGCTGAAAATGTGGCTTAGTTAGTAAAGCATGTCCATGCAAGTGTAAAGATTTCCATTTGGATCCCCAGCACCCATGCAACGTCTGGTGGCCTTGGTGGCCCTCCAGTAATCCCAGCACTCAGGAGGTGGAGACATCATCCCTAGGGCAGGCTGGCTTATCCAAATTGATGAGCTTTGAGAGCAAGTGAGAGATGTGGTCTCAATAAGTAGGGTGGAAAGTGAACCAGGAAGATATCTGACATAAATCTATGACCTCATATATATGCGCATGCATGCATACCATGCACACACATACACTCCACACACATAAAAAATCTGCCACTACATTTCACTTTTATTTTTATATATTTTTAAATATTAAGATGTCTACTTCAATAAAAATAGAATTCTGAGGGGGCTGGGGAGGTGATTGGGCAGTTAAAAGTGCTTGCTACTTAAGCATGAGGGTCTCTTGGGCCAGAGACTATCAAGTTCAACTCCCCAGGTCCCACAAGTGAAAAGCTGGTCATGGACAAACATGTATGCTTCATTGCTTGGGATGGTGAGATGGGGTAGCAAGAAAGGCCTCTCAGAGTCTCTGGGGCTTGCCGACAGACAGCAGCTCCAGGTTGAGGAAGAGACCTTGCCTCAAGGGAATATACAGATGAGCAATGAGAGGACACCTGATGTTCTCCTCTGGCCTCTTGGCTCACATGCATGGAGTACACACATGTGCACACACACATGCAAGCATTACATGTCATTCACACCCCACCATGCATACTCTACACACATATACTAAAAGTAATATTTTTTAAACTTATCTCTCTTTCCTATGTCTACATATAGACTTCCTTCTTTTTCTTTTATTTTTTCTTTTTGCATTGCTTAGGATATACCAGGCTTAAAGAATTAGATTAATTAGATTTCTAGCCCTCCAATTTAAAAATAAATCTCTAAGCCATATTGCCAGTTTTATTATTTTCTCCTTCTAGAAGTCTTAATTGCAGATACTGAAGTAATCTCATTTTACACACGTGTCTCCATTTTTCCACATGCTTAGGAGGTAAGGATATGTAACATTCAGTGAGTATTTCTTTCGACTCAGCTGCCACTTCACTGCCCTATGAAGGAGCTGTGTCTCAGCTGCTGCCTAGCCTGTCTATTTACCATGGTTTCTCTTTGGTTCCTTTAATATTTCTCAGTTTTGTGCTTTTGCTTGATCTTTCTTCAGTTGGTTAAAAAAATGCACTTTTCCCTCTTTCATCTATTTGAAGCACCATGGGTCATGCTATTCAAATTTTCTGTTTGTTATTCCTAGTTATTCTCGAGTGATTTGAATGTTCATGAGCTCTGGGGCCTTGGCTGGCTACTGGGTGTGGGGGGGGGGAGCTTGTTTTATATGCAGACATTGTCCTCCTGAATCTAGGCTAAGGTGTGTCCCTCAACAGTTTTGTGTTTGTTTCTGCCATGTGATTCAAATGTCGATTTCTCAACTTGTGGTCTAGCATATTCAAAACCATGCTGGAGTAGGCCTTTGGGTAGCAGATACTCTGTCCTTCCAACACCTTTGAAAACATGCTCCACCCAGGAGAGCAGGCAGGTATGGTTTCTGCTTGGCCTACTTGTGGCCAGCTTAATGTTGGAGGTATATCCTCTTATGTATATTCAGATTGCTGGTGATTCCCATTAACACACACTGAGATCAGCAAAGTGCTCTGGTATCAACGCTGGCTCTGCATTAGTGTCATCATGGCATATTTACTATTTTGCCCTTCCTCCCTCCTCCCTTCCCCTTTCTTCCCTTCCCCTCCTTTCCTCCCTCTCTCCCTTCCCTTTTGGCTTTCTTAGGCTTAAGCATGTCTTTACAGCCCAGCCTAGAAGGGAACAGACTATGCAGCTCAAGGTAACCTCAAGCTCACACTTCTGCCTCAGCCTCCTGAAGGCTAAGATTACAGGCATGCACCATCACACTCAGCCAGAGACTTTAAAAAAAAAAATCCTGATTCCAGGGTTACAATGCAAGTCCAATTAAATCAGAATCATGGAAGGTGGCACACAGCCAAGTGTATTTTAGTGTGTCTCAGGTGAGCGGGTAAGCAGGCAAGATTGAGAACCACCAGTACATTATGCAGCAAAATGGAAGGTAAACCAGTAAAAGGAAAGCTGTGAGAGCACAGCTCCTCAGTATGGACTGTCACACTGCCACCAAACCGGCTACTCAGTGGTCTGTGGGACCACAGATCATGCTCCTACATAGATTAGATTGCTTGTATTATGATTTTGCCTTGAAACACAGGACCTAAGCTGTGAAGCTCCTTGGTTAGCAAGATTAAAAACTTCTCTCAGAACAGCTCAGCAGAAGCCCAAGAGCCAGTTACTGCTTACACCCCTGCTGCCACATGCACACGCACACGCCTTTGTACGTGGATGCTCCTGTTCTGGGATGTTCAGCAATGCCATCTTGTCAGGAAACATAGGTAATTTTATTTTATGTTAATTTTGGAGGCAGTCTCATTACACAGCCTAAGATGCCCTGGATGCCTCCATCTTCCCAGGGCTAGAAACACACATGTAATTGCCTGGTTCTCTTTTTATTTTTAAAGGGGTTTCATAAGAGGCCATCAGGTTATATCCAGTACACAAAATTGTTGAAAATGGGATTTTAGATTTCTTCACATACTTCTGTTTTCTTTGAATTTCATTGAAAAGCATGCCTAGTGTCCAAGTTTACAGCTACCATATGTTGGAATTACACTCTGTTGACGTTAACATGTTCTACAATGACACTGCAGAAAGGGACAGCATGGGTGCTGCTGAACATATCTGCAGAAGGGGTCTTTAGGATCGGAGCTCAGTGGACATGGTTGCACATTTCGTGAGAGCCACAGAAGTTTCCAGAGGGAGAAGTACAAGAAAGTAACCAGAATCCATAAAGAGAAGCCAAGGCAGGTTCTTTGTGACCAAGTCCTAAGGTAAGGTGGCTGGTTATTACACTCACAAGATGCCAGGGGCACATCGGAAGCACAGTGACATGGCCACATCTATCATTAACTTAGCACAAGAGGCATCATAGAAACCAGGCTTGTAGTTTTTGTTGTGGCTGGTGTGGCTAAACAAGGCATGAGAAGACCAGAGCACTTTCCCAACAATCTTCTAGATAAATATTTTTAAAGCGAGCAGTGAGATTAAGGATTCTAACTGTTAAGTCCTCTCTCCATCCTGTCTCCAACACATCAAAGGTGCATCAGAAATACATTCTTTTCTATTGCTGTCATGTCTTACCTCTGGAATTCTACACTTTCTCCTATCTTAATCCTCTTAAATGCCACTGACCCGGTCAAATGTCCACCCAGACGCATGCAATGGTGGGAATAAGTCCATATAGCAGTTCGTCCAAACAGGGCTGGTACTAATGCTCTCAGGCAAGTCTTTCAACCCCCTTTGATGTTGCCACTGTGGCTGCCCTACATGTCCGACTGTGAAGGCAGCCTGTCCATTCTACTGGACTTGTCAAGTCAACAAGGACCACAGAACTCGCGTCTGGCAGGCTGCTGGCAGGTACACAGCTGCACAGATGCTTCAGGAAGACTAAGAAGGCAAAGGTGATAGGAAATATATTAACAAGTTGGCTGAGGACAGAGAGGCTTTGAGTTTTATTAACTGGTCAAGACATTTAAGTATATAATTATGCTGCTAGAACAGATGGTAGTCCTTTGGAACAGATGAAAAGCAAGAGCAACATACCTAAAGGAAAGGAAAAGCAACCCAGAAACAAAGATCAGGAGAACCAAACTTCTAATGACGCTAGAGAGCTAGCACCAGCCAAGCAAACATGCATCTAGCTGCTTCCTGATGGCCCCCTCCCCCAGACCCATGATCTGCCACCATCTCAGTGGGATGGAGGTACTCTTACACAGATTCCTACAGGAAAGCTGGTTGTTTCATTTCAAACTATATTATAGGACTACATCCCATTAGAAAAATCCTCCAAGTTTGTAAGAAATAATGGAATGATGTAATATTCTGAATGCTCCCAACACCCATAAATTGAGTCCTCTTAAAGAAAAAAATATTCTGATCCTGGGCATGGTGGCACACGCCTTTAATCCCAGCACTTGGGAGGCAGAGGGAGGAGGATTGCCATGAGCTCAAGGCCACCCTGAGACTAAATAGTGAATTTCAGGTCAGCCTGGGCTAGAGTGAAACACTACCTCAGGGAATAAAAAAATTCTGGGCTGGAGAGACAGCTTAGCACTCAAAGTGCTTGGCTACAAAGCCTAAGGAACTGTAATTGACTCTCTAGATCCCATGTAAGCCAGACATGCACAAAGGTGAGGCAAGTGAAGGTCACAGATAATGCAAGAATCTGGAGTTTGATTGCCGTGTCTGAGACCCTGGCATGCCACATTCTCTCTCTCTTGCTAGTACGTATATTCTACCCTCAGTTCTCTCCATCTCGGATATGAAAGGTTAACTATTTGGATGGAATAAGCAGATTTTGCAGGCATTATTTACTTCACTGTAACTCAGGCACCTTCACTATGGAAAGCAGTTACTTTAAATGAGCCCATTCCCTCATTGAAGTAGAGAGCATACCATAACATTACATCAGTTAGAATTTCTAAAACTTCACTGAATGACTCTCATGTCTATCATATGCTCTCTTCCAGTTCTTTTCAAGGTAGGGTCTTACTCTAGCCCAGGATGACCTGGCATTCACTCTGTGCTCCCAGGCTGGCCTTGAACTCACAGCATTCCTCCTACCTCTGCTTCCCAAATGCTAGAATTAAAGGTGTTTGCCACCATACCTGGATGTCTTTTCCAGTTCTATTTTGCCACCCGCCCCCCACATACACACACACGTCTTTTTCCCACCTTTTCTGCAGCTAACACTGCTCTCACTTCCTAGACATTATCTATATCTAAATAATCAAAATTCTATTGTTTCCTTCCCATTTTTCTCCTTGACTTCCTTGAATAAAACAACTGTGGTAAATCTTTCACTGTCTTTGTTTGTTTGTATTTTCAAGGTAGGGTATCACTGTATCCCAAGCTGACTTGGAAATCACTCTGTAGTCCTCAGGCTGGCTTCAAACTCTCAGCAGTCCTCCTACCTCTGCCTCCAAAGCACTAGAAATGAAATTGTGCACCACCATGCCTTGATTTTAGCTGACCTTATCATACACAAATACACACACACACACACACACACACACACACACACACACACCCAAAAATTTTCAGATGTAAAAATTGCAATCAGCAAAATACTCCATATATGTGCTAATATGGTAGCTTCTAACTGAAAGTAGTGATAGCTAAGTAACATTCAGTGAAATGAAAACTTAGGTATTATCATTTCAAAAGCTTGAAGGACTCAGGAACCAGATGGACACCATGATAGGCTTCAGAGTCCTCAGTAGGCCTATGTTTTTGTTTTCTGGAAAGATCTAAGTTTTTATTTTTTGGTAAGGGTGGGTTTAACAGTTACTGTAAACTGAGTACACCATACATTCCTATAGTCATGGATAAGTTCAATTCCCCTAGACACAGCCTGCCAACTTTGCCCGCCAAAATCCTAAGCCAACCAGAAGAGTACAAGTGCAGTTACTGTTTAAATCAACCAATCATGTACCCATCCCCTTCTTCTATGTTCAGATCCCTATAAAATCCCTACCCTCCCACTACTCAGGGCTCTTGTACGGATCCACTGCGTTGGTGAAGTCAAGAGACTGAGCTTAAGCCCGAAATAAAGCTCCTTGCCCTTGCGTATGTGTTTGGTTCTCTTTGGTGGTCACTAGGGGTGCCGAGAACTGGGCATAACAAGCTCAAGACTGCAATGACTAGTCCCAATCTGATTGGACTGCCATTACTGAAGACAGTCTGTTAGAAATCACCACTCTGAAGCAGCTATAGATTTGGGGGGAAATGCTAGCCACAGTACATGAATACTTCGTTTTTTTCCCTTTCATGATTACCTGCCTTTAATAGGCATACTTTCCACTAAATGTCAATATTAGATATAGTCAATAAAGATGGAGAAACAAGCTTCATTCAGTCTAAAAATAAAAAGAATAAACCCTCAGGCCTTTGTACATCCAGTGGGGTTTCAGAATAAGCAGCATAGGCCACAGTCAGAATATGCAATGTTTACTTCACTGGGGTTGAAAATCTTAGCCAGCGAACCACATTACATATAGCACTGTCAAGACTGTTCAATTTAAGGCATTCTCTGCTCTAATTTTACAATAATTTAATGGTTCCTTAAGAAGAAAAGAGAAGTACGTGACATTTATTATGACATGAATATACAACAAAAGTCCCAAATAGTATGGCAGAGATGATCTCAAGGGTTATAAAAAAGATTCTTAAATCTACTATGCCATGAAGGAACTATAACCCAGCGCTACTTCAAAGGCTGAGATACAGTAGGTACTACAGCCATGCTGAGAGCTGACAGAGCTCTTCTTAAGGTCACTCTCTCAGCTCTAGAGGCTGATGAGCTGCAGGATGTCATTTAATATTTCCAGTATAATGAGATGACCTTGACTGCTCCCTTACAGGAGGAAGTGTGAAGTACGGCTTTGCACAGCAACGGCAAGCAGATCAGGACAGATGAGCTGCCCACTAAGGATCTCGAGGTCTCCAGAGAGAAGAGCTCAGGCTATGAGAAAAACTGGGATTAGTTGACTCTAAGACCATCTTTATGGAGAAACCCTACCACGATGGCACAAGCCCAGTCAGTGCTCATTGGCTGATACACAGTGCCACCCAGCAGACAACCCCAAAAACAAATGTAATTGTCTAGTAGAAAGAATGACTGAACTTCAACTCATTTAAATTAAAAAATCCTTAGAAAGATTACATGAGATACCCAGTAACATTTATATGAATATTTACACCTGAAAGTATGGAAGGGAAGGCTTCAGTGAGAAGCTAAGAATCTATAACTAAATAAAATGATCAGTGTCTCAAATAATGTGGGTTTGAGGAAGTTTTTGTTTTTGTTTTTTCTTTTTTAAGGCAGGAAATTCTGTTAATGTTTTACTTGATTCTAAATTTTCTTCCTTCTTGCTATGTGGTTAAAGGTGCTGTCTTGCAAAGTATGCCAACCGGAGTTCAATTCCCAAGTACCCATGTAAAATTAGATGGAAAAAATATCTGGAGATTTTTTGAAAGTGACAAGAGGCCATGGTACACCCATTCTCATTCCCTCTCTCTCTCTCTCTCTCTCTCTCTCTCTCTCTCTCTGTGTTTGTGTGTGTGTGTGTGTGTGTGTGTGTGTGTGTGTGTGTGTGCGATCTCTCCCCAGAAAATAAATATTATAAAAAACAGATATAACTGGTAGAATACTATGTAGAAATTGAAAACAACACTTCTAGACATCTAGCTTCTGTAGGAACATGTAAGGAATTAGGAAATAATCACTCCCATTCTCACAGTGAGGTGAAATACGTAAAACTGGAAATCAACAACTATTTTTAGGTCTAGAAGAGTGCCGAGAGCACAAGACAATTCCCTACCTCAAAATTAGGGACAGATAGATATCAACAAGCATGGTTCACCTGGAGTAAAAACCATCAAAAGCCATCTCAAAAGTCAGCAGAGGCAGTGTTCTGAAGACATAACTGATGAACCCCATAGTCTAAGGACAAAGTCATTGGAGAGAAAGGAAATGCTCTAGAGGCCAGCAAATAGGATGAGGACTGCCAGCATACTTTTATTACCTCTGCCTCAGCTTTGGGAGAAAGTTCCTTGACTACAGCAAGAAGGGATAAGTAACAATAAGGCCAGGATATTTTGTTCTCATTAACAGAAGCCTGCTTTCCTAGGAAAGCACCCTACCACTGTCTTAGCATCTTGGGTTAAACCAGAGTCTAAGCAAACAGACAGATACCAGGCACCCTCAAACGATTCCACCTGGCAGAAGGCAATCATATATATATATATATATATATATATGTATGTATATATATATATATATGTATGTGTATATATATATATATATATATATATATATATATATGAACTCCAGCATCCTCTAGTCTTCCAGTTTCACATAGAGAGGGAGAGCACAGGACTTCAGAATATTTTCTTGCCTCCCACTTTGGCCACCACATCAATGGGGCTCCTATTTAGTAGTATGAAATTACAGTGAGAGACAAACAAGAAAAGCACCAGGCTGTGGCTCCAGTAGATTAAGCACATGGTGAACCAGCATGAGTCGAGACCCCCAGTAGCCACCAGTATCCAAGTGAGTGACAGGCACAGTGGTACAGCAGAGACAGGCAGATTCCTGGGATTACTGGCTGCACTATCTACCAGAATCTTTGAATTCTATCTATAATGAGGAAACCTGCTTAAAAAAAAAAAAAAGAAGATGGCATGTACTAGAGGAAGATACACAATGTGAACATCTACCGCTATAAAAACATGTGTCCACGTACATAACGTACATGCATACCACACAAACACACACACACACATGCATGTAACCTGGAAGTCTTGTCCAGCAAAATTATACTTTGAAGGTAACAGACAAGTCATGGAGGGCCGGGGTGATGGCACTTGCCTACAAAGCCAAAGGACCCAGTTTCAATTCCCCCAGTACCCACAAAATCCATATGCACAAGGTGGCACATGAGTCTGGATTTCATTTGCAGTGGCTGGAGGCCCTGGTGTGCCCATTCTCTCTCTCTCTCTCTTTCTCTCTCACTCCTATCTATTTCTGTAATAAATAAATATATTTTTTTAAATGTAAAAGAATGGAAAAAGATCCACTGTGGTGTTAACACTAATCAAAAGGAAATTGAATTAGGGGAGAGGAAACCTTGGAATGAAAAAAATTCATCAGGGGTAAAAAGGGTAAGTAATGTTAATAAGAGGGCCAATGTGCCAACAAGACATGTATTCCTTAGTGTAGGCAGGCATCACAACAGAGCATCAAAATATGTCAGGTGAAAACTGATGAAAATGCAAGGAACAGTGGATAAAGCTTCTGTTACAGTTGAAGACCACAAGGCACTCTATTAATTGGCAGACCCAGCAGGCAGAAAAATCAGCAAGGACATAGTTGAAGTGAACAGCGCCATCAATCAATGGGATCTAATTGACATTTATAGAATACTTTACACAGCAGTAGCAGAACACACTTTATTCTCAAGCTCACCTAGAACATTCATCAAGACAGACCACATTCTGGGCCATTAAACACACACCCGAAGAAACTTAAACATAGACCTCATCCAATGTAGGTGTTCAGATTACAATGGAATAAAGCTTCCCATTAAAGCACCCCAAAATAGCTGGAAAATCCAACTCCTTGGGGATTAAACAAACTTCAAAGTAACACATGGATTTTTGAATGAGTCTCAAGAGAACTTTAAAAATATTTTGAATTAAATGAAAATGCAAGCAGCTTATCAAAATTTGTGAAAAACGGTGCTTAGAAGAAAAAAATAGCACTGAATGCATCTATTAGAAGCAAGCTCTGGAATCAGTCATCTAACCTCCCAATTTAGAAAACCACAGACATAAGAGCAAGTTAAATTCAAAGCAAGAGGAAAGAAATAAATAATTTTGAACATTAGAGATGAAATTAAAATAAATAAAAACAATAGAGAAAATAAACAAGGCCTAACACCCCCTCCCCCCGAAGAAACATAAGCAAAATTGATAAATTTCATGCTGGGCAAATGAAGTAAAGAAAGCAAAATTCAAACATCAGAAATAAAAAGAAGTCATTATTTCCGATTCCATAGTTATTAAAACAGGTGAGTTATGAACATCACTGTGCCCACAAATTTGATAAAAATGATAAAAATGCCATTCTTTGAAAAATGTAGTCTTCCAGAACTCACACAAGAGCAAATATTCTTTGGAGCACATATGTGTGGGAGTGTGCATGCACTTCCATGCAAATGAGTGGGGAGGCCAAAGGGTAACCTTGGAAAACCTCAGGAAATGTCTGTCATTTTTTTTTTGGAGGAGGGTCTTTCTTTGTCCTGGTGCTCACCCAGTAGGCTAGACCAGAGATCCTCCTATTCCCATCTCCACAGCCCTGGTATTACAAGCACATGACACCCATGCAAATATGCCTGGCATGTGTTTGTTTGTTTGTTTGTTTGTTTGTTTGTTTGTTTGTTTGTTTGTTGACATGGATATGAAGATCACACTCAAAGCAAGCACTCTGCCAACTGAGCTGGGTCCTCAGCCCAAGGAAAAATATCTTTAATAGGCCTACAGTTATTAAAGGAATTCAGTAAGTCACTAAAACCTTCCAAAACATAAAGTACCATGTTCAGATAAGTAAACTGTTGAATTCTCCCCAAAGTTTGATGAATAAATTATGCCAATTCCTATAATGTCATCTAGAGTTAGAAGCAGCAAACATTAATCCTCTAGGCCAAAGAATATATCCCATGTGAATATAAAAAAAGCAGTTTATTGAGATAAGGAAGGAGTTATAAAATATGAAAGAAGAGTTCAATAAAGAGGTAGAAATACTGAAAAGGAAAGCCAGACTAAAATACTAGAAATGAAAAGCATAATTAGTAAATTTCAAAGCTCTGTGTAAAACCCTAGCAATAGAATGAATCAAGAAGAGGATGTAATATCTGAGTTGGGAGACAAGGAAGAAGAATTGGAATCAGAAAATCTCAATGTGTACACAGAGGGATTGATATGATGTATTTCAAGTTCTGAAATAAAACTTCCAGCCAAGGTTACTGTAGCCAACAAAGCTGTCCATCATTGAAGGAAAAGGGAGAATATTCCATGTTCAAAACAGGCTCAATGAATTGATGACCACTAAACAAACTTTACAGAAGATAGCTGAAGAACTTCTCTGGACTAGAAAAACAGACAGACAAATCCATGAATCCACAGGGAAAAGCAAACCATGACTGAGTAATAGTCAAGCAAGAGAGGAAAAGGGAACCCCTAAACACTACACTGCAACACAAGGATATGAAATAATACATACCTTTCCAGTAATTACTCTGAATATTAATGGTCTCAAGTCCCACTGCAATTACACAGCTGAATGGATATGAATATCTTAAGCATCTGTATTCAATTGACATGTTCATTGATTTTAACTGATTTCAGAACAATAGTTTTTAGCTGCTATTACAAGAGGTGGAAGAGTATTCAGAAAAGGTTCTTGGCATGTATACTGAGTACATCACATCAGAGAGGAGATAGAATCACCTCTTAATAGCACATCACATTCAGTGAGGTGCTTTTTGAGGTTGTCATTTTACCTTTCCTTTTTCTTGGCAGATTTTCTGATGGAAGCCCAAGAAATTACTTTCTACATAATTTCATGGGATTAAGCATATGAGAATTTAGAGGAAAGGAAAGTTTCACATTTCACAGAGTACAGGAAAAACTTGTTCATTATGCAATTTGAAACTTTTACATGATTATTTCTCAAGGAACCAATAAACGATGTGCCTAAGTCATCTCTGCCTCAACTCTGCACACCCTGTGTTTCCTGTTAATTCCCTTCTCACCTTGTACCCCTTCCCCATCAGAGAGCAAGGAGCCTGGGAATTTCTTGACTTCCAGGTACACAGACACTCTGGCCATTTCTTTGAAATATTTTTCAGTCAGCAGTAATCAAAAGTATTTGGCATGACTGTACAATAGGAGCGTTCACACTGTAAGGGAGCAAAAAGGAAAGCGAGTAACTAGGGCTATGAGGAAGTGGAGCAGGCTGACCACTGTAGGGATAACTCCATGGTTTAAGCCTAGTGGATTACAAATGACAAGAGCAGTCTAAGTAGCCATTCAACTATTTTCTGGCTTCTAAATTCCAATCAAACTCATCCCGTTCATTTTTATCAAATTCAAAATAACAATAATGTTGATCATAAACTGTAACATCTGCACTCAGTACACTCTGAAGTTTTTATTCCAGTTGGTAATGAAAAGAATGGTAGAACATATTCCTCACCTGTGTGTAATTCCACCTGTGTGGAATGTTACTTTGTAGCTTTCAGTAAATGGGGTTTTCTGCAGTTAAAGGAAGTCTCTGCCTTGGAACCTCTTTTTGAAAATTGATTTAGAATGCTTATTTATGAGGTGAGAGAGTTAAATAACAACTTTTGGACATTGTTTTATTCTGTTTATTATTTTATTAACTCCTTTTGGTATTCTTAGCATGACATTGTAACAGAGTCAATCAATCGTAGATTTATCTATTCATAATAGATAAACTAGTAGCATTAACTTAAAAGTTTCAATTCAGTCTTATTATGAATTTACACATATAATGATTCTGCTTTCTGTTGTCAAGCTCCCACTAATCTTGGGCTATAAGAGGGTCTACATCCTTTAAATTCTCTCTAAATTAATAATGGTTATCCCATTTAACCAGTTCTGACTTCACTCTCAATTGGAGAATCCTCTTCTCTCTTTCAGATGGGAGCTGGACCTGACAGAAATGAACCAACATGTCACAGGGAATTTTGCCAAACAGGAGGTGAAAAGATTGTTAGAGTCACAAGTTGGGACATTGTGCACGGAGACATTGTCTCTCCCCCATAACTGACTGCTGCCCCCATAATGCACGACCCACAACCCCCATGGGGTTTGCTTGCAAAAAGGAGGAAAAGGATGGTAGCAACATGTGTTGTTTACATACTCAATATGTCCATATATAATAAAAATAAAATTTAAAAAATGGTTCTGGGATACCTGGCACAAGGACATAACTGGACAGCAACAGCGCAGAAATAAAACCTATGCAGCTTCAGTATTAATTAGGCTCAACACATAGTAATTGTCACCAGCAGAACAGACTTTTGTAGGAGATGTTTATAATGTGAAGTTTGGAAATAATCCATTGTTTCTAAAATGTGATTTAAACCTATGCTAAATAACTTGGTCAAGTTTGTAGAACACTGTTACAATGTTGGAGTGAATTTGATTTGTTATAGACTTCATTTTAGATTAATGTAAACAACTTAAGTGTTTGAGCATTTGGCTTATTTGGATTGTAAATGCTTCTTACCAGGCATTTAAAATGCTTCAAAAGAAAATGAATTCCTTAATTATAACATAAGTTATCTATTGGAGGCAATTTAATTAACCGGGTCTGCAAATGAGAGACTGTTTAAGAATTTAGTCTGATATATTTGAATTAATCAACCATTAATAAACTAAACAGTATGTTACTTTTGCAATATTTATAAAGTGTGGATTGCTATTTTAACATTTCTTCTTTTAATACTTTATTTGAGAAACAGAGAAAGAGGAGGAGAGAGAGGAAGAAAGTGGGCACACCGGGGCTTCCAGCCACTGAAAATGAACTCCAGACACATGCACCACTTGTGCATCTGGCTTTAGGTGGGTACTGGGAAATCAAACCTGCATCTTTAGGCTTTGTAGGCAAGTGCCTTAACTGCTGAGCCATCTCTCCTGCCCCTGTATTGCTATTTTAAAGTTAAACTTAATTTCTTATGGGAAGCTAGATTTAAAACACCATATATGTCTGTATATATATGTATATAAATTCACAACCTCAGTGAAATATACTCTTATGTAAAAAAAAAAAGCCCCTTTCAGACTTTCATGAAAATACTAATCTTAACATAAATCTCTTTAAACAACAATATGATGCATTTAAATACGGAATAAGATAGCAGAACTCATTCTGTTCACTGATTAAACATTCTGGAGTGTGTTGAATGCCAAACAGTATTTTAGGTGGGAGAGCCATGGAAGTTACTAGAAGAAATAAAGTCCCTGCCCTTGTGGAGTTTTCATACTGGTAGAACAAACAAACATACATTATGTAATAGTTCTAAAAATATGTATGGGTATCACATAGAGGGGTAAGGAGCAGAATAGCATAGTGATTTAGGGCACAGATTTGGAAGCCAGTTGGCTGAGTTGAATTTCTAGCTCCCACATGTACCTAACAGCTGTGTGATCTTCACAAGTGACTTAGCCTCCTGGAGCATCAAGCTTTTCATTTGTAAAGATAGAGCTAATAACAGAGCTCTACCATGGTGTTACTTATAAAGTTAACAAAATTAACATTTGCAAAGCACTTAAACAAAGGGTGGCACACAGAAAATTGCAAGTAAATTGTTATAGAAAATGTCGGGTAATGCATTCTATGAAGGGAAATATAGCAGGGTAAAGAAAGAAGGAAGCTTCTAGGACACGAAAATAACTTTTAAATCATACCGATAGGCCCTGTCTTCTGGGGAAAGAGGCATTTGAGTGAGAACTGAGGTTAGCATTTCAAGCAGAAAGAGGTGCAAGGCTAGGAGGCTAAAACAGTCTTGATGGGTGGGAAGAGGAGAAGATAAGCACGAGGGAGTAACCCGAAGACAGATCTAGTTATGACCTTTGTCTCTGCTAAGAAATGTAAAAAAGAAGTCACCAGATGGTTTTGATTAGAAACCTAACCTGTGCGGCAGAGCAAGACGGACCACTGCCAGTCCAGGTAGAAGGCAATTTACAGAACAGCTTTCGCATCCTGTTGTCCCTTAAGAATGACAAACAGTGGCACCTGGGGACAAGAATGGCAACCAGGGTACTTACTAGGAAGCACATGGATTCACAATGTACTTTTTCTTTTTTTTAATTGACAACTTCCATAATTATAAACAATCTCCCATGGTAATACCCTCCTTCCCCCCACTCTCCCCTTTGAAACTCCACTCTGTCATATCCCCTCCCTGTCTCAATCAGTCCTTCTTGTATTTTGATGTCATCATCTTTTCCTCCTCTTATGATGGTCTTGTGTAGGTAGTGTCAAGCACTGTGAGGTCATGGATATCCAGGCCATTTTGTGTCTGGAGGAGCACGTTGTTAGGAGTCCTACCCGTCCTTTGGCTCTTCCATTCTTTCCACTACCTCTTCCACAATGGACCCTGAGCCTTGGAAGGTGTGACAGAGATATTGCAGCACTGAGCACCCCACTGTTACTTCTTTTCAGCACCATTTTTGCAAGAAGACACAATGGGGCTGACGGAGGAAAGAAACCAAAAATGAGCCCAGTGGCATGCTTGCATGTTTTCTAGCCATGACCAGGTTTGGGTATAGATAGAGGTACAGAAGGAGAGTTTGGTTTAAGTGAGGCTTGGGTTTATACTGGTCAAGATGATGACAAGTGAGAGAAGGGAGGAATTATCACCATGGACCCCATGGAAACTCAGCTGGGAAAGAGAAGAACAGGAAGGGCCCACCAGGGTTTCAGCATCCAGGGATAGAGACCCTGACAACCTAGGTTTACTAGTCAGCTTCCGTCTTGGGGCCAGCAGCACATCAAGATAACGCAGGAGCTGCAGGAAATGCAGAGTCTCGGGACTCCATACCAGACTTTCTGAACTGAAACTGCAATTTAACAAGCACCCCGGGTGATCTCTATGCACAGCATAGGTGTGGAGCACAGGCCTAGTTTATCAGCAGAGCACTGGTGACCAAGGTGGCACAGAGGACCCAGACAGAAAGACCAAGGAGCTGCAGTCAAGAGGGTAGATGTGCTATCTATGTGGGCACTGACAGCACCTCCACTGATGACCGCACTGCTGGGGAGATGATGGCGACTGTACCAGGTGTGCAGCAGAGCAGCCTGGAGGAAGGCAGAAAATTGCCATGAGGAGGAGTTGCAGAAGCGCATCATTGCAAAGGGGCTGGAGACTTTTGCAAAGTAGGAAGAGAAAACAATGAGTCTCGGAGCAGAAACCCACAGCGCAGAGGTAACTGAGGTGTGTGGGGTGAAAAGAGCTGCCACCTGAGAAAGCTTCTGGAAAAGCAGTGTCCTCAAAGGCAGCCAGTGTGGGTTACAGCCTGTAACACTAACACCCCATCTGACCCAAGGCTGTCAAGGCAGCAAAACACATTATAGGGGGCAGGTTTTGTTTCTTAGGGTTGCAAATACATGAATCTTTAGCGGCATGCAGGAGTTTATTTAAATCATTCTCTTACAGATAGACTCAGTAGATGAATACAACTTCAAAGACAGTTTTTAAGCTGCTAAGTGAAAAGTCTTTACATAATGCCTTTAAAAGACCGTATTTTAATAAACTCACATCTATCGCATTAAAAATATTAGCTAACTGTAAGTTGGGTGTGGAGGTGTGTACTGATAAGTGCAGCAGTCAGGAGTCTGAGGCAGGAGGATGGGAGGCTTGAAGGCAGCCTTGGCTGTATAGTGAGACCCTGTTTTAACCAAACATATATATACACACACACACACACACATATCTTACAGAATCCTGAAAGCACCATTCAAAGTAGCCTTTTCTTTATACTCACTTTGCAGATGAATAAATAGATTCATAAAGTTAAATTAGGCCATAACCCACAAAGGAGAACAGAGCCAGCTCCACAGCAAGGCCATCATCCTGGGACAAGATCAGTGTTAAAACGACTGGCTGCCTCTCTTCTGCCCAATATGTAAAAGATGCTTTGTAAAACAAATAACAGGTAGAAGAATAAAAGTTTTTATTCTCAGCAATTCATGGCCATAAGGAACCTTGGGCAACTTGTGTTTGTTCTAAAGGCGCTCTGACATCAAATTTCCTGCACACAGACAGCAGGTCAGTATTAAATTTATAAAATCTTAGGGCAGACCACATCATTGCTACCATTCAGAACTGGTTCTAATCTGCATACTTTCCAACTGCCAGCATGCCCTTCCTCACAATCTGAGGCTTCCCTGTTGCAACTGAAGCCTGTTTTCCTTTTGCAGTCAGTCCAATGCAGACCAGTCCAGTGGGCTCTGAAACTTGAGACCCATTCCATTCCAGCATACTTTCCTCACAATTTTCTTTTTCCCCTTTCACATTCTAGAAACTTCCTGTGCTTGAATGAATCATTGCATTCAAGAGACTCCGTCCAAAATCCATAATGTACTAGCTGGAATTGGCCACCAAATTCTTTCTTGGGGGAAATCAGTGGCCAAGGACATCTGAAGATGTATGATGACAGCATCTTTAGTGTCAGGAAAGAGGGAAATCCCCCTCTTTCTTGAGAACAAGTACCCAGAAGCTGAGCTGTTTGTGGGTCGTGATCAGGAAAGAGAATTCAGAGGTTCTGGCTAAGTCTACATGAAGTACCCCACACCGTGGCATGGCACTTAGAACCCATCGCTACCAGCTTAAATACCTGTCCACAACAAGAACCGGTGCAGTGATGCATCAATCCAGTAAGAATTCAGCCAGATAACCCAAGCGCAGATAACTTAACCCTCTGAACCTCGAATTCTGTAGCTGAAGCAGGGTAATCTGCATTTCCCAAACATCAATACAATTCCACCCCCTTAAGAGGCCTTTCAGACATTTTTTTATTTCCTAATCATACTATATTTCGGTGCCAGAGGGTCCTGTGGATCTAATGTTGTATTTTATGTCTACTTATACATGAAGCATAAAACGTGTCCACTACTACCCTATAAGTCACTGTTGGTGCACTTGGAAGTGATAAGTGTTAATGGTGCATGAAATAATTATGGCCAGTTTTTAGGGTAGTTCCGGAGAGAGGTAGTGAGCATGGGACACAGCAGAGATGTTTCCTCCCATGGAGCTAACGCTGCAGGGTTTATGCAAATGCACACATATCCACAGGAACATGCTACTGGATCTTAAATGTCCCCCAAAGTCCCATGTATTAAAGGTTTAGTCCTCAGGCTGGTGTTGCATGAGGTGATGGGGACTTTCAAAGTCAGGGCGTCAGGGCTAGTGACAGTGAGAGGACTAAGGTTATTAGGTCTGTGCTCTTGAAGGTGACATAGAGTCCCTGGTGTCTCTCTCTCCCTCCTTCCTAGTTTCCATGAGGTCAGTATCTTGACCTACCACATGCTGTTCTCATGATGTTCTTTCTACCTCACAACAAGCCCTACCAACCCAGCCAATTGACTGACTTGCCACCTCCAAACTGGGAACAAAAATAAACCTTTCTTCTTTTATATTGATTATCTCAAGTATTTTGCTAGAAGTAGAAGAAACTGACTAGTACTCATTTATACCATTATCGTTTATTGCCAGGCTTGACTATGCTACACATGACTCAATGGTGCGGAATAGCATCCACGGATCAACAAAAGTTGACTATTGTAATAGGCATATTCCTCTAGCATTGCTTTTCAGAGCTTCCAAATCATGGAATGATGAAATCATGGGAATCTGAGCCAAGGAAGATTGGCTTTCTTAATGGCCTCTTTCATTTTGCAAGGTAGCAAGCCAGGTCTCATTTTGAGACAGAGAAAGAGAGGGAGACACAGAGAGAGGGTCATTACATACATGTTTTTGACTTAATTTCTCAAGAAAGACACTTGTAGGAGCTATGAGTATAGTCAAGATATTAATTACAAGATTTTCAGATAAATGCATCAAAAAAGTCTTTGTATCTTGAAACTTTAATGAAGGCAAACCCAAAGTACTTTACCTTACTGTTTTATGTCTTAATTACTTTTTTTTCAAGGGTTGTGATGCATGCCTTTAATCCAAGCACTCAGATGTTTACAGAAAGGGCAGCTTAGGGTACATAGCAAGTCTCTTTTTTAAAAATAAAAATAAAAGAAGAAAAAAATATAAAGTTTTTAAAAGAGGATCATTAGTGGTTTTTTTTTTTTTTTGTTTTTTTTTTTTGAGACAGAGTCTCACATTGTATTCCAGGTAAAATAAGTTTGAACATCTAGCAATATCTAGAAAACTACCCAATTTCGTTTTATGTTTTCCTTTGTTTCTTAACTTTTCAGTGAAGGTATGGAATTGCAGCATCTAAAAAAGTGAAAGCACAGACAGACTCATATGCACTCATTCCACAGAACTTTCTCTTTCCCCTATAAAGCTCAAGATTTTTCTCCTTAACTGATAATATTCAAATCCTTGCTTCCAAGGTATTTTTTAGAAGTAAGTCATTTCTTTATATATTTTGACCTAGCCTGAATACAAATACAGAGAAGAATCATTTTCAAAGCATTGCAAGTATTTTCCCCCTTAGGAAAAATAAAGCAAAATCATGCCCCAGGGAGCTGAAAACCAGAACTCTCCACTCTAGGATGGCGACAAGGTAGCCCAGAGCAGGAAAGGAACCCTGTTTAAGGCTTAGGCAGGTCCTACTGAGAGGGGGGTAGAGTTGGGGTGACTGGACCCGTGACGGTGAAAAGCGCAGGGAAACTATGTACTTGCTAGAAGTCCAAGACGGCCTGACTTATTATCTCTCGTCTAGTGCCCCAGTCCTATTTTTCCACAAACAGTCAGGCCCTTCCTGGGAGGGAGGTCTTTCATGGGATTTAAACACTGTGGTTGGTCAAGTTCAGTCCCCAGAACGTGGTGCCAGAGCTAGTATCTTCCTGAGACAGTCCCCAGCCCTAACCAACCAGCTGGCCCTCTGGTTCACCTGAGCCAGAAGACAGCCCACCACCCTAAGGTTGTAAATACCTTTGCAAGGGGAGGGCAGGCTCTCTGATCACTTGGGAACTTCTAGCTATGGGTGAATTCTTCCCTTCAGCTGGGCCTGGGCTGGCTCAGCCCTAGCCAGGTGGGCCTCTAGTCCTTACCCTCCGCATGGACTCTTCATCCCCTCCAGCTCTCCACGTGGCAGGAGCTCCTTGAACTTTTCTTTCTCATTCCACACCTTTTTTTCTCCAGGCCCTCTACCGGGAATCTCTAGCCACATAGATGCCTTTCCTGGGCTCTACTTCTCTCAATAAATACAATGATTTAATAATTATCCTTCTCAGCTTTCTTTTTTATTCAATTCTTTGGTTAAAATTAGGAATGAACCTAGGGTTTGGGGTTCAAGGACTTTCTCAGACCCTTTGCACACTGTTACACTACTGGTACAGAGAAAATGCAATCCCTCCCTATAAGTGACTACCGCCTATGGCATGTGAGCAGCAGGGACAGAAAGAAGTAACAAGCATGTGACAGGTCACTTCAGGATTGATACACATGTGTGGTTGTTTTCCAAATGTCATGTGAGGAAGAGAGACACTGAACGAAGTTCAATAACTAGTGCCCCCGTGTCTAGATGTTCCTTCAAATATTTCTCATTTGCCTTTTTGGTAAATTTCCCACAGGCAGAAATAACTCTGATCAGACTAGCCTGAAAGGGCTGCTGACTCTTGGGAAGGATGGAAAAAAAAAGGGGAGGCCATCATCAAGTGTCCCTTTATCCAACTCTCCTGTCGCCTCTGTTGCGCTCACTTATCTGGGCTAGGAACAGGGTATAGTCTTTGCATCTCTGTTTGTTGTTATGCATGCCCAACCTAAAATCCTTTGTGGTTAGAGAGATAAATTTAGGCTTCAGCATCTGCCTTCTCGCAGGGCAGCAAAGAGTTAGCATGCTCAAATCCCTATTTGACAACATACTTCAGGAATTCTCCAGCTGTTCATGGAGCAGTTGCAGTGTTCATGACACTGGCTTGTGCACAGAGGGACAGAAGGACGCAAGTAACCTGCCACTGTTCCCTCTAGAACCTGCAGTAGAATGCAGCATCAGACATCCTCTGAGTCTTCCATTGATGGATGGAGAAGTGAGGCAAGGCAGGAACCAAAACTGAGCGTGGCACGAGGAGCTAATGAGTTAATCCAACTGAAATAACCACAGTAATATGATTACAGGTGAACAGTGAAGACAGACGCCTATGTTAGAGAGGAATGTTTTTGAAGCTTCACAGAGAGAAGCACACTGCCTCTTAAAAATCTGTGTTCAGGGCTAGAGGGATCCCTTAGCAGTGAGGGTGCTTGCCTACAAAGCCAAAGGACCCAGGTTTGATTCCCTAGGACCCACATAAGCCAGATGCACATGGTGGCACATGCATCTGGAGTTTGTTTGCAGCAGTTAGAGGCCCTAGCAAACCCATCCTCTTCCTCTCCCTCTCTCTCTTTCTCTTTCTCTCTCCCTGCCTATGACTTTCAACTAAATTAATAAAAATAAAATATTAAAAAATAAAATCTGTGTTCAGTCTTTCACTTCAAACAATTAAACTACTCCAAAACACCAAACAGAAGGAACCCCACATTTATATCAAGTAAACTCTGATGTCATTTACTTGTCAACATGATGCTTGTCTAAGACTCAGAGATGGAGGATACAGGTAAGCAAAATAAATAAATAAATAAATAAATAAATAAATAAAAATTAAAAACCCTCAAATTTAGCCACCTAGTAAAAGCAATAATATTATTTTCAATTTACTGGCGTGGGGGGAGGGATCTGAATACATTTGCAAAGATGAGCTGGGCTCAAGCTGCAGTAGCATTTTTGGGGAGTTAGTAAGAGCATACTCACAAGTTTCAGTCACAGCTCAATTACCCGTTGCATGAATGACAGGTTTCAAAAACTAAAGTAACAGCTGGGTAAAGAAAACTTGAAAAGCCCTCCTGTTCCTCAACCTCTAAAATCTTGGGACTACCACAGAAAAATGCTCATTTAATCACTGTTGGTCAAGGTCATATGAAATTAGGAAGGTAGGTTTCTTCAGAAATGCATGGGGCTACAGCTTATTAATGGAGGAATTTTCCTAATAAGCCATTTGAATCTGAAGTTGCAATACTTTTAGATTTATACGGCATCTGTACTACTTTAAAACATGATGGATAAGCCCCTCATTAATACCATGACTTTAGCTAGAACAGATTATTATACTTCTCATGCATTAGTTAAGAAGCGTCGTCATGTCATCACCAAGCCTGTGACAGTACATGGCTTCATCCTCAACGGCGTGAGCTCCAGGGTTACCTGATGTGAAGTTCCTCAATGTGCCTTCTTTTTTAATGTTTTAAAATATTTTTTTTAGTTTTATTTATTTATTTATTTGACAGAGAAAGAGGGAGAGAGAGTGAGAGAGAAAGAATGGACACACCAGGGCCTCCAGCCACTGCAAATGAACTCCAGACGTGTGCGCCCCCTTGTGCATCTGGCTAATGTGGGTCCTGGGGAATAGAACCTGGTTCCTTTGGCCTTGCAGGCAAACACCTTAACCGCTAAGCCATCTCTCCAGCCCTCAACTTGCCTTCTTCAATGCCATCTTGTTGCTGACACTCAGCTAAAGAACCCATATAAAAAAAAATACAGACAAGTATTGTTCCTAGGAAATCCCAGATCAAGGTGGGAGCAGATTTGGTTTCTGGTAAGATCTGCTTCCTGGTTCAGAGACAGTATCTTCTCTGTTTCCTCACAAGGTAGAAGGGGCTGAGGCAGTCCCTTGAGTCTCTTTGACCACGATGTTAATGCCATTGGAGAGAACCTCATCCTCATGATCTCATCACTTCTTAAAAGCCCCGGCTCCCAATGCCACCACACTAGAGATCAGGTTTTAACCTCAGAATCTTCGAGGGCCATAAACACTTAGTTGACTGTAGCAAGACTTGTCTAAATAACCCCTGTGATTTGGAGATGTGTCTCCTTGCAGCACAAGTTCTCTTTCAGAAAGTTTTAAATTCTCCCTTATAGTAGGCTTGACCACACAGTCTTCTTGTGATTAAACAATACAAACAATAATTAGGACAAATGTTTTGGGAGCACGCCAGTGAGTGGATAATAAGAATCTAGGTAACAATGGTGGTTCAAAAACTGCTTAAAAAAAAAAAGCAAAGCCGGGCGTGGTGGCTCACGCCTTTAGTCCCAATACTCAGGAAGTAGAGGTAGGAGGATCACTGTTAGTTCGAGGCCACCCTAAAAATACATGGAGAATTCCAGGTCATCCTGGGCTAGAGTGAGACCCTACCTCAAAAAAAGATAGAAAAATAAAAGCAAATTAAATCTTTTTTTAGGGGGAAGGATGCAAAGATGGCTCAGAGGTCAAGGCACTTGCCTGTGAAGCTTAAGGAACAAGGGTTTAATTCTCCAGTACCCACATAAACCTGATACACATGATGGCACATGTCTTGAGTTAATTTGCAGTGGCTAGAGACCCTGGTGTGCCCATGCTCTCTCTTTCTCTCTCTTTCTATGCCTTTCTCTCTCTCTCTGTCTCTCTCTGAGATAATGTTTGTTTGTTTTTTTAAGTTTAAAAAATCAGGGCTGGAAAGATAGCTTAACAGCTAAGGCATTTGCCTGCAAAGCCTAGGTTCAATTCCCCAGGATCCACATAAAGCCGGATGTACAAAGTAGCACATGCTTCTGGAATTCCTTTGAGGTGGATGGAGGCCCTATCAATGCCCATTCTCTATCTGTCTGTATCTTTCCTCTCCATCTCTCTGCTTGCAAATAAATAAAGTTTAAAAAGAAACAAAATATCAGCAGTTTTAAAAAGGAAACACAGTTGCAGTTTTCTATTCTAAACTATATTGAGTAGCAAAAACATGTTTATAAAAAACAATGAGGAGGGCTGGAGAGATGGCTTAGCAATTAAGGGGCTTGCCGGCAAAGCAAAAGGACCCAAGTTCCATTTCCCAGTGCCCATGTAAAGCTGATACACAAAGCAGTTAATGTGCCTGGAGTTCCTTTGAGGCAGCTGGAGGCCCTGATACACATGAGTGCTCTCTCTCTCTCTCTCTCTCTCTCTCTCTCTCTCTCTCTCTCTCTCTCTCATTGCCTCTTCCTATCTCTCAAATAAATAAAAACAATGAGAAGGGCTGGAAAGATGGCTTACCAGTTAAGGGGCTTACTGGCAAAGGTAAAGGAGAGAGGTTCAATTCCCCAGTATCCACACAATGCTGGATGCACAAGGTGGCACATGCATCTGGAGTTCATATGCAGTGGCTAGAGGCCCTGGCATGCCTGTTCATAACCTCTCTTTCTCTTCCTCTCTCTCTTAAATAAATATTAAAAAAGAAAGGGGCACATCATTATTTCCCAGATTAACAGCTTCTATGAAGTATCCCACCTTTGGCACTGAAATTTTTCTGTGGTATTCCCTGTAAGTTGTTGATAAGTAAGGCTCCTGAAGCCTCCAAAACAATGCAGTTCCTGGCCACTACTTTTAGTTGCCAGTCAGAACTAGACATATGACCTAATCATGAAAGATACCACATGCTGTGGTTTCAGGATGGAGAAATTAATTTAAAACTGAGCTGGAAGCTTTCTTCCAACCTACTAGCTTTCACCGAGCTGAAGGTGTGATGTAGGATGCTTACACAGGCTGCTGGAGGAGTACAGGCAACAACAGACTTACAGAGCTGTGGACCCTGTGTATTGCAACACTGCCAGGCAAGATGTGCCTACTCATGCAATAGTGGCTTGGCCATTATGGGATCACCAACCACCTGCTGATTGGATTTGAGGCCCACTCCACAGTTACTTCATGTTTGTTATCATAAACTTACTCAAAATTTGTTCCTGAGGAGGTCATAGTTACAAGGGGGAAGCTATGCTGTTGTTTTGCTAAATGGTCATGTTCCAGTCAAACTGCTTCCTACATATTTATGTTTATGCCCATAGATTAGTGCTGCTTTCAGTTTTGGTCAGAGGATTGCTTTTATTTGCAGCAGGTGGTGGTTACTACAGAGACTAATGACTGGTCAAGGTGCTGAGAATAAGCTACTCTTGAATACTCAGTCCTCAATGGGATATCTATGTCATCTCCTTCCTCCAAAGATCAGGGAACCTCATGGAAGAGAGGGACAGAAAAAAAATGTAAGAGCTGGAGAATGGGGAGGGGTTCTATGGGGCACTAGGGGGCATGGCATGACCACATGACCATTGCATCATAAACTCACAACAGTTGTGGTTATCTGCACAACACCTGTACAAGATTAGGCCCACCAACATTCCATCATGGATAGGGAAGGATCACGAGACCTCAACCTCTGAGGATCTGCTAGAATTAACAGTTGCTGGTGGAGGATTTCTTCAGTGGTGAAGCCACTGGGAAGGCAGCAAAAAGCTTGTATGAAATAAAATTATTTGGAGCCAGTCAAGATTAGCCTGTCTGAAGTACAAGATAGGAATGAAGGAGGAGGAGCGTGAAGCTACAACTAGATCATAGTTTGAAATTCTTATTAAAATTCTGAATCTCCAATAAAATCTGTTGTACTTTCTTAATTCAATACAAACATGTCATCATAACAATGGCACTATCCCAGACATCTGGTACCTTTGCTGAGCCACAGTTCTCCTTTTCTATTCTTCTAAGAAAAAAAATATGCTTATGGAAGAGGTGGTAATACTTAACAGAAATCACAACAAATCTCACAAAAAAAATCATTGCAGAAATTTTTATAAAAACATTAAATGGATCATTTTAATCTCATCAGTTTTTCCTAGGTTAAGTAACATGGGAGTCACTTGGTAGAAGTTTTTTTTAATTATTATTATTAATTATGTATACACAGCCATGTTGGTACCATATTGGTACCATCATTGGCCCTGTCCTCCCCCCCTCCAAAGGGGCCCACCTCATTGGGGAATGCATTGTGGGGTTAGCCATCAGTTATGGGGAGGAGGCAGTATCTCTGCCTAATGTCCCAACGTGTGGCTCTAGCAATCTTTCCGTCCCTCTTCTACGAATTTCCCTGAGCCATGTTGGATCCGTTTTAGGTCTACTTCAGTGATGAGGTCTTGGGGGAAGTCTTTTATCTGGAAGTTGATACCATGTGTCCAAGGCAATTGTGGTTTGGTATCACAACATTTCACTATATAACAGCAATGCAAATTATCTTAGCCTAATTACTAAGCAAGGAGCCACTGCTTCACACAGATAGCTCAGTTACATATTGCAGAGCGATCTTGCAAGGTTTGGCATGTATTTCCCTCTTAGGGGGAAGCATTTGACCATGTTCATCGACTGTGTGTGGATGCTTCAGTTACAAGACCTGCTCCTCCACAATGTCCTAATTAGATTCCTTAATAATTCAAGCATTTGTCCTGAAAGCCAAGGCCAGTGAAAGATAAAAACCTAGGAGACTAGAGGAGTGGAAAGATGACTCAGCAGTTAAGATACTTGCTTGCAAAGCTTGAAGGCCAGGGTTTGGTTCCCCAGCACCCTGGAAAGCTAGGTGCACAAAGTGGCACATGCATCTGGAGTTCATTTTCAGTGGCAAGAGGCTTAGTCTTCCCTCTCTCTCCTTGCAAATATATATCTTTTTAATCTAGGATACTAGATTCCTCATGAGTTCAAGCAAGTATTTCATAACTTGATGCATTTTCTTTAGGTAGACACAGGAGATATATTTGTTTCACATACATAAAAATTAATTCTACAGCATCTGTCTAGTACTTGTCTCTAAGAATGGCTTAGGGTTCTGATTAACATCAATAGGTTACTTGCACCTATCATTACTTATTCCAAGGTCAGTGATCGTTAGTTACTAAACATATTTAATTCTAGAGAAAGAGATAATACAGATGGGGGGGCATACCTACTGATTTAAGCTGTGACAAAATATAAAGCCACTGCCTAGCCCCAAAGGAAAATTATAAAGCACTTTGTAATGTTTGACACCAATGAAATAATATAGATAGCACTCAGCAAACTTACACCACAAAAATCTAGCTAATAAACATTTTAGGTATTATAGACCACGTGTGTTTTCTGTCATATATTCTTTTCTCCTGAAACAACAATGTTTGAATGTAAAAACTATCCTTAGCTTGAGGACTTTTTGAAATCAGATTGTGGTCCAGATTTGACCCATGGGATTTAGTTAGTCTATCTGCCTGAGATGGCTGAGTACCCTGAAACTAAAGATCTTGTTATCCTGTTTCTTCAGGTTTTGCTACTTGTCCCTCAAAAAAAAAAAAAAAAATCTTTCAGAAGAACTAATTAATATAAAGACCAAGCTCAACAAAAATCTCTTCAAATGTAAATCCAGACAAAGAACCATGTATTTGTTATATTTTGTTATATTTGTTATCTTTCAAATTTCTACTTTGACTTCTTCAGTGATGTGGTAACTTCAAGATATACTTGTATGAAGAAGTTAAACCTAGCCAGGTGTGGTGGTGCATGCCTTTAACCCCAGCACTCGAGAGGCAGAGGTAGGAGGATCACCCTTGGTTCGAGACCAGACATTACCTGGCGAATTGCAGGTCAGCCTAAGCAAGAGTGAGACTCTACCTCAAAAAAAAAAAAAATAATAATAATAATAATTAAACCAGGTGGTTTAAAACTCATGATGCTTTTCTTCCCAGAGGCTATGGTGGAAATTCTCAGATTTTTTTTTTAATATAAATGTTTTGTTGTTCTTGAGACAGTGTCTCTCTATATAGCCAAGGCTGGCCTAGAACTCCATATGCATTTCAGGGTTACCTTCTGCCTCAGCTTTCAGAGCATTGGGATTATAGGCATGTGCCAGCATGCCCAGCTGGAGATTCTCAGAATTTCTGTGAACCACATGAGCAGCATGTGCCCTGTGTGCTTCTAACAAAAGGCATGCTGGACCATCTATTACAATTAATGAGATTTTTCAGGATGTACCCATGAATTAGTGCACAGGAGGCTCAACAACAGCACCATTCTCACAACCCAGGCAATCTCATGAGAGGAAAGATGGATCCCTGACTCGGGGGCTCTCACCTCATCTGTACATTTCTCGGTACTTTAGGACTCAGTCACTAATGCCTCTTTAGAACAGGGTCCCCGATGCCTTCCCTTTGCAAATCCTAGCCACGCCATTGCTGAGAGCCCTTGAAGCAACAGCCCACATCAAAGGGCAAGGAACTTTATGTGAAGTTTGTGCGCTCCAGCACAGTAAATGGAAGTACTTCCAGGCTGAAGATGGAAAGGTTTCGAGCCGTGCTATACCCTGCCTGCCACATTTCTGAGGCCCTTTGCTGCCTAGCACCTAAGGGAGGTTCCAGATTTCCAAACCAGTGCTTCTACAGTCTTCAAATATTCACCCCTAAATTTTCCAGAAATTTTAAATTAACACACAGCTCCTCATTAACCCATGACTGACTAAATAATAAAACTAATTACTTACGAATGAGCTAGTTTTAGAGGATAATAATAAGATTATACATATTCTGTATGTAACAATCCTTGCAGAGTTAAAAACGCATGAAGTCACTCACTGTGAATAACCAGCCTGCTATTTTTCTACCTGATGGGGGCACATTTGTGCAGAAGCATCTGCCTCACAACTATGCTAACTGGTCTTGTACGTAGTCTGATAAATTACATGTAGGGTTTTATCTGCCCAAGATATTAAGGAGCTGTTACCACCAAGGAGCTTGATGAATGTTTACCTCTATTTTCACAAGGTGTAGTAAACCATGGGCACTCAAAAAAAAAAAAAAAAACCCATTAAACTGACCTCATCACACAAGTCAATCTGTATCAATAAGCGTTGAGCATATACTATTGACTACTTATTATAACAGCCTTCCTTGTTCAACAGACCATGTCAAACCTTCCTATCATAGCACCTTCATTCTCTTTACTATCCAACCATCCATCATCACACACCTTCCTAAATGCTTGTCTCATCAAGATAAAAGCCAATGACCTTGGTGTGGCTGAAAAAAACATTACCCCAATGATAAAGTGCATGGTGGATGAGAAGAGAAACGAAAGCTGTCATATGATATCATAAAAATAGAGAATTGTTACGGAAATAGAAATGTGAACTTCTGTTTTGCTGCCTGTGTGTGTGGTGGTGGTAGGCCCATGTATGTGCTCTTGTGGCATCCATGCACTTGCCTAAGGTAGGAACAGAACATCAGGTGTCCTGCTCCATTGCTCTTCTGCCCATTATTTGAGCCAAGTCTCTCACTACTGATCCCAGAAGCTTACCATCTCCCCTGCCACAAGAGCTAGAAGTATTCATTGTTTGATTTGCATTATATTATTATAACTATATATACTATATATAGTATTATATACATGTATTAAGAATACCACACTATCTCATAAATATGTACAATTATGTGTTAATAAAAACTTAGAAAATATTTTTAAGGAAATGGAAATGCAAATTATCCTGATTTGACCATGATCCATTATGCATAATGTATTAAGCTATATCCCATAAGCATGTATAGTTAAAATACTAATTAACAAACAGTGGAAAGTACAGTAGTCAGACATTCATTGTAACACTAGTGAACATCACCCACTTTCAGAAATACAGCAGGCCAGAACTTCTATGGGTACTTCTGGCCTAACTCTACTTGAAACCCCTTTTTGGTTCACTACTGAGCCAAAATAACACCAACGAGAATTTCAGAATGACTCTCCATAGATGTCCAGCACAACCTCAGTTTTGTTCAAACACAGACATGCACAATCCTATGAAATACTGGGAGGTTTTCTTTACAGCAAGAAAGTCACTAGAGGTATGTCTTCACCATTATCACTGACATAGAAGATACCTGCTAAGCAAAATGGCTCTGGATACTCTATGACTTACTTTTTGGCTTTCAAATTTACTAACCATGATACATGAAATTTCACTTGAAGTCCTAAAGCTACAAATTAGATACTGAAACTCATTTAAAACTTATTATTAAAAATTGAAAATGATTCAGTAGACTAGAATGGCACATTTTATGTAACAGAGAATATTTGTAAACTATTTCCTAAGAGGAGACCTAAAAACATAGAAATCAGACAGCAGTCACCTAAATATCTTTTGCCTCATAAAACAATGTGGAACTAAAAAATACCATATACCAAAGTCATATATGTCACATCCTGTAAGTTGTATGCCCACATTCTGTCACTATAATACACAGCAAATTAAGAATTTTTAAATAATGGCCATTGAGTTAGTGACGAGGAATTTGGTTGTTCACAATGCCTATCTAAATACCTAAAGTGCACCAGGCACCTATGCCTTTGAAGACAGCTGAGGGTCAGTCAAAAGAAACCAAAAATAATATATATCATGATGTAATACTATTACATCAAATAGGCAAGTCACAGTCACCTTTACCTTAAGTTTGAAAGCAACATATATATTCAGGTGGAGGAACCTGAAGATGGGAGGTCACTGTATTTCTTTTCTGCATTTATACACAGGCTTCAGAGCAGGTGTGATAATGCCATCAGTCATAATACTCAGAAGGCTGAGTTAGGAAGAGCACCATGAGTCTGGTGCCAGCTTGAAACTACAGAGTGAATTCCAGGTCAGCCTGGGCTAAAGTGAGGCCTTGCCTTCAAAAAACAACAAAAATCACCAAAAAGCAAATCCATGGAGACAGGTAGCATATTACTGTCGCTAGTACTAGATGAGGGAACAAGGGACTAACATGCATGAGTAGAAGGAATCTTTTTTAGGGTGAGAAAAGTGTTTTAAAAAAATGTTTTGTGGTGATGGCTACACCACTTAAGTACACTATACATTTCAAACTGGTAGATTTTATGACATATTAATTCTGCCTCAGGGATGTTTTTTTAAAATAATAACATTAGCAATCTTCTTTTTCAATACACTTTTGTCAAAAATCATGGTGAACACTTGGTGATACAATTTTATTTTTATCATTCCTATATTTATTCTCTAAGCATTTATTGAATAATAGCCATTAAATCAAAATGACTTTGAATTTAGCACCATATCTAAATTGAAATATCTCATGACTGGGTCTTTTTTAGTATCTCTAGGAATTTTGAGGTGAGCAGATAGATTGTTTATTAATTCTATGAGGTTTTGATTCAGGAGCCCATTAGTGTTGAAAACTGGCAGGGTGAGGAAGTTCAAGGGCTGACTCTACCCTTCTTGGGACATCAGGAACCTTCCACAAATAAGACATTGCTTTGCTAGTGTAGAAGCTTGAGTCATTCCTCCCAAAGGAATCAAGGTAGGCAGGCCTCTGACAAACAGTGAGTACTGTTTTCCCTGCTCCTAGCTCTGGCATATAATGCTAAGGTCACTTCATTCGTATCTACCTCTGGTAACACTAAGCAAGCCCATTTCATAAAGCAACACTATAAAAGTTTAAAATTAGAATAAAAGTCTGATTTGTCTAAACTCAGTGACTATCCAAAATGTGTACATGTTTTTACATGAAAGGCACATTTCATCCTGGACTGTTTCTTTATTTTAGTATCACTTTGAATTAAGAAAACATTTTTAAAAAACAAATTAAATTTGAGAAGAAAGAGAATGGAAGACTAGAGATATTGCTCAGAAGTAGAGTACTGCCTAACATGATCAAAGCTCTGACTTTGATGCTAGTACTTTAAAAAGCACAAACAAAAAAGTGGACAATCTTGTGGGCAAGTAGGAATCCTATTTGAGTTCAAGAAGTATGCTTATTAATTTTCTTAAAGGTAAAATTGTCTTAAAGGCATTTTTTTGCCTGGCACAGTGGTTCTGAAGCTGAATTCTACGAATCTGCTGCCCAAGCTCTCATGCATATACTCGAGGTCCTGTGCACATACACCCAAGGTCACACACACACACACACACACACACACACACACACACACACCAGAGGTCTTCTGCACACAATCTAGCTGATAGTGTATGTGGGCAGTTCCAGGGATTTCCCAAAGCTGCAAGATACTTGAGATTCTTCATAAAAACTGGATTTCAGCTGGATCTCAGAATGGGTAGCTTATCATGAACTATGATATGAGCTTGAAATTCTACTGAGGTTGGATTTCTAAGCTGTTCAACTTTTAATTTTCTCTGCTTTAATAACCTCTGATGACACTTTCAACCTGCGTTTTTTTTTTTTTTGTTTTGTTTTTTTTCTAATCAGGATACCAAAGACCATTGCTCCAATTATCACTTCTCATTGTTCCCTTAGACAAAGACCAATAAAACAAATCACATCTACATAGGAACAAAGCAAAGACAGAGCTTGAGAGAATGCTGGCTTTTCTTTTCATAAGACTGTAATGACCAATTTATTTGAGAAACATAACACTAAGCATTGGGGCTTTGCAAGTCACAGATGCATGATGCATGCTTCCAAACTGCAGACTTTTATAACTTGAAAGGGCCCGTTTTAAAGTTGTGACTCATTTATGAGCCTGAAAATGCTATATCCCTATATCTGTATGTGTGAATCAGACCTTGGAAGTATAAGTTTACAAAGTGTTACATTCCCATCAACCACAAATTACAAATCCATTGATGAAATGCTTAGAGTTGACTTAGCAACAGCTGAAAGTTGAAGAGGTAAGAAATAATGTAATGCAATTATCCAGCATCCTGAAATAAATGCTAGTGGCAACAGGACCTTGTCTAGCATCACAATGCATGTTTTACAATTACTTTTGCAAATACTGAAGAAATTCAATCACAAGTAACATTTTGAAAATTTGTGTAAGAGGTAGGAAGCTGGCACCCCTAATAGTCAGTGGTTAAAAAGGAACTGACCTCTGGGTTAGTCTCCTAAAAATATTAAATAAAATCATAGCTTCATAAAACATAGATCATAGATCACAATCATAGATTCATAAAACAAGGCAGCATTTTAAAGTGCAGCTCACCATTTCAGATTCTGCTACATGTAATTCTAAATCAATAATGAAAACCATAGATAGAACAAGGAAGATATTCACATGTCATTTTTCCTTTCCTGCTTGAAATGTTACCTGTAATATATAAAGACCAACAGGAAAAGGAAAAGCTAAAATTTGTTTGAAAAAGTGAAAATTAGTACCCAGCTCATTAAAACCCTCCAAATGGATTTTATTACATACTCAAATCTAAAAGTCAGTGTTATTTTCAACATGAATCTACCTAGAGAAAGTGATAAACATGGTCTTAACTGAATGGACCACTATGGTTTGAGAAAAAATGTATTATAGCAATGCTAAATTAATTCATTAGATATAAATAACTATTATGGGGGTACTTGGAAATGTGTTCATTTTAATCTATAAAAGTCGCATGATACTCAGAACCCATAATCCATAAAAAGTATAACCCCAAATCATATGTCCCATCTGAATTGGTACCAAAAAATGAAAACTCACTACTTACAGAACAGGATATTCTTATTCCATAGGAGTTTTCCTTTGCAGTCCATTTAAAACTCAGGTGTTAGAAGACATAATAGAGCCTTGTGCTGAAAGTGGTTATTTTATGTGAAACTTATATCACACACAAGTAGTTCTACCATGAGGCATGATTTGATGATGATATTTTGCAACATATCATACAAGATTAAAGTATGTTTCAAATGTATTTCAGAAATTACACCCAGGAAATCGAAAACAAAACTTTGGAAACACAGTGTAAGAGTGTCAGTTAAAACCAGAGAGGACCCTATCTGAATTGCTCCAGTGAATGACAAGAAACGTACTTTCATCAGACTGAACAGGAAATTCTAAACATACCTCTCTGGTCCTCAGGTTATCTTTGATGACTTAAAAGATAGATACCACATGAATTTTCATCTATTAAATTTTAGTAATGGAGTTTAGACTTAATTTAATATGCATCTTTAAGAGGTAGAAACTATTTCAAACAAAGTCCATTGGTTGTTTTTGGAACTCCCTTATTTTCAAAAATCCAACATTTTAAATTTATTTTCCAAAAATATTTTCAACTAATGCTTAATAGTTAAAAATGTTAACATGCACTTATCAATCAGACAATGGGATAAAGCAAAACAGTAGGTTTATTTAACCATTAATATCTTAGCTAAAATAACGTGCTTTTTTTTCCAGTTACAGAAGCACTACCTGACACCTTTAATTTATTAGTGCCACCAGAATTCACATTTGAATTCACTTGTTCACATTTACAGAATTCACAGGATTCACTTGCTCACATTTTCCCTCCCTTTTCTTCATGCCCAATTGAGCTTTCTCCTCCAAATTACAAAACTCTGACCAAATAAGAAAAGAATATGTTAACCATAGAAACTTTTTTTCTTAATTTCTAAGCTCTGCAGAAAGTTGCAATCTCTCTCCCTTCCTCTCTCTCTCCCTCCCCCTCCCTCCCTCCCTCTCTCTCTCTCCCTCCCTCCCTCCCTCCCTCCCTCCCTCCCTCCCTCCCTCCCTCCCTCCCTCTCTCTCTCTCTCTCTCTCTCTCTCTCTCTCTCTCTCTCTCTCTCTCTCTCCCCGTCTCTCTCTCCTGTATTAGCAAATGCCAAGAATGTGTCCAGAAGATATATGCAAATAAATATCACTTTTACCTCTTGGAAATTCCTAATGTACATTCCCTTATTGAATGCTCTCCAGGCTCCTAGTGCAAAAGAAACAAAAGAAAGGAAGAGCAAGGTGCTTTTCTTTGTGTGAAACTGCACAAGCCAGCCATATATAGCCCAAACCCTTATAAAAACAGCTGCTAATGTCCTCAACAGTATCCACTGACAAATCTTAGGTTGACAACTATCTAGGTGACCTTGACAAAACCAGAGAAGCCTTAAGAAGCACAAGTCAGGATCAGATAATCCCCAAATTCCAGGACCTCAAGCTCTGGAGTTCAGGTTTCTTCTAAGTCATAAATACCCCCAAAATATTTTCTAATGCATCCTGATTAAATGCCCCCCTCTGGGCCCTCTTGGATTTATGGTCATTGAGCAGCACCAAGCCAGTCTTCTCAGGTTGCTTCAGATAAGATATCCACCTCAACATGAGGTTACACCAGAACCAGAGAGTGTGACCACTGTGGTGAGGTCACGGGTAGCTGCCCCCTAACACATGAAAGCCACAGAAATCAAGCTAGACCCCTGCCTCATCTGTCTCTTCCTGTCATTCACCAAATAAAGAAATACACAAACACATATGTGTTTATCTGTATAAAATACAGAATTATAATTTTACATTTATATAAAATTATATACACATTTTATACACACATACATATTACCCACAAGGAGGTAAATAAGGGTACATCATGCACTAAGAGAAAAAAAAAACACCACAAAGAATAGACACCTCATATAGAAAGCTTCCCCCATCAGTAGAGAATTTTTCCAGAAACCTCTAGAAACTTTGTACTTTGTACGACAGAAGTAGGTTTGCAACACAGCCTTCAAATAATTGTCTGACTGCCTTTCATGTTTAAAATACTGTTTGAGGGCTAGAGGGATGGCTAAGCGGTTAAGGTGTTTGCCTACAAAGCCTAAGGAAACAGGTTCAAATCCCCACTACCCATGTAAGCCAGATACACAAGGGATACATGCATCTGGAGTCCATGTGCAGTGGCTGGAGGAGCACACTCTTTCTCTCTGCATCTCTCTCTCTCTCTCTTTCTCTCTCTGCACAAATAAATATTTTTAAAATACTGTTTGAATTATTCTAATGAACTAGAAAGAGATTTTCTATTGGAGAGAATCTCTCTACATAAAGACAGGAGAGTGAAAGAGAGGCAGGCAGGGCAATGAGACATTCAAGGAAGTATTAGATGCTGGTATCATGTTCAAAATCAACATGTTGTAGAAAAATACTACCTGTACATATATGTGTCTCCTAAAAGTACAATCTGGTGATGTTCTCCAGCAAAATGGAAAATTCACTGACAACTCAAATGTGGAAGACCTATCAAAATGTTGAGTAATGGTTTTATTTCTTTTCACATTTGTGTAATTATAAAATGATAAGCTAGCTGATGGCTGATCAAGCCATTTGGTTCACAAATGATGACAATTAAGAAAGACAATGTGGGGCTGGAGAGATGGCTTAGTGGTTAAGCACTTGCCTGTGAAGCCTAAGGACCCCGGTTCGAGGCTCGGTTCCACAGGTCCCACGTTAGCCAGATGCACAAGGGGGCGCACGTGTCTGGAGTTCGTTTGCAGAGGCTGGAAGCCCTGGCGCGCCCATTCTCTCTCCCCCTCTATCTGTCTTTCTCTCTGTATCTGTCGCTCTCAAATAAATAAATAAATAATTTAAAAAAAAAAAAGAAAGAAAGACAATGTGACTTAGCTAGGCTGGGGCCACCCACTCTCTACACCACAAAACTGTGATTTAATCATGTGGTTTCAAATCTAAGTCTGCTTCTCATTCCTTTCCCACAGCACCATGGATGTATGGATTTATTCCCTTATGCTACACTGCTGGTTACAGATGCATCCTCACTATGACAGGGCTAATATTTGCATTTTTATTGCTTCTTGACATGAATACAGGGATAGCCATCATCTAACAACCTGAGCATGCTAAAAGCACACATCCTTTGGGCTGCTAAAAGTTGGCACAGCTTGCCTCTGACTTTCAGTTGTGGGGTAAAAACAACTAACATGAACCACTTTGTAAAAATGCATGGCATATGTACAATCGGAAGGTTATTTTAGTTGATCTTGGGAACAGACAAAACAGAGACCACCCTTATGTATACAAATATTGTTGTTAAACTATGCTCCCCCACTCTACACCATTGGGCATATATTTTATTGAAGGCTTGTTTTTATAAATGGAGTAGGTATGTCAGCTAAGTTTCCTACATTTTAATCTTCAAACTTTGTGAGTACATCTGCTCCAGAAAATACCATAAGCCTGTAAATACCATGATTGCTAGGTAACAAAGCATTACCATAAGGAGTCTATTTTTCTTTAAAAAGAACACTTTAATCCTTTAAATGCCATATTTATGTGGAAACATCTACAAAGGTTAAGATGCATGATATTAAAAAATCTAGCCACAAAAAAAAAAAAAAACACTTTTGGCAAAAGCAGGGAGAATAAACTGACATACTAGCTATAACCCCTTCACTTATCCCCCCTCCAAAATGACTACAAATAATTCTTCCATTTTTATTTATTTTTTGTTTATTTATTTGAAGGGGGAACAAAGGACACACCAGGGCCTCCTGACACTGCATATAAAATCCAGACACATGCACCACTTTGTGCATCTAGGGAAGAGCCAGGCCAACAGGCTTTGTAAGAAAGTGCCTTTAACTGTTGAGCTCTCTCTCTAGCCCAAATAATCCTTCAACTTTTCATACAAAGTATAAATACAAAAGGGCAAAATGAATGAGTGACAATACAGTATGGAAAGGAACAAGAAAGCTGACTCACGAAGTCATAATTCTAGCTCAACATATTTAAGAAAGCATAATTCTAGCGCAACAGTGTTGGAAATTCAAGAAGAGGCATACTAAGGGCACTGGGGACCCACACTCCCATGACTCACTCATTGTCTGTCTCAGGTGAGAACAATGACAGAGCCTCACATGGAAGGACAGATTCAATCAATCTAGGCACCTAGACTCCCTCTTCCACTCTGAGGAAATGCTAACTGCTCTTCGCCGGCAGAGCAAGAGTCTGGAAGTAGGTATACTGTCTGCAGAGGGCAATCTGGTCTGCAGACTGACTGGAGGCATCCAGCACTGGAGGGAGCAAGACTGCTCACTGGAACCAGGGGATAAATAAACACCTGCATATTAACTGTTCAGACCTCTATTTTGTCCTGCTTCCTCAGAAATTCCCACAAAATGATTATGCGCTTTTTTTTTTTTTTTTTTTGGCCTACATGGCATAGTAACCACAAAGACTGGTCATGGGCTGGTCAGGTTTTCACAGGAAAGAGAAGATACAGTGCCCCTTGCTCACCCCTCAAGTCACAGCTAGGGAAGCCTCACAGCTGGCAAGTTCTGGATATGGACAGAGAGCTTGCAGAGAGATCCTTAGTGCCCCACGACTCATTGTAAGCATGCAGCCAAGGACACCTAGGCCTTAGCTTCTAAAACAGAAAAACAGAAGTCAAAGCAAAGAGGAAAAATACATTGTTGGGAAATAAACAAAATACAAAGAGAAAAAAATGTTTAAAGTTAATACCCACAGAGAAAGGAAATAGTACATAACCACAAAAAAAAGCGTCATGTCACCAAAACAAATACACATCCAAGAATCAAAAATTAGACACTAGAAATTAATATATGGGACAGAAGACATTAAATTGCAACAAAACTTATACCTGATTATTTCTTTATATACTATTTATGTATTTACAAAAATTTTCTAATACAGTCAGCAAAACAGAGGTAGAAAATAATAGAAAAAGAATATAATAGAACTAAAAATTAATATAGGAGACCATTATTCACACAACAAAATCCAGGAACAAGAACCAAAGAACATAAATTCCTAAGTTGAATGGGTCCAATAAATTCCAGGTAGCATGGATTAAAACAGACTCATACCAGCATACATCCCTGTGTGATTTTACAATGCCAATCACTAGGATAGTTATCAAACAAACACAAAAGAAAAAAACCTGAAAGGTTCAGACAAAAATAGTATCAAATTGTAGAACTCCAGGCATAGAGGAAAATACAGCCTTCAATATTCTAAAGACAAGTGATTCCCAATCTGGAATGTTCTATCCAGCCAGAATATTAATTATGTGACAAAAGAATAGAGACAAGTTCACTCTCACACACTCTACCTTTTCTTAGAAATTACTGAAAGATGGACACACTACCAAAGTAAGTAAAGAAAGAGAGAAGAGTGTTCACGATAGAGAGGGGTTCTATATATAAGCAAGGGAAGGAAACATTCAATATGAAGAAGCAAACAAAAGGTCCTAAAAGTCATTGCTTCAAGATCAAAATAACAAACTGCTTCATGTACTTGAATATAGTCATTAGGATGTGAGGGTGATCTGGCTGTGACAACTGTCACCCCATTGATCACCTGGGTTAAATATAGTCATTACAGTCTTCAAAACAAAATGCATATTGAAATTTATCTTCCTATACAATGTATTTGAATAGAGAAAAAGAATATTTACACAACAATTTAGTGGGAAGTATACATTAAGCTATGTAAAAGAAGAAAAGAAACAATGAAAGAAAGAGAAAAGAAGAAGGAAAGAAGAGAGAAAGAGAAGGAATGAAGGAGTGGAAGGAGGGAAAAAGGGATGGAGGAGGAAGGAAGACAGGCTGCCTAATTCTAGAGGAAATAAAAATGTACCTTACACAGTCATAGCAATATAAGTATGTAAACATGGGCTATAGAGATTCTGGGTTATAATTAATTGGAAGATTTGTGGACAGAAATCATTTGGGGTAGTGAAGTTGTGAAAGGGTATGTACAGGAAAGGAAATTAAAACCCTGATTTCCATGAACAGGTAGCTCTAAAACACAAAATGTAGATGTAATAATAGGAGGTATATTCCTTACAAATATAAAAGTCAGTAACCTAAGGAATGTCTAAAACAATTTAAAGCATTTGTTTTTGGAAAAGCAGCAATGCAGTGGGTGGTGTGAAAGAATACTTCTTATTTATTGTAGCAACTCAGATACAGATTTCTTTTAATCTATTTAAGTATATAATTTTGATTCTTAAAAACCAAAACTAAATAAAGGGCTGGAGAGATTTCTCAGTGGTTAAGGTGCATGCGTGCAAAGCCTAAGCACCCAGGTTTGATTCTCCAGGTCTATATAAACCAGATGCACATGATGGCACATGCTCCTGGAGTTTGTTTGCAGTGGCTAGAGGTCCTGGCATGCCCATTGTCTCTCTGTCTCAAATAAATAAATAAATAAATAAATAAATAAATAAATAAATAAATAAATCTTTTAAAAACTAAATAAAAAAGATTAATTTCTACAATGGCCTACATCTGAACATGAACAGTCCTAGAAAGTTCTAAATCATTCATATCTCTTCTGTGTTCATTTCATTTTAGATTTTCCTAGGTAAGGTCATATAAAGGGCACTCTTCACTTAGTGTTATATAGATCTTTCTACTTAAGTGATGCATAAATGCATTTCATTTGCTACCTGACACAGTGAGCATTATAGATGCTGTAACTGTAATTCAGATTCTGCCAACAGCCTCTGACCCCAACAGCATGGCAGACTCTAGACTATTAGAGATCTTCATACGAAACAATCACACACTTCCTCTTTCAGCTAGTTCATGACAGTCAATAAAACCAGTGCATTCATCCAAAAAATACTGATAGGGAATCAATATAGTACAAACCCTGTTTTAAATAGGCACTACACACCACCAAATGTGTATGCATGCACACACACTCATATACATACATACATACATACATACATACATACATACATACATACAATATATACCCTAAAGTTAACCATGTTGCTTCGGCATTTTTTCTACGGACAGCACGTGCTTAAAACAGAAAGAGCTCATTAAAGTGATTCCAACAGGAATTGCCACAAAACAAAATACTTGGTCTCCAAATTTTGACAGATTATAAAGCCAACCCTCTATTAAGAACCGATCACGGTTGAAAGGAAAGGAATAGTCGTGAAGGCATTTGCTCTATGCATTAGTCTTCAGAAAAGCTTTGTCACCGCTATGCAAAAGAAGCCAGTCAGAGAATCCAAAATTTTCAGAAGTAAGGCACATCATGTTCTTTCTCTCACTTTTGATGGTACCATATGGCAAATTATTTTCTCAGGAAAAGAAACAAACTTACCTTTCACAAGCTCGGACAGTCCATGCAGCAATTATCCATAATGAGATACTAAAAACCAAGAGCACAGTTCCTGGGCATATAGTCATTAAAGTCTTCATAACAAAACGTGTATTGAAGTTTATCTTATTAAGTGCTCCAATGCTTCTAGAGGAGGCATCAGTGAAAAGTTTGCTATGTAAAAGCATGACTCTGGCAATCAGATAGAGTCTTAAGAACATTGGTATAGATAAAATAATGTCCACATCAGCGGTGGTTGTGGATGGGGCATAGGAGAAGGCAAGCCGGGCCGTCCATGTGAACGTATAATTCCCAGGTATGGGGTGAATAGCACACACCAGTATTTCCAAGCAGATGAAGAAAATACGCTCATAAGTCATGGCTATTCTCCAGTCATCTGCTCCATTGTCCACCATGAATAACTGAAAAAATAAAGTAGAAAATCAGCTTCAGTATGGCATGAATGGTCCACAAACGTTAGTGCAGATCTTAAAAAAAAAAAAAAAAGACATGTCAGGTGACTCGTAGCAACTGAGCAAGCTAATGCTTATAGAATTTAAATCCTATCCAGACATACTGTGTATAGAATGGGGTATTGGTACCAAAGGATGATTGCATTCTGCAAAAATGAAATGCTTGCTACATAGGAGCTAAAATGATCTTGGAGTCCATGGCACTGGACAATCATGTGAATAGCATTATTTAAAAACAAAGGGCTTCCAGCCTGTTGGAATGACCCCCACTTGAAGTAAAAATAGATTTGCCTTATAAAAAGTTACTCTCCTTTTTAGGAGGACACATTTACAACTATTTAGGGTTAAATCTATTTGGTGGTACCTCTGCAATCATTAGATCCTATACTGCAACAACACTTGAGCATGCTTATAGGAAATCATATCCTTGGCCTCAGAGAAATTCATAAGAAACCACAGATAAATGTGGTAGAGATATTTCTTCCAGTTTCCTCACTACTATTTTTCTATCTTACTTGAATTATTAATTTGCTCTCGACTTTTCTCTAGTAAATATTCTTTTTTCCCTAATTTTCGTATCACCATTAAAGAAAATCAGAGCCTAACAAAAGGAAGCATATGCATGCACGGACAGAAAAGGATGCCTTTCTCTCTTCCCTCGCTGTTTGTCAACAAATATGCCAGGGTCCTGACAGCCCAGGAGCAGCCAGAGGCATTTGGAAATGTGTGGTCACTTTTCCGGCTGATGATCTGTGGGAGTTGCTGGCACTGAGGTGCAGGAAGCTGCAGATGCCAACCACACTGTGATGCGGAAGTCCCACACACCAGGAAGGTCTGTCTGCCTAGATGCCCATATTGCCCGCCCCCCAGAGGAAGGCTTCAGATTCTCTGCCTTCTGTTAAGTAGCCAGCTTAAGTAGGAAGCATCGGATGAAAACATCCCGAAGGAGAACTCTGCCTTCTCTGGTGCGTGACTGTGGGGACGGGAGGAGCAGGTTTCCACACACCGCATCCTGTGCGCTCGTCTACAGGCAGGACTCCCCCCCCCCCACATCTGAACACACGCACACAGAGATCGTGATGGATCCCTATTCCTGCTTGATTATTTACCAAAATATGGATCAGACTGGTCACTGCCTGGGTGTTGCTTTGCAAAACTGGAAATTCGGGTGAAAATTTGTCTTTCTCTTCTGGTACCTCAAAGGAGGTGGGAAAAATGCAGAGACACTCTTCCCAACTGTGTAACAGAATTGAGACTGTATTCTTCATTTGCCAAACTTGGCTCTGAATGACCTAGCAGTTTGTAAATCTGAACTCTACCTTCAAAGGGGCTCACAATCACCACGATCCCAGCGATCTTTGAGAATCTTCAAATGCCACCTCTATTTCCACTCTTGGAATACATGCCTACCTTCTATTTTATAGTTCAGCAATAAACATACCTACATCTGCATCCTTCCTCCCTACTTCCTGTCTCCTGCGGCTCTGTGTGACTAAAGCAAATGTTAGACCAGAGTCCAGTTCCGCTGCTTGAAAGCCTAGTTCTCGTGCTCATGATCGCTTAAGTGGAATACACAACTGAGTTGAAATCGTCACCATTTACTAACAGTAAAACAAAAGATACTAAGCAGCCCAGGCAACTGCCCCAGTCTACTTCAGTTCCTCCACACACTGCCAGGTGGATTTTGCTGCCACTCTTGTGAAGGTCATTAAAGACAGTTCCATTATAATTTTTCCAGCTTTATTTTTATCTTACTTATCCTGTCATTGTTTCCTTTCTGGGAAAAGACTACTTTTCCAGGCTCCTGTGACATCTCCTTTTCATCTCTGCCCCTCTCGGTGACTTTAGCCTCCTCCCCAACTCTGGGGTGCTGTCTCCTTGGATCCATCTCTAACTCTCGCTGAGTGAATCTTCCAGGGTGATCTCATCCTTTACCAGATTCCTCTTTTTGTAAACCATCCTCTTTGTCCCATGACTGTCTTAAAACTACTAAGATCAAAACCATTCAAAATCTCTCTCTACTGTCTGATGGCCACATCTAATCTACATCCACAGCAGAAAAGGCATTTTTCAAACTGGTTTTGCCTCTCTCTCACTTCAGTGCCTACTACTCTCCTTACGCTTCCTTATGGCCGTATATTCTAGAACATACTTCCTTCACCCCTTATGTGACTTCTACGTTCTTTCTTTCCACATTTCCCCCCTAGATTCTAGCCCTCACAAGTTTCCACCTACTGAATTCTTATTCACTCAAGATGAGGGTTCCCATCACTGAATGGTCCATGCCCCATGCAAATCCAAAACTTTACTACTTGGTTCTACACTCTTCCCTATATGTACCTCTTATTGATGCTATCAGAGGACAAGGAGTTCATTATAGGACTATCACTCCTTTCTGCCTCTGAGGGTCCGTGAGACATTCTCGTCTTTAATGCTCGCTACAGGAAAGTCTTTGATGTTTCTCACTCAGTGATGGCTACCCTGATTACCACAGAGGTCCTGATGTTCACTAAAGAAAAACACAAGCAAAGCCCACAACATTTTTCACATTTATAGAGAACACATCCTACTAAGTGATAAATCCTTGTAACTATGTAATTTTGTGATTATACAGAAAGTACAGATAGCTTTCTTCTTTAGTATATTTCCTAGGGGGGGAAATATTCTATTTCATAGTTTCATTTTATTACCAGGGACCTCAACACTCAAACCAATTTTTTTTTTTTGGTTTATTTTATGGCATTACATTTAAATTCTAAGTTGAGGAAGAAACTTTCTACTTCTCGCCATACAATTCTACTCTCTACATTGCATTTTTTTTTTCATTTATTTCATAGAATACCAGAATGCTAAGCACTCAGAGTAAGCGTCGCACCCTAGGCATGCCATACAATTTACCGTAGACACAACATCTGCCCATTGACTTTCCTAGAAAAGGAAAACAATATCAAAAGGCAGACTAAAATAAATTTAATAAACCAATTATGTTCTTGGATATTGTTGTGAAAGAAGCAAGGAAGGGATGGAACAGAGAACAATAGATGAGAAATGAGAGCAGTTGTGATTATCTACGGATGCTCCACATTGAGCAAGTAACAGGTAAGAGAGAAGCAGCCACGTAAAGAACATTCTTGCCAAGGAAAATAACATGTGTAAAGACCCTGGGCCTTACCAAAGTCTAGCATGTTTCAGGAAATAAAGCAGGAGTCAGAATGACTGAAATTTAATGGCCAAGAGGACAGAGTATAGGAGGATGACTTTGAAGGTACAAAATAGGACCAATGTTGGAAATGACATTGGATTAGATTTCATTCCAAGTGCAGTGGCATGAACCCACTATACGTATTAGCAAAGGGGGTAACCCAGTGGGAATTACAGCTTATAGAGCTTATCCTCACAGCTATGAAGACCTCTTGCTAAAAGAGCCAAGTGTGTGGAAGGACAGATACAAAAGAGCAAGAAATATGACTGCATTTGAGGCACTGCAACATCCCTGTGACCTGAACCACAGGCTGTCATGGAAATGGAGATGGTACAGTAGTGCAGAATGCTTGGGATCGTCCTACCATTTGCTGACTGGCTGAATGCAGGGCCAATAACACAAAGAGAAAGATTCATAGATGGCTACTGAGTGAAGAAAAAGAAAAAACAGAGTGAATGGTGAAACCACTTTCTAAAAACGTTTCCTGTGCCCTGATGGGAAGTAAGAAATGAAAGGTTCTATTTTAGCCATGCACATTCATGTATGGATGCCATGTCCATAGTAAGATATGCAAGACACACTGAGAAGTCTGGACTGTTAAAATAAATTTGAAAGACATCAGTATTTAAGAGGCGTATCAATTAAAGAAAAACATCAGGAAAAATAGAGAATAAGACAGGACGGTACTCAAGGCCAAGTTCTGAAGACCCCCAAAAGTGGAGGCCACCTAGAAAGTTAAGCCATAGGCAGTCTGTGAAGCAGTGAGGAAAAGCTGTCATCCTAAGACTCAGTCACAGGCTATCAATTACAAATTATGTAATAGTATTTTCATAGTACTGTTAATGTATATACTAATCTCTACAGAAGACAAAAGCATTGTAAACATTGAGAGTCCTATAACTACTCATTCCAAGTAAAATATTAAAAGTAAACTGAAGATATATCTATATGACCTGTTTAAATTCACAGGTAGGGATATATATTTGTTTTTTTTTTTTTTTGAGGTAAGGTCTCACTCTGGCCCAGGCTGACCTAGAATTCACTATGTACTCTCAGGGTACCCTCGAACTTACAGTGATCCTCCTACCTCTGCCTCCTGGGTGCTGAGATTAAAGGTGTGTGCCACCATACCTAGCTATATGTTCAGTTTTTGTAAATTTTTTTGTTTATTTTTATTTATTTATTTGAGAGCAACAGACAGAGAAATAGGCAGAGAGAGAGAGAGAGAGAATGGGTGCACCAGGGCCTCCAGCCACTGCAGACAAACTCCAGATGCATGTACCCCCTTGTGCATCTGGCTAACATGGGTCCTGGGGAATTGAACCAGGGTCCATAGGCTTCACAGGCAAGCACTCAACTGCTAAGCCATCTCTCCAGCCCTATATGTTCAGTTTTTAATTCTGATATTCTTAACATAAGGAATATTTTAGGGAAACACAGTGGTTTAACTTTAATTCTAGGGCTGCAGATAGTGGCCTTTACCATATGTCTAAAGTAACTTGCACACCTGAAACAGAATATGTCCTCATTGCTCACTTTAGCTACTTTTATGTTAGGTTACTTCAACTTATTTATATATTTATAATTAATTTATTTTGTTATTAATTAGTTTTGTACTGAGTGAATACAGTCCAGTTGGTACCATTGTTAGGCTCGTCCATGTCCTACCTCCTCCTCCTGAGCCCTCTTTGTTGAGGTACATGGGTCATGCATTGTGGAGTTAGCCTACAGTTATGGGTTGGAGAAATGTCTCTGCATATCATGACCCAACATGTGGCTCTGACATTCTTTCTGCCCCCTCTTCTGCAAAATTACCCTGAGCCATGTTGGGTTCATTTTTGGTCTGCTTCAGTGATGAGATGTTGGGAGCCTCTGTGTCTCTGGATATCTGATTTGGTAGGAGTTGATTGTTCTCTGTGTTTATCTCCTTCACCCTTGTGTTGGTACCCAGTTCACCAAGAAAACAGCACACTTGCTTGTTTGGCCAATTATTCTTACTTTCAGCTGGGACCCTTCTGAGGTATGATGGGGGTGGTCAGTCACTAGACAGTGCTTCTAGTGCCAGAAGGTGCTACATGGGCGACTGGGGGAAAATGAGCAATATCTGTCCAAGCAACTCATGGTCTAACCTACTTAGCAGAAAATAACCTGTCGTGATGCTCACACAAGTGCAATAGTGGTGCACAGCCAAGGTGGGAAACCAACTGCTCTTGATTTGGCTAACTGATCTGCTCAGTGGAACGGGACCCATAGCTGGAGCTGGGAAACAAGTCAGAACCATATCCAAACATGAGCCTGCTCCATTATCAAGCTACCAGTAATTGTGGGCTACAAGAGGGCCTACACCTATTAAATTTTCTATTAAAAAAAAAAAAGGGTTATCCCATTTGTCTGGTGCTAACTTTACTCTCCATTGGAGAATCTGCTTCTCTTTTTCAGATAGAGGCAGATCCTCAGGTTACTTCAATTTTAAAAAGTAAAGGGATGGTACTGGGAGGGATAAGGTTTATGTGAGGATGAAGGTGGGGCAGGATGACTCAAAACTAAGGATGTATAAAAAAGTCATATGGACACTTCTACTGGATAATTAAAATATATCTTAATGAAGATGTAGCTGACTTGGAAAAAATGAATTTATCCCACATCAGGCTTTAATTCTCCAGGATAACATTTGTATTTGTTCAGATAGCCAAAGCATAATATATTTCAAGTTCACTGTCTAAGATTTATTGATAGTGAAGTCCACAGTGGAAGAGGGTCTGGAGTACAGAAGGGCCTGAGTATGGGACCAGGTGACCTGCTGGGACCGAAAGGGGATCAGCTACAGAGACTCTACTTGCCTCTTTCATGTGTTTCCTATGCTGGGTTCAGGAATAGTCCCTTGCACTTTCTTTTTTCTCCTAAGGTATGGTCTTACTCTAGAGCCCAGGCTAACCTAGAATTCACGATGCAGTATCAAGCTGGTCTCAAGCCAACAATGATCAGCAGAGAAAGAGAGAGAGAGAGAATGGGCACGCAAGGGTCTCTAGCTGCTGCAAACAAACTCTGTGGTCCTGTCTTGAATTTTCTGTGCTTCCTTTTTGGAAAATAATCCAGGGCACTACTTAGTACAAAAGTGGGACCTAAATAATACTCACTCGGTCATTTGTTCATTAAGAAATTCTGAAAAGGAAGAGTAGTAAGGGAGAAGTAGCCACATTCAAGTCTAAAATAAATTAAAAACTAAAACCATGTAAACATGACAGCATCAGACCCTGTCTCAAAAGAATGAGGGGAAGAGTAACTAAGAAAGACTCCTCACAACGAAATCAACCTCTGGCCTCCTCCACTTGCATGTTCATACATACAGACATGCATATACATATGGGGCATACACTATATGCATATACATGCAAAAAAGAAGTTACATTAAGACACTAGCAGTAGGAGTAAAAACAGGTCTGGGGGTATAGCTCAGTCGTCGCACACTTGCCTAGTACACAGAAATCCCTGGTTCAATTCCTAGTACTAGAACAAAAATATGCTGTGCCAGTGAAGAAGCAGGGAAACAGTAGGGAAACTAACACATACGGAAGGTGGAATTGTAAATTCAGCCAACCCGGGAAGAGGAACATTCATCAAATTGCACATACACACACATCTTCATTGGTCATGCAATTCCATTTCACCAATCATTTGCATGTGTGAACAACAGGGAACATATGTGATTACTCGTGGCAGCACTGCTTTCATATGTGTAAAGGGCTGGGTAATCTGATACACAAATGAGTTAAAGAAGTTATGGCTACCCTCAAAACAAAACAGGATGCCATTGAATAAAAGATGATGAAACCTATCATATATTAGTAAAGAGAGAGCAGTCTAGGAAACACTAAGGTTTTAAAAATATATTATTTATGTAAGAGTGAGAGCATATGAATTGAATGGGCACATCAGAGCCTCTTGCAGCTGCTAAGGAAGTCCACACGCATGTACCACTTTCTGCTTTTGTGTTTCTGCTTTTTCATGGATACTAGAGAATCAAACCTGGGCAAGCAAGCTTTGCAAGCAAGCGCCTTTAACTTCTGAGCAATCTCTTCAAACCCTAATTTTTTAAAGTAATGTTACAATTTGTAAATTTTGTTAAAAGGGAAAACATACATGTTTATTTTATGTGTATCAAAGAAAACCAGGAAATTAATGGGAAGAGCTACTTAGGGAGATGATCTGTGGGCCTGGGGACTGGAAATCTTAAGAGAGATAGCAAGATAAACGATCTTAAATACTTTTAATTTTGAAATCATATGAATAAGATTAATAAAAACTAATGAAGCATTGTTTGTAAAGAAGACAGAAAAATGAGAATGTGCATTGTCATTAGACATCCAAATCCTTCTTAGCAAATATTCTATGTACAAACCGGAAAGTACTAACAGCTATTATGAATGATAGAATACAGAATCAAACACATAAATCCAATTTATTGCTCAAATATTCTGCTTACCAAGGCAAAACCTTGGACCATTACATTGCATAACTGTTTTGAACAGCATGAACAAAAATAAATAAGATTTCTTAGTTAACCTTTAAACCAGTATTCAATAAAACCAAGCTCTTGTTTTTAATTTGCTGATTGAATGCTCCTATCTGCGTGGTTCTGTGGATACAAAGATTAGAAAGCTTCCCAGTGTTTGATGAGAAAGAGTATTATAAAAGAGACATTTATATTTATATTTGAATGCCTGGGGAAAGTGCCATCCAAAGAAAGATACTGTGGAAATAGAGAGGAAGGTGAGAAGGCCACATTTTAGAATACTACACAGTGCCTAACCTACCTTCCACACTGGCTTTCTGAGATATTCATGCGACTCATTTCTGTGAACTTCCAAGTTCAGTTTTAAGGCACTTGGGAGATAATCACCTCCCCACCATAAAACAGCACAAATGTTAATAAAATAACAACAAAACCCAAAATAATTTCCTTCCTTAAAACTACATTGTGAATTTTATTGATTTAAAAGCCTCCTACAAGAGGCAACATAATTAATGAGGTTTTCCTTCACCATTGCCAAGACTCAGCCAACGAGAAGTTAGACCACAATCACAAGTCACAGACAAGGTCAAAGGAAACACAGCCAGAGAGAGAAGGGTTTTCACCCACAAGACCCACAGCTCAGAACCACAAAAGGGGTGGGGCACCAAAATGCTTAGAATCTAACTCTCCTGAGCAAAACAAAGAGGAAAGCATCAAACTTAATGCTTGTCTTACCCTCACCAGCCATTCTGTAGCCTGTCCACTCTTTCATCATTTCATACTGCTCTGAAATTACTCTGAATCCTACAAGGAGATTTCAAACTGAAAGCAGTGAAGTGTTAATTGTGGAAATGCCAACTCCTCTCTGAAAGAAATAACAGTGATTGGTGGGGGAGCCTTACTAGAATTCAGGATACTAAGGTTTGGATCTCAGAAATGCTACAAAGTTGTCACCTACATGACCTTGGGAACTCATCGAAACCTTGTTGATCTTATTTTTCTACCATGTGTAAAATGGGGCAATGCTCTCCACTGTGTCTAAAGTGCTGGTAAGGATGAAATGAGAAATTCAATGAATTTTATGCTGTGGCAATGCTATTAAATGGCTGACCAGACACCACTCACATCCTTTACTCCACTATATAAGTATCTACTTTCCCAGACTCCTTTGCAGTTGTATACTACCTTTATTTTCTGTCTTTCCCTCTACTTTTCCCATGATGCAGTTTTGATGCCCAGACATAAATACATGTTTGCTAGAGGGCTAAATAGGATGTCTTTGTTCTATTTTTAGATTAAAAAATAACAGATATGGACGACACAGCTCTTGTCCTTCCCTTCCTCTGTCAATAAATAAAAATGAGATTTGGATCTGCTAACCAAAAAAAAAAAAAAAAAAAATCAAAAGGAATCCCAGGAATAAGCAACATCATACCCATCGAGCCAGCAGCCATGTTTACTATTCGTTTAAGCCACTGTCAGTTGGATTTTCTATTATTTGAATAGAAGAAATATATCCCTATATTTAATTAAAACATTAAATTCTGTGTAACTATCTATAAATGATAAAGTGCTTATTAACTAAAACACTGTATGGGTAGAAAAGTCAAGAATCAAAAGGAATGCATACCAAATATTGAAGTTTGAAATACAACAACTGCTGAGTGGTGGTGTTCTTCCTGGGTGAGCAGCTTTTGTTCCTGACTTTCAAATAGGAACTAACTTCCTTGAATATCCACTAGTGTGGGTCAGAGGAAACATACACACTTCTTGGAGAAAGACATGGTTTTAAAACATAGCTTGATCACTTACTAGTTGAGTAGTTTGGGGCAAAATCCATCCAAAACTTAATTAAGCATGCACAGGTATAACAATAAGCAAAACTTATCAACCTTCAAGATTATTGTGAGGTAATACCCACTCTGCAGATGCTAGTAAAAAGGAACCCATGAATGTAGAATAGTATTCCATGAACTCTCAAGAGGAGGAAGTCTATGAATTAAATGGTAATTTGTGCTGTGAAAGTGGAAAAATTAGCCATGGAAGATGAAGAGGAAAGGAAGTTGGTAAGCAAACACAGGATAAAATCAATAAGTCAATATTGGGAGGAGCTCTAGAAAGGACTGATATTTACTTCTGATGGGGTTCTTATCAATTGCTAAGACAGCAGGTTTCTGAGCTTCTCCTCCCTTGACCTAAGCAAGGGCTTTGTCTACAGACTAAAATCTTAGAGTTATCCACTGAGATCCAGAGAGAATTAAGGTTATCACAAATTCAGGTTCTACTGTTATTAAGACATAATTAACATCAAATCTTAACTCTTTTGACAAGTTTCTTACAACCCTACAGGCATAGAAAAACCATTCAATTATTATTCTCACATTGCATTAGAATTTATTTGAGATGTCATGATAGGCAAAGACAGGGATTAGGTGCAAAGTAACCCCACTTTGTAGGCAGCTAGTCAGGGATACAAGCCCAAAGGGAATAAAGAGATAATCTATTTGTCCTGTCAGAGCAGATGAACACAGGTTTTTGTTTTTTTAAGAGAACAGGGTTAGTGTACTGAAATCCAAAAAGCCCTTGACGCAAGTAAAGGTCAAAAGCCCTGACTCATACTAGCTTACCAGGAGGCCAGATGGTCCACACATCCAAATAAACCAGTCCTTTGTCTAACTCATCAGCCTATCAAAAGCCCTCACCATACATTCACAGTAACCAATCCAAGACTTGATCCTTAGTTTATATCTTTAAGGTTATTAAAAAGCTGAGATCTGCTGGGCATGGTGGTGCACACCTTTAATCCAAGCACACGGGAGTCAGAGGTAAGAGGACTGCCGTGAGTTTGAGGCCACTCTGAGACTCCATAGTGAATTCCAGGCCAGCCTGGGCTAGAGTGAGACCCTACCTCAAAAAACCAAACAACTAATAAAAAAAAAAAGAAAGAAAGAAAGAAAAAGAAAAAAAAGCTGAGATCCAAGCCATTATGCAACTACCTGCCCAGGACCCTGCCAAGCTCAGAGCTTTTCTACTTTATGTTCACTTGATTTTCTGATAAACCCTTCCTTAACTTGCCCTTCTGCTGTGTGTCCACTTATCATTCTCTCTGTATCACAATACAAATACAATACAGTGGCTTGGAGAATTTTAGTGACTGCACAGAGTCCAATGCTTTAACCTCCAAATTGTCTTTCCAGTGCCAAGAAAGTGCTCTCAAAACTTGCAAAAGCACTTGAAAACTTTTCTAGAAAGATCAAATAATGGTTTCCTGGCTTAATAATATATCACAGAAGATACTGGAGTATATGGCTTATGCATCCATGTTCTATAACCTAGAATCAAGTAGATGTAGAGTTTGTTTTGACTTGCCACCGTTGATTAGCTCCATGAAGGGAGAAACATTGCTAGACTGTCTCATCCTCGGTGTTACCAGCTGACATATAAGTAGGCCTAGGAAGAATGCTTCTCTCACTGTACTGAGAGAGGACAGAGTGCCATTGTGTACAACAAGTATTTCATCACATTTCACTTCAGTGCTATGCCAATGGTTTGAAAGTATCAACACTAGTAACCAAACATGGACTCAGAAGAAAAGGACACAGAGACCAATGTCACTAATTGTGGCCACTCTAATGGATAAAAATCAGTTATTAAAAGAAATAGCAATTCAAAATTATTTCCATAACCATAATTTACTAATTCTTTGGTATTCTTAATTATTTATAAATTTTGGTGAGCATCTTCAAATTATGTTCAGAAGTATGTAAGGAATCAATTAGTAGGCATAGAAAGTCTCAAAGCCAAAATTAAATAACAGCAAATTCATTTGATTCCAACAGTCTAGTCTGCAATGATGAAAATTTATGCATTTCCATTTGAAGCATTTGGTAGGTACTTCATAGCTAATGTATATTATCACCATTTTCATTACTTGAAGTACTTAAATCTATCTAAGGGCCAATTCATACTTATTAGGACATTTGCCCTTCTAAGAGTCTAATTAAAGTACAAGCAGTTGAAAGAATTTGGTCATGGTCACCCCATGAGTTAATGAAAACCCTGAAGGCAAAGTTCAGGTCTCCCAGCATTCACATGATTTGATGAGAGCATAAAGGATTACTGAAGAGGTGAGAAAATCAAAAATTTATAAAGCAAACAAATGCCTACCCACTAATTTACATTACGATTTGTGCAATGTCACGTCTGACTCCCTGATGCTCTTAGACAACCTGTGATTCTCTGGTAGAGACAAATGTTGAAATAACCTTTCATGTTGCATGCACTGCCCTGAGGGACAGAAATAGACCCTATTCTTGTCTTGGCTTTTTCCAAGTTACATCTTATTCATCCTAAAAACTTGTTTGCTCCTGGTTCCCGTTGTATAGAACCTCACATTCTACACAAGGTTCGAGATGAAATGTGAAAGCTCCTTTCAAAGTGTCCTTAACTTACCTCATTAACTCTGCCAGAAACTGTTCTACTCCTTGTTGGTGTGTGTGCGTGTGCGTGTGCGTGTGCGTGTGTGTGTGTGTGTATATCACCACCATGAGAGAGGGGAAAAGAGGCTTTGAGGCTGGCAGCACAAGGATAGTACAATGTAGGTGATTTGAAAGTAGAAGGGATTTACTGGGTGTATAATGGAAAAGGAGGCAAGAGGTGGGGAGAGAAGAGGGTACTGAGGAGGGTCAAACAAAACTAAAATGTATGAAAACGTGATAAAGAAATCTAACACTTGATAAGTGAGTTAAAAATAAAGTTTTAAATTAAAAACAGAGTGTAAATCAAAGTACCCAGTGTGGATGGATGAAGCCACACAGAAGTCATACATTATTCAATGAATATCCCCATGCCAAGGGCACACTACTCAAGGCTCCCAAAACAACACAAGCAACTGCCACTGCTGTGGATTCCCACTAGAACTACATGGTAAGACCTTACTGCTGAAGACACAAAACACTCTGGTTATAGGCCACGGGTAAATCAAGCTAGAAGCAAGCTGGATGCACCTTCTATCAGCAAGCTTGATAGTGCTAGAAATGTTACGTAGTCATGCAGCCCTATTGACCAGTGAGACATGATGTCCCTACTGGTGCAATCATGGCAAGAATATTATTCATCACTAACCACTTTATGATTAAATTTGAGACCTGCTCTATAGAAGGGAATTCACATTTGGTACTATAACCCTGGTCAAAATCTCATGGCCAGAGAAGTCACAGGTCCTAGAAAAGAAACTATTGTTGTTTGGCTAAATAGGCATGATGTGGCAATCAAATTGCCTTCTTCATTTTTTTTTTTTTTTTAATTTTGGCTTTGTGTTTTGCAGGGTCTCACGCCCACCTAGGCTGACCTGGAACTCACTCTATGACCTCAAACTCACAGAGATCCTCCTACCTGAGTCTCCCCAATTCTGATATTAAAGGCATGGCCACCCTGCCTGGCTAAATTGCCTTCTTAATAACTACATTTATGTTCACAGATTTTTGCTGTGGTCAGCTTTGGTCAAAGAACTTTCTCTTTTATAGTGTGTAACAGTCACCATAGCTACTTATTACTGGTCAAAATAATAAGAATTAGTGTGAGCACAATTGATAGATGGACATTGAGCCATAAAATGGGTATGTATATTGCCCCTTACAAAGGTCTGAGAATAGCATGAAAGAGGGCACAGGAAAGAATGTGAGATCCACAGAAAGACGAGGAGTGGTGTCGATCACTGACTACCAGGCATGTCATGGCCGTTGCACACATGAGCATATAGCACAAGACTGGGCTTGTAAATGTCCTTGCATGGAGGAGGAAGGAGCTTCATAGGGCCTCATCCCTCCCTGAGGATCTTTACAGCTCATGGTTAATGGGGGATGCAGAAACATTTTCTTCTGTGGAATAGCCACTGGTAAAGATACCCATGCTCCTGTAAACAATCCCTCCCCCACATTCCTGTAAGCCATCTTAATTAAGCTCATTGGATCAAGACAAACAAACAAGCAACAGCAACAACAACAAAAATACAAGAAAATGGAATGGGAACTAGTTTGGAAGAGGAATGGGAAGGGAACAAGAGATGGTAAGAGACTTCTGGCCAAGATGGCGACTACCTAGCTGCGCTGCAAATCCCAGGGAAAGAAAGATAGATGCAGATCCTAAGAAGAGAGCCAACCCATCATACCTCAAAAGGTCCCTGGCTGAAACTAAGGAAAACTGGCGAAACAAACAAGGGTGCTGTTTTCCTGATGAACCAGATACCAGCACAAGGGGGAAGGAGACCAACACAGAGAAAAATCAACTCCTACCAAATCAGAGAGCCAGAGCCTCAGAGGCCCCAACACCTCATTACTGAAGCAGACCAGAAATGAACCCAACATGGCTCAGGGAAATTTTGCAGAAGAGGGGGCGGAAAGAATGTCAGAGCCATATGTTGGGTCAAGATATGCAGAGACATTTATCGTACCAATAACTGTGGGCTAACTCCACAATACATGACCCATATACCTCAACAAGGAGGGGCCAATGGGGGGGGGCAGGTCACGGATGAGCCTAATAATGGTACCAAACTGCCTGTATTTGCTGAATAGAAAACTAATTTTAAAAAATGCAAAAAAAAAAAGAGAGATGGTAAGAGCAGAGGGTGTAAGAAGAGGGGGTGAATATTATCAAAATACATTACATGCATATAAAAATAAAATGGAATCCATTGTGTATAATTAATATATACTAATAAAGTCATTACAATCATATAATCACTCAAAAAGATGTACACTATCATTGTTGTCATTTTAAAAATAAAGAAACTGAGGGTTCAGAGTTAAGGAACTGGTCAGAGTTACACGGAGTGGCATGTAGTGATGAGTTATGGACACAAGCAGTCTGTCAACAGAACCCACATCTGCAGCAAGAGACTGCTACTTGTCACAAATTTAAGCAGCTATAAAGTAATTTTAGGTATAGCAAAGAATCGTGTCCAGTGATAAAAATTAATGAAGCTATATATTCTTGCCTAGTTTATTTACCTACAGCCTTAGCTGTTGGAAAGGGAGAAATAAAAAATATTCAGAGGGGAAGGAAACAGCCGATTTAAGGAAGAGACCTATTCCATCTAAGTAAGTCAGCTCTAGCAGGGACTATTGACAGCGAAAACACATACACATGCACACACAGGGTCACACACATAACTGTGCACACACTCATTCACAATAAAGTAGACAGAGGCCTCTGAAACCTAGGCATATGAACTCATTTAATGAAACACCAAACAACCCTGCATCCTACCTTCACTGCAGGACATCACTATATCAACACAACACAGTGAGTGGTCTCAAGTGCAAAAGAACAGCACTGACCTCAACAAAGACTATGAGACTTAACTGAGCCCTTGTTTGAAGTCATAGATATGAAGAACTCTCATACCTATGTGTAGAACTGAGAAATATTTCATCCAGCTTTTAAAACTACAAAGTAATATGAATACTTATTTTAAACATATTTTTACTGTTTTACATAAAAACATTTTCATTTATTTATTTGTGTGAGAAACGGAAAGAGGTAAACACAGAGTGAGGACAGGGCTTCTTGCCACTCCAGATGCATGTGTCATCTTGGGCATCTGGAATTGTGTGGGTACTGGAAAACTGAACCCAGACCATCAGGCTTTGCAAGAAAGCAAATTTAAGCACTGAGCCATCTCTCCACCCCAGAATAATTATGCTCATCAAAGTGCTAACAGAAAATACTAGCCTGGAGGCCTATACATTTTTGTAATAGCAAACTATGTTTTGGGCAAGGGATCTTATATGGCTACTTGCTAGGACATGAAACATTTCCCCCACAAAGGAAGCAAATGACACTTTGAAAGGCTGGGGAAGCTCATGAAATTTGTTAGGTTCAGGAAGCTCAGAAAGTTGAAAAATTCATAAGCCCTCCACCTTCTGCCAACCATTGAAAATGCTGTAAACAGGGCTGGAGAGGTAGCTCAGCAGTTAAGGCACTTGCCTGCAAAGTGTACAATGAGAATTTGATTTGCCAGTACCTAAGTAAAGCAAGATGCACAAAGTGGTGCATGCATCTGGAGTTCGTCTGCAGCAGCTAGAGGCCCTGACTCACTCATTTTTCCTCTCTCTCTCTCTCTCTCTCTCTCTCTCTCTCTCTCGTTCTCGTTCTCTCTCCCTTTCCCTTCCTCTCTCCCTCCCTCCCTCCCTGGTGTGCTGGTACACATCTTTAATCCCAGCACCGGGAAGGCAGAGGTAGGAGGATCACTGTGAGTTTGAGGCCAGTCTGAGACTAATTCCAGTTCAACACGAGCAATGTCTGGGAAGAGACTCCTTGGTGTAGTTAACTGTAAATTGGGCATGGAACTCAGGATGCACACATGCTGGGATAGGCTTCTTGCTGAGGCACAGTCACCCTGGGTGATGCAGATACATTTTATGTCACCCATACTTCTCTAAGTGACTCCAATAAACTCCAATGCTCACTTAGCTATACTTAGGTAAAACCATTTCTTTTGTCTATCTGTTGCTTTATCTAGGGTGAAGAGATGGTTGTTCTTGTCTTCCCAGGAGAAGTCACATAGCATAAGAGGGTAAAAATAACTTCAACACATAAAGATGGAAGAAGAGCCTGGCGTAGTGGTACACGCCTTTAATCCCAGTACTCTGAAGACTGAGGTAAAAGGATCACTGTGAGTTTGAGGCCAGCCTGAGATTAAATAGTAAATTCCAGGTCAGTCTGGGCTAGAGCAAGGCCCTCCCTCAAAAAACAAACAAACAAAAAGATGGAAGAATAATGTAAACAAAGGAAAGAATTGCTGCAATAAGATTCAAACAGAAATCAGAAAGATTAGATGAACAAGAAAAAAAAATCTAGCAACTCAAAATAAAAACTAGTTGTAATCATCATATGCAGAATGACTAATGTGGAGGAGGCTAAAAACATATCAATAAAATACTGGATATCAATAATAAAGATGGAAGGATATAAGAGGGCTGAGAAATCTGAATGAAAAACTCCCGTTAACATTAAAAATTGTTAAATATAGGTATTTCTTAAAAACTGAGTATTCACTAAAGGAGTGACTATACGTTGTGGAACATCTAAACTATCACAGAATGAAATGACCATATAAAAGTATAGGACAGGGCTGGAGAGATGGCTTAGTGGTTAAGCGCTTGCCTGTGAAGCCTGAGGACCCAGGTTTGAGGCTCAATTCCCCAGGACCCATGTTAGCCAGATGTACAAGGTGGCGCATGCATCTGGAGTTTGTTTGCAGTGGCTGGATGTCCTGGCACGCCCATTCTCTCCTTCTCTCTCTCTCTCTCTCTCTCTCTCCCCCTATTTCTCTGTCTGTTGCTCACAAATAAATAAATAAAAAATAAACAATTTTTTTAAAGTATGGGACAGAAGAAAACAAAAAAAAAATGCAATAATAGTTGTCTCCTCTACCAGAAGGTGTATAATGAGACTCAGAAGAAAATGGAAAGCATTTCAACTTTGGCTATATTATTCTTTTTCTCCTCTGATAATGAAGCCTAGGAGGGAAAGAGATGAAAGATGTCTATGCTAAGAGGCAAAAAGCTCAGCAGCCTGTAAGAGCAACAACTTCTGAAAGGTCCGGGAGTCTAGGCGCAGAGTCTCCCTTGCAGCTACTGGCTGTCAGGTCTTTCTTCTTTTCTTCCTCATTACAACAGAGCTCTGCTGGAGCTGAAACCACTGAGAAGCCCACCATGACTCTCAGACTCAAATGATCAGAGTCTTGGCAACTGGGAACACATTCAAAAAGTATGGAATCCAAGGGCCCAAAGTTCTGAGAGCAAACCAAGAAAATTTTTGCTGTTTTTTAATTCCCCCCCCCCAAAGCTAAGCCATTGAAATTCATTAGAATAAAACATTATGCAGCAGTTAACCCCTGTTTGGTATTAGCAAAATACACTCAATTTTAGTTAATATTTATTTCCCAAAACTTCCATTTAAAAACATTATACTTCATTCTTTAATGACTGCTATGACTGTTAATGTTAATATTCTTTCAAAAATTTGTAATTACATCCAAGCCTTGGAACTAGTTCTGAATACTCACATGGTAGAAGGACCAGTCAGGGCTGATGTTGAGGATCTTTAATAAGTGTTACTAATTTATATTTTTTAGATTAAAAAATGCTGTTTTTCAGTGCTTCATTAAAGAGACGTTTGGAGTGGTCACAAAGAAGTTTAGTTTTCTTTAGAGCATACATTAGGTTCCATTTTTCTATCCTCACATTATAAGGGATGAGATATCCAGGAAGTATTGCAGGATTGTCAACTGGTCTAATATAAATGTACTGCAAGGGGTCAGGAAAGGCTTGCCAAGGACAGACTTGAGCTGAGAGTAAAAGCTAATGGGGAATAGCAGTATATTTCAGGTTCAAGATACAGCCTGCACAAAGGGACAAAAAGCTCGAAGTATGGAATGTATTTTAATCTCTAGACCCTTAAATATAACTCCAAAAACATGCATACACCTACACATGCTGTCTATGAACACTAAGGCCAAAGGAAGGAGAGAACTGAGATCAAAGAGAACCACCTAGGACACAGGATGTAAGTTGGCTGACCTTCCATATTCATTGCTCTAGGCATTAACAATGACCCCCATGGTTGAAATCAATGACACAAATCACATGAAATGTGTATTTGCAAATGCCAAATATGTAACTGTAGAATAAAACATTAAGATTTCAGTGATCAAATACTAACTTCTGTTCAGTGTTATAAAGGAAGGATTCAAGGGAAGGGAAGAAATTAAAACTGAGAGAAGGAAGAAAGAACAGTGAAAAGAAGATGGAAGAAAATGAAAGAAGAAAGCGTCTATAGGCAGGAAGGAGAGAAGATGACCTGATGGCTCATTAAAACTTCAGATGTACCAATTTTAATAACAACAACATGGGGTAACACATTTGCACACCTTTGATGCTATAAGACAAAACATTTCACCACACCAAATTTTCATTATTTATTAAAATAAACTGTGATAACAGCAGATCTGTAGGTAGAAGAACATATTTAAGATCATTTCGGTCATGATTATTTTTGAAAGTGAGTCTCTTCATGTAAGGATTTATGAATTTTCTGCAGAGTAGTGGACACAAGTTGCACATTTCAGACAGCAGAAAGGGATTCAGCATGGCTATAAGTGCCTGTAATTAACACTTGGGAGGCAGAGGCAGATGATTCACAAGCTTGAGGACTATGTGTACAGCAGAGCAACTTTGAAGCTACCCTGAAGTAGATAATGAAGTGCACATCTCAGGAAACCAAGGGCTGGGCTGGGGAAATGGCTTAGTGATTAAGGTGTTTGCCTGCAAAACCTCAGGACCCTGGTTGGATTCTCCAGGATCCACGTAAGCCAGATGCACAAGAGGGTGCAAGCGTCTGGAGTTCATTTGCAGTGGCTGGAGGCCCTGGCATACCCATTCTCTCTGCTTCTTCCTCTCTCTCATAAATAAATAAATATATAGGATGTAGCATAGTGATATAGAACTTCCCTTGCATGTACAAGACCCTGAACTTTGCTCCTCAGCAGATGTGGGGGAATAGCAGAAAAGGGATGGCAGAGGCACAAATTGCTTCTTTCTGCTCCCATCTACAGTCATGGCAGACATTATTAATCAATCAAATCCTTACTAGTTCATCCCTTCTGTGGCCTATGAATCATTTCAGTCCACACAGGTACAATGAGAGGATAGATATCAAGTGATGGGTGAGAGAAAGCTTACTAGCCATTTTCAACTAGAACAATGCATTTAATGTTATAAATGTTTTTCACTGGACCATTATCCCACTTAATTCAGGTGGGGATATGGCTACATTAGGCAAGGATGACAAAGGAAAAGCTGTCAGAACTGAACTAGGAAAGTAGGATGGGCATTCCAGAGTGGAGCACCATTACAACAACATGGACTTATATTCACCCAGATTTTATGACAGTCATCAGAATTCTTTCCTATCCTCTACTTCACTTTCATGGATAATTGAGTGTTGGCTTCCATCCCATCACTGTGGCTCATCCCTAGAGACAGATGAAAGAGACTAAATAAGACATATTTTATGGAACAATTAATTATGGATAAAGATTATTCTACCACAGTCTCCTTGAATCAACTGTGGTGAGCTGAAGGTAACATAAAATTTAAAGGAAACTGTTTCCTTCATCTATCTTAAAATAAACTGCTATTTTAACACATGTAAGTTTCCAAGAGAGGAGTACTTCATTTTAATGGTAATAACCAAAATTAAGATGGTATAATAATTCTTTTATGTTCCAGATAAAATTGTATCCAATTGAAAATTATATATAACCATGTTGCAAAAGGTAACCTTTGAAGTTACAGATCTGAAGATCTGAATTTGATTATTTGCAGCTGTGCTACTATCCAGCTAAACAGAATTACAATTTAGATCAAATGAAATAGTGTAATATACCTAACATGGTGCATGTTCACAGAAGGCACATTACATATTAATTATTATGATATGTGTCAATTACTTCACTAATAAAACCTAGAGACAACAAATCTTGATCATTGATTTTCTACATTAGTCACGTTGGTGGTTAACTGTCCCTACAATACATCAACTGAAAAGCATTAATAGGGCAGAGGTGAGTCTTCCAACATTCTCTCTTGCTTCACTTTCCCATTTCAGTTCATATGTCTCCCTCACATAGTCAGTGCTTTAACATATTTTTAAAGTAGTATCATTCTCTTTTTATCATTATTGGGACCACATATAACATTTGCAAGACTCACCAAATGCTGTACAAATGAGAAAGCAATAAGAACATGTAGGGTCTAAATCCTGTTGGGTGTAAGAGACTCCTAGGTGGCAAAACAGATCATCCCTTAGAAAAATCAACCAAAAGAATGAGAGGATAAAATTTGAGATTACAAAGGAGATGCTTCAACAAACAATAAAGTCTGGCGAATCATTTGGGAAATCTGAAAGTATATATTCAAAAACACAGAAAATCTAGAAGAAACTGATACATCACTAGACATTTAGGACCTAACACAATTAAATCCATAGACTATCGACAGCCTAATCGACATATAAGACTGAAACAGTTTTTAAAAAACATGGGTCATGGGTCTTCTAAGAAGAAAAGTCCCTGGTTCACTGCTGAAGTCTATCATTTAGGAAGGGGAGAATAAACCATCTCTGCTACCAAATTCATTAAGTGCAAGCTAGTATTACCCTGATACCAGAGCCATTTAGGTTGCAACAAGAGTGTACAGACCAAGATTTCTGATGAACATAGACACACAAATTCTCAATAACATTCTTGCAAACAAAACTAGTAACCCATTTGAAAGATATGAGCCAGGCATGAGGGCAAACACCTTTAATCCCAGGTATGCAAGAATGGTTCTCCCCAAACAAATCAGTAAGTACAATATATCACATAAATTGACTCAGGAACAGAGTCATTAGATTCAGGAAAAGCCTTTGTGAAGTTCAATATCCTTTCATTATAAAAGTCCTGAGGAAACTAAATATCAAAGGAACACTTTAAAGTTATTCACAACAGATCTATACCCAACATTACTTTAAATAGTAAAAAATTGAAAGCACTTATCCTAAAGTCAGGAATGACACAGGAGTGTCCACTCTACACTCTTATTCAATATAGTTCTTGCAGTCTGAGCTAGAACAATAAGGCAACACAAAGACATAAAATATATATAAAAATATATATAAACAGGAAAGAAATAAATCAAGTTATTATTACATGCATATGACATGATCCTATGCTTGCAAGACATAAATTTCCACTAGAAAAATAATCAACATTAAAATATCACTATATACATATACATACATATATAGTGATATTTTATATATATTATATATAATTATACATATATAATATACATATATGATATACATATTATATAATTATAATATATAATATATTATATAATTATACCTAATTATAATATATAGAATTACATATAATTCTATAATATATATAAGTAATTATATATATATTACATACATAATATATAATATATTATATATAATTATATATATATATATAAAATTGTGAAGTGGCTATTTTATTGAAGGTGAGCTACAGTTTCAGTGCATTGTTCTTCAAGATTCCAATGACATTCTGCAAAGACATTTTAAAATATCCTAAAATTCATATGGCAGCACAAAAGACCTTGAATATCCAAAGCAATCCTCAACAGAAAAAAGTGATGCTGTAAATATAATACTATTTCAACTTAAAAAAAAAAAAACAGTAACAATATGGCTGGCACAAAATAGACACGTAGGCCAATGGAATAGAATAAAAGACCCAAGAATAATCGTATAACCAGCGGATTTTCAACAAGGGTGCTGAAAACACAGAGCGAAGAAAAGAGCCTCTTCAACATGGTGCCGTGAAAGCTGGATATTCAACTGTGGAAGAATGGAGCCAAACCCACACTTGTCAGCCTACTCAGACATCAATCTAAAGTGATCAAAGACTTTAAGGTAGGATCAGAAGCTTGTAAGGGAAAGCACTTCAAGATACGGGCATGTAACAAGAATTCCTGAAAATGATCCAATAGTGCAGAAAGTAACTGCAAGAATCGAAAAAAATTAGGATTACATAAAATTAAAAATCTTTTTCCCATAAAAGGAGACAATTATCAGAGTGAAGAAACAGCCTACAAACCGGGAGAAAATATTTAACTAAACATCTAGTATGGAAAAGATTCAGACTCTATTAAACTAAAATATATCACCACTACCCCCAGATTAAAATTACACTGTGATTCTATCTTATCCCAATAAGAATGGCTATCATTAAGGAAAGAACTCACAGCAAATGCTGGCGCATATGTATGGAAACAGAAACCCTTATTCATTGCTGATGGGAATGTAAACTAGTAGACTATTGAGGAACCTAGATTTAGGGCATCTATATACACTATACACACATACACATGAAAGCAGAAAGGGGATTATTTGTGGGGAGAAATAAAACCATCAAGAGTGGAGGGGCTAGATAAGGGCACAAGGAGGGTGATGGGGTGAAAATATGCACAAAATACAATAATATATGTATATCAAAACCTCATGAAGTAACTCACTATTTTATATGTTTACTTAAAGTATTAATTAGTAAAGGAAATAGCATCCACATGTATAGACTGCATTTCAGGAAAAAGGGTCATATTGAAAGAAAAGAGAGACTAAGAAAAATGTATGTGACCCCTTCAAACAGCTGCAAAAATCTATCCAAATTGTTCCTCTGCTAAAGGACACAGCTAAAGTGTTAAAGCTTTGCACCTGAAAAAAATTGGAAAGTACATGCTAAGACCCCATTTACTCTATACTCACTGACTATACTCAAGAAGGTTCACACATGAACAATAAGTTTGCTGAAACTGTTTTATAAAATAAGTTTATGGTATTAAACACAATTGTTCAGGGTGAAACTCTGAGATGTGAAAGCCTAATTACATGGACATAACAAAGTGAGCTAAGTTTTGGAGAGGCCAGCTGTCAGAGGTAGACATATATCCAGTGTTCAGAGGTGGACATCTATCCACTGTTGTTTCTTTTCTTTTAGAGGTATGGTCTCACTCTAGCCTAGGCTGACCAGGAACTCACTCTATAGCTCAAGGCAGGCCTCAACCTCACAGTGATCCTCCTATCTCTGCCTCCCAAGTGCTGGGATTAAAGGCATAAACCACCACACCTGGCCCCATCTACTCAGTTTTCAGAGGTGAACATAATACAGTTTTCAGAGGTGGACATCTGTACAGTGTTCAAAGGTGGACATCCACCCAGTGTTCAGAAGTGGACATCTATACAGTGTTCAAAGGTGGACAACTATCCAGTGTTCATAGGTGGACATCAATCCAGTGTTCACAGTTAGGCATCTATCCAGCGTTCAGTGGTGGAATTCTATCCAGTGTTCAATGATGGACATCTATCCAGTGTTCAGTGGTGGCCATCTATCCAGTATTCACAGGTGGACGTCTACCCAGTGTTCACAGGTGGACATCTATCCAGTGTTCAGAGGTGGACATCTATCCAGTGTTCAGTGGTGAACATAGGACCAGCGTTCAGTGGTGGACATCTATCCAGTGTTCAGAGGTGGACATCTATTCAGTCTCCAAAGTTGAACATCTATTCAGTGTCCAATGGTGACCATCTATCCAGTGTCCAGTGGTGAACATCTATCCAGTGTTCAGAGGTGGACCTCTATCCAGTGTTCAGAGGTGAACATCTGACCAGTGTTCAGTGGTGAACATCTATCCAATGTTCAGAGGTGGACATCTATTCAGTGTTCAGAGGTGGACATCTATCCAATGTGCAATGGTGAACATCTATCCAGCGTCCAATTGTGAACATCTATCCAGTGTTCAGAGGTGGACATGTATCCAGTGTTCAGAGGTGGTCATATGTCATTTTTTATCTATCCAGTTTTCAGAGGTGGACATCTATCCAAGGTTCAGAGGCAGCATCTATCCAGTTTGTATTCATCATAAGCACAGCATTACTGCATGCAGAAAAATCTATTTCATTTTGCTTTCAGCCAAGTCTTATATCCAAGCTACAAAATTTGTCTCTTTTGATAAAGAAATAAAGAATAAAAACAAATGCATAGCTGCAATTTCAATCAATAATATCTAACTCTAATTCCATTCATCTTAAAAATTTCAATTCAAACTAAACTTCAAATAGGTCATTACAGGCAGGAGAACATGGCTAAGAAAGGGCACATTCGCTGGGTGTGGTGGTTCACGCCTTTAATCCCAGCACTCCCAGCAGAGGTAGGAGGATCGCCATGAGTTCAAGGCCACCCTGAGACTACATAGTGAATTCCAGGTCAGCCTGAGCTAGAGCAAGACCCTGCCTCGAAAAACCAAAAAAAAAAAAAAAAGAAAGAAAGAAAAAGAAAGGGCGCATTCATTAAGCTATTACTAGTAAGTTAGATTGTCATATCACCTCTGAAATAATGTACTGACCACACATCCTCAACCAGCCTTTGGTGCACTGAGAAGGAGAATCAGGGATGAGACAGCTGCCTCTTCTTCACAGATGAAGCCACAGAGACCCTGTGTATAGCTACTATGTAGCAATGTGCAGGGAACAGGGAAGTAGCCCTGAGAATGCTCAGCAGAATCGAAGGTAACACCTGTCTTCAGGGAGCTGACAGCTGTGGTGGGACAGAATCTGGGAAGTGCTGTTATAATAGCAGCCTCCATTAGTAGAACCTGATGGCCACCTGTTGTACCAGCTACTTCATTCCTCTCTCCCATGCTGATTGCCCCCCAAATCCACCAGGCATTCATGCCCACAACCCGCAATGCCTTATCCTCAGTCACATCTAAGAAAGAAACAAAGATGACAATGATTGTGATCAACAATGCTGAAGACTATACAAATGTGGCACCTTGAGCAGATGCTGAGCCCAGCCCTAGGTGAAGTGGAATACAGATTCCCAAGTTGTTTGAGAGCTCTGTGAGTTAAGCCATATGCACCCCTACTTCACAGAGTTGAAACTGAAGCTGAAATGTGTTAACAGGCTATCAGAAATCATTGATGCAAAGTCAGGAAAATGTGTGCTTGAATTATGTTCCACTGCACTTTGGAACCTGTGTATAAATGGTAGGAGCAGCTGTTTTATGCTTTTATGGCTGTCTTGAGGAGAGCTAAACCACTGAGTCGCAGGGTTAGGCAGAGACGGTTTCATGAGAGGAATAGTCCTTGAGATAAACTTTTATTCAGCAGCAAGACTTGAGGAAATCAAGGAAGAGATGCCTTCCAGAGTTAGAGAGCAGGGAATGGTGTGACACCCTTTGGGAACTGTAAGCAATTTAGTATTACAATTCAGTGGTGTGTCTGGGAGAGAAGAACAGGGATGACAGAGGTCATTGTATAAGGTCTTGAGAGGAATCTACATTATAACCTGTTACCAAGAAACAAGAGATCCATGAAGTCACTATTAACAGTTGCGACATCATGTCTGGGGCACATACTTCCCAGCAGCAGCAGTAGTGAAGCAGGGGAGTAAAGACCAGAGCGTTCACGTGCAGAGACTATGATAATCCAGGTGAAAACTGAGAGCGACAATCAAAACAAAGCTCCCAGAAGTTGTACATACTCCTTTGAAATGAGGCCAGCCTGTATGTTGTTCCTGGATAGGTTTATTACGTTACGTGTTAGAAAACACAAGTATTTACACTATAATTTATCATCACATGGTGTAATTACTTATGATGAGGCTAAAAGAAGAAAGTTGGGGGGGGGGGCTGGGGAGACAGCTTATCAGTTAACAGCACTTGCTGCAATAATGACGGCCTGAGAGGACCTAAGTTTGATTCTTCAGTGTCCATGTGAACATCTGAGTGTGGCCACACATGTTGGGAACCCTAGTCATGTGGGGTGTGGAGACTGGAGAACCAGTGGGATCATGAAAACTGCAGTTCCAGGTTGAAAAAGTCCATCTCAAGGAAATGATGAGGCACAAACAAAAGAAGATAACGCCTGATGTTCTCAGACCTCCGCACATGTGCCCAGGGTGTATGCATCTGTACATGCATGTGCACACACCACACATATTACATACGTTGGGCATATGTAGCTGTACACATATGTGTGTTTACCATGCACATATCACATCACAGACACCACTTATACTATACAAACACACACATATACACATACACACACACACACACAAAGTTGGTTTAAAGAAAAATACTAGGGCTGGAGGGTTGGCTTAGCAGTTAAATGCTTGCCTGTGAAGCCTAAGGACCCCAGTTTGAGGCTCAATTCCCCAGTACCCACATTAGCCAGATGTACAAGGGGGTGCATGCATATGGAGTTGATCTGTGGTGGCTGGAGGCCCCGGCACACCCATTCTCTCTCTCTCTGTCTCTCTCTCTCTCTCTGTCTCTTTCTCTCTGTCTGTCACTCTCAAATAAATAAATAAACAAAAAATATTAAAAAAGAAAAATACTAGGCTACTATAAAAATGATAGATGAGCCAGGCATGGTGGTCCATAGCTTCAATTCCAGCACTCAGGAGGCAGAGGTAGGAGGATTGCTGTGAGTTTGAGGCCTCCCTGAAACTACATAGTGAATTTCAGGTCAGTCTGAGATAGAGTGAGAACCTACCTCAAAACCAAACAAAAAAAAGCTAGAGATAGATGAACACTAAAATATATGACATATAATACATGCTATCTTTTTTATATTACATATACATATAGTTTTCATATTATGTATAATATATTATGGATATTTTATATATTATATATGTTATATACTATGCATTATAAAATACATATATAGTATGCCATATAACTAGTACAAATATAAACACATTAAATATAGTAGAGACTGTGAGAGAATTGAAGAAATCAAAGTTGGGAAGTCAGAACAGAAGTGTTGCATGTTTGCACAAAGCAGAGGGAATGACAAGGACACCACCAGTGGCATGATGAGCCATAAAAGTCAGCAATGTGACGAAGGGTGGGAATGGAGGGCAGGGAGATGACTCAGTGGGAGAGAAGAAAAGCAACATTCTCCCTGAGGCCCTCCTTGAGAGAGATGCTGCAAGAACGAAACCTGGGACCACTTCCGGCCAAGATGGCGACCGCCTAGCTGCACTCCAGATACCAGGGAGAAAAAGACAGATGCAGATCCTATGGAGAGAGCTGCACCAACATACCTCAAAAGGGGCCCAACTGAAACTAAGGACAATTGGTGAAACAAGCAAGGGTGATGTTTTCCTGTGAACCGGATACCAGCACAAAGGGGAAGGAGACCAACGCAGTGAAAAATCAACTCCTACCAAATCAGAGAGCCAGAGCCTCAGAGGCCCCCAACACCTCAGCACTGAAGCAGACCAAAAATGAACCCAACATAGCTCAGGGAAATTTTTCAGAAGAGGGGGTGGAAAGAATGTCAGAGTCACATGTTGGGTCATGATTTGCAGAGACATTTAGCATACCAATAACTGGGGACTAACTCCACAATGCACGACACATTTACATCAACAAGGAGGGTCTAATGGGAGGGGGTAGATCATAGATGAGCCTAAACAATGGTACCAAACTGCCTGTATTTGATGAAAAGAAAACTAATAAATCAAATTAAAAAAAAAAAAAAAAAAGAAGGAAACCTGGGGGAATGAAGAGGCTAGCTAGGATGTGGTGAGCTGGGACCCAGGGGACCCCAAGGGGAGTTGTTCAGCAGACAGATGACAGAAGAGATTATCTACATAGAAAAGACCTTTAATCACGAGAATGGAAATCAGCAAGCATACTAATCAATTACATATGCTGGCAGAGTTCCAGGCCTTAAGGAAATAAACAAAACACACTTTACTACTTCTCAACTTAATTAATAATTTTAACAATAAAGTACTGTACTGTTAGAAAACAGACAGCTATAAAATATTTTCCTCAAAATAGAAGCAAATGATAATCACTTACACCAACAGAGTCAGGAAACAATAAACACAGCCTGAAACACTCCTGTTTTCTGAGATGGAGTTATATATACTGTGAAGGAAAGGACAGGACCAGACTGGTCTCTCCACACAGGTCTCCCTGAGAAAGACTCCAAAGTTCCAGAAGCCTCTACCACAGTCATTCTACCCACATGTCATGATGACAATCTACAGAGGCTTTATTATATCTAGGGATCTGCACTTCGTAGGCTGCCTCCACTTGGAATCCTATCCACTACACATTCTAGTGAGCAAGACCAGAGCAGCGAGTAAACAGCTGTGTGCAAAGGCGAAAGAAACACGATCATGTTTCTCCTTGCTTTTGATCAGCCATTCTCTTCTCTATCTTGGGGGTTGGCAAACGTGGGTTTGTGTGTGTGTGTGTATGTGTGTGTGTGGTTTTGTTTTTGTTGTTGTTTTGCAAAGGACCAGAGAGAGTAAAGGCTTTTTATTTTGTTTGTCATGTGGTTGTTATTGTACTCTTCTATCAAAGCAAAAAAAAAAAAAAAAAAAAAAGCAGCATTATATAATACTCCTCAAATGTTTCAGGACTATATGAATAAAACTTTATTTGTAAACACAGGAAAGCCAGAATTTGTCTGCATTGAGTGTAGCCTGCCAATTAATCAAGCATTATGCCTTTTCTGCTCAATGTCCTTGTCTCTCAGAAGTTGTCCTTGCCCTTAAAACATATCACATTATTACCCCTAGCCGCACCCCTGTGAGAACTGGACTCTTGGTTCTGCTTCTCTAACAGGGCTAAAGTCTTTGCTTAGTAATAAAAATTATGGAAGAATATAATGAATATTCTGGGTGTCATGCTAATTTTCTTTATAATCAGTGTCTCTCTAAATCCTCAACACAATGTAATAAGAACTATAATCATTTCCACTCTATGGATAAAGAAAATGAGGTGAACATTTCCTTTTCCTAGTCACACAGAGTGAAGCAAAGTTCTAAGCCAAACGTGTGGACTCAGAGCCATAGTCCTCCCTGTGGCCTGGGCTGAATTCCCCATCATCCCTGCCAAGAAACACATGTGACCATCTTTGTAGAGCTATCTATCTGGTCTCCTCATCCAGCGGTCCCCTGGGAGTCTCTACTTTTAGTGTTGCTACTCACCCCTTAGTGGACAGTGACAAGCCAGGCAGGTACCATCTATCACTTGCAAGCCATGGGTCCCAGGAACTTTTAACAGTCACAGTACAAGTGATATATGATCCACTATGACTGGAAAATGCTATGTGTATTCCTCTTTTCCTACCCTGCAATGCTGGTGACATACTCAGGAGTATTTGAGATCACAGATTGCCACACGTCCTCAACAAGTCCACTGAGAACCAAAGGCAGATGGGGAATCCTGACGTGGCTGGTAGTCTCAAAACACAACATGTGTTTCCCCAGAATATTCCCAAATGAAAACAAGGCTGGAGACTGAACACAAGCAATTGGGTTATGTTATGTGAACATACCAAGCTGAGGCTGCAGAGCAGGGATGCTGTTTACAAACACCCGAAAAACGTGTGTGTGTGTGTGTGTGTGTGTGTGTGTGTGTGTGTGTGTGTGTGTTACTGGGGTTGATTCTAGGGCCTCTCACATTCTAGAAAAGTGCAATACTACTGAACTATGTCCTCTGTTCTCTCTTTTTTTCCCCCTTTTTTATTTGACACAGAGATTACTAAATTTCCGAGATGGGCTTTGAATTCACTATGTACCCAAGGCAGATTTTTGAGTCTCCAAACTTCCTGCCTCAGCCTTCCAAGTGGCTGAGGGGATTACAGGATTGTATCAGCTGGCCCCATCTTAAACCGGTTTCTTTTTGTGTTTTTGGTCACAAGGACTAGATTTGTAGCATTTCACTGTATTTAATGAAAAGGATTAAAAAAAATCATCAACTGGAAATGCACAGGTCATAATTCATGCCAACAAGAGATGAGATGGGGACAATGAACATTCAGTTATGTCAATGAAGCCAGAGTGTATATCACACCGGAATCCACACCCACCATTTTAATCCCACCAGCATCCTCATCCTACTGCTTCTCATTTGCTGAGCTTTGTTCCCACGTGGTATCAGGTTATAGCGCAGATCCTAAAAGATGGGCTTCTTCTCTCTCCTTCAGTAAAGTACATCTCTGTATCTAGTGGGCCTTTCAAACAAGGCTGCTTGCTGCTGAATGAAAGCTGCAGAGCACAGGCTAGTCTATTAATGGCTTCCTGTGACCCCCTGTACTGGCTGATGGAACATGGAGGGGACGCCAGGGTCCAAATCTGAAATCCACGTCCATTTTCCCTCTGTGGTTAGTTCTATAAAACCATAATGAGAAGCACTTGACAGATAAATTACTTCTAAAAAGCTTCTACGGAAGCAGTGCATGTACCCCACATCATAGTAAGTAAGACGATGAACATGACAGCTGGTCTCCAGTGCAAGAAACACCCAAGGGCCACTTCCCTGGATGTTAGGCAGAAGGTGACCAAAACTCAACAGCTAAAATGGACAAAACAAAAGGATGAAAGAGATTGTCAAACAAATATCTTGAAGGAAAATAAGAAACAAATGCAGAAGACTGCCTCTTTAAAATGGTATAAAATTTCTAGCCAAACACATAGAGATCAGTTCAATAAAAATGAAAAAAGTACATTTCATCCATGAATACAATGTTTTGTGTGTGTGTGTGTGTGTGTGTGTGTGTGTGTGTGTGTGTGTGTTTTGTAAAAGAAAATGAGCTAAAAGCCAGGCAAGAGGGCCCATGGCTTTCATCCCAGCACTTGGGAGGCAGAGATAGGAGGATCACCATGACTTCAAGGCCAGCCTGAGACTGCATAATGAATTCCAGGTCAGCCTGGGCTAGAGTGAGACCCTACCTCAAAAAAAAAAAAAAAAAAAAAAAAAGCTTATCAGATACTTCTCTTTATATCACTCCTGTTGAAATTTTGATAGTCTGCTCAATCACATATTCATTAAAATATCCTCTTTGATGCTGCTATGAAGATAAACAGTTAAGTTCTTGACTAAAATACTGAGAAGGAAATAAAATCTTAATTCAAAAACATTTTCAACTACAGCATTAAAATCCACAATTTACTCAAGCATTTTGGTAAAGTTTAAACCAATGACATATCTAATTCAATAGATATATGTATAATAGGCATATATTCAGATTTTCCTTTCTCAAAAGGCAGTAATTCTTATCCTTTGGTATAAGAACTTCTGTTAAGTTATGGGGTGCCTTTCCTATATAGGAAGTATCCATCCTATGGCAAGCTGTAAAACACTTCACTCTCAAAAATTTATAGCTAATTTCGCATGAAATGAAAGTAACTTTTCCATCAGCAGCTTTGCTTAGGTACATAACTAGCAGTACTGTACACTGACAACTAAAATATATTTATTACAAATCCCTTGGTCATGACTTCTGCATTTTCTACTTGTACCTACAACTTCAATAAATAACCTAATAACTATTTTCAAACATCTGAAATAATCTATGACTATTAAAAATATATCCAGGAAGGGCTGGAGAGATGGCTCAACTGTTAAAGGTGCTTGCTTACAAAGCCTGGTTGCCTGCGTTTGATTCCCCACTATCTGTGTATGGTGATTTAAATGCAAATGTATGTCCATCATAGCCTCAGGTATTTTTAATTAAGGTTAAACTCCCTGCTAAAGTCTCTAGCAGCCTGCTGGAGAGGGTGTGTCACTGGGAATAGATCTGATTCCAGCCCAAAGTTGTGGAAAGCGAAGTTGTGAGTTCTGGAAATCTGTGCTTGCTTGCTTTTGGTATTTGCTGGCTATAGGAACTTCCTCTGGATGTGCAAGCTGAAATAAACTCATTCCTCTCATAAACTGTGTCTGGTTAGATGTTTGTCCCAGCTGATTACACCACCGTATAAATCCAGATGCACAAAGTAATACATGCATCTGGAGTTTGTATGCAGTGGCTGGAGGTCCTTGTGTGCCCATTCTCTCTCTCTCTCTCTCTCAAATATATAAATATTTTAAAATAAATAAGTTCTAAAAGAAATAAACCCAATGTTGGGATTTATTGTAATGTCCTTCAATGTAATGTCCTTCACTCACTCAGTAAAGAACTAAATAGCTTAAGGATTAGTATTCAAGTAGTTTTTAACCAACATGACAATAGACACTTTTCATGGTCAAAACCATGATAAACATATTATATGGCTTTATGCTTTCTTCTAGAAGTTCCACAAACTTGAATTAAAACTATTATACAAAGATATGCTAGAAATTTTTTTATTTGGGTTTTCGAGATAGGGTTTCACTCTAGCCCAGGCTGACCAGGAATTCACTATGTAGTGTCAGGGTGGCCTTGACCTCATGGCGATCCTCCTACCTCTGCCTCCCGACTGCCAGGATTAAAGGCACACGGCACCATGCCCGGCTCTGCTAGAATTTTGTTGGGGCTTGAAAGCTTCCTGAGAGAAGATGAATGTCTTAGCCAAACAATCAAAGGCACGTACCCAGAATACTCAAATTATTAAAAAACAACCTCATCTTAGTGTAGAACAGTTATTACAGAAAAAGATACAAATTGAGTAAAAAATTCTCGGCCCATTCAAGGAAGAAAAGGAAAAGTTACTGAACTTGTCTACATGATAAAGTTCAAAATTTTTAATGTCTAACTCCCAAATGTGTCCCATGACTTCAAAAATAAAGTCCAAAATTTAACCAGCAGGGCTGGAGAGATGGCTCAGTGGTTATGTGCATGTCCTAAATAAGCAAGAGAGCCCAAGGGGGGCATGAAGACCCTAGAATGTCGGCCCTGGAATGTCCACATCCCACACAAACAGCTGGCCAAGCACCCCTGTAACCCTAATCCAACCAAAGAGAGCAGAGACCAGGGAACCCCCTGGGCTTACTGAGAAACAGGAAACTCTGGTGTCAGCAAAGAAACCATGGCTCAAGTAAGAATGAGTAGAAGGGGACATCTGACATTCAGCTCCAGCCACTACTGCAGGCAGGCACCCCCTTCCCCATGCAAGTCCATGAGGTGCTTCAAGGACAATACACATGCATACATCACACCTACTTTACCATACACACAGGCAAAATGAAAAAAAATCAACCAACAGTAATATATTGCATAAAAACACAAATGGGCTGGGGAAATGGCCCAGTGGGTGGGTAGCTTGTCACTGAAGCACAAGAACCTGGGTTTGGATCCCCAGGACCTAAGTACAACACCTGAGGTAGTAATGCGTGCCTATAACTCCAGTGATAAGGAGAGGCCCAGCCAAGGAAGACCTGAGTTTCACTGGCTCAGTGGTCTAGCTGAACTGAATCTGTAAACTGTAGGTTCAGATTGAAACTTGGTCTCAAAAAATAAGGTGGAGGGTTAGAGTGATGGCTCAGAGGATAAGGTGTTTGCCTGCAAAGTCTAATGACACAAGTTTGATTCCCCAGTACTCATGTAAAGCCAGATGCACAAATTGGGTGCAAGCATCTGGAGTTTGTATGCAGTGGCTAGAAGCCCTTGATACCAATTCTTTCTCTCTCTCTTTCTCTCTGTCTAACTCTCTGCTTGCAAATAAATAAATAAAATTAAGAAAAAAATAGGGTGGAAGGACGTGGGGTGGGGGAAAGTATTTAAATAACCTGTAAACCTACAGTAAACACAGGCAAAGTGTTGCCAATTGCCATACTAGTTTACATGTTTGCCTTGGGCTGTTTTCTACCTCTCTCTTTCCAGCAGGCGTTTCACGCCAGAATTTTCCATAATCCAAATTATTCCCTATGCTTGTTTTCAAAGTGCCTGCTTAACTCCTTTAAGTCACTAGGGTCCTAATTAGTGGTGAGGAGATGCAGGCAGCTGTGCGGCCTGAAGGAGTTAACTCACTCAGAAAAAGCTGAGCTTCCAGCAGAAAGCCAGGCCAGAGGTGGGTGAAAACTTTTTGCCAGGAAATCTCAGAACTTGAACATTCATTTATGCATCAGAAACTCCGACACAAAAACAAGGTGCTGCTCGCTTCCTAAGATAGACAGTTTCTTCACAGACAGAATCTGAATGAATTCTGCTTAAACAGACAAGTCTTTAACAGACATTAAGAGCTTGCATTTAGATAAACTAATGAGTACTGTTTAAGTGCCCTTTTCTTTTTCTGTACCTTCTACTAAACTGAGTAAGAAAAAAAAAATATCTCCCAAATAGCCAAGAATTAATGGGTTCCAATTCTACTGTCTCCAACCCAACAAAGCTAAAACAGCACACCACCACCAGCAGCTGACAGGTCAGGTAGCGTTGAAAGGTCATCACAAGTAGTCAGTTAGTGTTCATCAGAGCCCACAGAGACAGGTACTCTACGCCCATTTCACAGACAAGGACACTCAAATTCAGAGAGATTAAGTAACTGTCCAAGGTCACACAGCTAATTAGTGACAGAACTGGGAAGGAGTCCAGACAAACTGGCTCCAGAGACAGCGCCCAAAGCCACAAGATAATGTTGCAAAAACAGCAAACAACCAAAGGAGAATCTGATCACTCTGTGAAGCAGCAAAGGTTATAAAGTTCAGAAATTATAATTTTAATTTGGGCCAGGCATATCTTCAATATGTTCATATCCTTTAGTTTTTTTGTTTTGTTTTGTTTTGTTTTCTCTGTTTTTCGAGGTAGGGTCACACTCTAGCCCAGGCTGACCTGGAATTCACTATGTAGTCTCAGGGTGGCCTCAAACTCATGGTGATCCTCCTACCTCTGCCTCCCGAGTGCCGGGATTAAAGGCATGCACCACCACACCCGACTTTGTTGTTTTGTTTTGTTTTTGCAGCAGGGTCTCACTCTAGCTCAGACTTACCCAGAACTTACTCTATAGCCGAGGCTACAGCCTCAAACTCATGGCCATCCACCTACCTTGACCTCATGAGGGTTGGGATTAAAGTCATGCATCACCACACCTGGCGCTTTTGTATTGTTTCTGTGTGAAAGACAATTATTAAACAGTGATACCTTTTTCCCAAATTGTCACTCAATATGCAAGATCATGGATAAATGGTAGTTTCTATACTGCAGAAAAGCAATTCCTCAGATTAGCACAGAACAATACTCAAGACCCTCTCTAGCTGGTACATTGGACCTAGACACTACAGAAAAATAATATATCACTGTTTAAGAAAGTGATAACTAGTAATGAAAGGAGGGATATCAACTTTTGAGTGGCTAATTGTACAAACTGCAATTGTTTTCAATAATATCTTTTAACTCAATAATTTCTCTCTTGGTAGTTTATCCTTAAGAATCACTAGGGATACTCAGAACAAGTTTGTCTCAGGTGTTCTATTAAAAAAAGGCAAAATTATTTCTAATTTGTCTTTAATATGCAAAACTAAGGCAAAGAATTCAGTTGTGGATGATCTATATGATAGGAAATCTTGGCTGTTAATATCATATAGTGGCTTAGGAAAAGCAACTGAAAATTCATGAAAAGGATACAAAGTTTCTTCTTTTAATTTCTTTTTAAAATTTTTGTATTATTTTATTTTATTTATTTGACAAAGACATGGAAAGAGGCAGAGGGAGAGAGAGAGAGTGGGTGTGTCAGGGCCTTTAGCAACTCCAGACAGATGTGCCACCATATGCATCTGGCTTACGTGAGTGCTGGGGAATTGAACCTGTGTCCTTTGGCTTCACAGGCAAATACCTTAACAGCTAAGTCATCTCTCCAGCCTCAAAATCTCTTTATAGATACATAGCCAATGTATGTCTACTTATTCCAAATAAGCACACTGTAACACAAACATCATTCCTTCTGGGTGACTGAGATTAGATTTGTCGCCTGTTTGTCTACTTCCCTGAGATTTCTAAATTTTCTAACATGTATAATTAATTTTATAACCTGGAGGAAGAAATCAAAAATTTTAAGAGAAAAGACACCCAGATGGTAATGCTTAGAATTATGAGTAAGTCAGCCCATGTCCTTGGGCATCACTAGTAGTCTAGGAGATCATGACATTGCAACTCACTGAAAATATATGGTATTATAAGAACAGACAGTCCTGGGAAGGCTGATTAATAATCAGAGCTCATAGTCATTACTACTTGAAAAACTGTACCAAACATCCCTGATGAGCAGATGTTGAACAGAAAAAAAAAAAAAAAAAACAGGTTTAAATTCAAAGCTCTAACTCTGCCGGGCTCATGCCATGGGCATGAGTTCTGAAGCACAATTTATAAGCGTACAACCAACATAGAACTAAGGAAACAGAGTCACATGTGTCAGTGGCAGGTGTGAGATCTGGTCAAGAAAAGTGAGACAGACCCTATTTCTAAGGACAGAACAGAGCACTGATATAAACACTGGGACCTTGCCAGTTCCATACACTGTCCACACACAGGACTTTCCAGACCTGAGAAAGCATGGATCAAAGAAGCGTCAGAATTATGATTCAAACAATTCTGACAGGTTGAGACACTGGACTGAAACCAAAATGCTACTAAATGGGATCTGTAAATGTGCAGCCATCTATTTAGTTCAGTAATGATTGTAAGTATCAGTTCCTGCGAAGCCAAGACCACTTCAGATCAACAGGAGCCAATCTGAAGAAAGCAGTTTTGGATGAAGGGAAATAACCCCACAGGCAGATCCTGTCTGAATGCACTGCTTCCTTTCAGATCTTCTCTTTGAAAGATGATCCAGAAGAACGTGTTCAAGGACATTCAGAGTCTCATCAGGGATGCTCCAAGAATCAAGTGAAGGATACTTAACTATGAGGGCATTTAAAGGGACCTCACCGATGTTTAAATGTGTACCCCATGAGCCTGTGAAAGAATCAATTTATTGTGTTATACTGAAAATTACAGTTTGTCTTCCTTCTATACCCTTCCATGGTAACTGCTCAGCAAGGTCAGCAGTGACCTTCAACTTGCCAAATCCAAAAAGCACTTCTGCGCCCCAATTAACAGACCTGGGCGACATTCGATACAGAGTGCAATGCTCTCTTCCTTAAAGCACTCCCATGCCGCTCGCCTCCACCCCAGGGGCAACTGGTTCTAATTCCTTCTCTACTTTTTTTTTTTTTCCTAATTCCTCCTTTACTTAACCTCCAGATGTCAGATGATGATCTAATCAACTCTCAGCCTTCTCATATTACTGTTCTCTCTCACAGATTTGAACAGTTCCTGTGTGCTTAATTTCTTTGAGTTGGATCACTAGATCTCTCTCTTCCTCACACTCTCTCTCTCTCTCCCCCCTACTTTAAACTCTTCAGTGACTTCCCAGCTGCTCTGAAAACCCTTACCATGGTCTGGTGAGGGTTCCTTCCTAGGCCCCTGCCTCCCTTCACCTTCACCTCTGTACTGTACCATTTTACTGCTGCTTGGACCACACTGACTTGCCCTCATCTTTGTAGTGTGTTTAAGCATAGGAAACTCCATCTAGTCACCAGGCCTTTGCACAGGTTGCTCTCACAGCCTGGGGATTCTGGCTATGTCTTTCTTTTGTGTATCAGTTTAAATGACACTTCTTAGAGAGTTCTTCCCTGATCTTCCTGCTTATTATGTCCAACCCTTAATCTCCAGTTTTCTTATCTCACTCCCTTATACCCAGCATGGCATTTATCATACTTCCAAAGACTTCATTTCTTTATTTAGTATTGGTTTTTCTCCTTAACTCACATCCTTGGAGTGTCAGTACTAAGAGTGAAAATGACCTTGCCATCTTGTTCCTCATGTTTTCTTGTCATCATTTTTGAGATGTTTGGTTTGTTTGGTTTCTTGATACAGGGTATCACTATATACCCCAGATTGGCCTTGAATTCACCATGAATCCTTTCACCGCCCCCAAGCTGGCTTCAAATTTAACAGCAATTCTCATATCCCAGTAGCCTGAGTACTGATATTAAATAGACGTGCACCACCATGCCCAGTGGAAAAACCTTTAAAATTTTGATGACGCAATGAGTAAAGCCAGACTTCACCTCTCCTCATTATAAAGAAAATCCTCCCAACCTCCTCCAAACTTATTATAATGGAACAGACAGCCTTACAGGAAGAGGGTCAAGCAGCCTTTATCTAAGATGACATGAAGGGTGTTCTTAAGCTGGGTGAGACAGTAGACCAAAAGATGATTAAGTCCCTTCTGTGCAATTTCTAGACTTATACAGAGAACTCTTAAGGAATTTCAGGTTGCAATTCATTTTCAAAGTAACAAATTATCAAATTATTTCCTAACGAGGTAAAGTCATTTCTAAAACAAAACTACCAAATTCCGTTATATCTTGACCAAATGTAAACTTCCCTACCACTAAATCAATGCAGGTTTCCTCCATCTACCCTACCAAGTGTGGTCTGGGATGTGTCCTTGTTTTCCAGCTGCACAAAATGGGGCCCAGAAATGGGATGGAAGCTCAAGCAAGGCCACTTGCAGTAACCAAGCATAAAGTTCCACTCTTCATTCACTTGTGAGGCTGTGCTGTAAACACCCTGGGATCACTTTATTTAGTGTCACACCATGAATAATGCAGGGATCTTTACACGCAACGGCAGTGGAGAAAATTAGTCCTGAGTGATTTTGTTACGACAGTGTATGCCCAAACTCAAAAGGCTTAAGAGTCTCACTCCTGCTCCTGTTGGGGTTGCAAGCAATTGAGCCCACCACCACATGATAAAACGGTACACGTGAGCTTCCCATCCACCATCTGGTAGAATCTGACAGTCACCCTGGAGCTGTATCGTTTACCTACTTCACAGATACAGCAGAGAATGATGGCCCATCTAAGATACTTTCTTCTAATTTTCAGCTTTCTTCATCTTTCCTAACCTCCTTTAAAACTTTTAAAACAAATATGTGTTAGATACATTTTCTCAAAAAAAAAAAAACCCACGTTTAACAGAAAGATTATTACCTTTTTAGACTTTGAGAAGCCAGGGAAAAAATGAAAATTTCTTCTTGGACTGTCCAAGAGGGTGGAAAGGCAAGAATAGAAATGCTGATCTTCCTGAAGGGTGTTTGGTGCTGCAGCTCCGACTCAGTCTTCCCTATGCTGTGCAGGTAAGTGCTCTAGCACTGAGCCGCACCCCTGCACCTCATATTGATCCGACAGTCTTGGAAATTTATCACATGTATCATATGGTTTGTAGATTAGCATCAGTCCATAATGCTTATTTTAGTGTGGCTTGCAGTAGCAAAAGACTAGAACACTCCAGATTGTCTACCTACTCTCATCATACGGCTGACAAATCAATCCACAGCATATCCATAAGACAGGATAAAACGTAGCTGGTGGACAGGAATGAGCCAAGTCTGTCAGTGCTGATAAGGGAGAACCTCCAGGAGACATTAAGGAAGAAGAACAAGGTGTGTATGTATATAAATGCTTCTAAATATTTATTGTAGAAATTCTGGGATACATGCATAAGAAATAGAATTGAGAGTATGCAGAATGTGACTTACACTATTTTACACTCTTCTGTCCTGCTTGAATTACTTTTACCATGTAAACTTGTTATTTTTAAAAGAGACTAATGGTTACATGCGGAATTTGCTGCATGTTCTAAAAGCACTGGCTTGCTACCTATGCCAGGAAAGCAAACACTGTTTCTAGACTCTTCAGGGCAAACCACAGGTCACACTAACTACTGAGGAGATGTAAAAGGCAGCTAGAGCCCCTACCCTCACTCACTGCTTCCTCCAGTGTGGTCTTGATGCACAATTGAAAAGAAATCTTAATTTCTATTCTTCTAGCTAAAGATCTATGCAGTCCATCTCTGAAAAACTAAATTAAAAGAAACACACAAGAATTCCATTACAAAAAAAAAAAAAACCACCAAAAAATTATCAGTGTTTTCCCTAATGCTATTTATCATAGAATTATATTACTAAAACAAGAACAAACAGAAATCCTTTCCAACTTCACGTATACTACCTGTTATTTTTCTGAGTTCTACAAGAACCAGAGTGATCAGTGACCAGTCCCAGGTGAATTTGTTCCCACTTCGAAATCTTTTGCAAATTTAGAAATACTAATTTTTTTTAAATTGCTGCCATAATAAAAAAAATAGTTGTGCAATAAAGTTGAAAAGGTAAAATGAAATCTACACTCAAACCTCCTTAAGGAGTATCCAAACTCTATATACTTATTCTGCCAGAGAAATGTCTCCAGCCCCAGACAGAAAGAAAAGCAAGTGGAAACTGTGCTTCTGTTTCTCCTATTATTTGACCTTGAGAAATAAAGTGGGAAGGTATTTATTATCAAGTATAAAAAAAGTCCTATGGTATTTTGCCCTTGACAGCAGGCGATAGTGATACATAGGCACTAAATTTTGTTTATACATGCATTCATTCCTCCTCTCATTTCTTTCTCCATTTTATTGTATTTATTTATTTGAGGAGAGGGAGAGAATGGGTGTGCCAGGGCTTCAAGCCACTGCAAACGAACTCCAGACGTATGCACCCCCTTGCGCATCTGGTTTATGTGGGTCCTGGAGAGTCAAACCTGGGTCCTTTGGCTTTGCAGGCAAACACCTTAATCTAAACCATCTCTCCAGCCCTACTTTCTCTTTTTTGATGGGGGTGCTTTATTGATGAGAAAGAAAGCAAGGCCAAATACATATTTGAAAAAGCCTAATTTTCACTTAGCTCAAAATATGCTGCATTGGATTTTATATAAGCATGCTGACAAAAAGAAATCACCTCATTTTTGGTTGAGGAGGAGTAATCAGTGAAATAAAAATCTATATAAAATCTGTGCATTGAGCTGTCTGTGGTACTGAAAAAATGAAACCAAAGCTGAAATTTACTGAGCCACACTCTTTATAAAGTCTCCTCACCACACTCTTCTAATCCAAGCGCTTCCACCCATGACTCACCTGAACCATTTTATTTTGCCACACTGTGTATAAAAATCCTATAAAAGGTCACACTGACTTGCTTTCCAAGGTGCCCTGTGGCAATGTCAAGGCATCCTCAGCTTGGTTAAGCGATTCCAGTGGAAAGAAAGTCAGAAGAGAAGATAACGCACTTACTTCACCTGAATGGAGTGGGAAATTGTATCATGTACCCCAAACTCATCCTACTATCTGTCACTACCCAATCACCATGCTGCTATGCTAAAAATAAACATAAAAGCTGTCATGTGAGATTTATTCTACATCCAAAGACATTCTCTGAAGGCATCATGGCTCTTGAATCTGCTTTCTTATCTTAGAGCTAAGTCAATATATTTGGGATTTTTGATAGTGAACTGAGAAGTTCATATTAGCTGTTCAGTTTTATGAAGAAACTTACATCCTCCACAGTGGCATCAATAACATGAATTTCCATGAATATCTACAGGCCTGGCCTTCAGATCAAGGGGTTATGGCTGCTTTGATCACTTCTTTGGACACATGAGAACATTCCTACTTGTTTCCAGTTCTTGACTTCCAAATCAGGTCTTCACATTTGGTCCTTTCTTCTTATTATTATTTTTCTGAGGTAGTGTCTTGCTCCGGCCCAGGGTTGACCTGGAATTCACTATGTAGTCTCAGGCTGGCCTTGAACTCACAGAGACCCTCCTACCCATGCCTCCTAAATGCTGGGATTAAAGGCATGTGCCATCACGTCTGGCTATTTTATTTCTTTTTAGCAAGCATCTCAGATGACAGTCTGGAGTTTCATCTTAGGGGAGAAATCCCTCTAGATATATTGAGTGTAAAAGCTACATCTGGAATACCTAAATGCTAATTAATATGCAAACCTCAAATTGAAATTCTGAGTATGACGGGTGTAACAGAGGCATGGACCCCACAAATAAACCTCCTTGGGGAACCTGGTCTTCTGTGAGGTCTACATTAGGCAACGGTGGAGAAGCTCACTGTGTTTACTGACCAAAGATCCCCAGTCTTCTCACTGTCTCACCCAGGCAGCACATATCCAGGCATTTGAAGGACAGAAATAACACAAGTTTGTAATGTTTTCAAACTTAAAATAACCAACAAAGAATGTTTTTTCTGTACACTTATTATTCTTAATCATCCCTTCTAATTCTAATACCATATTAATTTTTTAGGACAAATAACATTTGTCAGTTCCTGGGTTGTTATTTTAAAACAAAATCTCCCTGTAATTCCTTAAAAGTCCATGTTTTCAAGAAGACACTTTATTTCTGAAGATAATACATATGAATGCCTGTTAAGCTGTGTGTTCTTTAGAAAGAACAGTCAATACTAGGAAAGTTTATGTTGTTTAATAACAACAAAAAATAAAGTTGACAAAGACTCTCATTCCGGGGTGGATTAAATAAAACCACTCTAGTTTCCTTACAAAACAGCTTTAAGGTTACTCAATTCTTAGTCATATAAAACATTCTAGAGTAATATTATGAGCTTAACCCTATTCATATATGAAACTTTCTAAAGAGAAACTTCAGTTTCTGTGTGTCAGGCTTTGGATAAACAGTGGAGAGAGCAGCAGGAAGCACTGGACACTGGACCCTGGAGGCTGGGAACGCCGGGCCTGTTCTCACCTTGCACCATCTACTGCGAACACCGCACAGCTCTTCACCTCCTTTGACTGTTCCTGTCTATAAACTGAGTCGAGGAACCATTTTGTATCTTCCAACTATCAGTGTCTATTCCTCAGGTCAAAGCGACTGACATTTAAGTCACCCCAGAGGATTGCTTTAAACCACTTGAAGTTCTCAAAAAACCGAGCATCACAAGGACACAGAATGTGTGGAAGTTTCTTAAAGTGAAAATATTTAAATGTGCTTGTGGTGTTGTTACTGATTTCAAATACTTTCAGTTTTTCCAATTCCCATACTCTAACCTCAGCCCTTCAAATCACATTTCTCAATGTTCTAGCAAGCATACAAGTAAAGTGAGGCAATTTCTCTCCCCCCTCCCCCAATTTGCAGTTATTTGCATCTTTATGTACTTTGGGCAATCACTAACATTAGTTTCTTCTCTCTTTAGTGTGTCCTGGCTAATCATTAATTTAACTTAAATTGTTAGGACATTGTATGACAAACCCATACAATATTTTAAATTAAAAAAAAAACAGTCTAAGTCTTAAATTTCCTAATCCCATCAAATGCCTAACAAGGAAACACTTATCTGTGTAATTTCTAAACTTGAAAATAATCCAAATCTAATCTTTGAAAAACTCTAGTGATTTTAGCTCTCAGACTATAACTCATACATGACTGTGGGCTACCGCAAAGCCACCAACGGACTGATGACCCAGGAACCTTTTAGAGTAGCTGATATTGTCGGTAGCAGCCAAGTCAACAGCAGGGCCGCATCTGAACAAAACAACTGTTTTCCTGTCAAGGCAGCTCATGAGGGCAGCAGCCTCAACTTTCAAATGATATTTTAAAAACACGTTAATGACTGGAGCCAATAAATCCATACAACTAGTAAATATCCAAAATGTGTAAGCTAAATGAACTGTGGTTAAAAAAAAAAACAATGTTGGCATTCGGAATGGGACCAGGGACTAGGGAAAAGAGGGTACCAATACATGATGTATCCATACTAATAATAATACTAATGCTAATAAACATTTTAAAATGTTGGTGTTATAGGAAAGGGGCAGTACTTTTCTCATGTTGATGTAAGTTAACTAGCTACCTCATGAACTCAACTTTCTCCTTTTGCGGTATTGCAGAAGACAGTACAGGTATGGGCAAGGCCTCCCATAATGATTTAAGGAAAGGTGTCTCTAAGAATGCAGGTTTACTGTGTGAATTCAAGCTAGTGTATGGAATACATGATTGACTGGAGAATGGGTCTACCTAAAGCAGACAGGGAGAATCTAAATCTAAATCTAAATCTCGAAGTGGCTGCATGTTTACACAGGCACTGCACTTATTTTCTTAACTTCCTGAAAGGACAGGTCAGGGGTTGATATGAGAAAACACTCCGTGTCTTCTGTAACCTCAAGCAAGGACACACGAGCTTGGGAAAAGCCCCCTGTTGCCTTGCTTCCTCTACCCCCCACCCCCCAGGCTGTCTGCATGGCTTTGGATCATTCATAAAAGTTACCTGTATTTCCCTGGCGTGGTACACGATGATCAGACCCAGCAGGATGATCGTGGAGAGACTGATAAGGCATTTCAGAGCTAAAGAATACAGCGATGCCTGCAAACACAGTCAGACGGGAGACTTAAGAAACAAGCACCTTTACCCACTTTCTGGACCCCAAGGTAAAGTCAGACTCGCTCCAATGGACCTGAACTCTAGACACTGGATGCGGGTTGGGGGCGGGGGGACAACCTATCCTGGCCCTAGGATGTAAATTGCTGAGCCTCAACATCAAGTGAGAGGAGCCACGGAAGGGATGGCTCTTGGCTCGGCTGTCGGGTCCGCTCCACCAGTGGACTGCAGCGTGTGACTCGCCGACCCCGAGGGGAAGTTCCTCCCGAGTTTCAGCGCTGCCGGTGGGAACGTGCCTCCCATCCCCGAGCACCAGGGGATAAAATCCGCATGCTTTCCCCATTGGTTCCCCGGGAACCCGGTGGTGCCGGAGAGAGCGCCCAGTCGGTCTCTAGGTGCCCGGAGAACTTTGGATGCACGCTCCTCGCTTTCCTCTCCGAGTTGCCTAGCGGCGCGCGCCCTGGCAGCGCCCTTCGCTCCCAGGCACTCCAGAATGCCCCCGGAGAGGCTGCGAGCTCCTGTACGGTAGGGGATTCCCCGAGCCAGAGCCCATCCCAACCTCTCCCCCCACCCCCGAGGGTGGGCGAAATCTAGGGGAGCCTGTACCTTGTCGTAGGCGCCCCAAGACAGCTCGGTCTCGATGACCATGACCACGATGCCGAACATGCCGAAGATGAGCGCGTAGTCGCTGAGCCGCTTGCGCTTCTCGAACAGGGCGCGCCGGTGGCCCAGCTTGTAGCCGATGTTCTGATTCTTCTTCTTGCTGGACTTGGTACCGCTGCTGCTGCCGTGCCCGCTGCCGCCGCCGCCGCCACCTCCGCCGCCACCGGTGCTGCCTCCGCCGCCGGTTCCATAGAGCGCCAGGTTGTTGGAATTGTTGTGCTCGGGCTTGGACACCACGATCTCCGGAGCCGAGGACGAGGCGGCGGCAGCGGTGGCCGACGGGGAGGACGCGCCGCCGCCGCCGCCACCTCCCACCAGGGACGCGGGGGGCTGCAGGGGCTGAGCCTCCGAGTCCATCTCGTGCAGGTTCCGGCGGGACGCGCTCAAGTTGCTGAGCGGGCGCATGACGCCCCCGTTGTACCTGCAGCTGCTCATGGCTATTTCGGTGAAGGGGTTGCTCTCGCGGCGCGCCTGGGGCGGCTGGTGGTGCTGGTGGTGCGGGTGGTGGTGGTGATGGTGCTGCTGCTGCTGTTGTTGATGCGAGAGCGGAGGCCCCGAGCCCAGGCTGCCCAGGCTCCCCGTGGGACTGGCGGCCGGTTGCAGGCTGTGGCACTGGTGGTACTGGGAGGCGGACGCGGGCTGCTGCGCGTACTGCTGCCGGAGCGCACTGGCATGGCTGGACGGCGTCAGCTCGCTCACATTGAGCTGGCTGCCCCGGCGCGACGAGCAGCAGCAGCAGCAGCAGCAGCACGAAGAGCCAGACAGAGGAGAGGAGGTGCGGGTCCGGAAGGCGCCGCCGGGCGAGGAGGTGCGGAGCAGCAGGGACAGGTTATCCCCCGCCCCCGCCCCCGCCGCCGGGGCACCGGAGGAGGCGCAGCTGTTGCACCGGAGGCATGGGCTGCTGCCGCCGCTGCCGGGCTGCTGGTGAGCGAGGTGCGGGTGATGAGGATGAGGGTGAGGGTGAGGGTGCGGGAGGGGCGCGAAGGGCGGGCAGGGCTTGTCCTGGCTCGGCGGCGGCGGCGGCTGGCAATGCAGGTGCGAGGAGCGCGCCAGCGGCGGCGGCGGCGGCGGCGGCTGCGGCGGCGGCGGCTGCTCCGGGAAGAAGCCGCGCTGGAACTGCAATGGGGTTTCCATGTCAGGGTTGTTAAAGCTGCAGGGAGACCAGGCGGTGGTGCACCCTGCGCAATGCGTTATGGTCGGGAGCGGGGACTCCTGCTGCTGGTGCGAGGAAGGGCCCATGCCGGCTCCGGTAGAATCCAGGCGACGAGTCCGATTGGTTGGGTGCACCAAAGCAATGGGCATGACATCACCTGCGGGGACCGAGACGGAGTTTGCGGCGCGCGCGGCTCAGGGGAGCAGTGTGTGTGTGAGAGAGAGAGAGAAAGATGGGGAGGGGAAATCTGCAGAATGAAGCCCCTCCGGTGGGAGGGCGCGGACCAGGTCCAGCTAGGGCCAGGACCTGGGCATTCGGTGGCGGGGGACACCACCTGCTGCTTCCGCGCGCGCCCCGGGGCACTGCCAGGATGCAGAGCTCCCCCATGACCCCCGTAGCGGGCCTGGGGTAGGGGGGGGGCTAAAAGGAGGGCGCCTTTCCCTCCTGGGCCGCCGCTCCCTCCCCCACCTCCCCCGACTGGCGCGGGACGTAGTGCCCGAATGACCTGTCTGTGGCACTGCAGCCCGTCGGGGCCACCCGGGATCACGGGGCAGGCGCTGGGACAGTTGGAAATCCCAGCCGCTCACCTGCCCTTGGGCAGCCTAGGGTGTCAAGGCAGCACCCGCTCGCCCCCACGCCCACCTCTGCCCCCATCGTCTCGCGGACAGTGTGGGATGCTGCAGGGCTACCGGCCGGGCAACCGTAGGTGGCATGGGCTTTGGAGAGAAACCAGTTTAGTGACTAGCTTGGCCAGGGTATGAATGTTTTGGGGCACATTCCGGGACTGGGAGCCTCTAGAACCCCAGCAGCTCCTGTGTGGGATCACCACCGACCCCGAGCTGGGGGGCGGGGGAGGATCTTGTCCCTGTCTGCCTTAGGTCCAGAGTCCCGGCGTCAAGACTCGGATTCTGCGGTTCTCGCTCTCGCTCTGCCGAGTGCGCTGCGGCGCGGGAAGGGTTAACCAAGCGCGCGTCGCCGGGGGCCCGGGGAGGGGACGGGGGGCGGGGCCGGAGGAGGGGATCCCCGCCGTCCGCGGGTGGAGCTCGCTCGGGCTTCCCGGGTCCCCCTGGCGGGGGCGGAGGGCTTCCCCCACTCCCGCCCGCTCACATTTGCGCGTTCTCCGGAACATGAGGGGCTGGCGCCCCGGCCGCCGGGTGCTGCGCTGCGGAGCTCAGGCCCTTCTGCAGCCGGGGTGGGGAGGTGTCCGAGGGCTACTCGTGCGCCGCTCCAGGCTGCTCGGCTCGCGCCAGGGTCTGGGGGACGCCCAGCCACCGATGCCCTCCAGCGCCTCCAGCGCCTCCAGCTTCCTCGGCCTCCACACCTGCAGCACAGACGCAAAGCAAAGGCGGGTCACCGATAAGCGAACAGAGCATTCCTCGGTGCCCGGCCTGAATGAAGAGAGGGGCCTAGCGTGTGCCCAGTGACAGCGGGACTGGGAACGATGGACACTGTAATGATGACTTGGGATGATTAATGGCCGCCTTGGACAGCGAGTTTCGCTGGGCTTGGGTATAATGATAATTTACTCTCTAACAAGCCAATAAAAACAATTTTTTTTGAAAGACTTTGAAACGTGTGGTGATGTGTTGTTCTCTTAAGACACACAGTCACGAAAAGGCAGGCGTGCTTTTGAGAGTTGTCATTGCCCCACCTTAAGCCTGTATTTCTTTTGAATTGAAAAAAAAAAAATCTCATCTTACTAAAAAGAAAAAAAATAATAATAAACTGGCCAGTTGAGTGTGTTTCAATTTGACATCATGATTTCAAAGCATAATTTTTTATGATAGAGACTGCAATATAACAAATTAAACCAAGAAATTAAGACTGAAAGCTGATCACTCTCATTAGGTAATTGGAATTCTCGGCTGGATCCGATTTCTCGATATGCTACTCAGCAGCTGCCCTAACGTTGCTTACCTGGTATCTGCTTGTAAAAGCGTGTGTGCCAGCGTGTGCTAGATGCCGCTGAGTGAATAATTTATTTCAGGATGTTCCTTGAATATGTGTTCAACAATTTTAAATTTTCGTACATGCAAGTAAATAGATTCAGCAAGCAAAAGGGGCTGCCTTTAGAACCGCAGTCCACGATGTGAGATAACAAATACTGTCAGGGCTTGAATTTCTTCATGACCTTGGTAAAGAATAGAATTTTAGTGGTGAAAAAAATAGGACACAGTATTCCTATAATCTATTACAATATTTTTAATCTCCAGAGTGGAAAGAAATAAAATATTTGTGATAATGAAATTTATCGAAGTTTGGGGGGCAGCTGATCAGCATAGAATGCCTGAGGAGCAGGACTCTTAGAATAATTCGAGTTCACAACTCAACATGGCAATAAGATGAAATTCCACTTGGAGGTAGGGAGAGTTTGATCTATTAAATAAACAATAAAAATTGAAAAATATAGTTTGGATGAAAGACAGGCCTGAAGGTGGACACCCATAATCATACACTGGGAGAAGAGGCCTGATGCCTTGGAGTTTAAAGTCATCCTCAGTTTCCTAGTGAGTTTGAAGTCAGAATGGGCTACCTGGAACCCTGTCTCAAAAGGCAAAGAAAAAAAAAAAAAAAGGTGGGGGCGGGCATGGTGGCACATGCCTTCTAATTGCAGAGTTCAGGAGACAAAAGTTCCCACAAGTTCAATGCCAGCCCAGTCTACATAGCAGGTTTCAAGTTAGCCAATACTATTCAGTATGATCCTGTCTTAAAAATAATTGATTCAGGGCTGGAGAAATGACTTAGCAGTAAAGCGCTTGCCTGTGAAGCCTAAGGACCCTGGTTCGAGGCTTGACTCCCCAGGACCCACCTTAGCCAGATGCACAAGGAGACGCACGTGTCTGGAGTTCGTTTTCAGCGGCCTTAGGCCCTGGTGCGCCCATTCTCTGTCTATCTGCCTTTCTCTCTTTGTCACTCTCAAATAAATAAAAATAATAATTGATTCAAATGAGTACATAGAACTTAAAAATAAAGACTTCCAAATGACAAGCTATTCATCTTCTTATGTGATAAAAGAAAAAGTAATTCAAGCACCAAATCCATCAAATATTTATTAGAACTCTTATCAACAAATCACATAGCCTTCTTAGTTACTCTTCATAACTGACTGAGTGAAAGTTTTGACTAAGCCTTATAAGTCAAATTACTTCAAAGACATGTATGGTAAATGACTGTTCATCGCCTATTATAAATTTGGATGGAAACTACACATACTTCCCGCAAATATTAAAAGTTGTTACCAGCATTACATAATTATGTAAGGTGCTAGAATTACTAAAATGCCATAAGGAAAACAAAAGTTACATCCCCTTGCATTAAACTGAATTTCTCAAATACCAGCTTCCAACTTCAAACTATACTCCACAAGTGAAATAGGGGGGGAAATTACCTTATTTTGGGTTACAGTATAAATTTTGTAGAAACAGAGTACTCACTGAGGTTTAAGGAAAAGCTATAGGGCCTCTCAAGGACGGCGCACAAGTTAGGGAAACAAATTGGAATCTGGTCCATAACATTAGGAACTGTCAGAACACCCAAACTAAGATCGTGATATGCCAGCATAGCCAGTATCTTGAAAGAGTTCACACAAAATAATAATGTGAGACTCACTGGGACTAGAGAAGGAGCGAGTCAGTTATTTACTGCCTTTTCATTAGTCAACTGTCACACCTTGAATACATCACCTTGCTAACATCTTTTGATGTTTTAAGACTATGATTAACATCTATAACAATGCTGATGAAAAACTAGATTTCAGACTAAAACACTCTCTGTATGAATCAACTATTTGTCTGAGGCATTTTAGACTATGCCGTAGGTCATGAAGGAACATGTCAAATGTTCTTATTTTCGCTGGGCATGGTGGCACACACCATTAATCCCAGCACTGGGAGGCAGAGGTAGGAAGATCGCCGTGAGTTTGAGGCCACCCTGAGACTCCATAGTGAATTCCAGGTCAGCCTGGGCCAGAGTGAGACCCTACCTTGAAAAACCAAAAAAATAAGTTCTTAATTTCTTTTTTAAAATATATTTTATTTTTATTTATTTATTTGAGAAAGAGAGGCAGAGAGAAAGGGAGGGAGGGAGGGAGAGAATGCGTACACCAGGGCCTCCAGCCACTGCAAACAAGCTCCAGATGCATGTACCACCTTGTGCATGTGGCTTTCATAGGTCCTGGGGAATTGAACCGAGGTCCTTTGGCCTTACAGGCAAGTGCCTTAACTGCTAAGCCATCTCTCCAGTTCTTATTTTCAACATCTCTCTCTCTCTCTTTATATATAAAAAAAAAATCAACAGATATTTAAAATTATATGCCAAATTTTAAAGTATGGATAATGTCACTTTGTAGGATCATTAAAGTAATCACTCTGATTAATATATGTGCATACATATTAAGTCAAGTTAGCAATTAGATCACTTCTCAGCCCTTTGACTAACATAAAATATAGCAATTACAGCAACAAAGACATTATTTTTCAATGTAGATAGTGTTTTGCATATAACAGATACTTGTAAGTGTGTGAGTGAGTAGGAAAGGGCAGAGAAGAGAAAGAAAAAGCATGAAAACAAAGATCCCTGATTTCCACAGATAAGCTTTCAGAAAATTACATTTCCCTCTCTTTCTTCCATTAAGGAATGTAAGTGCTGAAATTTCCCTAGATTAACACCAGAGGTCATAGTCATCCATAAAATGCATCTGAAATCTAATAAATTAAATTGTTCTATTTTCAACATGATTTTTTTCTAAAACTTTCCATTTTTTTCTTAATGCTCACAACAGTGGCTTTCTCAAATTTTAGTGTATGTCAAGTATGTACACACATACATACAAACAACCCCTAAATACATACATACTATCTTACGGTAGGTTTCACAACCATGGGGGACAAGGTCCTAAAAGGGGCCTGGAAAGATGGCTTAGCATTTAAGGCGCTAGCCTGTGAAGCGTAAGGACTCTGTACCCCTGAAAACCACATGCACAAGGTGGCCTATGTATCTGGAGTTCCTTTGCAGTGGCTAGTGCACCAATTCTCTTTCTCTCTCTCTCTCTCCCTCTCCCTCTCGCTCCCTCTTGTTCAAATAAATAACTAAAATATAAAAATAAAATGGAAAGCTTTGGGTTGTTTGTACTCCAAACTCTTTTATTCAGACTAATATCATGGAAATGTTTATAATATAGGAATTGTATGATTTCTCGCCTCTCCCCACCACCTCTCTCTCCCTCCCCCCCCCCCTCACTCATTGTGCCTTCAAGGACAAAACTTTCTTGAACTTGATATATTGGGATTATTTCCAAGACAGTCAAACCTTGGGTTCATGGCATTTGTTTCCCACATTGAGTGGTCTGAGAAAAACTCTGACCTAGAAAATAAATGTATTTCTGAGATGTCTGTGTGTGTGTGTGTGTGTGTGTTTTCCTTATTTGATGGTACTGAACCTATAGGTTGTGATAAGATACTGCCTCTTGGGGCTGGAAAGATGGCTTAGCGGTTAAGTACTTGCCTGTGAAGCCTAAGGACCCCAGTTCGAGGCTCGGTTCCCCAGGTCCCACGTTAGCCAAATGCACAAGGGGGCGCAAGCGTCTGGAGTTCGTTTGCAGAGGCTGGAAGCCCTGGCTCGCCCATTCTCTCTCTCTCCCTCTATCTGTCTTTCTCTCTGTGTCTGTCACTCTCAAATAAATAAATTAAAAAAAAAAAGATACTGCCTCTTTGCATTTATTTTCCTTAGCACTAAATCCAAGAGGAGAAGCAGGACCATATCAATTGTTTCCTTAGCACTGCAATAATTATACCACACTTTCTGAAACATAACAATTCAAAGTCTTCCCCTCAAACACCATTACCTATAAATCATATATTTTCCTGATGTCATATAAATATACTATATTTGAAAAAGACATTAAACAATGATTATATGTATTTATACTTCTTTGTAAATTTATTTATTTACAAGCAGAGAGAGATAGAAGAGAGACAGAGAATGGGTTCACTAGAGCCTCCGGCTTCTGCAAATGAACTCCAGACGTGTGTGGCACTTTGTGCACCTGGCTTTACATAGGTACTGGTGAATGGAACTTGGGTTGTTAGGCTTTGCAGGCAAATGCCTTAATCACTAAGCCATCTCTCATGACCATTATGTTTCTTTATTATGATTATGAAGTAGCCTGAATCAGCCTTTTGATTATAGCCTTATACATGTTTAGCAATAGTCCTATTTAACCAGCCACCTTCTCCCTGCTATGCTTCCCACACCAGAATGAATTGCGTCCCTGGAATGCTAAGGCAAACTATATCCTCCCTCAAGGACTTTTCATCAGGTGTTTTGTCATAGCAATGAGAAAAGTCACTAATATCTCTATGGAGCCATGTTTTCTTAGAAATGACTCTTATTGAGTGTTGCTACAGTTTTACAGCTGAATATCCATTTGTCTTTTGTTCTTTCTTAGTTATTAATGTAAATAATTTCCTATTTGGTGCAAAGTATCATATTGTACATCAGGGAAGAAAGATAGATGATAGATAAGTATAATTTAAAATTTCATTATTTAACATGGTGTTGGCCCTTGTTTCTTAGGGCAAAAGTAACAAAAATGTTCTAATTAGTTAAAACTGTTGTATGCTTTCTATCACAAATCAAATTCTACTAACAAGTGATTCATATTCCACGGATTTTTTTTAGAACATAATCCTCCTGTTTATGTACTACTGTCTCAATCCTCAAGGTAACTTGTCTTTTAGCAGCACAAATGACCCTTGTAGGCCTACACACACACACACACACACACACACACACATCTACACTCATATCCGTGTATGTACCACATCCCACAGTAAAAGGAAGGTATGAGAGGAATAATTCATGGAACAGAGAACAGAAATAAACAGGCAATGAAACCACAGTTCTTTTAAAGCATCAATAAAATTAACATATGTTTATGTAGGCTAACCAGGAAAAGAAAAATAGTAAAAAATAGATTGAGGACATTACAGATAGTGACCTTACAGAAACCAGAAGGATTATAGAAGACTTCTATAGATATATGCCAACAATCTGATAACTTAGATGAAATAAACAGGTCCTAAAAAGTCACAAAGTACTAAAACTGACTCAAAATTAGATAAAAACTTGAATGGGCCTGTGAAAAGTAAAAAGATGGGATTAGTCATTTTAAATCTTCCTGTGAGGCAAGGACCAGGTCCAGATAGCTTTAACTATAAATGCCCAGTATGTTTAAAAAATAGTTAAGGGCTGGAAGGATAGCTTAGCAGTTAAGGCATTTGCCTGCAAAGCCAAAGAACCCAGGTTTGATTTCCCAAGACCCACGTTAGCCAGATGTACACAGTGGCACATGCATCTGGAGTTCACTTGCCATGGCTGGAGGCCCTGGCACACCCATTCTGTCTCTCTCAACCCCCCCCCCTTCTCTCTGTTAAATAAATGAATAAATAGTAGTTAAGGGCTAGCGAGATGGCTCAAAGGTTAAGGCACTTGCTTGAAAAGCCTAAAGGCTCAGGTTTGATTTCCCAGTTTCCACTTAAAGCCAGATGCAGAGTGGCACACACATCTGGAGATCATTTGCAACAGCAGAAGGCCCTGGCTCTCTCATTTCTCTGGCTCACTCATGCTCTCTCTTTTACCTCATAAAGAAGTTTTTTTTTTTTTAAAAGCAGTTAACATAATTCCCCATAAAATCTTCTAAAAAATAATACTTCCCCAAGTCATTTAATGAAACAAATACTGAATCTAAAACTAAAGATATTACAAGAAAAGTACAGATGGATATCACATATGAATGTAGATGCAAAAAAATCTTCCAAAAATGGAATTGATCCAAATACAGAACTATTTGCAATTTATTATGACCAAGTGAGGCTTATTTGACACATGAAACATTAGTTTAAGGGAAAACCTTTAACCTCTGAGCCTTAACATAATGGTATTTATAGAAAATCCTAAAGATTTTACTAAAATTGTGCTTGATCTAAAATATAGGCTTAGAAGATTTGTACATTACTAGGTCAATATGTAAAAATCAATTGTATTTATATACTCTAGCAAGGAACAATTTAAAAACCAAATTGAAAAGGAATTCCAAGTGCAATATCAGAAAGAGTAAAATCATTATTTATGTAACAGCAAAAGTCATACAACTTGCACAATAAAGCTTAAAACATGAGAAAGGCATTAAGAACATAAATTAATGAAGAAACAGTCCATTCTTCCAAAGAAGAAAGCAATGTTTACAAAATGGTAATACTTCTTAAATTCACCTATAGAGCACATCAACTCTCCATCAAAATCCCCGCTGAGGGTTAGAGAGATGGCTCAGTAGTCAAGCTCATTTCCTGTGCAAACATAGGAGTATGATGAGGGATGAGACTGTCTGAGTTTGAATTTCCAGAATCTGGGGCTGGGGAGATCGCTTAGTGGTTAAGGTGCTTGCCTGTAAAACCTATGGACCCATGTTTGATTCCCCAGTACCCATGTAAGCCAGATGCATAAGGTGGCACATGCATCTGGAGTTCCTTTGCAGGGGCTGGAGGCCCTGGCACACACATTCTCTCCCTCTCTGTGTCAAATAAATAAATAAATAAATAAAATCTTTTTTAAAAGACTTATTTCCTTGAATTTCCAGTATCCACACAAACAGCTCTGTGTGGCCATAAACATCAGTAACCCCAGTCTTATGGGGAGTGGAGACTGGAGAATTGCTGGGACTTGGAAAGGGAAAGCTCTGGAATCAGCAAGAGACTTTGTCACAAGGAAAAGTGAAAACAGGCAGGGAAATGATCAAGGAGGATACCTAACAGTGGGACAAACCCACCAGATGCCATAAGTGAGAGCACCACATTAGCACATACCTTCCTATGCACACACCTCCACACACACACACCACCAATCACACCACACATACCACGTGTGTGTGCGTGCACACACACACACACACACACACACACATTGTAGTTGACATCTGACACTGAAAAGTTAATCTTAAAAGTCATATGAAAATGATAAAAGCCCAGAACAGGCAAAGCATCTTTTAAAATAATGAAATGTGAAGATGGCACTTGCTAAACGGAAATTTGTTATAAGGTGACAGTAATCAAGACAAGAGAGTGCTGGCTTAAGCATAGGTACAGAGATCAACAGGACAGAACTGGGGATCTAGAAATAAACCTTTACACTTACGGTCAACTGAGTTTTGATAAGTGGGTCAGTATAATTTAATGGAGATGATATGACAGTCATTTTGTTTGGCTTTATTTATTTCTATTTATTTGTGTGCATGCACACACACGTGTGTGTAGTCACATCAAAGTCTCTTGCCCCTACAAATGAATGCCAGATACTTGCACCATTCTTTGGTTCCAGCTTTTCATGGGTGACTTGGGAATCAAACTTGGGGTGGCAAGCTTTGTAAGCAAGGACTTTAAGCCATTGAGCCATCTCCCCAACCCCCTCATGTTAGTCATTTTGACAATTGGTGCCAGGAAAATAACCACTCTATTATAAGAACATGAGCAAGCACCCCCTTCCTTACTTATATTATTTAAGAAAAATTAAAAATGAAACGCTTAAGTGTAATAACAAAATACTAAAACTTTCAACAAAAGCATGAATGTGGGCTGGCAAGATGGCTTCGTGATTAAGGCACTTGCCTGTGAAGCCTATGAACTCCTGTTTGAATCCTCTAGATCGCAGGTAGCTAGATGCACCAGTGATGCAACAATGCCTTGTTGCATGCCCACAAGGGGATGCATGTGTCCGGAGTTCCTTCAGAGCTGCCGAAAGGCTCTGGCGCCCATTATCTCTCTTTCTGTGTGTGTGTCTCTCTCTGCCTCTTCCTCTCTGTCTCTTTCTCTCCCCCCCCCCCCAAAAAAAAAGGCTGGAGAGATGGCTTAGCAGTTAAGCGCTTGCCTGTGAAACCTAAGGATCCCAGTTCGCGGCTCAATTCTCCAGGACCCACGTTAGCCAGATGCACAAGGGGGCGCCCGCTTCTGGAGTTCGTTTGCAGTGGCTGGAGGCCCTGGCATGCCCATTCTGTCTCTCTCTCTCTATCTGCCTCTTTCTCACTGTCTCTTGCTTTCAAATAAATAAAAAAACTAAACAAAAAAGAAAAAAAGAAAAAAGCATGAGTGAGTTACTGTGATCTTGTGTTGAGTTTCTGAGCATAACACTAAAAACATAAAATAAAAAAGAAGGGGGTATGGAGAGATTGCTCAGTGGTTATAGCGCTTGCCTGCAAAGCCTAAGGACTCGTGTTCTACTCTCCAGGTCCAACATAAGCCAGGCACACAGTTACACAAGCACACAAGGGGCGCTCATGTCTGGAGTTCAGTTACATTGGCTGGAGGCCCTGGTATACCAATTCTCTCTCTCACTCTCTCACATAAAAGAAATCAGTCTGTTGGGCTTGCTTCAGGGGGAAAATAAAAAGAAGGGGGTGGAGAGATTGCATACTGGTTAAGGTGCTTGCCTGCAAAACATAATGACCCAGGTTTGATTCCCTAGTACCCACATAATGCCAGAAGAAAAAGGTGGTGCATGTGGCTGGGGTTTGTTTGCAGTGGCTAGAGGTCCCGGCATGCCCATTCTCTTTCTCTATCTGCCTCTTTCTCTCAAAATAAATTAATAAAATATTTTAAAATAAAGAAAAATGGGCAATGGACTTTAGCAAAATCTAAAACCTTTGAACTGCAAGGAATACCATCAGAAAAGTAAAAAGATTACTAGTAGAATGGCAGAAAATATTTGCAAGTCATAGGTATCAAAAAGACGTGTATCAAGACCACATAAATGACTTGGGTTGGAGAGATGACTTAGCAATTAAGGCTGTTACCTGTGAAGCTTAAGGACCCAGGTTCAAATCTCCCCAGAACCCTGGTAAGCCAAATGCACATGGCAACTCATGCATCTGGAGTTCATCTGCAGTGGCTAGAGGATCTGATGTGCCCATTCTCTCCCTGCTAACCCCCTCTCATAAATAAATAATAAATAAATAATTTTTAAAAATGTAAAATAACTCTTAAAAAATCAGCAATAATAAGAAATAATCCCAATTCAAAGTCCCTAAAAGACATTTTGTCAAAGAAGATTTAAGAATGGCCAAGGATCATGTGAGAAAGAAGGCATGGCTTTATTGGTCACTAGGGAATACAGATCCTGACCACCACTAGATGCCACTCCATATCCAGAAGCAGCTTTTGATCACAAAGGTTAAGTAAAAACAGATGTTATGAGGATATGGTGAAATATGAGCCATTACCAAATGCTGCTGGGAAAAAAAAGTAAAATAGTGCAGGTGCTTTGAGAAATGGTTCAGAAGTTTCTCAAAATATTAAACAAAATTACTATATTACTCAGATATTCCAATAAAAGGTATGCACTCAAAATAAAATATATACATATATAAAACTTTTAAATAAATGTTCATAGCTACATAATTTATCATAGCCCAAAGTGGAAACATTTGACTTATCCATTAGTTATCAAATGTATAATAACAATATGTAATATAGAATCTTATTCATCAGCAAAAGAAAAGAAAAGAAAAAGAAAAACAGTGCCAATATGTGGTACACATGGCTGAACCTTGAAAATGTATGAAACAAGTCAAAAGACTGCATGCTATATGGCTCCCTCTATAGGAAATGTCTAGAATAGGCAAAAGCATAATATTGAGGGCTAGGAGAGAGAGGCTCCAAATCAGTCATTACTTATAGGCAGTGTTTCTTTGGGGTTTGGTGAAAATATTTTTAAATTTATTGTACCACATATATGTAGATATACCAAAAACGTCTGATCTTTACACTAAATGGATTGGTTATATGATATAGAAGTTTATATTAAGAGTGTTAACTTAAAACTAAGCAAAAAAAAATTTTTAATACCACTGAATGTCAAAATGGAGTTACAAGTTTAAAATAAATATTAGTGAAGAGAGCTTTATTTTTTAAGATTAAGGAGGACTAAGAAAAAGCTTTAACTAAGTAATATAAGTAACTACCACCAATACTGCTTGCACATAGGTTGTGTGGCTTATGACAATTCTTTGTCTCATGTGATCCAGAGAAACTGAAAATTTGGACATCTCTGTTATAGCATTTGAGGATTCAGAATCCATTCCCATTCTCTCCTGCTTGCATATGCTGTCTCTCCTTGACTGGTTCTACCTAAATAAGTGCTATGTGTCCTAACTGATTATCTTTACTTTCCTTCCTAAATTAATCAAATCTCTTTGGCAATTCATAATATGGGTTCCTTCATGGGTAGTTTAAAAAAATACTGATTTTGGCCAGGTGTGGTAGTGCATGTCTTTAATCCCAGCACTTGGGAGGCAGAGGTATGAGGATCAGCATGAGTTGGAGGCTACCCTGAGAATACATAGTGACTTCCAGGTCAGCCTGAGCTAGTAAGACCCTACTTCAACAAACCAAAAAAAAAAAAAAAAAAAAAATACAACTACTATGTCCAATGAAGGGTCTGTCCTTTCTCCCCTGGCTCCTGCAAGGGGCCCTCTAATCCCTTAGATTCTCCCATGAGGTAGGAGAATCTATGTTACTCATGCCAGTTCCTTCATCCCCCCAGCCCTCTCTCAACTTTTAACCAGTAAGTGAGTAGACCATGAAACAGTACACCTACTCTCCCCTATGAAAATCCAGTATCTTCTTAAGTATGAGAGCCCCTTCAAACGCTGCATATATTGTTTTAGCTGCCTCCCTGTTGAAATATGCATTTAGGTTATAAACTGTCTCTTATTCATTTCTACCTAGGCACACTTATGCTTTAATGTTTATTATAACTGGGGTAATGTTGTATTTCAGTAACCAAGGCCACCCAAGAATTCAGTGAGATAGCACTCTCTTATAAATAACTTATATTTCTAGAATTTAGCCAAATACTAAGAATAAACTATAACCCTTAGGAGTCTAAATCAATGTCAAGAAGGCTGTAGTTGTTCCTAAATGAGCCATAGACTTTCAGTAATCCTGATTGATTTTCTGACCCACCATATATCAAAGGCTTAAAACAAAACCAAGAAGAAAGATTTACTGAGACTGATAAAGGAAAAACAGTGAGAAACGGAGATATGATTACCTGAGAAACTAACTGCATTTGTAAATAAAATTCAGATTTATGCAACATCAGAACTCAGAATGCAATTGGAGGCAAATGGTCTTTCACACCTGATTAGACTCCAGTGCCATACCTGAGTTCATGATGAAGGTAACGCATGTTTCCATGGTAATCATGAGTAACCAAGAAAACCTTAAATTAGCCAGATGTGTGACTCATATCTATAAATCCTTAGGAGATTAAGGCAAGAGGGTTGTCATAAGTTTGAGGGTCAGCTTGAGCTGCATAGTAAGTTCCAGAGCAGCCAGGGCTACATTGTGAAACTCTATTTGGAAAAAAAAAAAAAAAGTAAGAATTAAGAAAGAAAAAATATTTTAAATTACGTCTATTTAATAAAGAAAACGTGTATATGGCACATTTTAAGAGTATTACCTTCACAAATATTCAAACAAAAATCCTGTGGTCATAAGTTTATTCTCACAATTCAGATATTTCTATTAGTAATTGTAGAAGTCCAAGCATTTGTCGTTGTTGAGTTTGTTAGGGCTTTCTGTGGAGATGGGACTTTCAGGCCACTTATGTTGGTGACCTAAGGTCTGTGAAGAAATCTGTCTGGAGGCGATCTCTGCTCTCCATTCCACAAATGATCATCACCCACCTGTGGCCGCTGTCATGAGAGCTCAGACAAGTGGCGTGAGACATAGCGTTTTCGTGTGGGGCACCATTGCTATTGACGCTCAGCGGATACCATAAGGAGTGCCTCTGCTGAACTTGCTTTCCACGCCTCTCACAGCGCCACGGCCAAGAAGACGTGAGCAAGAGGACTTGAAAAACAAAATTCTGGTCATATCATTTTAATAAAATATTAGGAAAACTTTTCAGTTTCTGCTTCGTACCCCTTTTTAATGAACAGCAGGTTTGCGTCATTATCAGCTAAAATTGAATAGATTAAAAGTTCCTAAGGCTTCCTTAATTTGGCCATAAAACTGGATCTAAGAATAGGAAAGTATAAATCTTATCATTATTATCTTATGAGTAAAATCTCTATGACTAATGACATAATTTTAGAGAAATTATTGAAAAAAATTTCAATAGCATTTTATGTTATAACCAGGGATATTTTCTTTTCTAATTGCTCTGAGATGCTGAGGTCACATCCTGAAGTTTTGATTTTGGAGTAAATATCTTTCTGAACTATGCTAGACTTCTATGCCAATTACAATGATACAAAACCAGGGATTAGTGAAGATCTGGTTGTGATATACTAAGCAAGTAATCCAACAGCAGCAAAATTTAATTTATAATTCCATATCCAGCATTCATACCCATTCATCCTCATTTTATTTTTATCTCCTACATACTTTCTTTGTAGTCCTTTTTATAACTCCACATTTACTTGCAAAACTGAACCCTAGAGGCACATTCATCTTCCTACATCAAACTAGCATCTATGTAATAGTTTCCCTTATGGATAGCACACAACTTTTATATCTATATGGATAACATTCCACAAGTTAGATATTTATAGTTAACTTTTATTATACTAGTATGCATCACCCTTATTCTTTCTTTAACCACAAAGATTTTCTTCCATACTTAACGAGCCACTATTCCAATAGAATAATATTTAGTAACAATGTCTCTGTTGTTGAATAAATAAAGAAAATGGAGTAGACACCTATAGAACAGGAAATATTATCCAATCTTGAAATGAAAGGTAATCTTCTCAACAACAATAACATGGGTGAAATTGAAGGACACTGTGCGAAGTGAAATAAAACTGATACAGGGACCAGGCAGGGCTGCTCAGGGCCCAAACTGAGCAACAACAAGTCATGAACTGAGCAGCAACATCAAGCCATAAATCAGCATTTATGGAAGGTGGGAGAGGAAGTCAGGATTAAGTTTCAAAACTTTCCATTGTTTTTGGGAGGTAGGGTTTCACTCTAGCCCAGGCTGAACTGGAATTCACTCTGTAGTCTCAGGGTGGCCTCAAACTCATGGCGATCCTTTCACCTCTGCCTCCAGAATGTCAGGATTAAAGGCATATGCCATGAGGGCTGCAGGTTTCCAATCTTAAAGCAGACTGTGTACCACTCACTACACAGCAAGCTCTGCGAACACAGAGGCAAAGCCAAGCAAGCTGGGGAACCAGCCTGCGTTTTGAGTGAAACAGCCAGGCTGAACTGAAGACGTGGGCGTCCAGTGCTCCAGGTAGATCCACCACTCCAGGGAACAGGCTTTGCAAGAAGCCCCTCCCTGCCATTGTCCCAGCAGCATTCAGAGAGCCTCTGGTCACTGCTGGTCTCTGCAGGAATTTGCATGGTCACAAAGGTCAGAAAGCCCACGGGCTTTCTTTTTCTTTTCTTTTTCTTTCTTTCTTTCTTTTTTCTTTTTGAGGGTCAAAAGGGAATGTGCTCCTCCCATCAAGCTGGACATCACTAGGCCTTCTCTGAGGCAGTCCTGGTCAGGTGGGACAGCTAGCCATGACCTTGACAGTCAAGTTCAGTAAAATCCCGATGTCCCTGGAGCAGGTTACGCAAGCCCACAGTGACCCCTACTGCAGTGGTGCTTTTGGTCTAAATCTCATTCCCCTGACACTACTCTAGGATCAGACATCCTAGATTTTCCAGAACTATCCTGATCTTACGTTTGTCCTCCAGCCTCTGGGAAAACACACAGGCAATGTTTTGGTCTGACGAATGGTCACCATGCCCATGAGATACAGCTGGTGCAAAGCAGCAGAACAGCAATTTGCTCTCAGAAGAAGCTACATTGCATGGTTGAGAAGGCCAAGCATGGAAGACCAGCATGCCAGGGCCACCAGGGTCCTGAACAGAGATGCTAGGCTGCACATGCCCTGCAAGGGGTTGGTACCACAAAGTCACTGGGCAACCTAACAGGACAGAGTCTTCTGCCCAAGACAGGGGATAAGGATGATATCTGGGAAAAGGATTGGAGTGATGGTTTAGTGGTTAAGGCACTTGCCGGCAAAACCAAAGGACCCTAGTTCAATTCCCCAGGACCCATGTAAGTCAGATGCACAAGGGGGTGCATGCATATGGAGTTTGTTTGCAGTGGCCAAAGGCCCTAGCACAACATTCTCTATCTGCCTCTTTCTCTCTCTCTTTTTCAAATAAAAAGTAAAAAATAGGTAGCATGATTGTATTAACTATTTCACAGTATGTATATCTATATGAATTCATGTTATATACTTTAAATGTATTCAGTTTTTATTTCAGTGTGTATATTTGGCCAGTTTAATAAAATGTAACTGCTGCTTAAGAAAGCAAATTAACCATAGGGCAAAACTTATCAGATATACATGGAAATCTCTTAATCATGGTTATTTGGTATATAACTGGCTGTACAATTCAAATATTTTTAAATATATTGTAATTGATTGGGTAAGTTTAAATAAACTACAATTAAACAATGATACTTTGTTCAACTTTTAGCAAATGATCATCTGAATTTTTTTCATATGTGAAAACTACTGAGTGATAGAATCAATAAGACACTTTTTGAAAAAAAAACATGTTGATTTCCATTTCATTTCATAACACAATTTTTTCAGTGTGTAATGGAAATCATTTGGACTTCAGGATTCAAATCCTGAAGTCACCTATTCACAAGCAAGCTTTTCATCTTTTCTAATTAAGGTTTTCCTACTGTACATGACAGATGCAGGAGACATTAATTTTTAAGCTGTTTTCTTTCTCCCTGCAAGAGGAATGTAGGATTGTATGTCAAACTCAGTCTTATCCAGAAGGTAGGCAACAGGTTTTCAGGTTTGGAAATGGAGGTATTGGTTGTTTTACAAAAACAATACTAAAGTGTGGTAAGACTGTATCACGACTTGGCTGTCTGGGTGACCACCAGGAACCATAGCAAGAATTGCATTTCTGTGGTGGGGGGCAGACATTTATGAAACCCCTTCATTGGCTCTGACAGAGAACCACCCACCGGTGGAAGTGAAACTCTCTTAGTGACCAAAGATCTTAAGCATGCATCAACAGTAGAGCGTGCCATCAAAACTTGGCCACAAAAGTCCAAGTGTTCTTTAATGTTTCAAAGCCATTGAGACCTTCTTTATCTCCTGGAATTCACATTTTCTGTTGTACTTTTGCCAGCTATTATTCCCACAGAGAAATCCTATACCCAAGAATACTAGTAGATCTCCCAAATTAGTAATTGTAATACTGTTCCTCAACCTTCCCATCATTTGCCTTCTCTACGGACTCTGGATTGAAATGCTGCTCCAGTTTCAGGGAAGGTTATTTAGTCGTTCATAGTCTCAATATTTTTATCTAGAACATGAAGATAGGTCTGCTTCTTTGGGTGTCATGTGAATGACTCACATTTGCTATGTGCTAAGTGGTAATACAAGAACCATTAAACGACAAGGTAGACATGGCTTGAACTATTCAAATCCTCTTATAAATACAAGAATATTGTGTTTCCTTGTCCCTAAGTATGCATGCATACATAGAAGATTTCACTGGGAGTTTTATATCAACTTTATCCTCTCTCCTTGTGCTTACTTACTAATTCACAAAAGTCCCTTAATTTCCCACAAGTTTTCAGCATTAAGAGTTAAGATGAAGCCGGGCGTGGTGGCGCACGCCTTTAATCCCAGCACTTGGGAGGCAGAGGTAGGAGGATTGCCATGAGTTCTAGGCCACCCTGAGACTCCATAGTGAATTCCAGGCCAGCCTGGGCTAGAGTAAGACCCTACCTCAAAAAAACAAAACAAAAAAAACAGTTAAGATGGAAGAAGCATTGGAGTGATTTGTGAAAACTTGGCAAATTGTTCATAAAAATAAAAAAAGCACAATATAAGGTAAAGATGTAAAAGCACAAAGCTGGCTTAATGGACCTTTAAAAACTACCTATAAAAAGGTACTATGAAAGGTACGCATTGCACATAGCTGACTGATTTTGTTTAAGAAAATGACTTTAAAGCTTTTGAAAAAAATGAAAACATAGCCAGCCTTTCTAGCTGTGGCAAATTTAATGCATTCAATCTTTTATTCCTTGTGACTGGATTAATCAAAGGTGCAGTTCAGACATGTAGACTTAATTTTTCTGTCTAATGAGTAAAGCCAAGCCAAAGGTTAAAAAAATTAATAGGTGAATTATTTGTCCCAGAAAGAAAAGTCCATTTGGGCTAAAGTAATGTATGTAACACAAGTCGTGTGGCTTTTTTTTTCCCCCACTTCAGTGAAAGCACTGTTAACTGTGGTCATTCAATAATAGCAGCTTGAAACCTTTACAAATCAGTTAACTTCATGACAGCAAGACCACTGGCCAGATGATTACCTTTGATTTTTGTTCAAAGGAGCCACTATGTATCCTGCCAATGATTAACTACACAATGTCCAGGATTTTATGGCAGTTGTTTACTACAAGTAATTGGGGGTTGTATTAGTAGTACAAGTAAATGCTTTCTAATTTCACAGGACAAAATTGTTTTGATATCCCCCCTGCAATATCTTCTAAGTACCTCAACCTTAGTAAGTTCAAGTACTACCTCACTTAAGACTTGAACTATCTCCTGAATTTCCTTTGTCTGATTAAGATAACTAGTTGCCTCTGGCATAAAGCTCTTTCTCAAGTGCCATCTTTGACCCAAAGTCCATTCTGTCTCCTCTTGATCACACCAATAGCTTCTTAATTAAGTTTCATGCTTCCATTCATGCCCTTCTTCAATGCATTCCCTGTGTAGAAGGCAAGTGCTCTTTGAAAACACCAACAATCAGATCCTGTCAGTCTATTATCTAAAGCCTTTCCACGGCTTCCTATCTCAGAACTCTTAGAATGCTTTAGAAGTCCCAAAATCCACAACATGGCTCAAAAAAAAAAAAAAAATCCTCCATACTCTGGCCCCTGAGTCTCTTCCTATGGCCCTAGAACAATTCACAGCAGTGGCGCCTTAACATTTCAGTTTTGTGCTAGACTCAGGATCCTTGAGCAGGTGGTTTCCTTTTTACCAACAGCATTTCTTCAAAAAAAAAAAAAAGTGGCATCTACTTCATCTCTTCTTAATCTTGATTTTTATGTCGCATTCTCAAAAAAGACATTCTTAGGCCTAGAGAAATGGCTTAGTGGTTAAGGTGCTTGACTGCAAAGACTCATGTTCAACTCTTCAGATCCCATACAAGCCAGATGCACAAGGTGATGCAAGCACACAAGGTCACACGTGCACACAAGGTGGCACATGTGTCTGTAGTTCAATTGCAGTGGTTGGAGGCCCTAGTGTGCCTCTCTCTCTCTCTCTCCCTCTCTCTCTCTTTTTTTTTTAATTAAAAAGTAACAGAAGGCATTCTTAGAGACCTGATTGAAGCAACAACTGTCTCCATTCAGGTGCTGTACACCATTTTTCCTTACTTGTTTTCTTTATGACAATTAATAAAGAACAATCATATTATTAATATGTATGATTTTCATGTCTCTCTAAGCCAAGAATGTTTATGAGTGTTGGTAAATTGTTTCACCAATGATTCACCCTTACTACTAGATATAGTGTGCACATACAAACTTTGTAATGAATGATTGGACATCTAGAGGTAATGGCTAATATTATTATTATTATTTGGGTTTTCGAGGTAGGGCTTCACTCTAGCTCAGATTGACCAGGAATTCACTATGTAGTCTCAGGTGGCCTCGAACTCATGGTGATCCTCCTACTTCTGCCTCCAGAGTGCTGGGATTAAATGTGTGCGCCACCATGCCTGGCAGTGGCTAATATTAAAGAAAGATGGCTAAAATTAACTGAGTATGCTTCATTTTCTGGGAAGTCTAGTTGGCACCTAAGTTCATTATACAATTCCTTTATAAGTAAGAATCCATAACAAGATCTTTTTAAAATAATCAATCCTAAGTAGATTTCGAGTATATATATACACACACACACACACACACACACACATATATAATATAAATATATAATAAGATCATAGGATACATTATATATAATATATATATATAATGTGTCCTATGATCTTATTAAAAATATCTAAAGTTGAGCTGGAGAGATGGCTTAGCAGTTAAGCACTTGCCTGTGAAGCCTGGGGAATCACTTGAGGCAAAATTCTCCAGGACCCATGTTAGCCAGATGCACAACGGGGTGCATGCATCTGGAGTTCATTTGCAGTGGCTGGAGGCCCTGGTGCCCATTCTCTCTCTCTATCTATCTATCTCTTGCTCCCCCCTCTGCCTCTTTCTCTCTCTGTCACTCGCAAATAAATAAGTAATACACAAAAAGTTTTTAAAATTATATATATATATACACATACATACATATATATATGTATATATATATATATACATACATACATACATATATATATGTATATATATACATATATATATATATATATATATATATATATATATATATATATATATAGTCAAATATTTCACCTGATCTCAGGATTTTAATCTTTGTAGTTAATGATTATTTTATGTAAGTATGCTTTAGAAATTTACTTTCCTCATGCATACTAGGGTAAACAGCTGATCATTTTGTGTATATGTTCACAGACTACTATGACCATCCTTCATCCTTAAACAATATCAATTGATTACTTTAAAGTGTCTTCAGTAGGTCACCTTTCAGTTATTTAGTTTTTAAGAGAATATCTAACAATAGTACTATGAATGTGTCCTGTATGAAGACAAGTGCTCAGCTGGGTTCAGTTTTAAAGACTTATTCGTTGTTTCCCATGATTTCCCCACAATTTGTCTTCCTCCATTTCTTCATTTGATCTTAGCCAAAAGGCTGAGAAGCAACCATCCTCCGTTTCTTGCAGATCTTTTCCTTCTTGGTTGTCCTGATTCTGTGAGAGTCTGGACTGTTGGAGATCACTGTCATGTCTGAATGTTGCTCACGGCATAACTGAACAGAAGTAAACCTGCATGCCGGTGTCAGTTGAAGAGTATGGCTGTTCCCACCTCAACGTAGATAAAATAAGTTAAATGCAAGCCACAGGGCCCCATGCTCTCCGTGTGCCATAGCCAGACACCGGCCTAGCAGACAAGACCGTCACGCTAAAACCGTGTGCTGCAAAAATCAAGGAACTTCTCTCACAGCAGTAAGTATGATATCAAAGTCATTATATGTGATGCCTAAGTAAACTATTTGTGATATATGCATAAGCCTAAGAATAAAAACACCATGGGCCACAATTCAACGCCTCTGATCCCAGCTGGGACAGGAAGCACCCTGACTTCCCCACTTCTCTCTGTCGAATTGAGTGTTGTGAGTTTCTTTTCCTATGCATTGCTTCTAGAACCCGAATCCAGCAGTGCTGGCCACAGCGCTGGACCTTGACACGTTTCCTAATTCTTCTTTTTACCTTCTTCTCTTCACCCCTTAACTTTGGCAACAGTCGATGCTCTGCTATCTCCTCTCTTCATTTCTACAGTCATTACTTTCCATGGAAAAAAGCTTCATCTCCATAGCATGGAGACCACACCTGTCTCAGAACTTTTTTTTTTTTTTTCAGTGCTGTACTTTTTTTTTTTTTTTTTTTTTTTAATTTTTCAAGGTAGGGTCTCACTCTAGCCCAGGCTGACCATGAATTCACTATTGAGTCTCAGGTTGGCCTTGAACTCATGGCAAGCCTCCTACCTCTGCCTCCCAGTGTTGGGTTAAAGGTGTGTGCCACCACGCCCGGCTTGCAGTGTTGTACTTCTTTTTTGATGAAGTCTCACTGGGTTGTTGTGCCTGGCTTCGAACTCCTCAGTTCAAGCGATCTTCCTCTTCTGATCTCATTAGCACCCAGTGGGCACGTGTCAGCCACACCAGGACAGGACTGTGTGCAATCTTGAGATGGCTGGTTCAGACAGTGGCACATGGAGAACGCACAACCCAGAAGATGGCACTAATTGGAGGCTAAAGCCGTCAGGAAAGATACAGAAAAAAAAGATAAAGAATTTCGAAGGTGTTGCAGTTATTTACCTGCAGTGAAACATTTTTTCCCAGAGGGGGTATGGAGTTCTTCACATTTGGGAAGTAAATTAAACATACATGGGTCAGGAAACAAATGAAACTTACAAGGCTCATGAAGCAATCAAAATTCCCATCTCAGGAAGCTACTACATCAACCTTATGTCATTCACAAGTTAAATTATTCTTAAATATGTAGGTGGATTTTTACCCATTTGATAACATTTAGAATTATGTTAATATACTTATCAAGTGTGCAGTATTAGTACTTCAGTGTGAAGGTCATGAAAACTTCTCTACTTGATTTTTGTTAAAGCTTGTAACATGTAAAAAAAAATTAGCACTATTAGAAAAACCTACAGATTAACCATGAAACCAAGGTTAAACTGGAGTCAATTAGACTTCTGATGTTAAGATGAAAGTCATGATACACAGACAGCATGGATTAGATTTTGTACAGTGGGTCAGAAGGTGAAATTTCTCAGTTCAAGAAGGAAATTATAACATAGTAACTAATCTATCATGGGCTAGGAAGAGGACAATCAGCATTAGCAGATCACTTCCTAATTAAGGTGTAAATTAAGTAGTGAAAAGTTTTATTTTCTTTTTAAATATGACAAACTTTGAGAAGTGGAAAGAAATGAATCCACAAAACATTTAAAGAAAAGTCGAGTAGCCCATTGACAGCCCATCTGAAAGAGGATGAGTGACATCAATTAGAAATCCAATTTATAAAATTAGGGTCATCTTTGAAAAAATAGGAAGGGGAACAAGCTTTTGGAGGGAACAAGTATGGTCAGCTTGAGAGAGACAGAATGAGAGAGAGAGAGAGAGAGAGAGAGAGAGAGAGAGAGAGAGAGAGAGTTGGAGCAGTGCTGGGTAAGATCCTGAGGCTAAGCGCATGAATCATATGCAAGGGAACTGTTCAGGTACAGAAAAAATAGTTTTTTGAATTTAAAATTATATTGATTTACTTAAGCTATAATTTTAATGTCGTTTTCCTTAAAGCCCTTACAGTGATAAGTATTTGTAAACATAAATCTAAATATACTCTACAAAATCAGAACAGTTGCTTTCATGAGACTATTTAATTTTTAGTAGATTCAAATTCTTAGAAGCCAGCACCCCCTTTTCTCCTGACATCCAGCCCCATGACAACAGAGCTAAATGGACTCTGCTTATGCATGATAGACTGATCAGAATTTAAAAAAAGGATACTTATGTTTTTCATGTTGACAAGGAATGTTATTTTGAAAAGGAAATATTGGTTGATGACAACCTTCAATATAAACAAGACAGAACATTTCAGAATAGAATTCAAAGCAGAAACAAAACAATAAGAAAGCCCCTTAATGGGCTGGAGAGATGGATTAGCAGTGAAGTGCTTGCCTGTGAAGCCTAAGGACCCTGGTTCGAGGCTTGATTCCCTAGGACCCACGTTAGCCAGATGCGCAAGGGGACGCATGAGTCTGGAGTTCGTTTGCAATAGCTGGAGGCCCTGGCGCACCCATTCTCTCTCTTTCTCTATCTGCCTCTTTCTCTCTCTGTCACTCTCAAATAAATAAATTAAATAAACAAAAGTTTTTAAAAAAAATAAAAGAAGACCCTTAATGTTAGCGTCAATCCTGATCTCTCTGAACTTTTTAATATTCTTGCTTGCCTTCAGTGGCAGTTTTGCCAGATTTTTCTTTTATGCTCTTAGCTTCCTCTTCCTCTCCCATTCTTTTCCCTTACCCCTACTGAGTTTGAAGCAAGCAAGTACACAAAAAATTACGATTTCTTCAGGTGTTTTCTGTATTCTTAGTCAAATCAGCATTTTTTTTTTTTTTTTTTTTTTTTTTTTTTACTTTTAGACTATAAACTGTAGAGGGCATGATTCACTACATTTTGCCAAATAAACAGGACTTTTATAGGTATGAAAGTATCCACTAAAGTTAACAAGGTGTTCTTCCCTGCAACATAGGACTAGGCGTTTCATAAAAGTCCAAGCATGAAGGAATGGAATTTCCCCAAGGAGGAGTTAGCTGACATGGAAAACTCTTTTTCTTAATTCATATTTGATGTAAACCCCAGTGAGAACAGGCAGTCAGGAGTAACAACCAACTGTGCAAAAAGAAATGTAGAAGAGGGCTGGAGAGACGGCTTAGTGGTTAAGTGCTTGCCTGTGAAGCCTAAGGACTGGGGTTCAAGGCTCGATTCCCCAGGACCCACGTTAGCCAGATGCACAAGGCAGCACTCATGCCTGGAATTTGTTTGCAGTGGCTGGAGGCCCTGGTGTACCCATTCTCTCTCTTTCTTTCTATCTGCCTCTTTCTCTGTCTGTCACTCTCAAATAAATAAATAAAAATGATTAAACCAAATTTTAAAAAAAGAAAGGTAGAAGTGAATGGATCCATGGGTCTGTGGATTTTACTTCAGTATATAATGGCAGCTAAAACTGGCATTAGCTGCCCATCTCCATTCTCAGACGATGTCCTTGACCCCCAAACTCACAACAAAGACTATAGAAGCAACCAACAACTTTGGTAACAAGAAAAACTGGTGAAAGCAGGTAAGATAGGGTCAGCTCCAGGATCTGGAGCACCTCCCCTTGACAAAATATTTACTACTGTTTCCTAGCAAGGCAACACTCAGCACCTCCCCTCCTGTGTGTAATTTATATAGCTACATCTCAGGAGAATTAGAAAGGCCAGCTTAGATTGGTACTGGGCATAAGTATCCTGAAGGGCATTCTATTCTTGACGTGATCTGTCAGGAAGAGTCCTGTATTTACCACTTTGTGTGTATGTATGATGATGAGGTTTGTACATACTCTTAAATTTATGGGGCATACAATCCCACACATGTGCAGATCTTGCAAAGTTACAGAACAGCCAATCTACAGTGAGGGTGAGAATACACCCAACTCTCCTCTCCTGGCAATTGACTCCTTCCTTCTAGACTCCTAAAAGGAACCGAAGTCAGGGCTTGTGAGCAAGCTGCTAGCTGGCAGTGTAACCTGCCTGTTGATGGCTTGGGGGGGTTGTTTCTTCTTTGAATTTAAACTTTTCTTGTCAACTGCTTGTGCCTGGATCTTCAATTATCTAAGTCTCCAAAAACCTGAGACTCTGACTGGTTACCAATACCACCAAATAGTTCTATACCTCAAGTAGTTGGGCAGAAGCCCCTCAATGTCTTGGCTTTCTCAGACTTGATTGGAAAAAATAACACAAAGTAGGGGCTGGAGAGGTGCTTTAGCAGTTAAGGTGCTTGCATGCAAAGCCTAAGGACCCAGTTTCTATTCCCCAGTACACACATAAAGCCAGATGTAGATGTACAAAATGGCACATGAGTCTGGAGTTCACTTGCAGTGCTGCAGGTCCTGGCATGCCAATACATTCTCTCTCTCTAATAAATAAATAAAATATTTTTAAAATAAGAAAAAAGTGAACTTTTTAAATAAGAAAAAAAAGTGTACTTCTTTATCTGACCAGTTACGTATCTCCCCAGTCATGGCAGGTTGCTACTGGGAAGATTGGCCCATGCTGTAGAGACAGCAAGACATCAGCATTCTGTGTTAGTACCAGTCTCTCTCTCTCTCTCTCTCTCTCTCTCTCTTTCTCTCTCTCTCTCTCTCCCTCTCTCTCTCTTTCTCTCTCTCTTTCTCTTTCACACACACACACACACACACACATACACACACACACATGCAGTGTCTCCTACTCCACGAAGCTTCCCAGTCTGTCTCTGTTATCCCGCTCAGTCTCTTCTCAACGCTGCCCCTGATTAGAAACTTTTGGGGGGACAGAAAATATATTGCACATAAAATTAAATCTCAGAATTAAAATAATAAATAAATTAGTGTAATGTGTTTCCTTTGTACTCTGAAACAGCTCATATCCCCTTCTTGGTAGTTACTCAATATCATTGCATATATTAAAACTTTCAGATAATTTTTAGCAACTTGAGGAAAGAATTTCACCTTTTCCTGATAACTCTGGCTAGAAACACGTATCTTTCAGTTGAGCAGGTACTCAATCTCAAGATATATGAAAAGCTAAATTTGCCAGTGGGTGTTATCCAAATAGGCCATTCTGCATTTAAGGGAAAAATAAATATTTGTTAAGAACTTCAATGCTGTTATTTACAGATACATTTATAATTTAAAGTAAGTTGACCAGAAATACACTGATAGATATTTTTAGGGAATAAATTTGGTCACTATGTATTTTGTTATTTTGAGACAGTGTCTCATTTATCTCACACTGGACTCAAACTTGTTATGTAACCAAGGATGGCCTTCTGCCTCCACCTATTAAGCGCTAGGATTGCAGGCATGAGCTATCACAACCGGCTGCTTGGTCACTTGTTAAAGTAGATAACTAACCATTGTTTTTATGTAATCAGTCCTCCAAAAGTACTTGAGGATACTTGAAAGCAATTGGTTTTCTTAAGTGGAATAATTATGTGTACTATGAATTTTCATAGTAAATTCTGCCTCGAGCATAAAGTCGCATTTTATCACATTTCCTTGTACTAGCACAAATTTTTATATTAGTGGAAGTCACGTTGTTGAAGCTTATTCTCTAAAGTCTTGATAATAAAATGCCAACATGATTCTGTGGACGTCATGTGGCCTTACCCCGTGACTCACTGCCTTCTCTACAATACTAGGGGAGATCACTGCGTTAATGAAGTGGCTCAGTTCCCATCACTTTCCCGTGGCTTCCCCTTCTACCTCACCCACTAATCTTTCTTCTTAATGCTTCCAAACTGAGTTTCTGACTCTTTGTTTCTCTTAAATGTTTTCTTCATTCACTTTTAATTTTTTTTTTCCTCCATATTTACCTTTGGTTGTTCTCCATGACTCAGAATTCTACCTTGCTTATGATTTGTTTATGTCTAGAGATGACTAGTCCTTCAGGCCCAGCGGAAGAGTTACTAAGCTTCCTCTGGGCTCTGTGGCACTTCCACTACTGACAGAATGCCAGCGGAGTATCAGGAACGTAGTGAGGAGTTATTCCGGTGAAGATGAAGATGCGAGTGCATTCATAGTCTTCACACTTTGCCACTCGCTTGATGAAAACTGAACACAAGTTAATACTGTCTGCATTCAACTGAGATAGAAAATCGAGTAAACCAAGGTCATGCTATTTGGCAGGGAGCTGTAGTTTAATGAGAAAGGTTCTGCTCGCAGATAATCACCACATAGGGAGAAGTACTAAGTCCTCTACTGACCTCAGGAGCAAGAGGAGGAAGAAACTGCAGGCTCTGAAGAACCTTTTGTAAAGTGGCTTTTGAGCTACACTCTAGGGGTTGAGACAGAATTTGTTAAATAGATTCAGGGAGGTGTGCCCCAGAAAAGAGGGCCACTTTTGTAGAGGACTAACGATGTAAGGAGAAATAAAATGACAAAGTTGTCTATCTAGGAATGTTCAACTTTTTGGTATTGAGACATGAGGGTTATGATCTACAAAGTTTCCATTCCAGAACTGCATATTCAAGTAATATTAAAAATAATTGTAAAAAATGTCTCCTAATATTTTAAATAAGTGTATCAGCTACTTTTGTATTGCTGAGACAAATTACACAGTTGGAAGAGATTTAGGAAAGAGTTTATTTTGGCTTATAGTTCCAGATGGTAAAGCCCATCATGGTTGGGAAAATATGAAGGAAGAGAAACCCCATGTCACTCCAGCATGCTAGTAATGAGAAAGGAGAGAGAGAGAGAGAGAGAGAGAGAGAGAGAGAGAGAGAGAGAGAGAGAGAGCACAGCAAGCAGGGCTGGACTTTAAAACCTTAAGGCCTGCCTTCAATGACACACATCCTCTAGCAAAGCAACTTTCCCAAACAGCAGCACCAACTGGAATTAAGTATGCAAGTATTAGAATATGGAGGGCATGTTATATTCAAACTCCAACAGAAAGTTTATGATTTTGTGTTGAGCAGCATTCATAGCTATTCTTGACTTCATGCTGGTAATATAGAGGAGATATAGATGCAAAGATTGTTTATGAAACTGTTGGAACTTTCTAAATAAGGAATGGTGAGTGTAGGTTCATAGGTTGGACACTCCTGTGAATAAGACTATTTTCTAGGGTACTGAATGAATGGTAGAAGGAAATGAAGCAAAAAAGAATTTTATATAGGATCACAGCTCCATTCTAGGGCCTGTGCACTGCAATATATATTTTTAAAAAAAGCCTTAGGAAGTTCACACAGTTTAGCTTTGAGAAATGTAATGGACATCTAGGTTAACCCTGGGCATTGTTGGGAATTCAAAGCAGGATTTGGGAATGAGGCATAAATTGAAAAAGTGTGGATTTATGGGATTTTCCGTGTGTGGCTACATGCACACACGTGTGTGTATGTTATGAGTGATAGTACTCATCCCAGAAACGTTGTGATACAGACACAATAGGCTTACAACAACAAACACTTAGTTGGAGAGGATTCTGAGTGCATCATTAGCATTATAGCTCAGACTAAAATTCAGTTCTCTTCCAGGGTGCTAAATGCAAGCCAGATAGTCGTAGAAGAAGGAATACTCTCACTTGGATCTAATGGACTATTTCAAAACATTGTAACATTCTGCTGCCTTGGCACTCAAGAGAGTAGAACATAACCTTGGGGAAAACATCTGTTTCTTCTCAGCTGCAATCCACAGCAGAAGATGGTGCTCACACTGGGGGTTCAGGGTTGTGGCCTGCAGAGGACTGGGCCCAGCAGAGCAGTGACAGAATGGTAGCAACCCTAAGACTGGACGCCGACGCCAACGACGCTGACGCCACTGCAGCAGCAGCAGGACCCACTGTGCTCAGCAAGTAAAGTGTAGTACACAGGGGCCAAGAGAGAAGAGTATAAGGAGGAGAAATGGAAATTAACAATGCCTGAAGGTGCTGGACTTGGCAGGGGGCTGGAAGTTGATGTGCCATGGTCATTCAAGGATGATATTTGTATCCACCAAAGAGGACAGTCATGAGTGGAATTTGGGCTGTAGCAAAACTGTAAATGAGTTGGTAATATAGGAAAGAAAATACAGGTAGGAGGATTGTGAGGCTATTACAACACTCTAAGAAAGGAATGACGAGGGCAACCATGACTGCCAAGAGGGTAGCAGGAACATAAGTAAGGATCGTATAAGGCAGAAACATGCACTCCTTTTTTGCCAGCTGGAAGAAACATTAACTAATGTGTTTAGGTACACACTATCCTAGGACCAGCTGTGTGAGAGCAGCGATGGGCACTTTCTGAAAGTGACCCTTGATTTTCATTTGCAGTTGCCTAAATGATCAAACTGAGCTGAGTCATGGGAGGTAAGTTTCTCTTTCTAGGAAGGGGTGCTTCAAAGCTGGTTGCTTATAAGAAAAGTAAGTGGACTCTTCCTTACAGAGGACAGATGCAGTGTCTGTCCCCTGAGCCTCACAATGAGCAGGCACTGGGCAAGTGGGCTCCTAGAAGATACCTGTAAAAAGTCATTCCTGAGGGCTGGAGAGATTGCTCAGTGGTTAAGGTGCTTGCCTGCAAAGCCCAAGAACTCGTTCAAATCCCCAGGTCCCGTGTAACCAGATGCACAGTGTCATAAGTGCACAATGTCGCACTTGGGTGGGGGGGGCACAGGCATCTAGGGTTTGTTCACACTGGCTGAAAAGCCCTGGTGCACACATTCTTTCTTTCTCTCTCTCTCAAAAATAAAATAATTAAAAAAATTTGTCATTCAAACTGAGTTCTTGTTACTAAGATATTTTCTCTCTCACTGACAAAGTTGCACACATGTCTGCCCATAGCAATGGGAATGAAAGTGTAGATGGAAGGACAGGGAAGGTGGAAAGGGCAGAGTTCTACCTACACCTTCTCTTTTCTCACGACTTCATGGCTTCATGAGTTTCCTGGCTGCTCCCATCCTCCACAAAGTCTATTCTCATGGTATGTGTGGCTGCTATAAAATCTGTGTTAAACTCTGGAGTATGACAGATGATAGCCATTAAAAGACCTACCCAGCATGACCCAGAGTAGTCACAGGGATTGATTCATCAGTACTTGGCACATAAATTGTAGTAATGGTATACCGCATGATTAGACTGGGGTTAGACCAGGGACTCACCAAAAGGCTAAAAGCCACCCACAAATGGGCTGTTACATTGACAGTTGTGTAGACTAAAAGGTTCCAAGTGTTCCCGCAGAAATCAGAATGAGCCTTGATAGAGTACACTGTATTTCTTAATGTGCCCTTAGTCCTCAAGATCTATATCTATATTAAATGTCATTTTCCTCTTCAATTAATAGGTTTTCTGGTGAAGTGGGGCCAGAAATCTGCAAATATATTGGCTGTCTCAGGTACTAATATTTCTAAAAGAGAATTCTTTTAGAATTAATACTGAATATTGGTGGCTTGCCATGTCTTTATTACATTTTTATATTATCTCTAATATTTAGTAAGCCACACTAGGTGAATACTCTATGTGGAAGTGAATAGAAAAGATGTCTTAGCCTAAGTTCTGCCTCATCCTTGGTCCAAAATGTGATGTAACACCAGAACAGAAACACAGATAGAAATGACTTGAATGACAATGATGAAGGACTTACCACCGATAACAGAAAACTACCTCTTTTTTAAAACTTTTAAAAAGCATTTTTATTTTTATTTTTATTGATTTATCTGAGAGAGGGGGGAAGATAATGAGAGACAGACAGAGAGAGAGAAAGAGAGAGAGAATAGGCATGACAGGGCCTCTAGCCACTGCTAACAAACTTCAGACATGTGTGGCACCTTAGGCACCTGGCTCACATGGGTTCTGGGGAATCAAACCTGAGCCCTTTGGCTTTGCAGGCAAGCGCCTTAACTGTTGAGCCATCTCTCCAGCCCTCATAAACTTTATTGAATGCAATTCTGACCTTCTGTATATTGCATTTTAGAAATTCTAATGTCATGACAATGAAAGCCAGCACTGTAAGGCTGAAGAAACGGAGACACCTCAATAGCAGTGGTAGTAACCCAGGCCTATTTGATTCTCAAATTCAGTTTCATCTAGATTTTATTATTTTACATAATCTTAGATTTCTGAGTCTCATGTGTCCTGTGAAGACAAGCTATTCCTCAACTTTTACAACAGTGAAAAACAACCCAAAGAGTTTTCATGACAGACTGTAATTCTATCCAGGCTTTGAAGTATTGCAATTCTAATGTCTTTGCTAACACACCCAAAGACATTGCAATGAAGTGTTTTCCCAAATCCCATTATGAAGTGATGGCCACCTTGCTTCTGGAAAACTGTGGCCCTCTGCTCTCGAATACACCCACCTGAATAAAATCAATGCTTAAACATCTACTTCAGGCAAAGCAAATGAGGGACACTAAAACCAGTGATGTTTGGATACCCACCAAAACATTGTTTCAATTTCTTCTACAGGGTAAACCCTGAAACCATGTATCTACTTCTCAACACTGTCAAAGCTAAGAATTATTTTCTCTTGGGCTCAAGGAAAATGTGAGATATTAGTAGTAAAATATACTTTCGGCCTACCTCAAGTCTGTGTGTTAGAGAGAGAAAGAACTTCTTGAACCTTTTGAAAGCATGTGATAGGAGGTGCCAGATGGAGCAGGAGAGGACCTCTTGCCTGCCTCACATTCCTTTTAGCCTTAACCAGCACCTTCTCTCTGTCCCAAGTCAGAATCCACTGTACTCTCAAGACCTGACAGATGTCAGGAACCACAAGTCTCCTTAAATCTTTCTTCCTTCTTTTTCTTTATTTACTTGCAAGGAGTGGGAAGAGAGAGAGAGAGAGAGAGAGAGAGAGAGAGAGAGAGAGAGAGAGAGAGAGAGACATAGATACTGGAGAGAGGAAAGAAAGGAGTGGCACAGCAGAGCCTCTTACCACTGCAAATGAACTCCAGGTGCATGGTATCTGGCTTTACATGGATACTGGGACATCAAACCCAGGCCAGCAGGCTTTGCAAGCAAGAGCCGTTAACTGCTGAAACGTCCCTCTGCTCCATTCTTCTCTTCTCTTTCTTTGTTGATACAGAGTGCCGTGTAGCCCAGGGTGGCCCTGAAGTCACCAAGTAGATAGATGAACAACCTATCCTCCTATCTCCACCTCTCAAGCACTGAAATTACTGGTGTGCACCGTCATGCTAGGCTCCTGAGAGTTTCTATATGCCCTCTCTCCTGCAAGTACAGAACAAGTTAGGGATTCCAATGCACACATCTAGAACTCCACGAGCCCTGCTTTCTATCTAGCTCTTTCAAAACAAGATGGAATCCTAGCAGATGGCCCAAGACTGCCTGTGTCACAGGGGCTCACTCAGTTAGATGAGAAGCTCTCCCACCAGCCTTTCTTAGGCCATTTTTCGGCATTTGAAAAAATGGCCGAAGGTCCAGGCTCTTAAGCCTCCTAGATAATGCTGCTCTCGTTATCCTAATGACCATGCCTTCCAGGAGCCCTTTTATATGAGTGAACATTCTTACTCTGAATATTTTCTGAAATACCAGCACATTGTTGAACATCCAAACCCTCAACTTTTTCTATAGAACACAAATTTTATGGAGAGCTTCGGAATTTTAATGTCTTTTATAATCTGGCAGACCGAAAATATCCTGTATCACTTCTGGTACTTTGTATTCCTTCAACTTTTAGCTCTCTTCTTATGTTTATTATAAGTGAGAAGAAACAAAGCTATTCTTCTAACACCGAGAATTTCCAGAGTCATCACATCTTGGTTTCATTTTCTTTCTTCTGGCATCTTACTGTCGGTAGTTAAGAAGCCAGTCTGGGCCTTCAAGACTCCGTAGACTTCAATTAAGTGACTTTATCATATAGCACATCTGTGTTCCACATTATAGTAATGCACAATTCCGTTTTCTGCTACATTTACCAAGGATCCCTTTCTCTTCAGTTTAGAATAACAAGTTTCTCATTTCTGTGAGCTATCCACAACGACGTCTTTAACATTCATATTTCCACTAAAGTAAGTTCTCAATTCTTTTGATATTTTCTATGTCGGATTTTGTTTGCTGTACCCTGCATCTCATTTACTTTTTTAAGAATATTTTTATTTATTTATTTCTCAGAGACAAATTCAAAACCAGTACATATGACTCCACAATCCATGTTCTTAACTCCCTTGCTTTACAGCTTCCTAAGGAATATCTTTCTGTTGGTGTTAGCTTTGTAATTGAGTAATCCTAATGTAAGCGGAGAAGGGAGTTCATTGCCTACTCTAAGCATTGATTTGCTTTAGAGAAGCAGTCCTGTGTTTAAGCATAATACCATCAAATGCAAAGTTATATTCAGCCTCTCAAACAACTAACAACACTTTCTGCAGAGCAGGCTCTCTACTCCTACTCCTTGGCACACGCTTTTCTACAGTGTCTATAAAAGTACTCGGCTGTCCTGGAACCGTGTCCAGGAGCACAGCATACCCGCAAGCTTAATGAAAAGAGCGCCTACACACACCAATACTCTGTTTATAGCCTTTGAACTATAACCGATATCTTCGTTTGTAAAACTACTTGATATGGCTATATGAAATTTTGATCTCTATCTGGTTCTAGCATCAAACTTCTAAGAATTTGAAAACCATATTCAGAAAATTCCTGGGTTTTAGTTGAAAGACCATTAAAATTAAAAATGATACCAAGACAATCGGTCTCCCTCTCTCTCTCTCTCTTTCTCTCTCTGTATCTGTCTTTGTTTAAGCAACTCTATATCATTAGCTTCCAGTTATGTTAATTGATAAGTGATGTAAGGGAGTAATTACTTGTGTGCTTTTTTGTTTTTTTCTTTTGAGGCAGGATCTTACTCTAGCCCAGGCAGACCTGAAACTATGTAGCCCAGGTTGGCCTTGAACTCATGGTGATCCTCCCAAGCACTGAGAAGAGTGTACCACCATGCCTGGCTGCATGAAGAAAGAAATTAAATACCTCTCCACAGGTTTTTATAAAATGTCCAGTGACCATTATACCTAAGTAACATAAGAGAAGACAAAAGATCCAGTATAGAGAGGAAACTTCACTGAGGAAGTTTCATTGTTATAATTACTGTAACATCTACCTTTCCTTCCTATGCTTCCAGTTTCCTGCCACCAAGTCAAGGGGATGAGGGCCCAGGAAAGTTACTCATAGACAGCAGAAATCTTCCTACAAGAGGAAGACCAGACTTCATTCACTCCCATACCATATTCATCAGTTCCAAGCTAGAGAAATAAGAAGACTTATCTTATGCTACTACAGGGAAGATGAAAATAATAAAGGTCTTGGCAGGAAACGTTCAGAAAAAAAAAAATTCTGGTATAAAATGAGGAAGTAAGACAAGAGTAGCAAATTGCACTTCCATAATTTAGAAAAGCCAGAACTTTTCAGCAGTCAACTCAAGGCTAAGAGGGCATCTATGTTTAAACCACACTGAAAGCACCTCTCTCTGGGACAACAGAAAGACACACAAACTGGGACAAGAGGAGCTGGGCAGGATCATTCAAAGCCTGTCCAGAGCCAGTCTTATCCCACTAGAAAATTGGTGATGTGGGGTCATTGTAGTTGGGGTATACCATATGGTAAGCTTTACTAAGTGCTAATGTTTTAGAACTGGGAAGATGGCTAAACAGTTAAAGGCATTTGCTTGCAAATTCTACCTGCCTAGGTTCAATTTCTAAGCCACATTATGCAAGCTGAACACAAAAGGTGGTAGAATCATCTGGTATAAATTTGCAGTGGCAAGAGGTACTGGTGTGCCCATACTAACACAGACAGAAATAAATACATGCATATGTAAATAGAATGTGTGCTGTGTATATGTGGTGTGTGTGTGTGTGTGTGTGTGTGTGCATAGAGTTAGTATTTCAGTGCTCTACATGACATGTATGACAGAGACTACTTGACAGTTAAGAGAGATGAGAAAGAACACCAGCAAAACATAAAAGTCCAAAGTAGCTCTTTTCTTTCTTTTCTAAGTGGAAAAGGAAGTACAGCAGGATGGAGATGAGCATACCATACACCACACCATCTCCAACCCTAGCTAAGAAGTCCGTAGCTGGGCAAATGTGGAAAAGGAGGAAGCATGGGATTGACTGATGTTTTATAACATCCTATATAAATTGGACTGAATTATTTTTAACACTTGATAATGTAATGCTCAATAGTACTGGGTTAAAAAAAAATAAGGATCTGCTTAAGATAACATCCAGATGCAATAAGGGAAAGAGAATGGTGAAAGGGCTGGAGGGGGCTGGAGAGACAGCTTAACTGGCATGAAGACCAGTGTAATGGCATGTACCTGTAATCCCTGTGCTGGGGCCACAGAGAAAGAAAGATCTCTGGGGCTCACTGATAGCCATGGCTGGTGACCTCCAGGCCAATGAGAGACCCAGTCTCAAGAAGAACTAGAAAGCATACATGAGGAACAATGTTCAACGTTAGGTTGTTTTCTGGCCTCCACATGTATGCACACATATTAGGCTATAAAATATTCCTTCATAAAGTTAGGAAAATTGAAGTAACATCCTGCATCATGTCAGATCACAATTCTTTAAAGCTAGAAATTAACAACCAAAGACACATCAAGAACTCCACCTCCTGGAGACTAAACAACACACTTTTAAACAACAAATGTGTCATGGAAGAAATAAAAAAAGAAAAATGTAAAATTCCTAGAATTGAATGATAATAAAACATGGCCTACCAAAACTTATGGGACACAATGAAAGCAGTTCTAAATGCCTTCATTAAAAATACAGAGAGATGCCAAATTAATCACCTGACTGTCCATCTAATGGCATTGGAAAAAACAGGAAGAATTCAACCCAAAGAGCTCCAGATGGAAAGAAATAATCAAGAGTACAGCAGAAATTAATGAACTGGAAACTAAGAAAACAATTTTAAAAATCAATGAAACAAAGAGGTGGTTCTTTGAAAAAGTAAACAAAACTGACAAACCCTTGGCCAATTTGATCAAGCAAAAAAAAAAAAAAGTCAAATTAACAAAATCAGAAGTGAAAAGGGAGAGATCACAATAGACACCAATGAAATTGTAGGAATAATCAGGACAAACTTCCAAAACTTCTACCCCACAAAACTGAATAATCTGGAAGAAATGGATGAATTCCTAGACATATACCACCTACCAAAACTAAACTCAGAGCAGGTTAATCTCCTAAAATCACATCCATGGAGATTGAAAAGGTAATCAAAAACTTCCCCAAAAAAGAAAAGTCCAGGACTACATGGCTTCTCAGCTGAATTCTACCAAGCCTTCATTGAAGATCTAAAACCAATTTTTCTCTATTTTTTTTTTGCATAATTGGAAACCAGGGAATCATCTCTGACTCCTTTTATGAAGCTAGCATCATCCTAATACCAAAACAAGAATCACCCTAATACCAAAACCAGACAGAGATGCAAAAAGGAAAGAAACTAAAGGCCTATCTCCCTAATGAACTTAGATGCAAAGATCCTGAACAAAATTCTTGCAAACTGAATTCAATAACACGTCAAAAGCATTATCTACCTTGAACAAGTAGGCTTCATCCCAGGGATGCAGGGATGGTTTAACATATGGAAATCGGTCAACATAATTCACCATATAAATAAACTTGACCATAAGAACCACATAATCATCTCAATTGATGCAGAGAAGGACTTTGACAAAGCACAACACCATTTTCTGATCAAAACACTGGGAAGAATAAGCATGGAGGGTTTATACCTCAACACAACAAAGGCTATATATAAATATCCTAAAGCCCAAATAATATTTAATGGGGAAAAACTCGATGAGTGCCCACTGAGATCAGGAACAAGTGAGGGGTGCCCACTCTCACCACTGCTCTTCAACATAATACTAGAAGTACTAGCCCAAGCAATAAGACAGGAGAAAGAAATTAAAGAAATTCAAATGGGAAAGAAAGTAGTCAAGTTAGCCCTATTTGCAGATGGCATGATCCTATATGTAAGTGACCCAAAAGTCTCTATCTCAAAACTTCTAAAGGTAATAAATTCCTTCTGCAAAGTTAAAGGTTACAAAACCAATGCACAAAAATCAGTAGTTTTCTATATGCAAAGGTTACCTATACAGAAATCAGTGAAGCTGTCCCATTTTCAATAGCAACAGCAACAAAAAGTTAAACACTTTGGAATAACACTAACCAAGGATGTGAAAGACCTATACTATGAAAACAAAACAAAACAAACAAAAAAAAAAACTCAAGAAAGAAATCAAGGGGGACTGATGAAGCTGGAAAGACCTCCCATGCTAGAGAGGAATACTTGACACTATAGCTTCATCCCTCGAATGGGGTGTTCAATTCTGGACAAGATTTGAAAGCATGCAGAATGATCTGCATCTACAGGTCTCAGTGCTATGTTGGCTTCCTCTGCTCCCAGTGCACTCAGGAAACACTCACTGGCTGGAACATTTTCCACTCCAGTAGTAACATCTGTGGAGTCTCAGGAGCATGGGAGAATGCGTCCAACTCACATACTGCACAGTTAAGTGAAACCAGCAAAGGCTTCTGGAAAGACAGCCCTGAAAAAATCTGACATTTGACAAACCCGAGTTCAGCAACAGCCTAAAGACAATAATCTTCAATTTTAACTTACTTTTGGACTGAAAAGCCTTAATAAAACAAGAATAAACCAAACCCAAAGTCCTTAGATGGATAGAGACCAGGGCAGAAATTAATAAAATAGAGACAAAGAGTTGGTTCTTTGAAATAATTTTGAAGCGACAACTAAGTTAGACAAACTAAGCAACAGAAACCACAAAAGAGAAAATCCAAATTAACATGGGGATATGATAACAGATAACAATAAAACCTATATCCCCAAATATGGAAAGTCTCAAAGAAATGAATAAATTATTAAATACAAAAGGCTTACAATAACAATCTATAGAATAAAAACAACAAACACATCTATAATATTCAATAAAATTGGAACTGTATTGACAGTCTCTCTCTTCCAGATCCCCAAAAGAGCTCACAAGAGAACAAATTCAATGCCAACTTTTATCAGATCTTTAAAGAAGAATGATAACAAAGTATAATAATATATAAGTATGAAGATACCAGGATGAAACCAATTGTATGTATGCTAACCTAAAAAAATTAATGAAAGGAAAGAGTCAATGCTCCTTGAACTACTCCATAAAACAGAACAGGAAGGAAGACTACCAAAGGCATTCAGTAAAACCAATATTACCTTGATACAAAAAAAAATCAAAGACACAATAATATCAAAGAAAACTCTAGACAAATGTATGTGATGAACATAGATGCAAACATTCTCAATAATATTCTTACAGCGCATTTAATAGTGCATATACCATGGTCAAGTCAGTTTCATTCCAGGGATACCAGGATAGTTTAACGTACATCTATCAATATTTAATATAGCACACATGAATAAGCTCAGGGACAGAAATCACACGATCATCTAAATAGATGCAGTAAAGGCACATGACAAAGAGTAACATCCCCTTTTGTTAAAAACCTTAAAGAAAATGAATGGCAATAGATTTTTAAAAAATCCCATTATGTACTTCTGTGTGAAAAGCCCGTATGATATTTCCCTTAAATATGCATTATTTTACTTGTGAGTTTTTTACAGAATTAATCTGAAATGTACAAGCCCTGGATTTGCTACAGAGTGAGAAGTTATTTTATTTTTTTTTTAATTTTTAATTTTGGAAATTCTGCAGAAATCAGAACTCTTAACCATGGTTTGAACTAAAAGGGAGAGGCGGGGAGGGGAGAAGGAGGGATTGTCCGGCATGCTTGTATGTATATTTCAGAACCTTTTTTAAATGTAAAAGCTGTACATTTCTGGGAAGTTCTGAATTTCTTTTGTTTCTTTTTCCTTCAAGCATTTTGCAGTGAGCTTCTTTTATATATAGCAAACAATTTGAAAGAATACAAAAGTATGTGAGGTTCATTCAAAACTACAGTATAGCGCTGGAACAGTGCACTAAAGACTTTGATAAAAAGAAACAATAAGGAAAGGCCTCCATTTTAAATGTCATTCATATTTACCTTGTGGATGAGAGCTATATACTTTTACACACTTTTTTAGAGGAATAAATTATTGAATTACTGAAAAAAAAAAACCTTAAAGAAACTAGAAATAGAAAAACCAGTTTCAATATAGTAAAGGCTAGATATGGCAAACCTATAGCCTATAAAGCACTAAAAATATTCAAACACCAACATGTCAAACCATCTGACCAATGAATGAGCAAATAATTTGTATAGACAGTTCTCAAAAGAATAAGTTAAAAAATGTCAATAGACGCACAAAAAAGTGCTTAACATCTTCAGGCATCAAGGAAGTACAAATTAAAGCTACAGCTATTTTGAGACTTCTTTTCACCCGAGTAAGAATGGATCATCAAGAACACAAATGACAACAAATCCTACTGAGGATATGATGAGAAAGAAGTCTTCTACACTGAGGGTGAATGTAAACCAGTGCAGTCTCTATGGAAACAGTATGGAGGTTCTCAAAAAAACTAAAATTAAAGCCAGGGGTGGTGGCGCATGCCTTTAATCCCAGCACTAGGTTGGGAGGCAGAGGTAGGAGGATCGCCATGAGTTTGAGGCCACCCTGAGACTACATAGTTTAATTCCAGGTCAGCCTGGACCAGAGTGAGACCCTACCTTTTAAAACCAAAAAAAAAAAAAAAAAAAAAAAAAAAAAACAACTAAAATTAGTACTACCATATGATGCAGATAAACCACTCATGGGTTTATACCTAAAGGAATCCAAATCAGCATGTCACAGAGATACTTGCCCATCCATGTTTACTGAGGAGCTATTCACAATAGCCATGACATGGAACCACCTGAGGTATACACAGGTGACAAGTGAATGGATGAAAAAAAAAGTGATACATGTTTCATTCATCCATAATAAAGAAATAAACTGTAATTTATGGGAAAGTGGGTGGACATGAAGGTCATTATATTAAGCAAAATAAAATAAATAGAATCCTAAAGAGAAACAACACATTTTCCCTCATATATGAAATACAGCTTTAAATATTTATACATATGACATAAAAGTAGAAAGGGGATTTTGTAGGAGAAAGTCTCTAGTGAGAGGTAAGGGAGGATTAGAGAGGATAATAGTTAAATCTAGATGCTACATGAGAAAATATGTAATAGCCTTTTTACCTCCATTGTCTATGTATTTATACAATTAAATCAACATTCATATATACACAGATGTGAAGTCAGAAGAGGAACCATTTGAGGGAAGGAAGACCAGTAGAGTGTTGCAAGGGAGCAATGCTAATGTGTAGGCAGATCTGTAAAATGATATGTATGTATAAAAATGTTGCCATGATACTCACTATTGTATGCTCAAAAGCTTAACAAAAACAACAGAGTTGAGCTCCACAGCCCTGAGTGATTTTGGCTACTGTTGCATATTGCAAATAAGGAATATTAGAAACAACAGGAGCTATTTCAAAGATTTTAAGGATCTGCAGTCTCCGAAGCCAGAATTACCTTGAAGTGTGATTGCATAACTGAAAATGCATTGAAAAATACCTCCTAATAAGAACCAGAGGCCAGATGATGTGAACTTTGTAAAATGTGCATCATTTAAGATAGCATTGAGATACAGTACAGATAGCTTCCAAGAGGGAAATGTCAAATCAATAAACGTCCAGATTTCTACAGTCTATTTTCTTATAGTTCTGCAAGATCTCAAGGCCTATGGCTAAAAACCAGGAAGTTATGTGAGCAGCAAAGGACAGACCAAGGTTCATGAAGAAAAGAGATGAAGAAATTCAGGGAAAGTGGGGGGAAAAATGTGAAAAGACATTCAAAAGATATCACCCCGTGTCAAAGGATTTCATGATGAGTTCAAAATCTGTCCTTTATTTCATGAAAATTTACTAGATTGCTGCAGTGTTTCAAAGCATGCCTTGAACTGCTCCTTCCCTTCATGTGTGTGTGTGGGTGGGGGTAGTGTGTGGCTGGGCTGTAACCACACACACTCATGTGTGAGCCACACACATATGCCTTAATATTCCAACTTCATTGTAGTGTGTTCTAAATGTGTGGAGTATAGAATGACATGTATCGGGTATTTAAACAGATGCTTTTTAACATGATATATTTAGAGATATATTTCTAATTCATGCAAACATAACACACAGTAAACTTCCTGAGGAGTTCAGGGTTCCATATGGATAGCAAGAGAACAAGAACCATCCAAGTCATGCTTCCCACTGGAAACAGGCTCAATGGCAGATTTATAGGCGTAGTGCTCCCAGCAGGACAATCGTGAGTCATTGCCTGGCCTCTCTGGACCTGGATTTGGAATCTGTGAATCAAAGGTATTAAATAGCCTAGTAGTTTATAAATCTTGTTTCATGACATCACATGTTCCCTCAGCGGTATCTTATGTACCTCTTTAGCAGGTAGGAAGAGGCTCGTGTGACGTCTGATTCTAAAGGAGTAGCTTTGCCTCTTTGTGTCACGTATATATAATTTGACTTATATAAATAAATAATAATAATCCAGACCTAAAATTCTGCATGGCATTCGCTATACTTGATATGTGTCTTATGATCTCTTAGGTAGCTCCACTGTGGGGGCTTGTGGCAGGCTGAAGTGATGCTGAAATGGATTACTAAAGGCGCCAAGCTGTTGGAGGAGTTTGCGGAGCATCAGAGCATCTTTTAGCACTGCCAGAGCCTCCCAGTTTCCTAACTATAAAGTCTGGCCCATCTTTTACCTTAACTTTTACCTTTAGCATAATACCCGATTCAATTCATACGAGCTTTCTTATGCTATGTACCTGAGTCATAGATAATTTGTTTCCAGGATTTGAATGTGCTAACAGTGACTCCCTAGAAAGTTGCTATCAAGGGTCCAGGGAATTCCTAGATGTTCCTCATATGTTTCAATTACATCTTCCTAGATTTAAACTTAATAAGTATGTGAACATTACTTTATTTCAAGAACACATCTTCTCAGCAGTCAATATCTCACTAATGTTAAGCAAACAAAATATAGAAAATAAAATCTTGTTCTGAATGTACAGTGATGGGGGTAATAAATATTGCAGTCTATGTTTATACAATATTGTTTATTTCATGAGAGGTGAAAATAACATAAAATATTCTAGTTTATAAAGGCCACTAGGCATTAAAAACAACAAAGAAACATGAATATGAATAACAAGTAATGAAAATGTCCCTATCCTATTCCAAACACACAGGTGACATGTAAAGAAAAGAAAATATTGTGTCTTCCTCCATGGGTAATACAGTATTAAGCTACCTATATCAGTAGTATTTTGTGGTATGTGCTCAACATGTCTTTTTGATAACCCTAACATAAATATCACCCTACATTTGAACCTAAACCTTGGTGCCAGCAACTAGTAAGATTTGCTTGAATTAACTGCAGCATACAACACAACAAACAGAAGGTCAGGAGAATGTGGGGTGTTCAAGTCTTCTTGGAGCAAGGATGATTTGGAACTATGAGACATTATTATAAAGATAGTGATTCTTATTTGCTTCTATTTTAAGATAGTCATGTTGGAGTAGCTGGTCCCTTTCAATTCTATTGATTGTAGCACCCTGTCAATGTTGTGAATGAGCAGGACAGCTATCAAAGCTTCCTGGTCTTGCTGGAAAACCTGCCTCAGTTTCATGCTTAAATGCACTGACTTCAGTTCATTTTTGGCCCTTGTGGATTTAATGCTAATAGCTTTGAGGATCTCCAAAAGTGCCTGAAAGTCCAGGCCTTGTAGCAATTTATCCTTTTGTAAAGGAATAATTTTGAATCTTATGCTTCAAAGCAAGAGGGAGTCACTTAGCAAGTGAGTGGGCCTAGGCTGTCTCTGAACACCTACACTTTAGAGCAGCTATTATTGTTCTATGCTTTGGCTGCCTGAACAATAATAACTCTGGTGGAAAAGATCATATTCTTCAAAAGAAAATCTCCTAGTTCAGCGCTGAAAATGAAGAGAAAATAACATGTCAGAGGTTTGAGTCTTAGCTAAAGAGTAAAAAAATAAAAGTTGGGAGAGTGAACATTTCTATTAAAAATGGCTAAATTACAGAGAGAGCAAAAAGATAAATTGTTTCCAGAGGCCCAGGAGAAGGAAGTATGAAGGGAAAGATGAGTAAGAGAAGTGCATAGCACTTTGGGAGCAGCGAACTCTTCTTGGTGACACTGTAATCGTGTGTCTATAACAGCATGTGCTTCTCAACAGACACTGAGGGGCACAACACCTGGAGAATTCTAATGTGTATTACGGACTCTGCTTAACAATGTAGCAGTATTGGTTCATCACTTCAACAAAGGTTTCACACCTGTGCAGGATGTTCAAAAGAGAATGTTTGCAGAAGGCAAATGGCTGTAAAGGAACTTTGCATTTCCTACCTATCTTTTTTTCCCCCTATAACCCTAAAACTGTTTAGAAGTAAAGTTTATCAAATTTTGTAAAGCAGGGCTGGAGAGATGGCTTAGCGGTTAAGCGCTTGCCTGTGAAGCCTAAGGACGCCGGTTCGAGGCTCAGTTCCCCAGGTCCCACGTTAGCCAGATGCACAAGGGGGCACACGCGTCTGGAGTTCGTTTGCAGAGGCTGGAAGCCCTGGCACGCCCATTCTCTCTCTCTCCCACTATCTGTCTTTCTCTCTGTGTCTGTCGCTCTCAAATAAATAAAAATTTAAAAAAAAAATTTGTAAAGCATAATTAGGAGGGAGTTTCCTCACATTGTTCATGTCCATAAAGCACAGACAGAATATTGCAATATCTAATTATGATAACCTAAGTTAGAACCTCCCTCAGAGACATGCCCAGTGATTTGTCTCCTTGGTGATCCTAGATTGTGTCAAGTTGACAATACTATCACCCATGGTCATCTGAAAAACAACACCATTCAACTCAAAGGCAACTTTGGAAGAAGCTGTACTCATGTTGGAAGAGAACCAGGAGCAATATAGCTTTTTGTAGGCCATCTGCCAGGGACAGGGCCATGGGAAAACAAGATGCCATCTCACCTGCTCTGGCAAAACCATCACTCACATCTGAGCCAGTCTCACCAAAGATGTAAACAAACAATTCCTCAGGTTTCTCCCTCACACTCCTGAATCTGGTGACTAGGCTCATCCTAATTAGATATCTGTTCCACATAAAAGGGCTTACCACATGTGTATGGTCCCCCTTCTCCCATCTTGGCTTGCTCTGTCCAATGGTTTGTCCCCTGAACACCAGTATGTAAGACCCTCTCCTGCTTCCCAGCCTGGCCTGGAAAAGAGGCAGGGGAATCCTCATTTCTGCATGTTTTTAACATGTATTTTGTTTCCAGATGCTTCTGTGTTTCGACACATGTGTGATTTTCCTCTAAACCCTGGGCACTTCACTGAGCAATCTCTTAGCTTTCTTCTACGTAAAGGTGAAGAACTTGTGCTTTCATGCTTTACTAGGTGTGTTTCTTCAGAATCTTTTTATAAACTTCTTGTATTTTATTTATTTATTTGAGAGAGAGAGACAGAATGGGTGCATCAGGGATCATGGCCTCTAGGCACTGAAATGAACTCCAGACACATGCGCCACCTTGTATATCTGGCCTATGTGAGTACTGGAGAATTGAACCTGGGTCCTCAGTCCTCATAGGCAAGTGCTTTAACTGCTGAGCTATCTCTTCAGCTCTTCTGAATCTTTTGGCCTAGGCTCCCATGTTTTTCCTTCCCTATCCTTTCCATGGGCTTTTCCCCTGTAGATGTCCCTGTCTCCCCATTCTCCTGTCTCCTTTTCCAACCAAGCAAGGAGGGGAATTCCCTTCTGGCTTGAGTCTTTTGGCCTTCCACTGGATACCAATTTTCCCTAAATAAACTTCATACTTCATACTTTACCCTTCCCCAAGTCTGTTTTCTCAATTCTTCGTTCTAATGCATAAGAACCTCAAAGTTGGGGTACATAGGCTTTGGAGAACCCCATGGACTCTAAAATCCCACATCATTAATTTCCATGAAGCAACAAGTGAGACTATTGGAACAACCTTTTATGGGTAAATTAGGAAATATTTGAAGAAATACGTGTGACATTAAGAGAGGAGCTGTACAAGCTGTGTTCAGGGCTGAAGAGAGGGAATAGTGAGATTAAAGAAAGATGCTTTGCATTTGGGCATGTTCCAGAAGGAAACAGATTTAGAATCCCAAGAGGCAGAAGGCAGGCCATGTCCTGTGATTCCCTCACAGGCAGGTCCAAATCTTAGGGTCAGACGTGCTTAGTCTGAACTTTGTGTTTCTGTTGGCGAACATTCCATCATCATCTTTGTCTTTTTCTTCATGTTGGCCTACTTGATCCTCACTGTAGCACTTTTGCTGATTTAAACTCCAAACAAAAGCATACAATGAAATATAGGCTTGATCTTAGCTTAGTGGTGGATTTTTAAAGTTATATGCATACAAATGACTTAAGCTCATCATATATATATATATAATATAACATATATCTATATATAATGAACATATATATATATATATATGATTATATATATATATACATATATATATGTGATGAACTTATGTTTATAGGATTATTAGGAGTCTGGAGAATTCAGTGAATTTGTGCAGCTATTGTTAACTCGTTTGGAGAGAGGTAAATTTCCTTGACGCTAATCATCTTAGAATGCTTGAAGGCCTTGGAAAGGTTCCCTTGTGAATAGAAAGACCTAGTTTTTCTTTCCCTCTCTCTTGTTTTTTTTTTTTTTTCATTTTGGTTTTTAAGGTATGGTCGCATTATAGTCCAGGATGACCTGGATTTACAATGTAGTCTCAGGCTAGCCTCGAACTCATGGCAATCCTCCTACCTCTCTGCCTTCTGAGCGCTGAGATTAAAGGTATGCACAAACATGCCTGGCTTTAGGACGATCTAGTTTTCTACAAAGTAATGACATTCAATGGGCCTGGCAGGAGAAATGAAGATTCCACTGACATTTAGAATACATGTTTGAATGACGAAGCTAAATCAATGGGACCATCGTCAGTGAAAGGTAAAGGAACAGAGGAAAATAATATAGAAACTCATGTTCACATCCGTTTTTTTTTTTTTTTTCTACAGAAATCAAAACAAGACTCCAGAGAGGCAGGGTAGCTTATAAATATAATAGCAGTACAGAAAATGAAGGAAAAACACATTTCTAGCTTAAAATTCTAGCTTAACCAGGACCTTTGCAATTACTGACAAGTTGTGTTTTCCAGCCCTAGCATAGATCTTCCGTGGGCTACATATGTTACTTAGAAAATTAGCTATGCTACATAGCAATAACATTAAAGGCATCGTTTTGAAAAGTACCACATAAAATAAACATTGCCTGGAAAACTGGGTGGTTGCTAGGAAATAGTTTCAAGAGCAGTCATCTCCAGTTATGTCTGATTTTTTCCATTTTATATCTTCCTCAATCATTAGGGCTTAGCCCCTACAGGAATTCGCATGAGCATAGTTTTCATGCCTCCACAAATATAAATTTTCCAGGGGTTCCATTCAGTCCTTAGAAGGCTTTAGGCATTAGTGCTAAGAATTTTGGGCAGGGTCAGTTGTTCTGGAAAAGGGCAGCACTTGAGTTGTTGACCATATGGGGGGCTGTACAGGACAGGGGAAGAGGGAACAAGGCTTAGTCCATGTGGACATTTATCTTTTCTCCTCTTCCAGCAGGATGAATCCAGGGAGAAAAGGCTTAGGGGTAAGCCAAATCCAGTGATTTGAGTTATTTTAAGAAGAAACAATTCATTGCACTAGTTGCCAAACTAAAAAATGCCTGGACAGCCTGTACGAAGAGCCAGCAGCAGGAAGAGTGGAGAGGGTGCCAGAAACTGATGCCAGGCGGTGCTAAGAGAGCTGAGGCAGCTCTTCTCCTGTGAATCAGCTTTTCAATGGTGCTACTCCCTGGGGGGGGGGGGGAGGGGGGCCAAGAAAGCCAGAGCCACTTCTCTCACTGTGGGTTCCTAAGATGTCTTGTTTGTTCATTTCACCTACCCACCAGATGTAGCCGCTGGATTCACTGATATAAGTAGGAATGGATGGCACGAGGTTATAATCCATGGTGAGATGTAGATTTCCCTTCTCTCAGGATCAATAGATATAATAGGTACTGCACTTAGCAGAACACAAAACATCACTGCATCCCCATGTTTTAGTAGACTGCCTGTTACTTCGTAAGTTACTATCAAAGTTTCCCCTTTCAAGTTGAAGAAGGGCGGCTCAGAGAACTTACGGGAGCTGGAATGTGCCACATCTAGTAAATGGCAGAGCAAGAACTTGAAAATCCAAGCCAAAGAACATTAAAAGTGAAAGTAGAAGTGCATTTCTAACAAATTTACAAAGTCTCAAATAGTTATAACGTGAATAAACTGTGCACCTACTTAAGGGCCCCGTGTTAGGTATTCTGCCTAGGAGTTTAAATAAAATAAACTTCAAACAAATCTTCAGATTGGTGCAAGTAAAAAAAAAAAAAAAAAAAAAAAGATCTGACATAAGAATGGCTCATCAGTTAAAGGTTGTTGCTTGCAAAGCATGACAGCCGATTCTCTGCTTTCTACATTCCTGGTAGCACCTGGCATGGCTCATGTGTAGAGGTCTCCAGTGGGTCTCTACGAAAAATGAATAAATGACTGCACCCTTCTCCTCCCTATGCTCACTGACCTAAGGAGAAGCTTGCTTACAAAGGAACAATCTAAGCAATCATTGCCCCAATCTTTCCTAATATTTAAGGAAATAAACAAAGAATCTTTATTTTATATACAATGAAATTGAACTAAGAGCAAAAGCCTGTACTTTGCATGCTGGTTTCTGTGGCAGTGACCCATGCCTTGCTTGGACAAACCATCCAACTGAAAGCAGATAATGGTAGCAAAATTCTGTTTTGTTTTTGAAGTAGGGTCTCAGTCTAGCCTAGGCTGACCTGGAATTCACTATGTAGTCTCAGGTTGGCCTTGAACTCCCAGTGATCCTCCTACCTCTGCCTCCCGAGTGCTGGGATTAAAGGCGTGCGCCACCACGCCCAGCTGCAAAATATTTTATTTTGGCTTACAGTGTCAAAAATGATGACAGGCGGGCTGGAGAGATGGCTTAGCGGTTAAGCACTTGCCTGTGAAGCCTAAGGACCCCAGTTCGAGGCTCGATTCCCCAGGACCCACGTTAGCCAGATGCACAAGGGGGTGCACGCATCTGGAGTTCGTTTGCAGTGGTTGGAGGCCCTGGCACACCCATTCTCTCTCTCTCCCTGCCTCTTTCTCTAGCTGTCTGTCGTTATCAAATAAATGCATAAAAATAAACAAAAAAAATGATGACAGGGGAAAGCATGGCATGAGCAGAAGCTTGGCATCATATCTGTCACAGCAGGTGGAATAAAGCAGCAGGGGAGCGAGCTGATCTCTGGCAAGGGGAAACTGGCAGTAAGACCCTTAAATCTGGCCCAAATACATACCTCATCCAGCAACCCTAAACCCCCACAAATTGCTACCAGACGAGGAACAAGTGCACAAAACACATGAGTTTAGGGAGACATCTGGTCCAAACCACCATAGTTTGTTACAGAATTATGTGTAATTTAGAAGAAAAAAAAAACTAAAGACCCTGTTACTGTTTTATTACTCTTTTTTTCCCATAAGCTTAGTTATGCCATGGAACTTGATTTTAGGTTTAATTTAATATTTACCTCTGAAATCTACTGACCCAATTCTGCTGGTCTTTGGTATAACAAACTATGCGAAGCATTTTAAAGGTAAGGTGTCAACTCTCAAAGGGTCATAAGTGATTAGGTACAATTCTGATATCCCCTAAATTAAATGTACTTGTAGCTAGCTCACTAATGCTAAGGATTCAAAACAGATGGTAGGATTACTTTTTAATTTCTTAAGGCCTAGATAAAATATTGAAATTAAATATTTTAGGGCAAATAGCCAATTCAATACAATATAGTAACCAACTCCTTAGAACAATTTTTCTACAAATTGTAATTATTAGGCAACCTTTCATTTTATCCTCCAGAAAAGGAATAATATAAATTAAGTTGATAATCAAACCTTGAAACAGAGAAACATATATTCATTTATTTTTCATTTATTCTCAATCTATGAATCATCTACCCATTCACCCTGGTACAAATCATTATTTGTGTGCTATCTTAGTGATTTGTGCAACTATTGTTCAATTCTTCATATCCTTTCAACCACTGGTCTTTCTGTGTCCATTCTCATGACAACCCATCACGTTCTTTGAGTGTGCATTTTAAACACTGTTCTCCCTGCTCTGTTAAACATTTGTTGGAACGCACTTGCTACATGCATATAACCTAGGACGTCATGGGGAATTAATGACTATTGGCTACTTTTGTAAGAAAAATAAACAAAATGGACTTAAGCATCAGTCATTTATAATGTTGCAAACTTGGTAATGGCACTATTGTATTATTAGTCTTTCCTTTTCTGCTAGATTTCTATTTTCTAACATCACTTCCCAAATAAGCTACCTGCTTTTCCAAAGCTTGGACTATGGGGATACTAAAAATAAGTGTTGGTACCAGTACTGACCATAGCAAAATAGTACAGTGGAACTTTGGAGTGGAACCACTTATCATTCACATAGCAACAAGCACTCCATCGTTTATGGTAAATGGGAGGTAGCGATATTCTAGTAATCAGAAATCCCCTGAGCATGGCAAAGGGTCATAGTAAATTCCCTAGCAGGCATGCATGGATCCAGTCCTAATATGCTTTCAACATGGCTCCTTGGAGGTTGGCCTAACAATAGTCAATATTTAATGAAGGCAGAGATTCTGGAAATTCCTAGGCAGAATATGGAGTTAAGTGGCTAGAGGAGGTTTCATTTTGCCAAAAAAAAAAAAGGCCCAATGAAAAGCTCTTCCATTGAAAAATAATGATTTCACTACTGAAGGAACAGTGGCACCTTTGAGAACCACAGTGGTGGCTGTCGTAGTTTATCATATGAGATGCTACTGTGCTAGTGAGTTCTGATCATTTCAGGGAGGACAATATGATTCCATAGTGGCAGAAATGAGATGAATGGCATTTCGTCATCAGAGGTTCAGTTGATGTAATTATCACGATGGGAAACAAGGCCAGAGCAGAGTGATCTGGCATTGCTAGAAGCAGCACATATAGAAGCAATAATGAGTAAATGCTTTTAGGTCAGGAACTAGACAGCACGTCTGTGCTCAGTTGCTGCACTGGAATAAATCAGGATTCTTCACTCAGCCTCCAGAACTAAGTCAGTTCACAGACTTCAAACCCACTGACTGAGGAGGAAGCAGAGAAAACTCAATAGATAACCCTGAAATGTTACCTTGAGTATTTTCATCAACCTTCCTCAAGGTTAACTAACTAACACTCACAGGTTAATCGCACTTGGACAAAAACAATGCCCTGACTTAACAAAGACTGTTGCACATAGAGTCTTACGCCAGACGAACCCAAACACACGCACAGTGAGCACACAACAAACTAATATTAATGGAGCCAAAATATAAGGAAAGCTCCTTTGTTAATGTATACATTGACAGAAGCTGCTCAGTAAATATATTTCTGCCTCAAGTTTATTTCCATTAAGTCCTCAAGCCAATCCTGTAGATACTTTTCTTATGCCTAAGTATGTAACTGTGTTGTTACATGTGATTGGGGGCAGCAGAACTCTTTGATTTTCTGACCAGTGAAATATAAGCTATTTTTAAAATAGCCAAATGTAAACTTCATAAACTGTCCACCCCCACATTAAAACAGTAAATTAGAAACAACGATGTACTCCTGAAATTGGTACTACTATCAAGGACTTAAAGGAAGAAGAAAGTCTCTATTATATTCCTATACTATGTGACAATTTAGCCACTGAGTCGGGGGGGGGGGGGAGTAGTTAGAGCTTGATGCCCAATAAATGTGACCAAGTAGTAACCTTAATAACGATTGCTGTCCTAAATGTGCTTTCATTACTAGAGAGATAGAAGCAGACTCTGCCTTTTGGGCATGTAAACTGTAAACTGGTGAATGCTATGTATCTGGTGAATGGATCTATCTTAATCCCACTGGTAAGGAACAATGAAAGGTTTGAAAGCTTTCACTTGGGAAAGGTATAACTCATTCACATTCTGTCTTGCACTGTCTCTCTGACAACCCTACTGCACTCTGACATCATATAATCTGTGATGACGCAACCACCGTGACACACTAAACAATATCATGCTGCTGGGCTGCTTTGGTGATGTGATGATCAGGAAACAATAGCTAACCAAATAAGGGACACACGAGCCATTGGGAAGGACGTGAATTCCTCTGCTACTTGTCGCCTCAACTCAAAACTGACCCCTTTTAACCTGCTTTGTGGAAATGAACCCGAAGCACCTAAGCAACACTCTTTTGCAGCGAGCATGATGTTCATCTTTGTCAATAGATGGCACTGGAAGAACACTGAAGGAGAAAGGGGCTTCTCATTTTGGTCCTGTTTGTGAAGCTTTGCTTCTTGCTCCTACGATAGGACTAGCAAGTATGTGTGTGAGGGTGGGTGTGTACATCCACTCATGCTTTGCACAGCTCTGCCCTGCTGTGGTGGTTTGATTCAGGTGCCCCCCCCCCATAATCTTAGGTGTTCTGAATGCTGGTTCCCAGCTGATGGATATTTGGGAATTAACGCCTCCAGGAGGCAGTATATTGTGGGGAGCGGGCTTATGGGTGTTATAGCCAGTTTCCCCATGCCAGTGTTTGGCACACTCTCCTGTTGCTATTGCCACCTTATGTTGGCCAAGGGGTGATGTCCACTCTCTGCTCATGCCATCGTTTTCCCCTGCCATCATGGAGCTTCTCCTCGAGCCAGTAAACCAGAATAAACCTCTTTTTCCACAAGCTGCTCTTGGTTGGGTGATTTCTGTCAGCAATGGGAACCTGACTTGCAACAACTGCCCACTACCCACAATAACAATTCTTGAGAAGCTCATAGCTCTAGCTCTGGCCCAGGGACCACCCTGCGGAGACACTTCAGATATGAATGCAAAATCCGTGTGCCTTGTGCTACGCTACTAGTGAGCAAGATCTTGATGCCTGCACTCCTCATGGTAGTCCATCCACTGGCCTCTGCCCATCTTCAGTTTGGAGGGCTGCTTCCTATAGCCACACAGACCCTACATGCCTTAGGAACCCTGTCTATACATTGAGTTTTGGGTGAGTTCATTCTCCCTGTCCCACCCCCATAACTTCAGTTTGCCTGCATTTTCCTATCTGTTTAAAAATTATAGACCGCCTCTAGCCTGGAAAAGCCAGTGAAGATCTCTGTCATACAGGAGGTGGGAGGGAGTACCTATGCCTTTTACAAACATTTGAATCCCAGACCACATGAAGGGACCCTTCTTTCCCCACCCCCACCAAACAAGTCTGTTCCTTACTTGCATCCCAGCCTTCATCTCTGGGCTCTTCTTTTTCCCTCCTTTTCTTTCTTCTTCCTAATCTTCTCTTTTCTCCTCTTCTTCTCTCTCCTCTTCATCCTCCTGCTTCTCATCTTCTCCTTCTACTTCTTTTTGTTGTTTGTTGGTTTTGTTTTTAGACAGGGTTTTACTCAAGCTCAGGCTCACCAGGAATACATTCTGTATCCCAGGCAGACCTTGAACTCATAATGACCCTCCTACCTCAGTCTCCGGAGTGCTGGGATTAAAGATGTGCCCCACCACGCATGGTTTGCCTCTAGGAAATTCTTTAGAGTTACCCTTACAGTCTCCTAGTTATTCTCCAGATGTAGTTGATCATTCCTGATGTTGAGCTTTCCTTGTGTAAGCAACTATGGGCTTCTCTCTCATGATTAGACCCTGACTGATATAATCTTAGAAACAAATCAGAGAACTGCAACTCTGGTAAATATTTTTGAAGCTCAGTGGTCAAATGACATGCTGGGACATTCTATCTAATGTAAAGACAATGTCACATTTCAAAATCCTTACCATTAGAATAAAAACATGGTATTTTGTGAGGTTCATTGTGTTTTGAAGATGGCATATGTCCTATGTGTATGTGGGGATACTTTCCTGATTCATTTTTCTGAAGATTTGAAAAGTCATTTTTTTGAGTGACCCAGAGAAGAATGAATGGGTTCTGCTTCAGGTCTAAGCGGTGGTTTAAGCTGCCCATCTTTCTGGCACAAGTGTGATGGCTAAGGCTAAGCATACTGTGTGGAGTCTCATCTACAATGGGCGAACTTTGGCACAGACCCTGGGGACTCTGGAGCAAGGCTATGTGATAAGGTGATAGAGACTGCTTGCCACTTGAAAAGACTCCTGGCATGGTGTTTGTCCCTGAGTAAGATGAAGCAGCTCATTATGGACCATGGTATCTATAATCAAAGTCAAACTCTGCTTGTCCTTGAGTAAGATGAAACATGTGATTACGGACAACTGCATCCATAATCAAAGTCAAACTTTATATGTTCAAAACTTCCATCATGGGCTAAAGAGAAGTCTTAGTAGTTAAGGTGCTTGCCTATAAAGCTAAAGGACCCAGGTTTGATTCCTCAGTTCCCACGTAGGACTAGATGCACAAAGTAGTACGTGCATTTGGAGTTTCTGTTTATTTTTATTTATTTATTGAGAGCAACAGACAGAGAGAGAGAAAGAGGCAGATAGAGGAAGAGAGAGAGAATGGGCATGCCAGAGCCTCCAGCCACTGCATATGAACTCCAGACGTGTGCACCCCCTTGTGCATCTGGTTAACATGGGTCCTGGGGAATCGAGCCTCAAACCAGGGTCCTTAGGCTTCAAAGGCAAGCGCTTAACCGCTAAGCCATTTCTCCAGCCCGCATTTGGAGTTTCTAAAGAATGTTACCACTAGGTGAAAGTAGTAGCTGCTATCTATATTTCTTCCCATGGATGGTCCTAAATGATAGTGATGAAGAGAAATTCTTCCAGTGGGCAAAGTTTTCATCTTTACACTTGACTGTCCATTATTTTTTGTTTGTTTATTTATTTGAGAGTGACAGAGAGAGAGAGAGAAGGAAAGAGGCAGAGAGCGAGAGATAGAATGGGTGCGCCAGGGCTTCCAGCCACTGCAAACGAACTCCAGACGCGTGCGCCCCCTTGTGCATCTGGCTAACATGGGTCCTGGGGAATTGAGCCTTGAACCGGGGTCCTTAGGCTTCACAGACAAGCGCTTAACTGCTAAGCCATCTCTCCAGCCCGACTGTCCATTTTTATATGTGAAAAACATGGCATGAGTAAGGCTATACATGGTCTCTTAGACAACAGTGAACTGTTTGGTTGGTCAGAGGCTTTAAATAGGCATTGTTGGAGTATTGGAGATAAGAAATCCTGGGAAAGGAACAAATACATGTAGAGCCTTGGCAAGAAATAGTGAATTTTCATGTTCTATCTTGACACCTACCAGAGACCATTCCTTGAATAAGAGGCATTTAACAGCTAAATGTCCAGGCTGAATTGTACTATACATGCCAACCAGTATGTTCTTCAAATGTAACAGTGCTGGTCCAGTCTCCCCATGAATGAAAGCACCGTGATAGAAAGAACCAGAGGCTATAACAAAGCCTAACATGGGCTTCCCCTCACTTAGACTGACATAGTTACTGTTCATGCCTGTCAACAGCAAAGGCCAGTGCTGAACCTTGATGACATGGTGTGGTGGATTGAATGCGATGTCTCTTACAAACTTATGTGTTCTGAATGCCTGCTCCACAGTAGGCGACAACTTAGGAGGTGTAGCAGTCAAGTTCACATTGCTGATATCAATCACCTAACCAAGAGCAACTTGTGGGGGAAAAACGAGGTTTATTTTGGCTTATAGGCTCAAGGGGGAAGCTCCAAGATGGCAGGGGAAAATGATGGCATGAGCAGAGGGTGGACATCACCCCCTGGCCAACATCAAGTGGACAAGAGCAACAGGGGAGTGTGCCAAACACTGGCATGGGGAAACTGGCTATAACACCCATAAGCCCGCCCCCAACAATGCACTCCCTCCAGAAGGCATTAATTCCCAAATCTCCATCAGCTGGGAACCTAGCATTCAGAACACCTAAGTTTATTGGGGACACCTGAATCTAACCACCACAGGAGGTGAAGCCTTTCCGAAGGAGGTGGGTCTCTGGGGGTGGACCTTGAGGTTTATAAGACCCTAGCTTGCCAGTATTCATTGGCTCACTCTCCTGCTGCTGTTTTCGACCTGCAGTGGCAGAGGTGATGTCCACTGGGCTCAGGCCAAGTTTTCCCCTGCCATTATGGAGCTTCCTCTCAAGACTGTAAGCCAACATAAATCCTTTCCCCCATGGTCCACTTTTGTTCAGGTGCTTTGACCCAGAAATGAGAAGGTAACTGTAACAAATGTCTTTTCTGCCACTCAGGGATGACCTTAACATAAAGGACTCCTTCAACATTGAATTAGAGTGATTATTCAGTATGAATATTCATGACTTCACCTTGCCTGTTACTTCTCTAAGGGTTACCAACAGGGACTTAACCCTACAACATTACCTCAAACTAAGAAAGCATTTCAGGGATAAACAAGTTTTTAAAAAGTACATAATCAAGAAATCTACAGGATGGTGGAGTGACCTGTCAAAGATTCAGTAGAACACCAACTCAGGAACAGGATACTGCAGCATCAAGAAATCATTTCAAGATGGGGCACAAGTGTTGAGCCAATGGCTGAACAGGGAGCCATGTGTTCCTAATAGCTAGAATGCAGGCATTTAGAACCAAGGGACATATCCCACCCAAGATCATTTCAAATGACCTGCATATGGAGAGAATGAAAGAGAGAGAGAGAGAGAGAGAGAGAGAGAGAGAGAGAGAGAGAGAATGAATGTTTGTGTGTGTGTATTCACATCCAGAATACCTTGATTGTGTGGATTAGTCATGATTCCCAATAAAGACCATGGTGATGCTTGCTCTAAGAAATACAGTGACGATTCACTAACATAATGACCAACAGCTCATACTTTGGGTTTCTAATCCCATTAATCCAGGAGACGAGGAAAGGAATACTATGACGTGGCGAGTATTAATTTTCCTGCATTGCCACTGGAGCTAGAATTGTTGCCACACTCTGAGGGCAGAGGAATTATATCCAGAAATAAGATACTGTGGCTTTTTTTTGTTTGTTTGTTTGTTTGTTTCTTGCACTTTTGTTCCCAGACAATGGTGATAATAGTGAATGGCCAATTATAGCAACTGTAACATGTCAGTAACAAGGCAAGTAAAAGCTTAGACAGTGTGGAAATTAAGATCTGCATTATTGCACTGTAGACAATGTAGGTCAGCTGAAATGCTGGCTTACTGTGAGGAAAACGGGATTAGAATCAATTATACCTTCAGGGTCACCAGAAATGTCTTATTAACCCTAACATGGGATGTGTTTCTAGAGCTTGAGGCTCACTGTCATCTTTAAGATGCTGTGACATCTTATGGAGGATTTAATAAAGTGCAGGAAAAGAAAAAAAATGTGAGGAAAGAGATGCACTCCTCTTTTTTTTTTTGTTTTGTTTTTGATGTAGGATCTCATTCTAGCTCACATTGACATGGAATTTAATATGTAATCTCAGGGTGGCCTTGAACTCACGGCCATCCTCCTACTTCTGACTCCTGAGTGCTGGGATTAAAGGCGTGCGCCACCACGCCTGGACGCACCACTTCTTATGTACCATACCACATTCTCTCAGCCCGACTTCTGTCAGCAACAAATATGGAGACCAGTTAAACACAGACTTTGAGCAGCTTTACACAGGTATTTCATGACAGTGTCTTGTCTTACCTGAACCCCCTTATATCCTGTTCTGGGGCTTCTCTGAGGCCATGGAGTAGAAGCTCAATGCATTGGTTGGATTTTACCACCAATGTGGGATTGTTAGTTCACACAAACATGAGGTATAGAGGAGCTAACCTTCATGAAACCAAGTTTTGACCAGAAACAATCCTTATTAGATGATTTCATAAAATAGAAGATACCAGATAAGACTAAATGGGTATATCAGTTTAATCCTGAATTTTTGTATTTGCTTTCCTCCCTTCCCACTCATCTCTCCCACTAGTCTTGAGCCTACATGATAAGTAATTTACCTACACACTTTTGTCCTTAGCTGTTGTTAGGATCAAAATTCCCAAGTCCATTGGCTTTCTTTCTTTTCTTTTTTATTTATTTATTTATTTATTTATTTGAGAGTGACAGACACAGAGAGAAAGACAGATAGAGGGAGAGAGAGAGAATGGGCACGCCAGGGCTTCCAGCCTCTGCAAACGAACTCCAGACGCGTGCGCCCCCTTGTGCATCTGGCTAACGTGGGACCTGGGGAACCGAGCCTCGAACCGGGGTCCTTAGGCTTCACAGGCAAGCGCTTAACCGCTAAGCCATCTCTCCAGCCCTGGCTTTCTTATTTCCCGTCTCAAATATTAATAATATTGAAACCCATGTTAAAATTTGCTTTTTATTCAAATTACAGAGTTTGGTCATGGGACTCTTATATTTTTCATTTGTATGTTCTATGCTTATCACCTTCTACTTTCCTTGAGACCTAGTCTATGCAGCATCTTCTCTGACTTATATTTTCAATTTTAACTTTCTATACTATTCTTCTCTGTAAGTTACAACCTCTGGCCTCTCCTATGCTGAAGGCTTTGCTTTGTCTCTGGATCCCAGCCACTTAACCTTTAACCTAACCTTCTAGCAAGATGACTTTACATTGAGTTAACCCTCTTCATTGCAGCTTCATCCATCATTTCTTAGCATTTAGACACATAGTTTTCTTGACCATCATAATTTACCACCTTCTTTTAAAAGGTTTACCGGGGACCTTCTTCACTCCCTAAAATATCAGTGTTCATTCTTGGCTTCCATGAACTCTTTGGAATATTGACTCTTGGATTGTGATACTGTTCTCTGAAGTGCAGTGTTTTCCCCTGCAGCTGCTCTTTGTTGGTCTGAATGTACCTGAAAATATATTCTCACCCCAAACCTATTTTATATTTTCACTTTTCCTTATTAAGTAATTTTATTCAAAATTAATTAGATCTCAATGCTTAGGATAGCAACTATTTCATTATTATGCAATTCATACCCACAGCATATCCGAACCAAAACTTTTCCAAGGACTAGTCATAGATGCCAGCCTCCCAGATCTTTCTGCCAAGTTCTACAAATGATGATTCAGATTCTAAATGTCAGAAATTTAATACATTATTTTTGCTCTCCAATATGCTCTTTATAATGGCTTCCAACTTTCTTCATTGTCAATACATTCATTGCAACCTTCTGTTTTTCTAGTCTCTTAGATTTAACCAACACCCAATTCTACTGATTGCCACCTTACCCTTCTTAAATATAATTCATTTTACTAATATGCATTGCAATCTAGTTAGGGTTTTATTGGACCTGCTGAGACTGATAAGGGTCTCCATGGCATTGCGCATGAGTGTAAGATTAGTTTTCTCAAAGCACACAGAGTACTGCCTCTCTTCAATGAATCAGTGGTTCTCAGTTGTCAGGTTCAAGTTTCGTGGCTTAGCATTTAAGCTTTGGTCTTGGCTCACCTTTAGAAATCTATTTCCACGAGTTTCTCTTCATAAACTTGGGTTGTGCATTAAAGTAAAAATTTCAAGGTGTCAATGCCAAGCAAAGCTATGTTCCAACCACAGCTTTTTTTTTTTTTTTTAATAGAAGGAAGAGATTTATTTCAGGCTTACATATACAGGGGAAGTTCCATCAATGATGGCAGAAACTGGCTGTCTTTAAGATCCAAGCAAAGAGATACCACCAACAGCCAGCACCACCAGCAAGCACTAAAAAGTAGCAAACATGAACGACCAGAGCTCAAACTGCTCTCTCTAAATCTTTGGGCTGGAATGCAAATCTGTCCCCAAACACCCTTTAGGGCTGGACAATAAGATCCACACCCAGAGACATGCATTCTCCTATATGAGGGATCTCCTAATCACAGCTTTTTGACTCATGGTGACTACGAGACCTAGGAGTAAATTGTGTTCTGACCCATGGAAGATGATCTTTTTCTTATCTGAAAAATAGTATAATTATTACCTAAATCCTCTTTGAGAAGGTGAAATACTAGTATATGCACAGATCACTGGGCAGTATTTGATAGCTAGAAAGATGCATTCTGTCTTACTCATGTCTTTTTTTTTAAATTTTATTTATTTATTTATTTATTTGAGAGTGACAGACACAGAGAGAAAGACAGATAGACGGAGAGAGAGAGAGAATGGGCGCGCCAGGGCTTCCAGCCTCTGCAAATGAACTCCAGACGCGTGCGCCCCCTTGTGCATCTGGCTAACGTGGGACCTGGGGAACCGAGCCTCGAACCGGGGTCCTTAGGCTTCACAGGCAAGCGCTTAACCACTAAGCCATTTCTCCAGCCCTCATGTCTTTTTTTTATGTGTGTATCTACATGTAGGTGTAGATGCATAGGATATGTTATGTGTGTGTATGGGCTTGTGCACACCATAGCCTAAGTGTGGAAGTCTGTGGACAATGCCTGAGTGTTCATCCTCTCCCTTCACCCTGCTTGAAACAGGGTCTCCCTTGTTATTTTGTTTTGGCTGCTTTGTTTCCTGTGCACCAGTCTAGTTTGCCCATGAGTTTCTAGATTCTCTTGGCTCTGCCTCCCACTGCCGTAGGCACATTGGAATTATAGGGGCATGTAGGGATGACAGACATATGTGTCACTTTGAATCTGGCTTTATATAAGTGCTGGGGAGTCAAACAGGCCAGAAGGCTTACAAGCAAGTACTTTTAACCACTGAACAATCTCCCAGCCTTCACTCAAGTCTTTTTTTTTTTTTCTCACACAAGGACCATATTTTCCAAAAGCAAGCCAAGTACCAAACAAAAATCAACTTGCCTACTATGCAAAATGCCACAGTGAACTCTTTCTCCACACTGACATATTTACATATTTGCTGCTTCTGCACATTGCTAGGATGATTCTGCTTGAATGTCCTTATCTATGGAGCCTCTTTATATCTTTCCCGCCCCACAGTCTTCTTCCTCATGTCTGAACTTTCAAGGCTGCTTCTTTGTGTTGTCAGCCACCTCTGGAGTAGTCAATGTGGTCCCTGTAATGTAGAATAACACATTCTTGGGAAACTTATTCAATGTTCAAATGACCATTGTATTTACAAAATGCCTCGGAGACATTTCTTTCTCAATTCCAGCTTGGTTGCAAACTGTCTTCAATAACCTTATGCCAGAATGCACCATGCCCTCTATAATGTACCACACCCTTCAGACTGCTCAGTGCTGGGGAGGGGTGATCAACAGCCTCCAGACTACGCAAGGCCCTCCGGCACATCCAGACCCTCTAGAATGCACCACACCTTCCAGACTACCACACCTTCCAGACTGACAATACCCTCGAGAATGCTCCGCCTGATTACCTTGGGTCTCTCAGACCCAAGAATGGAATCACAAGACCTGAAAAAAAAAATCTCCCTTCCATTCTATTTTCTCCCAGATGTATGCAATTTAAATTATAATGAAATTCTATTTATATCCTAACATTTATTTTGCCTTCTTTTATGTTGCTAGCCACAATGATCATTTTTGTCTAATTGCTTCCAAAATATTAACACAAGCATGTTCTATGTTTCATGTTATAACACTCTTTCTAATTGTTTCAGTTCCTGTAGTGGATGAAGAGCCTCCTTGAGATTTGGGATACATATATTTGCCACGTAAATTTTCATATATCTGTAGCAGATTATATATAAATTTCTTTGGAATGAGCAATTGTTATTATACCCTATTTATTGAGACCCTACTAAACAAGACCCTAACCCCAGAGGTATTTACCTTTCAGGTGAAAGCATATGATATTACAAGAATAACTGTACAAGGTCAAACATGATTTTAAGTTGAATAGAATAGGAAGTGCAAGTTTTTGGAAACAACTACTTCCCAGCTTAGAGAACTTCCTACCATCATCCTGCCCTCTCTCTAAACAGTACGAGTGGATAGTTCCTAACTGTCACAAAAGAAACTATCCTTCAAAGCTTGACTAAAATGGACTATGTTTGGTACTATTTAATGCTGAGTCTGGACTTGTAGCTTTGAATGTTAAGTAGGGGTAGTTGATTGTGTTGATACCTCCCTCATAAGGATCTTTTGGAATGGAACATTAGAGATGATGCATATGGAATGCTTCCCATTTACCAGTAACAACAGAGCGAAGTTGTTACTTCTCTTTATTCAAAGATAAAGAGAAGTAATTCAGCTTTATCCCACATAAAATAGAACCTGCAGGCTGCAGTCTACCCAGTGCTGACTGAGTCAGTTCTGCCGTCTTCTTTAGCTTTCTACCAAAGAACTTCTTATTAAAAACAGAACCGAGCCGGGCATGGTGGCGCACGCCTTTAATCCCAGCACTCAGGAGGCAGAGGTAGGAGAATCGCTGAGAGTTCAAGGCTACCCTGAGACTACATAGTGAATTCCAGGTCAGCCTGAGCCAGAGTGAGACCCTACCTCAAAAAACAAAAAAACAAAACAAACAAACAAAAACAAAACAGAACCGAGACTTCCATCAGGCTGGCTTGCTGTTTGGAGCCAATGTCAGGTTATAGCAGATCAGCAGGTGTATTTTTTCTTAAAGCCAATAGTAAAGATAATTGTTTTAAAATCATTTTTGTTCAAGAAGCATGAGCAAGAGGGTAAGAAGGCTTGAAGAATTTTCTAAATTTTGCTTGGAAACCAATAACCCAAACCTAAAATAAGAGGCAATAAAATTTCCCCAAAAGAAGTGTCAGAAAGAAGGATAAGAAGTACTTGACTGTCGAGCCGGGTGTGGTGGTGTGCACCTTTAATCCCAGCACTTGGGAGGCAGAGGTAGAACTGTGTGACTTTGAGGCCAGCCTGAGACTACATAGTGAATTCCAAGTCTGCCTGGGTTACAGCGAGACTCTACCTCGAGAAACCACTAATTGATTAATGAATCAAATAGAAGTACTTGACTATGAAGAGAATAGGAAAGCTCAGTGCTAGGGAAGGGTGATCAACAGCCTCATTTGTATGTGAACCACCTTCAGGCTTTCCAGGGTGGAGCCCAAGAAACTGTAATCCCATAGTGGATTCTATTTTCCAATGGGTAAATGTTATTTTTTTATGTGTAAATCACAAATGAGGGGTGGCATATGTCTGGCAAGATAAGAGACAACTCCATGCAGTAACCTACTTGTATTGTCACGGTGCCCTCAGAGTGGCTCAGAAGCAGCTGAGAATAGATGGAAAGATTCAAAGAAGCTGACATTGAATCAAATTCTAAGGACCTCATGATTTGGAGGTATCAGGTGAGACCAGATATCAACAGTGGTGCCAGGACACAGTAATAGACCAGATAGGAGAGACGTGCCTGGTGTGGACAGAAGATGCAGATACTGCATCATCACACACAATGATACCTGACCTCTCAGAATTTAACTACATCCCAGGGAAAAGCAGCAGAGAAGGAAAATTAGAACTGAGTTTAAGTTCTTGCTTAATTAATTGATTGGGTTAAGCCTCGTTGATGTGTGTGTGTGTGTGTGTGTGTGTGTGTGTGTGTGTGTGTGTGTGTGTGTAAATGACAGCTTCTTAAGGAACCTTTGAGTCCACTCTGGGTCAGCTGGGATACTATACCTCCTTTAGCTCAGGAACTTATTCAGGAATGAGCCTGAATATAGGGCCTAAACTAATAACAACAGGGACATTTTTTTGAGGCAAAACCATTGGTTCAGGAAGATCACGTGACCTGAGTTGATCCTATTAGGCCAATTTTTGCATGAATGAGGGTTCCTATATTCTTGATTATTGCTGAGAAACACAAAGAGTGCAACTTGAGGGGAAAAAAAAAAAAAGTAACCTCAAAGGAAATGAGGAAGGGAGGAAGGTAGAAAACCAGCCAAGAAGGTGAGGGATAAAGATTCTTGGTGGCATTAAGCCACTGAATTAACTTTCATTCTGAAAGAAGCCTCATCATTGAATTAATTACTAATGATTTTCTTCTGTTTGTTATTTAGCTTTAATTAGGCATTTGTGATACTACTGGAACTGTCCCATTAATTCTGATCCTGACAAAATTTGACTTGACTACATATCACCAACCTACTATAAAGTCACACCTTACATTAAAACCCACTGTACACTTGAAATGAGTCCGCAGAAGAAAATTATAATGCATGACATAAGAAGCCTTTATCATCATTACTTCTTAGTCCACATTTTAGACAATGAAATTGAAAGAGACCAAAATAAGTCCCTAATGGTCTTAGCTCCCAGAGGTGCATTATGGATCTATTTTGCTTTTTTAAAATTTGAATTGTGTTTTCTAGTCAGGATTATCATTTTGGCACTAGGGACCAAACCCTGGGACCTATGCATGTTAACCATATACTCACTCTACTTCTGTATTACACCAGTCTCCAGGGTTATTTCTTTTTTATCATATTAGTGATAATAATGTGATTTTTAGTCATTTTCATAGCATGCAATAGTAGGAATAAACTTCACAACCCCAAAGTCAAGGCCCACTAGAGGGAAAATGCACTTGAAGAAGTACACTCAACTTCGGTTGCGATCTCTGAGTCATCACTCAGGGGTGCTGGGGTGTATTCGTAGTGGCTTGCAGCTAGTGAGCCAACAAGCACTGGCACGCGTAGTTAAACGCATAGGAGGTTCCAGAGAGTATATCAAGTTGACCCCAGGTTCTCCACACTGGTTCTGTGGCATCAATGGAGTGGGGCCTTTGTGGAGGCAGTAGACATGAGAACATTGGACCTTAAATTGGGAATACTTTGGTGTCTCTTGCCCAAAAGAGCCATTTCTGCATAGTAAGTGGCAATTTTTTAGCCTGTATTAAAGAATTTACTTTCTGTGCCAGTGTCTTCTGGATTCTTTCTGGAGTTTCCTGTGACACCTGGTATCTATGGAGCCCCTGCCCTGTTCCAAGTACCATTTAAGCAATTGACACAGACTAACTCCTAATTTGCATAGCAATTCTGCAAAGTATGTATCTGTAACATGACTGAACTGTATCATGTGACCATTATATCATTCATATTTTCCACAGAAGAAAAGACAGACTGAAAAATTAAGTAACTTGCCTTAGTACACAGCTAAGGGCTTATGGTTTTAACCACTACTACTTACCTCACCTGTTATATGCAATGCATTTACTTGACTATTTCCCATGTTACTATAAATTCTTAATATAAATTTTAATGACCAAATAGATATTACATTGAATTTAGCCCAAACTTTATTATGTAATATGAATTACCTCATTCATTAATTTCATAAATAATGATGTGGTAAATATATTCACAGATTTCCTATATTTAGAAATTTTGTGGGAATACATTCTTAGAAGTAGAATTATGAAGTCTAGCCATGTGACTATTTTAAAATTCTTGCGCTATGTTGCAAATTACCTCCCAGAAATATTGTACCAATTTATATCTTCAACAGAAAAATAGGAAAAATTCCTCTTTAAGCAACCTCTGACATTAGTTCTTGCTGTAGTCTTTCATCAATTTATTATTCATACTAAAGAACATTTGCCAGGCGTGGTGGCGCATGCCTTTAATCCCAGCTCTCAGGAGGGAGAGGTAGGAAGATTGCCATGAGTTTGAGGGTACCCTGAGACTACATAGTGAATGCCAGGTCAGCCTGAGCTTGAGTGAGACCCTACCTTGGAAAACCGAAAAAAAAAAAAAAAAGAGCAACATTCAATCATTCATTTTCTTAATTTTTAAGCTAGGTGAATAATATTTTGTGCTAATTAAGAAATTCAAATAAAATAACTTACTTGAATATTAAATATCTGAAAACACAATCATTTATTAACATTATTTTGAATTACCAAAAAAATTAATTATACTTAAAAATTTCAAATGCCATGCTAGTTCAAAATACTAACTAACAACATGGTATTTAGTGACTAGCTGAGCAGCAAACACCATTCACAAAGAATACTGAAATAACATGGCTGCCAAGCCTGCACGTGGATAGAATTATGTATAAAATGCTCATTTTATGTCTTGCAGTTCAGTGAAATTATGAAAATTTCACACATGAGAGAATACACATTGTAATGTCAAAACATGAAAAACAAAGAAATTCAAACAATCCCACTACCTCTTGATGTTGAGTCTTTTGGTGCTTAGTTTAACTTCTAAATGCCCTTTCTAGGTGATGATCTGAACAAAGCTTTGACTAGCTTTGAATAGCTCCATTCACTGCGCTTTCCTCTGCCTCTCTCTATTAGTGTTTACGGTCTCCCTCAGGAATCTGCTTGGACCAGATGGCCTTCAGCCCAATTTCCTACAAATATTCCATTTTAATGATAATAATTAAAAACACTAATTTGCTCTTACCCAAGGCCATTTCTACAGAGACCTCATGGTGCTTCACAAATACTAATTAAGCCTTAGAAATGTGACTTCGATTTCTAGTCTTATGAAATGCCCAAGGATTTCTCTGTTAAGCAATTTTCCAGAATTAAGAATTAATAGCAGTAGGGTTAGTGGTCCCAGCTTGTCCCTTCCATCAGAATGATCTTCCAGACACTGGGACATTCACATTGTTTGACATCTATTTTAGCCCAAGATGTCACTAGGAGAAAATTTAAAAAAAAAAAATCTTAAATTTCTTTTTCAAGTTGGAGATGACTTGTGGCAAGGAAAAATATATGAGTCTGACCATCTTGTTTTTGTAGCTCTAAAAGAACTATCGACTTGATGGCTTAGAACTATGTTTTTCAAACTGACAAATAGACTCGTTAAAATACATGTTTTAAAAAATATTTTTAATATATAAAATATTTGCCAGAGAAGAGAGAGAATATGGGAACACTAGGGCCTCCAGATGCATGGAGCATTGTGTGCATCTGGCTTTATGTGGGTACTGGGGAATTGAACCTGGGATGGGAGGCTTTGCAAGCAAGTGCCTTCAACTATTGAGCCATCCTCCCAGCCCAAAATCAGGGTTTTAACTTATGGTTCTTTAGTCTCCATAGAGTTTGGAGTTAAGATTTCAGTATTTCTGTTGTCAGGCTGGGTGGGAGAAATATGCATACTGATTTTCACTAACTTGTATCTCAAACGCATCATTTCTTTTCACTACTAATACCATAGTAGTATTTGTGGAACTTAAAACATTTTCACCAACAAAATCACTAGTATATATCACATCACCTTAAGTATACTGAATATGGAAATATAAACAATATTGAAATATTGTTTACATGCACTACTCCTAAGGTTATGGTAGTTTGTCTCTGGTTTTTACTTAAAAGCTCATACACTATTATATCTTGTTTAAAATATTTAACTGCAATTAATACTTTTCTCTTAGAATTCCACATACAACAAACATGTTTCCCAATTGTATGTGGAATGTTCTCTAGCACTGATCATGCATTACGCCACAAAACAAGTCCCACTAAATTTAAAAGACTACTTAGCCATACAAAGTAACTTTTCCCACTACAATGGAGTGAGGGTAGAAATCAGAAAAGATGTAAAACTGGAAATTTTATAGGAAGCAAACTCCTCATTGGAGATAATCTACAGGTCAGAGAAGAAATCACAAAGGAAATTAGAAGATAGAGAAAACTGATACTAAAAGAACACATTACCCAAACTTATGGGATGCAGTAAAATCTTTGCTCATGGTAAAATTTATAGCCACAAATGCCTGCATTAGCAAAAGCAACACCATAAATCAATGACCTAACTTTATAACTTTGGGAGCTTGAAAAAGAAGTGCCAATTAAAGACAGAGCAAGGATGACAAAGATTAGAGTGACAATAAAATAACCAATACAGAACTGTAGGAATCAATGAAAGCAAAATATAATTGTTTAAAGAACAGGGACATTGAAGCCAAAAAATTTGATTGATAAAACCTCAATTAGATAAGCTAGGGGGAAAAAAAGATACAAAAAAGTAAAATGAAAACTTAAAATGAAGGTGGTCATGGTGAAGTGCACCTTTAATCCCAGCATTTGGGAGGCAGATGTAGGAGAATCATGTAAGTTTGAGGCCACCCTGAGACTCCAAGTCAGCCAAAAAAGAAAGAAAGAAAAAAGTAGAGATACTAAAAATATATAAATGAAATAACTACTATAAGAGAATATGTAAATGACCATATATCAATAGTTAAAACAGTAATCAATATTCCTACAAAAAAAAAAACAGCATCAGGTTTCACTGAAGAATTCTACCAAACAGACAGAAAAGAACACTGGTCTTTCCAAATATTCCAAAATAGAATAGGAGAGAAGATTTCCTAAGTAACTTTATGAGGCCAATGTTACACTGATGCCAAATTCAATCAAAGATTCCACACACAGGTCAGTATTTTTCCCCTAAAGATAACAAATTCAACAAAGTCAAAAGATTCAAGATTAACATGCAATACAGTTGTATTTTATACAATAAAAGCAATTGATCTGAAAAGAAAATAAAGTCATAGTCTGGGTGTGCTGTTGCATTCCTTCAGCCCCAGCACTGAGATAAAAGGATCACCATGAGTTCAAGGCCATCCTGTGGCCACAGAGTGAGTCCTGTGACTAGAGTGGGACCCTGCCTCAACTATAGAGAAAGAAAAAAAGAAAGGAAGGAAGGAAGGAAGGAAGGAAGAAAAAATGTTACAAAAATGAAAGAAAACCATGCCATGTACAATAGTACCTAAAAGAAAGTATATAGGAATAAATTTAGCCAAGGAAGCAAAAGGATTGTTTACTGCTGAATGAAAAGTTAAAAGGCTTAAATAAATGGAAAGATATCCCATGTTTATAGACTAGAAACCTTCATTTTGTTAAGATGTGATAATAACTAAAGTGATTTACATATTTAATGCATATGTATATGTAAATAGAATGCAGTTGGACATCTATTTTATAATATATATAAATGTTAACTCAAACTTGAGCAATTACCTAAATATGGAAGTAAAATCATAGAATTCCTAGATTAAATTTTCATCATCTTGGACTTTGCAATGGATTCTTAGACATCACCCAAATGTATATGCAAAAAAAGAAAAATAGATAAATTGGATTTCACAAAAATTAAACACATTTTACATCAAAGAACACTATAAAGAAAGTGAAAAGACAACCTAGTTAAAAATCATTAGCAAGTCACATATCTAAAAAGGGTTTGGTTTCTAGAATATAAAGAATATTTACAACTCAATAGCAGGACAAACAATCCTATTTAAAAAAATGAACAAAACACTTGAATAAGCATTTCTCCCCAGAAAATATACAAATGGCTAGCAAGCATATGGAAAGTTTCTCAACATAATTAGTCATAGGCAAAATGAAGATCAGAGGCAGGAGAAATAGCTCATTCCATAAAGTGCTTGCTTAGCATGAAGGGCTGAGGTGTTTTTTTTTTTAATATTGAGTGTTTTTAAAAATATTTTATTTATTTATTTGAGAGAGAGAGAGAAGCAGTGAGAGGGAATGGGCATGCCAGGGCATCCAGCCACTACACACAGACTCTAGATGCATGCGCCCCCCTTGTGCATCTGGGTCTTTTGGCTTTGTAGGTAAGCATCTTAACCGCTAAGCCACCTCTCCAGCCCAAGAGCTGAGTTTTATCCTCAGGACCCACACAGACGCTGGGCATGCTGGCATGTACCTATAATTCTATTGTTGGGGAGATAGGAGGATTTTTGGAGTTGGCTAGCTAGGTAGTCTAGCATAATTAATTGGCTCCAGGCCAATCAGAGAACCTGTCTCAAAGCAGGTGGATGGCACCCATGAGGATATAACACCTGAGGTTGTCATCTGACCTTCACACCCAAGTACATACGACACATGAACACTTATACACACAAATGCAAATCACATACAGAGAAGCAAAACAGAAAAAGAAAAACAGAACAGAAAGCTGACTATCAAAACCACAATGAGATATTACTTTGCTCCCACAAGGATTGCTTCAAAAGCAACATAAGTCTTCATTAAGATGGCAGGAAATTAAACACATTATATATTACAGATAATAATGAAAAGTGGCCCAGTTACTCAGGAAAATAGTTTGGCGATTCTCAAAGTGTTAAGTATAGCATTGCCACATGACCCAGAAATTCCACTCCTAAGTTTATATTCAAAACAAGTAAAACAGTTGTTTAAACATGCACACCAATGCACCTGTTCATAAATTTATAGTAATACTATTCTTGCCATAGCAAGAAGGTGAAGACCACGCAAAGACCTGTCAATAGCTGAATGGATAAGAAAATGTGGTATATGCATAGAATTATTGTCCAGTCCCAGAAAGAGTCAAATATTGATATATGCTAGGATTTGGATGAACCACAAAGAAGTGGACACAAAAAGATACATATTGTATGATGTCATTTGTGTTAAATAACCTTAAAACATAAACTGAGATAGAGAAAAAGCATAATGTGATTATGAGGAAGAGGGAAGCAGAATTATGAATTGCTTTTGGGTTGGCTTCTGTTGCAGCCAGCCTCACATTGCCGGGATGAACACCCAAACCAGGCACACTTTAGGAGAGAGGAAGGGATTTATTGCAAGCTTATATATCAAAGGGGGAAGTTCCATCAATGGCAGAACAAGCTGCTTCTATAATCCAAGCAGAAAGAAACAACCAAATGGCAAGAAAAAAAAAAAAAAACAGCAGCAACAGCAGAGTTTAGACCTCTCTGGATACCTTTTGGCTAGAATTCAGACCTATCTCTGGCACACCTTAGGGCTGGACCCCAGGATCTGTCCCCAGTGACACCTCCCCCAGCCATGCAACTGGACACAAGCTTTAATAAAACACCTGAGTCTGGGGGAGGGGGCAAACATCCAAACTAACACAGCTGCTTCCCCCCTACAATGCTGGCTCTTGCTGTTCTCCAGGCGTCTTCTGCTGAGGATTCTTCTCCTAGTGATTGTCATCCGTCTTGAAGACTAGAATACACCTGACCAGTTGGTGATTCTGAACTCAAAGGTTTTAGACCAGTGAATTACTAGATACTAGATTACTTTTGGAACTTCTTGGTTTAGAAAGATAATGTATACCTCAAAAAGCACCAAGTAACAGATCCATTTCCAATTGTCTAATAGATGCTCCTATCATGACAATCTGGGGACACTTCAAATTAACCATTTCTTTATCAATCCATAATTCTGTCTGGCTTTCCAGAGAAGTAGAAGGAAATTTTTTTCTACTCACTATTTCAAAGTATTTTACCTAAACATCAAAAGTATTCATTTTATCAAAGACCCAGAAGCTCACTCCCCTCTCTATTTCAGTTTCTTCCCCACCCATCCATCATCAACTGTTCTCCTAGCCTTGTTGACAAAAATATCAAAAACACTGACTCTTCTCAGCCTCCTTTTGCACTGCTGTATTGCTGTGATTCACACTTTTATCATCTACTAACTCGACCACTAAACTAAAGTGCTAACTGTTCTTGCGTTGAACCTCAGTCTATATGAAAAATATTAGTACTTGCCTTCACTGTCCGTTCTTTTTGTTGTTGTTGTTGTTTTTTTTTTTTTTGTTTTGTTTTGTTTTTGGTTTTTCCAGATAGGGTCTCACTCTAGCCCAGGCTGACCTGGAATTCACTATGGAGTCTCAGGGTGGCCTCGAACTCACAGAGATCCTCCTACCTCTGCCTCCAGAGTGCTCAGATTGGTGCCACCACGCCCAGCTTACTGTCTCATTCTTAATCATTCTTCTTTATCTTCTCTGAACTTATTTTTAGGTTTTGTGATGTGTGTAATGTATGCATATGGGGAATATGTGTGTGTGCGTGTGCATGCACATGTGTACACCTCCTGCACACATAGGCAGAGTCCAGTGGAAGACATCAGGCATCCTCCTCTACTTAGTCTCTCAGTGGACCTGGAACTGCCTGTTTCGCGGTTAGACTGGCTGGCCAGGGCACCCCGTGGCGCTCCCATCTCTATCCTCCTCCGGGTTGTCATGCAGACGGGAGAGAAGAAAAACTGGCTGCCCAAATTGATTCCAACTACCTTTTCATCTACTGGCCTTTCAAATACATTACTTCCCAGTGTATTTTTCTAATTTAGAATAACGATTGATTAGGTAAAGTTGTTTTCTTAAAATTTTTTTGCATGGAGGGAATTTACTTGATGTACATGTATTTTGGATATTTTATAAAGTGAATAATTGTATATTTTTGTAAAAATACCTGAGCGGGGCTTGGTGGCGCATGCCTTTAATCCCAGCACTCGGGAGGCAGAGGTAGGAAGGAGGATCGCTGTGAGTTCGAGGCCACCCGGAGACTCCATAGTGAATTCCAGGTCAGCCTGGGCTAGAGTGAGACCCTATCTTGAAAAACCAAAAATAAAAAATAAAAATAAATACCTGCAAAGTAATATAATTACCACAATCAGTCCTCTAGAGCTAGTCTTGGGCGTTTGTGGACCTGCATATGTAATGTGTGGGTCAGTGGGTTTTGTTTTTGTTTTTGTTTAACCTGTTGTTGCCTAAAAATGAGTTAATAACTTGTGTATCTCTCCATTTGTTTAGGTGTTTTTATTTTTCCATTGGTGTTACACAGTTTTTATTGCACAGGCCATATAAAATTGTGTAAGATCTATACTATTATTTGTTGTATGATAAAACTATAAATGATTTTAATTTCAGTTTCTAGCTTTGTATTATAGACGTGTGATTGTTTTTCCCTTAATTGACTTAGTGTCCTGCAAACTTGCTGAATTTATTCTTTTGACTCCACAGATTGCTTGGCAGATTATTTTGATTGCTTTGTATAACTAATTATGTCATCTCCCAAAAGAGATAATTTTATTTCTTCCTTTCCAAACCTACATATATTTTATTTCCTTTGCTTAGGTTTAGATAGCACTGGCAGGAATTTCTGATTCAAGCATAAACTGAATTGAGAAAAGATATTTTTAACTTCTTCATGATCTTAAGAGGGAAGTGATACAGAAATTTGGGGTTCCTTGTGCAATGGTATATTGAGCCAATAATTTGGGTGTTCCTGGATCCTTGTCCGATTAATTTGAAGAATGAAATCCATGGACCAGAGGATAAGGTTCAGAAAGATTTTATTATAGTTTAAGGCTTTAGGAGGATGAAGAGAGGGGGGCTTAAGCCTAGAACATAAGAGAAGGAAGCAAAGTGGAGCTCTTGCCCAGGGAGACAGGAGGGGATTATCTTTAAATATGTTTTCAGATGTGGGATTTCTACAGATGCCTAATATCAGGTTGAGGGAGTCCCCTTTTCCACTTACTGGCTTACTCTCCCTCCCTGCCTTCTTACCTTCCATCCTTTCCTCCCTTACTTTATTTTTCTTTTTTCCATTTTATCATGAATTGATATTGAATTTTGTCAGGCACATTTTTTTGGCATCGATTAAGATATAAATGTAATTTTTCATTGGTCTGTTGTATAGTAGATTATACTGAGAAATTTTCAAATATTGAACCTGCTCACATGTCCATACTGAAGTGTACTTGGATAATACATCCTGTTTAACTTAACTTCCCAGCATTTTGCTGGAGACTTTCGCGTCGTGTTCATAAGGCTATTGATGTGCAATTTCCTTTCTTCATAATACTCTTATGTGATTTTAGTTTTTGAGTCACACTGGCTCAAAAAATCTAGATAGAAAATGTTCTTTCTGTGTATTTTACAAGACTTTATACAGATATGTTTCTGTGTGAGAAACTTTACATTAAAACCATGTGGGCCTGGAACTTGACTTGTTAGATGTGTATTAAATAGAAACTCAATTTTCAGAATAGATATTAGGCTATTCAAGGTATCCGTTTTGCTTATGAAAGCCTTTGCAGGTCTCTAAATTTTCCCCCACAGAATTGATCCATTTAATATAAGTTGGAAGATATATCAAATTTTATTGATTCCCCCTGCCCAGAGGGCCTGCTTATAATATTTCTATAACTTTTTCTTCTAAGTTTCACTATTTATTTTCTTTATTCCTTATGTTTCAAACCCTGTTTCATTTGGTGAAGCTCATTGATTTGAGCTCCTTCTTATTTTCTAATGTTTACACTTAATAGTATAATTTTCCCTATGAGCAATGCCCTAGCTATACGACACAAAGTCTGATATGATGTATTTTTGTGTTCATTCAATTCTAAACACTTTTCTAATTTCTTTTTATTTCCTTATTTACCCTGAAGTACTATTAAGTATATTGATTAATTTCCAAGTATTTGGTGCTTTTCTATATTGTATATGCGGCAGGTATGAGTGTTCTATGTTGAAAGGCAGGCATATTCTGACATATTATAGAAATACTTTGCATATAGGAATTTTATCATTGCTAGCATCCCTAGTGTGCTTTTTTTTTCTTTTTTAAAAAGTACTTTTTCTTTCTACTTTTACTATCAATGCCTGAGAGACTGGGGAAGACTCCAACTATACTTGCAAATTTCTAGTTTAATTTTTCAGTTATTTTCATTTCATGCATTTTAAAACACAGGTCTTAGGTACATTGCCTTCTGAATATGGTGATGCATACATGTACTCCTAGCACTTGAGATATAGAGACAGGAAGCTATCACTAGCTATATAGTGAGTTTGAGGTCAGCCTGAGTTACAAAATGAAACCCTATCTCAACACCCCCTCCAAAACAAAAGCCACAAGACATGCCTTCTTAGGGAATTGACCCTCTCAATGTTTAGTAAAATCTTCTATTTTGGGTAGTATTCTATGTTGAAGTCTACTTGGCATTCATATAGGTATTCCATATACTTTCAGTTAAAGATTATATGGTATATCATTATCTATCTATCTATCTATCTATCTATCTATCTATCTATCTATCTTTGAAAGAAGGTCTTTTGATAAAGTTAGTTTATTATGGCAAACATGGAGTTACAGTTTATAAAATCTTGTGGGGAGTGTGTACATTACATATGTGTGTATGAATGTTTTTTGTGTAAGTGTGGGTGTCACACACATTGCCACAGTATGCATATCACAGGTCAGAGGACAACTTTGGGTATTGGTCCTCACTTTCCACCTTGTTTGAGGCATTCTCTCATTGTTCACTACTACTGTGTTCACAAGACTAGCTGGCCTGCAAGCCTCCAGGCTATTTTCCTGTCTCCTCCTCTCTCCTTGCCCTAGTCTTGCTGGTATTATCAGCAATCACACCATAGCATCTGGCTTTATGTAGGTTCTAGAGAATTGAGCCCGACCAGCAGGCTTTGAAAGCAAGCATGTTTGACCATGGAGCCCTCTCCCCAGCTGCAAACAGTTTTTTGAACCTTAAGAAAGAGAACTAGAAAAAATTAGTGAACTTTTCATTACATCACGTGCCTGCAGAGTACCTTCTGTAGGAAAGTGTAGACCTTTACTTTGGGCTAAACCATGAAAGCAATTCAAGTAAACCAGAACAAATGAGGAGGAAAATGGCATTCAAAATCATTTCCTACTCCCAGAATATGGCTTCTAATTACTTAGCAAGTGTGGCTTATATAATAAGAGATATGTGACAGAGGACAGCATAAGTACAGAACTGTGTAATGTAAAATGGAAAACCTTGACAACTGGAGGACCCCTTGTATCTTCACTTCTCCTGTGGTTCTCAGAGAATCCTCTCTCGGATGGCTGAGAAACAAGGAGGGTGGTGTTTGCCTCCCTTTGTTTGTTCCTGCTGCCTGCCAACTAGATGTCAATTATGTTGTGAGTTATAGTTTTTCACCTTGAGCTCTAGAACAGTCACTAGAAAATGAACCAATACTGTTTGCCTTGGCCACAAAACCACCAAGGGCCATTTCTTAGAGACTAGATCAAATGGTTCTATCCTGGCAGAGAAGTGACCCTGAGACCTGTGGCAAAACTCCAGGCTGCATTCTGAACAGTGGCTTTCCTCTAAGTCTCCAGCTCCCCAGGAGACACCTCTTGTCATGACCTGCTTCCTTTGATCTTTCATTTCTGGTGCCCTGTACAAGACTTTCCATACGAACAGGGAAAGGAGCCAGTTGGGGCATTGTACAAAGGAGGCTTCATATTAACTGTGCAAGTGCTAACCGAAAAAGTACAGTCTGGTGAGGCAGAATGTGAGAGACGCTGTCGTAATTAGCTTTGCAGCTTTGCAGGCTGATTCTCATTTTCGTATAAAACATTGAAGAATCTTGGGAACTGAGAACTTCAACCCAATTTTAGACATTCAGAGTTGAGAAGATAATAGTGATAAAATACATATGAATAATAAAGGCTGATGACAAAGATCAGGAAAATGAAGGTGGAAAGGAAGCTAATGCATGATGAATGAGCTGGTACATTGGACTGGACACTTTCTCTACTCATCAGCACTTTGTGTTTTCCTCTCATTCGGCTTTGATGGCCTGCCAAGGTACAGGAACTTTGGTGAATGTTAGTGCTTACAGTATACCCTATTTGAAATTCAGGCCACAAAGGAGGGAATCTGGGAAGGATCAGGTGGGAAAAGGCTGGAGGTAGAAATGGCATTTCAGGTATTTTAGCATAGTTGGGAATGAGGATATTACAATCTAATATTCTTCTAGAAACAATGGTCATAAAAGCTTCCAATGAAGAGGAAGAAACACTGTTTTCTCAAATTAAGAGAACAAGATTTAACTATAACTCTGGCTGGTATCTTCTGCACTTAGAGTCAAGTACTTGAATTAGCTATAATTTACCAAACTTAATTGTGTCTGATTTTATCTTGAAGAGTACCAGAACATGAAATTCTTTTTACTCTACAAGGGGAAATCCTCAAGTCATTATTTAGAGAATACTGTCTCCTCAAGGAAAATATTTTTTTTAATCTTAAAGTATAAATGAAATTCAGAAACAAAGTAATATTTCTCTGCTTTGTGAATCAAAAAAATATATTTAAAATATTACCAGAGTTCATAAGGATTGTGTTTTGGCCCTGGAACTGGAACTTGAAGTTAAATATTTTGATGTATGGTATTAGCAATGTTGACTTCAAACTCAGAAAAGCTAATTCACCAAAGGCCATTTCATAAGATGGAGAAGACTTTGGGTTGTGAACAATGGATAAAAGCAGATAGAATCAGAGATGCTTGCAGGGGACAGCCTGCCTCAGAAAGTTTTACTAAGATCTCTCCGATAAATAAACAAAGTCTTACTAAGGACCCATGTTGGACTCTCCAGATCCCACATAAGCCAGATGCACAAAGGTGAGGCAAACACAAGGTCACACATATCCACAAGGTGGCACAAGCATCTGTAATTCAACAGCAGTGGCTAAGGCTCTGGAGTGCCAGTTCTCTCTCTCTCTCTTTCTAAAATGAAATAAAATACATTTTTAAAGCTTTATTTAAAAAGAAAGAAGACAAAGTGTCCATGGAAAGCGTCATTTTCTCTAGTTTGGTCCCCTGCCCTCGTCCCCCTCTACCGACTAAACTCCTTTTTCTTTCTAACCTTGATATCTGTTTGCTTCTTTGTTTGCTTTTCCTTTATTGCCTTCCTCCATCATTCATGTGAATATAGTGATGGGCTCAAAATTGTGCAGGTCTTAGACAGGTAATGACAGTCGCTGTGAGGTCACGGTGCAGCAGCCACTTTGTGCTTGCTGCTCCTGTGCTGCAGTGATCCCTGAACCTTGGAAGGCATGACAGAGATAGGTGATTTAGTGTGAGACACACAACAGTTACTTATCCTCAACACGTAGACGAGTTTTGAGTCATCTGCAAAAAAATAAGCTTTTCTGCCCAAAGGTGAGAGCAGCACTACTCTGTGGGCATAAACATAAATACTTAGAGGACAATTTGATGGAAATAAGAGCCACATAGGCAAACAGCAGGAGTGATTTAACACTTGGGACTTACGACCTGCCATAGGCTTTTGACTAGGTTTCCAGTACCAGGTGTGAATTCCCTCACATGGAGCAGACCTTAAATCCCATCAGAGAGCAGTTGATTATCCCCTTAATAGTCAAGACACTATTGCACCACCGGGCACATCTCGCCTGGCTGATTGGTTGTGTAGCTCTCGGGATCCATTGCTAGTTAAGAGTATTGATGACTCAGCAGCCTGCACAGCACTTTTTAACACAATGACAGCTAACTGGCAGGAAAGAAGCCTCTAGCTCAGTCCCAGCTTGAATTCTGTGTCATGCAACCAAAGCATGTGGTGTCTTCAGAAGAGGGACTCACCATCTAGTCCTGGTCGACAATCAAGAGCTCACAATAGACTGTGTTGTTTTAGGGGCCTCAGACACCTCCCTGGCTAACAACTCACTGAGAGATAGCCCACCTCTGGCCCTGGGACTGTCCCATGTCAACCAGTGACTTCTAGATGCAACATTATAAACCTTAGCAGGGTACTTTGGCCCAAACTCTTTTCTTTCAATTATATTTTTCAAATAAGTTAAAAAAATAGATTTCCATATAGCTTTTCATAATGTCTTAGATTGTGGCTAATCCTTCTCCCATACTTTCATCTTCATACCCCTCCCCCAAATCTTCTTAAACCTGTCCAACCCCAGTTTGTTACCCCTCTGTTTACATATCTGACTGCCTTCTAACCTTAAGCCCTGCACCCTTATCTACTTATGGCCCCTTTCTAGCTTCCTAGTCTCTCATGACTATTTCTTTTTAAGGTAGGGTCTCACTCTAGCCCAGGCTAACCAGGAATTTACTATATAGTCTTATAGTGGCCTCAAACTCATGGTGATCCTCCTACCTCTGCTTTTTGAGTGCTGGCATTAAAGGTATATGTCACCATGGAAAGCTCTAGTGACTCTAATTCCAACTTCCGTACAGATCTAAAACTTTGAAGTTAGGATCCACCTATGAGAGAGAACATGTTGCATCTCTCATTTTAAGTCTGTGACCTCACTTAGTATATTTTCCAGATACATCTATTTTGCTGCGAATTTCATCATTTCATTTTTCTTTAAAGCTGAATAAAATTCTTTTGTGTATATATACTACATTTCACTATCTACTTATCAGTTAATGAGCAATTTCTAGATATTGTGATCAGAACAGTAATAAATATAGATGAACAAGGATCTCTACAGTATAGAGTCCTTAAGGTGTATGCCAAGGAGTGTCACAGCTGGTTCATATATAGTTCTATTTTGAGCTTTTCAAGAAACTTCCACACTGATTGCCATAATGGTACCAAATTACACTCTCACCAACAGTGAATAAGCAGTCCTCTTTCCCCATACTCTCTCCAGCATTTATTCTCATTTGATTTTTGAAAATTTTATGTATTTATTTGCAAGCAGAGAGAGAGACAGACAGAAGAGAGAAAGACAGGGAGAATGGGCACACTAGGGCCTCTAGCCACTGTAAATGAATTCCAGACACATGTGCCTCTTGTGCACCTGGCTTACATGGGTCCTAGAGAATCAAACCTGGGTCCTTTGGCTTCGCAGGCAAACCCCTTAACCATTAAGCCATCTCTCCAGCCACTTCTTTTTTTTTTTTTTTTTTAGGTAGGACCTCGCTCTAGCCTGGGCTAACCAGAAATTCACTATGTAGTCTCAGACTGGCCTCACATTCATGGTGATCCTCCTAACTCTGCCTCCCTCGTACTGGGATTAAAGGCATGAACCACCACACCCAGCTTGTCATTTGGTTTTGTTTGTTTGTTTTATGATAGTTATTCTGATTAGAGTGAAATGTCATCACAAAGTAGTTTTAATTTGCATTCCCTTGATGGCTAAAGATGTTGAACACTTTTAAAAATATTTCTTGGCCATTTGTATTTTGAGAACTGTGTGTTTAGTTCCATAGCCTAGATATCTTTTAAATAAATGTTATTTTATTTATATATTAGAAAGAGGAAGAATGAGCATTCCAGGGCCTGTAGACACTACAAACTCTAGATGCATGCACCACCTTGTGCATCTGGCTTATGGGGATACTAGGGAATTGAACATGGGGTCCTTATGCTTCACAAGCAAGTGCTTAACTGCTAAGCCATCTCTCCAGCTCTCTATAGCATAATTTTTTAATTAGGTTGCTTTATTTCTTTTTAATTCTTTGCATACTATATAAATCACTCCTCCATTAAATGAGTAGCTGGCTCCCATTTGGCATACTACTTCTTCACCTGATTAAGTTTCTTTTGGTACAAAACTTTTAATAATTTCATGAGGTCCTATTTGTTGTTCAGTGGCCTTAAGAGACCAAAGGTTTTTCAGAAAGTCCTTGCCTATGCAGAAATATTGAATTGTGTCCCATACTTTGTCTTATAGTAGTTTCAGACCTTACATTAAAGTCTTTGATCCATTTGTAGTTGACTCTTGTGCATGGGGAGAGATAAAGAACTACTGTCATTCTTCATAAAGACAACCAGTTTTTCCAGCACCATTTGTTAAAGAGGCCAATTTTATTCCAGTGAGTGTTGGTGGCCTTTTTGTCAAAATTCAGATGGCTGTATAAGCACTGACTTTTGTCTGGATCGTCTGTTCCATTGTCCCGCATGTCTATTTTTGTGCCAATACCAGGCTATTTTGTTAAGGGGGCTCTGTAATATACCTTGAAATCAGGTATGGTGATATCCCTATCATTATTTTTGTTGCTAAGCATTGCTTTGCTTGTGTGCTTCCTAATGAATTTTAGGATTGTATTTTCTATTTCAGTGAAGAGTACCATTGGAATTTTACCTAGGATTGCATTAAGTGCACATGTAGTTTGCTTTTGTTAGGATAGTCTACTGCACAATATGGAGTCTTCCAGCTCATGACTCTGGTATGTCTTTGTACTTCCTGTTGTCTACTTCGAATTCTCCCTTAAGTATTTTAAAATTTGCATGACAGTGGCATTTCACTTCCTTGATTATGTTCATTCCAATTATCTTTTTTTAATTTTTATTGTTGTTTATTTATTTGAGAGCGACAGAGAGAGAGAGAGAGAGGCAGAAACACACAGAGAGAGAATGGGCGTGCCAGGGCCTCCAGCCACTGCAAACGAACTCCAGACGCCTACACCCCCTTGCGCATCTGGCTAACGTGGGTCCTGGGGAATCGAGCCTCGAACCGGGGTCCTTAGGCTTCACAGGCAAGTGCTTAACCGCTAAGTCATCTCTCCAGCCCCCCAATTATTTTTTGAGGCCAATGTAAATGGGATTGTTCCCTGATTTCCTTCTTAACATGTCTGTTATTGGTATATAGGAAGGTTACTGCTTTATATCTGTTATTTTTGTATCCTGCTACTTTGCTCCAAGTGTTTGTTTGCTCTTAAAAATTTCTGATAGAGTCTTTAGGGTCCCAAGGATAGAATGATATCATCATCCAATAGGTAACTTGACTTCTTCCTTTCCTATTTGTATCTTCTTTCTCTTATTATTGTAGATATCTTTACTGACTATAGTAGGCCAGGCTGGCAATTGCTGTCTCTCAGAAATTGAACTACACTCCAAGCTCTCCTGGCTTTTAAAGTTTCTGTTGAAAAATCTGTTACTTTTCTGATAGGCCTATTTTAATAAGTGACCTGTTTTGCTCTCTTGTTGCCATATATATATATATATATATATATATATATATATATATGATATAATATATATATATAATGAAAAAGTTCCTTCCTGGTCTTGTTTGTTTGGTATCTAAATGCCTCCTATATCTGTATTGATATCTCTTTCCTTAATTTGGGGAAACTTTTATGATTTTGTTGAAACAACCTACTATGCCTTTCTTATCCTTCTTCTGTTCTCAATATTTGACTACTTTGTAGTGTCCAAAATGTTGCTATTCTCTCATAACTAATTATTAATTTGCTTTGTCCTTGCATGAATGTTCCCAGTCCTCCATCTTGTCTTTAAGCTCAGATAGTCTGCCCTGTCTCTGATCTACTCTATTGGTAAGGCTTTCTACAGTTTTGTATTGACTTATTGTGTTTCATTTCCAGTATTTCAAACTGGCTGTTCTTCAGTTTTTCTATTTCTTTACTCATGTTTTGTATTGACCTCATTTCAGTCAAACCATTTTCTTTGTTCTCTTAAGATTCCATTGAGTTTGTTTTCTTCTTTGATTCCTTTCATTTCTCCATTGAACATACTTATAATAATTCTTTTGAATTTCCAGTCTGCCATTCTATCCAATTTACTCTTATTGTAGGCCAGAGTTTCCTACAGGATTAATAATTTTTGGAGGAGCTTTATTGCCTTGATTTTTTTGTGTGTTTCTTGTTTGATTGTACTGGTATTTTCCATCTTGGCCTATTTCATTGCATAGATTTTTTTTTTCCTGTGGGTTTTATGAGCTGTATTCCTAGGTGTATAGCTCAGAAATTATATCCTGAGTCTAGGAGCTCAAGGTTACTGATATGTCCTCTAAATTACTTCCAGAGTAGAATATTAAAAGCAGGAGTGGCCAGAGCTGGTGAATATACCTGCTATGTGAATGTCATCATAGCAAATAAAAAGCGATGGTCCCTTTGACTTCTATAACTTTTTTAAAACTTTATTTATCTATTTAAGAGACAGAAAGAGGCAGACACACACAGAGAAAGAATGGGCACATGGGCATGCCAGGGCCTCCAGCCACTGCAAACGAACTTCAGACATCTGGGCCACCTTGTGCATCTGGCTTACATAGGTCCTGGGGAATCGAGCCAAGGTCCTTTGGCTTTGCAGACAAATTCCTTAACCACTAAGCCATCTTTCCAGCCCAACTTCTATAACTTTTGATGAACAAATGAGAAAGGCTAGTATGGAGTATGCTAAGATTTTGGTTACGTAGAAGTCCAAGGAATGGTGGGTGGATTAGTATGGGAACAACTGTTAACTCTGAAAAAGATGGAAGTGATAAAAGTATCTGGGAGAGGAAAGTTGGAATCTCATTAGGCTCTACAGATTCGAAGGTTGTAGTTACAGATGGTGAAAGTTGTGGTGAATAAAGAGAAGAGCACAAGGAAGATTGTGGAAAACGGGTTGGAGAGAGAGTAAAAGCACATAATGAGTGGTGGATGGGAGGAGGAGTACAGAGACAGTAGAAAGAGAAGAAAAATACAAAAGAAACATGAAATCCAACTGAGACATGTACAATTCAAACACAACCATCATGGAATAGATACACAAGAGTGAAGATTAAAAGAAAAAAATGAGGGCTGGGGAGATGGCTTAGCGGTTAAGCGCTTGCCTGTGAAGCCTAAGAATCCCGGTTCAAGGCTCAACTCCCCAGGACCCAGGTTAGCCAGATGCACAAGGGGGCGCACGTGTTGGAGTTCGTTTGCAGAGGCTGGAGGCCCTGGCGCACCCATTCTCTCTTTCTCTATCTGCCTCTTTCTCTCTCTGTCACTCTCAAATAAATAAATAAAAATAAACAAAAAAATTAAAAAGAAAAGAAAAAAATGAGGCACTTTTGTATTGAATTTCTATCTCACCTAGGCTGAGTTGTGAAGAAGTTTCCCCCCTCCACTTAATTGATCTCTTATCAGCTGCTCTGACTGCTGTGGGCAGGGGGGGGGGGGGCAGATGGGAGCCTTTAACTTCCTGCAATCTCTTGTGTCCTGTTGTCATGGTGGAGGGATTATGTGGCGGGGAGGTTGTGGAATGCTCCCTGGAAGTGTTCTTGAGGAGCTCAGCTGGTCCCTCATCCATCCTATTCTTGAGATTCTTCTGATTTTGGAAGTCTGGTGCGAGTGGGGAGAAGCCCTTCCTCACAGTTTCTCTGGCTCTCACCAGTGCCAGCAGGGCATGGCAGTTATGAGCCTGGGAAGCACTTCCTGTGAGTGAGGGGAAGTACTCCCCAGTCCCCTGCCAGAGCCAAGCCACTCTAGCTAGCAATACTTCTCTAAAGCATAGTGTGAGTGGGGAGAAACCCTTCCCCAGAGTGTCCAAGACTTTATGAAACATCTTAATATCACTAATCCATATGTTAAAAGGAGAGGGGTTAATAATCAATAAAATTGTCACATTATCTTAAGATTATGATTATATAAACCAACTTGGGAAAGACTGTACACTTTTCCCATAAGGAGCTTCTAGTCCAAATGAGTGGGAAGAACACATAAATATCCCAATGCCAAATGCCTAAAAACCATCTAAAACATGTGTGATGGTTAATTTTATAAACCAACTCATCTGGGCTACAAGTTGACCAGATATTTATTATTGTTTTCTTTATGTCTATGAAAGTGTTTGGGTAAAATTAGCACCCTAATTAGATTAAGAGTAGATAGCCTACCCTAACGTGGCTGGTAAATTGATTTCCCATAAGAAATCTCTTCATAAATACTAATACTCATGTGCCACCTAGGCATGGTGATGTGTTCTGAAACATGCGTTACTGGTGGTTTTGTCATTGTCTGAACATCATAAACCATCTTCATAACAAGCCTAGATAGTGTAGATGAGTCAGTTAGTATGACTTCTTGACATGGTCATAATGTTAATAGTGCATAACCTTCCATACATTTGATGAAAATGAGCAACGTCTTGCGAAGCTGGCATATGCATACCTTCCTCTGGTTCCTGCAGCCAGTGTACAGTGCGTTTTGTCTCAGATTTTTAGCACATTCATCTTTACAGTCCCAGCCCAAAGAGAATTTCACAGGGAGTTGAGTGGTGTGGCTTAGAAAAGAGGTGAAGTGAATAACACAGAAGAAGTTGCCTAGAACGAGCTGATTCTGGTCCAAAAAAGAGAACAGATAACCTTTCAACAATGCCGCTTAGACAACTTATAGATCAAAGCAGTTACTGATCATACAAATCTGAATTTCTCAGGCAGCTTGTCCTGACAAGTGGCACTTTGGGATATGTATGTATGTATGTATGTATGTATATTGTTTGTGTATGTAGCCATACCATGGTCTGCTGCCACTGCAAACAAATGCCCTTCCAACTTTACATGGGTGGCTGGGGGACTGAACCTGGCTCATCAGGCATTGTAATCAAGTGCTTTAAACCACAGAGAAACCTTTCTATCCCCACATGTTTTAATAGTTAGTGAATAAGTGATCAGTTTTCTGAGTATATTCCACAAATGGAAATAAATGTGGCTGGTCTAGAGACAATCTCAATTTACTTACTGTAAAAATAATATCCTCCCCTAGAGGATGTTGGAAGAGTTAAAAGTTATTGCATGTTCTCTACCATATAATTTAGTCCTGTCTCATTTTCCCACACAATGAAACTAAAAATCGAATGGTCAATGTAAGTAAACATATTGTCATTAAAGAACTAATATACAGAGTTAATAATAATAGGCAAAAATTTTCATATATGCTTATGTGCCTGAGCACACTTGAACTTTGACCATCAAAAGGGACTGGCCATGTAACTAACGGAGCAAAGGCACAGATGAGGTGCCAAGGAGAACGTGCCACCCCACAGAAGCATTTGTGTGGGAGAACTCATGCGTGGAGGCCAAGCAGCTTCCCACTTCCAGGCCAACAGGATCTTTCCACTTTGTGTAAGATGACAATTCTTGTGGTTTCTGGCTTTAAATTTTTTAGTGCCCTAAAATGATGCCCTGGAGTATTTTTCTCGGTTTGGCAGGATGGCTGTGATCATGATGGACAGTGACACCAAGAGAAGGGCTTTCATTGTGCTCTTAACAAAGAAGAAGCCACCACCCTGTTTTTCCTTCTTACTGCCTTTTTTCATAGCTTATTGCTCTCTGGTAACAATACCATATCTTCCTAATTGATATTTAAAAACTTGGACTGGAGAGATGGCTTAGCAGCTAAGGTGCTTGCCTGCAAAGCCAAAGGATCCTGATTCAATTCCCCAGGGCCCATGTAAGCCAGATGCACAAGGTAGTGCATGTGTCTGCAGTTTGTTTGTAGTGGCTGGAGACCATGGTATATCCATCCTCTCTTATCTATTTGCTGCTTTCTCTCTCTTTCTGTCTCAAATGAAAAACTAAGTATTTTTTAAACTCTGCTTTATATAAAAGAGATGAGTTGATATCTACAATTTACCTTATGTTTACTACTTGGACAAACTGAGTGTCATGCAAAAAAATCAAGGAAGTACTGGAATTATGGATCGTGAAAGGGTGATTATAAATAGAACAGATTACAATTCATATAGAGAAAATGTCATGTAGTGAGTATTGTGCATGACCATGTCTCAAGTCTGTAGAAAGACATACAGTTATAGAAAAAGATGAAAAGGTTAGAAAGCTGGAAGCCATTGGAGAAAACAAACTATTTTCTAACTATGAAGAAAGAACAGATCAAAACACCTCTCGCTGGAAGCTTAAAAGAATTGCCTCAAAGGAGGGTATTTTCTAACCCAGAAGTCAGGTTCACATTAAATGCAGTTTCTCGCTGTGATGGGGGTTGTTCTTGCTATGCCACTGAGAAAGTAGAGGGAGCTTTGCTTGCCTTTGGTCAGGTGAGGGTGAGTAAAGAGCCTGACTGAGGGCCCTTCTGGACAGCTGCATGCTGTGCACTGTCCAGACAGCAACCTATTTGCTGGAGAGCAGCGCCCTGGTTTAAGGCCTCTGCAGCAGTAGTGGTAAATGCTAGGAGGTGTTGAATAACTTGTCTATATTATTTAGTCACTTAATATTTTGACAAACAGAATCACTCTTCTGAAAAGGATATCCCACATGAGATAAAGCTTGAAGAATATATTTTTTGTATTTAATAAAGATTTTAAGAACCAGAAGTCATTTGAGTTATCTTGTTAAGGGTGGTGTTAAGGGTGGTGTTTGGTTTTAGATCATAAAAGAGCACTGAGGGAGAACCAGGTTGGAAAAGCATAAAAAAGGAGGGGGGGCATGGAGAGATGGCTTAGCAGTTAAGTGCTTTGCCTGTGAAGCCTAAGGATCCTGGTTCAAGGCTAAATTCTCCAGGACCACATAAGCCAGATGCACAAGGTGGCGCATGCATCTGGAGTTCATTTTCAGTGGGTGGAGGCCCTGATATGCCCATTCTCTCTCTCTATCTCTCTCTCTCTCTCTCTCTCTCTCCTCTCTCTTTCTCTGCCTGTTGCTCTCAAGTAAATAAATAAATAATAAACAAAAAAAATCTTTTAAAAAATAAAAAAAGATAGACTGGAGAGATGGCTTAGCACTTAAGGAACTTGCCTGCGAAGCGTAGGGACCCAGGTCCAATTCTCCAGGATCTGTGTAAGCCATATGCACAGCGGTACATGCATGGGGAGTTCATTTGCATGGCTGGAGGCCCTGGTGCACCTAGTCTCCCTCTTTCTCTCTCTGTCTCTCTCCCTCTCTCTCTCTTTCTCTCTCTCTTTTTCTTTCTTCTCCTCTCTTCCTTTCTTTTCCTCCCTCCATAAATTAATTAGTTATTTATTTTGTAAAAAGAGATTTGGTTGAAAGGGAAAATCCATACGGTGAGAGGAAGGAAGAACTCTTGGTCATACATTGGGCAAATTGGCCAGTTGTGCCACCTATTAGATATTCCTAAGCGAGCAAGAGCAGGAATAACAGCTTTCCTTCTCCTAAACCCATGAGGTACAAGTACTGGCCACTTTTAAGATCAGAGCCATAGCACAAATTCAGGTAATTTCTTTGGACACTGAATTTCTGTCTGGTTTCTCAAAACAAGATGGGTATCTACATCCCCACCCCACTCCACACATAACTCACCCCATCAGCCAAAGGTTTAAAGCTTTTTTTTTTTTCTTTCCTTGAGACAAGAACCAAATCAGACCAAAAAAGAAAAAGAAAGGAAAAGTGCCTAGTGGACCAGGTTAGCAAAGGCCTAGCCTGCACCTTGCTGTGTGGACTCAAAGTCCAAAAGAAAATTCAAACACAATCTCTTTTCAACTTACTGTTAGTATTTTTAGCATGTATTTTTGATAGTCTCTTTTAAAGTGTTTTCATTAAACATCAGATTGGGGAATGATATCATAGGACCATGACATTTTAGTATCATGGGAAAACTTGGAAATTATCTAGGCCAATTTCTCTTTTTGTATCTATGAGGCCTGAAGCCACGAAATGTTAAATAATGTTTTGCCAGGTCACAGAGCTGATTGGTCATTAAGCTGTAAAGAGAAGTCAGCCTTCCTTTTCATTACAACAGGCCTCCTGCTTATCAAAGTCATGACTAGGGATAGATGACCTTCAAAACACTGATGACAATTTTTTTGTTGTTGTTTTTTCATGGTAGGGTCTCACTCTAGCTCAGGCTGACCTAGAATTCACTGTGTAGTCTCAGGGTGGACTTAAATTCATGGTGAGCCTCCTACCTCTGCCTCCCAAGTGCTGGGATTAAAGGTATGCACCACCACGCCCAGCTGACAATTAATTTTTAAAAAACACAAGTGTTAGCTGGTATTCTAAGTACTTTTCAGCCCTTGTAGAATTTAATTTTAAATCAACTTCATCAAGAAATGCCTACTATGACTGCAATTTCATATGCATAAAACTGGCCCAGTTAATTAAATTTCCTAGGATCACTTAGGTAGCCAATTCTAAATTCAAGACTCACTCCCAAGCAGTCTGTCCCTAGAACCCACATTCTATCCACTCTGCTTAATTGATTCTCTTAAGAAGTGTTGGTAAGGCATTTAGAAGTTGAGTAACTTTTAAAAATTTTAATGGCAATTTGCTTTAATGGACCCAAACATTAATTTTCTAAATGGATGGTAAATAGGTACAAGTCTCCCTTTTAAGAATCTGAGACTAACTAAAGTTTATATTTTTCAGAATCAAATATGAAGAAAATGATGGAAGGGGGATACTTTCTTGAGCAGATTAATTGTAAAAATGTTGCAATGAGCTGCAGGGCATGGTGGCACATACCTTTGGTCCCAGAACTTGGGAGGCTGAAGTAGGATGATCACTAAGTTTGAGGCCAGCCTGGGGCTACCTACCTAATTAGTTCTAGGTCAGTGAGAAGCTTGACAGGTATAGGAATGACATCCAATAGGAAAATATAGATTTTTGAAAGCAGGATCCTGATGCTAGGAGTTTGCACATTGAGGAATGAATCTCTTTAGGTGTGGGATAAATATTTCTGAAGCTGTAAGCTGAAATTTCTCTTAAGAAAGGTCATTTTAGCACAGGGAGTAGCTGTATAGCACAGTGGTGCAGACAGCACCTGCATTCTCTCCTGTTCCTAGACAAGGTTTCTACTCCAGACCAGGGCTCAGAGAACATACCTGCTCACCCACAGCCTCATGATTAGTAGCATATCATAATGAAAACCACCTCTCAGAGAAAATCTATATGCACAAACATTTTTAAGTGCTAGATTAAAAGAACATTCTACATCTTATTCCCAGTAGTTTGGGAGATCCAGGACCTCTGCTTTGTGAGCACTTTCATTAGTACTTTGTCCAGTTGATGATATCCTGATGGTGAATATGGCCATTCTTCTCACTTAATTGCATGCACAGTACCTACACTAAGGGATAGATGGCAACAGGAATAGGATAAAACTGAGGTCTACACCTAGTATATTGGGTTTGGCTATAGGCTCACTAGATGCATTGTTCAAGAATAGTCAGATATTACTGGTAAGGCTCAGAGAAAATCTGTGGCTCGCTTTGATCCATGCCAGCATTGTGAATACCAGAAGGCAGGAGACTGCCAGTTTTCCATTTGCAAATAGAAACCATCTATATCTACTATCACATATAACTATAAGGGTGGTGGCTGGCTATAAGAGAAAGGCAAACCAAAGAAGAGAAAGATAACCTCATGAGAAAGATGGTTAATATAACCAAGATGTAATACTTTTTTTTCTCTCCTATTTATTATTTCATTACAAAAATGTTAATTCTTATTCTACTCTGTTCTAGGCCTTGTGCTAGGTGCTGAGATATGTTTGAGGGCAAAATATAAAGGTGTTTATTCTCAGAGATATAATGTAGTGATAAAAACAACAGATGTTGCAACACATAAATTACTACATACACAAATAAATGCAGATGCTAGCTAGCAGTATGATTCAAATTTTAAATAATAAGATTAAAACCATGAAAAGATGTAGGAAAGAACATTCTAGAAAAAGGAACTGAGATAAAGCCAACAGGCTGAAGCTGAGAGTAATTTAAAGATGAGATTAGAGAGGGAAGTGAAGCCTGTTTCATAGACTAGAGAAAGGCACTGGGATTTAATTCTAGGTGTGAAGTGAAGTTGTAAGCAGGGGCAGATGGTTTGACTTAATTTTCAGAGAGATCACCTGAATGAGTAGATGATGGTGGGATCAGTGGGAGGAAATACCTAGAAACAACAGGAAGTTGTTTCTGTTGATGATACTATCTTAGAATCAGATGATGGAAATGAAAATGGTGTAAAAGGATGGATTTGGGATAAGATTTGAGGCTTTACTGAAAAGATGAACTCATGAATCAGATGTAGTATAGGAAGCTAATGAAAGAAGGATGATATTAAAGAATTTTTTGTCTCCCTTTGGAACACTTGAACAACTGTTGAATCACAGAGGTGACAGCCAACCATAGCTCTGATGTTGCTACCTCTGAATTAATATGTATTTTCCTGGCCTGATAATGCTCCAGTTTATGTCTCTATCACCTCTGACCAGGCTATTAAAATGCTTCAAACTACATTTAATCTCACCTTTCCACAACCTCTCTATGCTGCTCATCATTGTTCTGATTACAAAACAACATCCAAATTAATTTTTTATTCATATATGTGGTGTTTGTGTGTGTGTGCATTTGGAGACCAGAGGTTGACATTGAGTATCTTCCTTGATTGCTCTACCCTTTATTTTACTAAAAAAGTGTCTCTCTCTTGAGCACAGACCTCACAAATTCACTTTACTTACTGACTTACTTCCTCAGTTCTAACATTAAAAAAAAAAATGTTATACTTGTATGTCAAGACGTTTCCTGATCTGCTTCTTGCTTCTCTCCCAGTCTCTCTCATCTCTCATTGTATGTCTTCACTTCTCTACACTCTCCAATAAGGCCATAGCAAGCACTTGACATTTCTCAGAATGTACCATGTTGTCTTTATGCTCCAAATTTTCTCAGAGAGTTCCCTTTAGCAAGTGCCTAATCCAAGTTTTTCTGTATCATAATCAAGTGACTTTTCCCATACTTGGCTTTCTTCAGGCAAATTCTAAGAGTTGTTATATTTTGGGCATACTTACATATAGTAGTAGTTATAATACATCATTGTTAGTTATAGTAGTTGTAATACATCATTGTACATGTTTTTTTTTTATTTTTGTTTTTTGTCTTTTTTCCATGGTTTTTATTTTTATGCAATTTTCTCTTCTCTAAATTATAAAATCTTTGTACAGAGGTACTTGAAGCTTTCCTGTCTATAACTCATGTGTATTTCTCAATGACTAATACATATCAAATGATCAGTAAATATTAGTTGAATAACTTAATGATTAACCTCTACATTTTTCCACCAAGAAGTCACTAAACATATGCATAAATATCTTACTGAAGACTCAATGGCTCTCAGCATATCACCTTCATTTGTTCTGTCCATTGCTCTTCATTCACTAGTCTTAAGGCCCCTTTGAAATTCTAGCTTTTTGCATATTTGTTAAGATTTGGAATCTAAAATGTCAAGGAACTAGATGAGAACCTGCTTTCATGATACATTCTAATATAGGGGATTCATAGACAAGGAATAAACAAAGAAATTGAGTGTAGAATATTCTACAAAAATTATACAAGTTGAGTTGATAGAGTTAACACAAATGTTAAATTGGATGATCTGGAAACGCAAATTGGAGAAGATAACATTTAACTTGACATTTAAGTAACAAAAGAAACAAAACTCAACCTAGGGGAGATCAAAGAAAAGAGCTCCAGACTGAAGGGCTAGATACATTATGAGCTCAAAAGAGGAATACATTACTGAGTGTTCAAGGAATGGAAAGGCTACGAGACTGGGCAGTCAGGGACCAAGGAGAGAGCTGGGAAAAGTGACTGCGCAGGAGCTGGAGTACACAGAGTGTCGAAGACATGATAGTAGGAGAGTTTGAAGTTTCAGTACAATGAAATGCAGTTGGAGGACTAACCAGCGTAGTCCTATAACCCAAATTGTATGTTAAATAAGGCATTGCGGCTGCTGTGAAGGGACTGCATTGTCAGTAAATAATGAAGCAATAATGAAGCTCTCATTTATAGCTCTAACCTAATCTCCTACTAGCCTGGAGAACCTCCCTCAATAAATTTTCAAGACTATCCACTCACTGGACCTGGACTGTGTTCTTCTGTTACATGGCCTATATCACTTACTTTCTCATTGCTGGGTACATATATATATCAATCCAGCAGCAACTTAAGGAAGTAAAGAGTTTATTTCAGCTCTACTTCCAGAAGGTATAAGCCATCAAGGCACACAAAGCATGGCAGGCGTTGGATACTAAGGTCACATCATCAAATCAGCAGGGAGGAAGTACAAAGAGAATGGACACAAGCAGGGATGGATTATCAAGCCTTAAGACTGACCCTCAGTGACACACTTCCTCCAGGAAGGTTCTATCTCCTAAAGACAACACAACTTTCCTGAATAGTGCCACTGTCTGGGAATTAAATATTCAAACACATTCAAACCATCACACATCCATCACCACATCTCTTCTGGAATCTTTGGAATCCAAAAAACCCAGGGAGTGCCTATTGATCTCTTAGAAAACAGACAAGATTCCATACTTATGCTATTGGTTTGTTAAAAGTTAGAACAGGATTTCATTTTTACCTATATTAAATTATCTTCATTAAAATCACTCCATCTCCCAGGAGTTCTCCTATTCTCCCATATCTTCCTTTCCCTGTTTGAATTAACCATTGAGTTCATTAACAAGCAGTTGTTCCAAAGGCTTCAGCAATTGTCTGAACTAGAACCAGCCATTTTTAAGGGAGAGAGAAAAATGGAGTTTTGGAAGAATTAAATTTTACCCCACCTAGTGCAGCTGTTTTACTTTGATATTAAGAATTTATTGGGGGGGGGGAACAATTTACTGAATGTGCTAGGCACACACCTTTAATCCTAGCACAACAGAGACAGAGGTAGGAGGATCTCTGTGATTTCTAGGCCAGCCTGAGACTATATTGAATTCCAGGTGAGCCTGGGCTAAAGCAAGCAAGATCTGACCTCAAAAAAAGTCATAGCAATAATTTATTGAATGTCAGCCATGAGAAGGTTTGGCTGAGTGATTATTTTTCTATTAAATAATGTTGATAACCACCACTGAAATAACAATGAGCATTTTTTAGCTTCTCCTTGTTCCAAGCAGAACATTTTATACTTTCTTGACTCCTTGGAAGAACTCTGCAAGGCAAGTATTTCTACTCTCACTTCACAAATTTTGCATCTAATAAATAGCATAGTAGGAAACAAACCAAGCACTATTTTGTTAGCCTTTGGGTTTTGACGGTGCAGCCATTTCCTCTTAATTAAAACAATCCCTCTGGGAGGGAGGCTCAGAAAGTTCACAAAATAGAAGAGGCTCAAGTTTACAAACTGCCATGCAAGTTAGAAGAACTCACACAGTCCCTTGCTGAGGTTGTATAAGCAGTAAGTAAGCAATGGCTGGGAGAGAGGAGAGGAAGGCAGAGATGCCTTCAGGTTAGACATGTAGCTCCACGGATGGAGCTTTCCTGAGTCTTCCTTCATGCTGGAGTGGGACTTCAAGAGGACCAGCTGCCTGAAGGTCACCCATGCTACCCACTTGCTAAACCTATTTTCTCACTAAAATAAACTTGGATATAATAGTCTCTTTGGTATCGAGTACCCTATGTGGGGTGAATAAACATCTGCTCATTTCTCCCCAGGAAAGGACACAATGATCTACCATTAAATGGACAATTTCTCATTTCTCTCTCATTAGTCTAGATAGATCAAGGTCATGAAAATCAAGTGTTTAGAAAGGATAAGCATGCAACAGAAAAAAAGATACCCTTGGAATTTCCTATTTTTACAAGACTATAGAGAAATAAATATTAGGGTCACACTGTCATTGGATGAGTTCTTCTGATTTCTCTAGACTTTTATCAGAAGTAGGCTGGCTGTTATGATACAAAGTATTAGCCTATGGTAAACTGGAGAGACCTGGCACCCATTTTATAAATAGGCAGTGCTACTGGGTTCCAACTGATAACTACCAGCCTAAAACATGCAACTGGCATTGCATAGCTTACAATTATCCAGAGCACATGGAAATCTCTGTTTGGGAGAAACCATTATGCTTTAAAATAGTGGCTTTTCCACCAAACTACATCACTAACCTGTGTACCAACTGGCCTCAGTATGTCCTTAAAAAAAAACAAAAAAGGCTGGGGAAATGGCTTTGCAGTTAAGTGCTTGCCTGTGAAGCCTAAGGACCCTGGTTCAAGGCTAAATTCCCCACTACCCACATTAGCCAGATGCATGCATCTGGAGTTTGTTTGCAGTGGCTGGAAGCCCTGGTGTGCCCATTCTCTCTCTCTCTCCCTCCCTCCCTCCCTCCTTCTCTCTCTCTGTCACTCTCAAATAAATAAATAAAAACAAACAAAAAAATTTTAAAAACAGTGTCAAATAAAGGGGGCTGGAGAAATGGCACAGTGGTTAAGGCTTATGTCTACAAAGCCAAAGGAGGCAGGCTCTATTCTGCAGTGGCCATGTAAAGCCAGGTACACAAGGTGGCACAAGCATCTGAAGTCTGTTTGCAGTAGATAGAGACCTTGCCATGCCCATTTTCCCTCTCTCTCTTATCTATTTGTCTGTCATAAATAAATAAATAAATAAATAAATAAATAAATAAATAAATAAATAAATAAATAAATAAAACAATTGGTCTGGAGAGACGGCAGTGGTTAAGGTACTTGCCTGCAAAGCCAAAGGATCCAGGTTCAATTGCCCAGTACCCACATAAAGCCAGATGCACATGGTGACATATGCATCTGGAGTTCATTTGCAGTGGCTAGAAGCCCTGGTACACCCATTCTCTCTCTATTTCTCTTTCTTTCTTTATCAAATAAATAAACAAAATAAAATTTAACCTGCTTAGCTATTGTGATATAAAGTCACATTGTACTCAAGACCAAATATGGGCAATGAAAGGTCTCTGGATAGCTACAGAGAAATATTAAATTTCTTTGATGTAGTACTGGGCTCAGACTAGAACTGTGGAAACAAGTGAGAACAGTGTGATTCTTAGTGTTCTGAATCCTGCTTAAGCATTTCACATATTCTTGCCTGCATTCCTTCAGGGGCCATAGACTCCATTATATCATTGATAGGATCCAATTACTAGCTGTCTCCTGTCTGCCATTTTCATCAAACTTACTGAGATGTGCCCTGTGCACACTACCTTTTCATATTATCAGCTGACATTTCCATCCAAGTACTGGCAATGTCTCTAATTTTGTTCTTACACATCAAAACAGATATAGCTGACTTTCATTTCTATATCTCTGGTTTTAGAGAGCCTTTGAAAATGAGCTCAAGGTTAGGCCAGTAATCTTTATGCTCCTCAGTAAAATGGTCGCTTCTAATTCTTCTGAGACCCTATCATATGTGTGGGTTTAGAAATCAAACACGTTCCCATCACAATGAAGCAATGAAACACTGTCAAGTTCCTAAACCCATACCTGAAGGGGACACAAAATTTGCTGACTTGGGTGATAGGCATCAGTCATATAATAATATAATTTGCCTACAAAATTCTTTTCAAAAGTCTTCTTCACAACCTAGCACAATGTTCAGCCTACCCTTGGTATTTCCCATCTACAAACTATAGAGAAATAAAGATTGTGATATACATTGGATAAGTTCTTCCAATTTCCCAAGATTTTTAGCAGTGAATTTTTTGGAATTTAAAATATGTTTAACTTAACATTCAAAGTAGTTGGTTACATTATGACATATGCATATATACATATAATTTTAAATCTAGGTTCTACATGAAAAACCATACAGTATTTGTCTTTTTGAGTCTGGTTTCTTTCACATAACATTATGAACTTCAGTTCCAAACATTTTTCTGGAAATATCATGACCTTATTTTTATTCAGAGCTAAATAAAAGTCTTTTGTACATGAACTACAAGTTTTTCTATCCATTCATCTATGTGATATCTAGGCTGGTTGCATTTCCTAACTATTGTGAATAACTCAACAATAAACACAGATGTGCAAGTATCTCTGTGGCATGTTGACTTTGAGACCTACGGACATATATTTCAAATGGTCACATGCTAGTTCATTGTTAGCTTCATAAAATATCTGCATATTAATTTCCATAGTACTAGCACAAATATACATTCCCCAAACAGTGTAAAAAGTTCTGTTTTCTCCATATTCATGCCAGCATTTGTTTTCTTGATAATAGTCATTCTGACTAGGGTAAGGTGGAATCTCAAAGCACTTTTTAAATTTGCTTTTCCCTGGTGGTTAAGGATGTTGAACTTTTTTTTGCAAGTATTAATGGCCATTGGTATTTCTTCTTTCTTCACTATATTAGCCCATTTTATTAATTGATTTGTTTTAGTATTTCAATTTTGCAGTTCTTGGTACTCTAGTTATTGGTATAACACACTGTCTGATATGTAGTTGGCAAAGATATTTCCCATTTCATAGACATTGTCTTCATCTGATAATTGCTTCCTTTGCTGAGCAGAAGTTTCATACAATGTAAGTTCATGGGATCATTTCCTGTGATATCAAAGTCTTTTCCAGAAGTCCTTGACTATGTCTGTATCTTGAAGTCTTTTATCTATGATATCCTCTAGCAGTTTCAAAGTTTTAGGTCTTACTTTAAGGTCTTTGATCTGTTCTTTATTGATTTTTAGAAAGTTGAGAAAAGGATCTAGTTTCATTCTTTTACATGTGAAAATCCAGTTTTCTCAACAGCATATGCTAAAGAAGCTATCTTTTCTCCAATGTATGCTTTTGATGCCTTTTGTCAAAAATTAGATGGCTGTTATGAGATTATTCCAGTTCCTCTATTCAAGTGACTGACTTAACTGTCTTTTTTTATGCCAGGACCATGATATTTTTATTACTATGGTTTTGTAGTATGGTTTGAGATAGGGTACTGAAATACCTCCAGTATTTCTTAGGATTGCTTTAGCCATTTGAAGTTTTCTTTAAAAAAATTTTTTTTTTAAACATCCTTATTTCTTATTTGAGAGAGAGACAGAGTGAATATGGGTATGTTAGGGCCTCTTGTCACTGAAAACTAACTCCAGACATATGTGCCACTTTGTGCATCTGGCTTTTTGTGGGTACTAAGGACTTGAACCCAGGCCATCAGTTTTTCAACCAAGTGCCTTTAGCCACTGAGAAGAGGAAAGGAGACTTGGATTGCTATTGAGTAACTCTGCTTTTGCATATTCTCCTTCTCTGTTGATGTGAAGATGTGACACAGGCTGTCTGTACTTGCTATGCCTTCCCCACCATTGTAAAAACTTTCCCTTAAAAAATGTAAGCCAAATAAACACTTCCCTTCTCTAAGCTATTTCTGGTCAGACTTTTAAAAAATACCAGCCATATGAAAGTAACTGCTTCAAAGCCATTGAGATTTTTAGAAAAACTTCATCAAATGTATAATTCACTTACAAAAATACAACTATTTTCAAAATTTTAATTCTGCTGATCCATGAACATGGGATGTCTTAAAATCTTCCAGTGTCTTCATTTTTTTACTTGCTTTTAATATTGGTCTCACTCTAGCCCAGGCTGACCTGGAATTCACTTCATAATCTCTGAGTTGCCTTGGACTCACAGTGATCCTCCTACCTCTACCTCCCAAGTGCTGGGATTAAAGGCATGTGCCACCATGCCTGGCCTTCCATTTTCGTACAGGCCTTTCACCTCTATAGTTAAGTTTATTCTCTCTCTCTACATATGTGTGTGTGTGTGTGTGTGTGTGTGTGTGTGTGTGTGTTGGGAATGAAACATTTCCCATTATTTCTTTCAAAATGTGTGTTATTAACATATAGAAAAGCTACTAATTTTGTATGTTGATTTTCTATCCTGTTACTTTGCTAAAAAATTCTGTCAGTTATAAGAGGTTTCTCATTTTAAAGTCTGTTAAGTACATGTTATCTTCAAATAGGGATCATTTAACTCCTTTCTTTCCTATTTGTACCCCCTTTATTTCTTATCTTATCCCTTTATCAAAGATTTTGAGCACAATATTTAATAAATGTGTAGCGATTATACACCCTTGCCTCATTCCAGATTAGGAGCAGTGCTCTCATGTTTTTCTAATGTGTTGATGTTTGCTATGTGATTATTATTCATAGTCTTTAGAATATTTGGGTATGTTCCTTCCATTCCTACAGCAGTTCCCCTTTATCATGGAATATTTAGCTTTGTAATAGGCTTTTTCTCTGCATTGATTTGAGATTATTATGTGATTTCTGTCCCTAAGTCTATTTATGTGATATATTGCTGTAACTGTTTGTGTATATTGCACTGCTTTGTCCCTGAAATGAAACCAGCAAGTGATTGTGAGACATGATTTTTAATGTGCTCTTGAAATTGATTTGCAAGAATTTTATGGAGAGTGCTGGCATGTATATGCATCATGAAAATTCGTCTACAGTGTTCTCTTTTTTGTGTGTGCTAGCCTTATCCAGTATGTAATCCAGGATGACATTGGTTGTATTCCATCCATTGGACTACATAGTTATCATCCTTAATTTTACTAAGGTGGACCTTCTCTTTTGGTAGGTTGACTAAAGGTTTATCAATTTTGTTCATTTTTTTCAAAGAACCAGCACTTTGATTCTATGGATTATGATTTTTTCCATCCAGTTTGCTAACTTCTTCCTCTCTGTGGCTGACTTTCCTCACATGTCCTTGATTGAATTTATCTGCTTGCTTAGATTCTCTTTCAGGTAATTCATCTTTTACATTAGTGAACTTCTGAGATCTTCATTCACTATTCTACTTTTTTAGCATTTCTGAGTTCAATTGTTGAGAAGTTATGATTTTAGAGGCATCATGTTGCCTTGATTTTTTTCATGTTTCTTGTGTATTTGTATTTTGGTATATGTACTTACTGGTTTGCATATCTCTTTTGGTTTTATTTGGTGACCTTCCAGTAAGCAGCCTGCTCCTCAGGGCTCAATTCCCAGTAACACTCAGAGGGTAGAAAACAGACTGTTATAATAGCAGCAACATCACATTGTACAAGATACATAAATATACCTAAAATCAACTAAAGTTCACTAAGTAAATGCATCATCAGTGACCATTGAACATAATATGGCAAAGTCATGTAATGTTCTATGTTAAAAATTATTTATGGGACTGGAGAGATGGCTTAGCAACTACAGCCTTTGCCTGTAAAACATAAGTACCCAGATTTGATTCCCCAGTACTCACATAAGGCAGATGCATATAGTGGCACATGCATCTGGAGTTCATTTGCAGTGGCTGGAAGCCCTAGTACACCCATTCTCTCCCTCCCTCTCTCTCTCTCTCCCTCTCTCTCTCTCTTTTTCTCTCTCCTTTCTCAAATAAATTAATTAATTAAATATTTAAAATAATTATTTAGGTTAAGTTTGGGAATAATGCATGAGAATAAGGACACGGGAAATGAAAGGAAATAAATAGAGAAATGGGTTAAATAAAGGGAGAAGAGGAGGGAGATGATTATGGAAAGGAAGAAAAAAAATCAAGAAGTTAGAAAAATAAAAAAGAAAATAAAAATAATTTAGCATGAAATTATTTGTAATCTACATTCCTAACTTTTCTTTAAAAAGTCAGTTCTTGGGCCGGAGAGATGGCTTGGTGATTAAGGTACTTGCCTAAGGACTTGCATTCCACTCTCCAGGTCCTATGTAAGCCCTACTCACAGTGATGTAAGTGTGCAATGCCACACATACACACAAGGGGTGCACACCTCTGCAGTTCAATGGCAACAGCTGGAGGCCCTGGTGTACCATTTCATTCTCTCCCTGCCACCCCCCTCTGCAGCCCCTGTCTCCCACTCTTTCATTAAAAAAAAAAAAAAATGGCCAGTCTGTTGGGCTTGCCTCAAAAAAGGAAAAAAGGTCAGTTCTCTACATCCATGGGTTAAAAAAAGATCTTCCAAAGTCACATTGAAAATATCACCTCTTCTATTATGCTTTTGTGCTAAACATATACAGATTATTTTCTTATTGCTCCCAAGGTAATGCATTATAACAATACTTATATATAGTATTTACATTTAAATGATTATATAATCATGGGACAATATATAGGAGAATGTTTATCTAGAATAGGTGAATATTGCACATTTTTATATAAAGGACTGAGGATTTGGTATCTACAGAGTCTTGGAACAGCATTTACTAAAAATACTGATATAATGAAAAACACAAGAGCAAGTAATCTAGGTGACACTGAATGAGTTATCAGCAACAACCAAATAATGAGAACGAAGTGTGTAGTCACCAAGTGACTAAACCATTCCCCTAGCATTCAAGACAGTAAACTACATTCCATAATCTGTATTTTTACCTGTAATCTTCTTTGCATATTCAGATATACTATATTTTTGTCAGGAAATCAAGTTTTCATACCTCTTGCTGAATAAAATGGCTCCCTCTTTTCTGCTTTTTTTTTTTTTTTGAGGCTTGAAATGTTAAAGGAAAGAATCCCTGTTAAGCTTTTATAAATTTTAACTAAATTTAATTTATTCCTAATTATAATATTATAACATTGTTAGTGAAAATTTCATTTTGGAAATCTATTGAGAATATTTTGGTACCATATTTATGCTCTTCAAAAAATGTGGTCCATGGAGCATTAAGTAACATCTTAAAAGAAAGAAAATGAATCTACCTTTATCACTTAGGAGGAATAAGGACAGTGTTCTTATGATCTTGATGATCTGTACTCCCCTTTTGCTTTATTTTATGCACAAATCTTATTTGTATGGCATTTTACTTCTGAGATGATCCTGTAAACTTTTCTAAAAGTGACAATAGCATGGTAACGCTCTTTGCTCTGGTGATGACACATTATAATACTTATTGGTAGAGCTCCGGTTTTATACCTGCTGTCCTGGCATAATTGTCACCATGCCTTTTTCATAACCAGGAGTGCTCAAGTTTTGAACAATTTTAGTAAGTGGCTCCTAGATAACATGCCTCTCCTTCAGAGTCCTCTGCAGCTTACAGGTTAATGGTAACAACTCAAATGAATTATGAAATGTCCTCACCATAATAGAAGGGAGCCAGCAAAATGATTTGGAAATTCTTGCCTTATATAATATTTGTGATAAATAGTCACTTGAGTTTAATTTCAAAGTTTATGTTTTCTTCTCTGTAAATAAATTTTGTATCATTCTCAAACATTGTTAAATGAAGCTAGAAGGCTGTGCAATTACTTTTTTGCATTGGCTTCCAGGACACTGAGCCTAATTTATTACAAAGTCAATGCAATCTTTAAGAAGAAAAACTACAATAGGACAAGCCAGAGAGTCATTCCCAAGGGCCCATCTTCTCGGGAGCAGGTCCAGACTGGTGTGTGAAGAGCAAGGAGCACCCTGCACTTAGTTCTTTGAGGAGCCAGAGGAAACCAGAGGTTTGAGGTTTGATGATGCCAGCAAAAGCAGCAGGAAATAAATCCAAATACAGGACACAGGATTTGACACCCTTTTCTCTGTCATAAATCAACAAAAACAGATTTGTCAGGAAGTTGGTCATAAGTTGCATGAGCTGAATACTCTGGCAACCTTGTGGAGAACACAGATGAGAAAGTTCATGTTGCAGTCCGGTTTGCATTGCTGGTAGAAATCACCCAACCAAGAGCAGCTTCTGGGAAAAAGAGTTTTATTTTGGCTTACAGGCTTGAGGGGAAGCTCCACGATGGCAGGGGAAAACGATGACATGAGCAGAGGGTGGACATCACCTCCTGGCCAACATAAGGTGGACCATAGCAACAGGAAAGTGTGCCAAACACTGGCATGGGGAAACTGGCTATAAAGCCCATAAGCCTGCCCCCAACGATACACTCCCTCCAGGAGGCATTAATTCCTAAATATCCATCAGCTGGGGACCTAATATTCACAACACCTAAGTTTATGGGGGACACCTGAATCAAACCACCACATTCTGCTCCTGGCCCCCATAAACTGATAACCATACATGATGTAAAATGCAATGCATTCTTCTAACTTTAAAAGTCCTCATAGTTTTTATCAATTCCAGTGATGTTCATACATCCCCATAATCCAAGATTTCTATTAACTGAGCCATAATACCAAAAAATAACCTCAAAAACCCATAATGGCACAGAATAAATATTCACACTGCAATAGGTGGCATTGGGCATAGCAAAGAGGCATTCAACCAATACAAGATTTAAACAACCAGGGCAAATATCAAACTCTGTAGCTTCAAAGTCCAGCAACTCTAACCAGTGACAAATCTTCAAGTCTGATAATTCTAACCAGCAACAAGTCTCTGGCATTCCAATTCCTCCCCTCCAGCTAGGCTACTCACAGTCCTGGAAAACTTCATCAGGGCCAGCAGCTCCTTGGCAGCCATATCATGGTCCCAGCATCTCCACTGAGTCTCCACTGCAAGCCACGGTTCATCCTCATGGCCCCATGGGGTCTCTATGCAGGCAACCAGCAAACCCGCTTCACACTGCCCATGGTCATTCCCAAAACACAAGACCGTGTTGCAAACTCAATGACCCTCTTTCCAGCATTTCTTATACTCCACGATACCAGGGAGGGTGCCAATTTGTTAATCCAGGGGGGAATAAAGCAGACTTTGAAGAACAGGACACTCCTTGAGCACCCAGACCCCTTCAAAAAAGTCTACATTCTTCTTGTTGCCCCAGCGCAGGTCAGTTAGCCCAGTCTCAAAGGTTGTAATCTCTCAGTTGCAGCTGAACAGGCAACAGTTCACCCAAAGATTTTTCTTTCTGTGCCATATCCCTCTGCTCACACCAGTTCATTTCTACACAAAGCAACCCTGCACAACTTCTCAAGACATGGGCACAAGAGCAAGCTTCTCACACAAACTGCTAGCCTAATCCAAGCAAAGCTCTTTCTCACCCTCATAAGCCAAACCTCACGGTCCATAGTTCTTACTGCATTCAGGTCTTGCAGATCAGACCAGAATAGTCCATCAAGCTGTACTTACAGCATTGCAAGGCATCTCTTAGGCCAAGGTTTCAAATCCTCCCACATTCCTCTTGAAAATCGGCTCCAAAAGGCCGAACCCACACAGTCAGGTGTCTAGCAGCAATCCCACTCCTCGGTACCACTTTACTGTTGCAGTCCGGTTTGCATTGCTGGTAGAAATCACCCAACCAAGAGCAGCTTCTGGGAAAAAGAGTTTTATTTTGGCTTACAGGCTTGAGGGGAAGCTCCATGATGGCAGGGGAAAACGGTGACATGAGCAGAGGGTGGACATCACCCCCTGGCCAACATAAGGTGGACCATAACAACAGGAGGGTGTGCCAAACACTGGCGTGGGGAAACTGGCTATAAAGCCTATAAGCCTGCCCCCAACGATACACTCCCTCCAGGAGGCGTTAATTCCCAAATATCTATCAGCTGGGGAGCTAGCATTCGCAACACCTAAGTTTATGGGGGACACCTGAATCAAACCACCACCGTTCACAATAAAACCAGCTGTGTGAACCTGGTGAAGAGAAAGTCGGCTTCCTATGAGATGATAATGGTGTTTTACTGCTGCTTGTGTCAATGTGGCCAGCCAGCTGAGAGCAATAAAGGAACCACTGCTATGACCTGTGCAGTGAGGAACACCCTTCTGATGTGGGACACATAAATTCTTCAAACTGGGGGTAGGGGGCTATCTTGAAATATCTATCCCCAATCCATCCTTCTACCTGCCACTTCATCCTTTAATTCATAATTGTATTACCTTTGATCACCATTCACTTTATATATTCTTGGAAGTTGGTCAAGAATACATTTTATCCTAAGTACAATGTTCCCAGTGTGGCAAGATTTTCTCCTTAGCTTTCTCAGTGCTAACTGAGATAAATTAAGAGATAGTAGAGGCACCACTTAGTGGTGGAAGTACCGCTGGCCAATGTTTACAAAGACAAGAATCATTACTGCCCACATGGACTTTGGAATCACAGGGTTTTTTTTTAATATTTTTTGTTCATTTTTATTTACTTATTTGAGAGTAACAGAGAGAGGGAGAGAGAGACAGATAGAGAGAGAATGGGCGCGCCAGGGCTTCCAGCCACTGCAAACGAACTCCAGACGCGTGCGCCCCCTTGTGCATCTGGCTAACGTGAGTCCTGGGGAATCGAGCCTCGAACCGGGGTCCTTAAGCTTCACAGGCAAGCGCTTAACCGCTAAGCCATCTCTCCAGCCCGGAATCACAGGTTTTCCTGGACTCAAGGGGAAGGAGAGTGAAGCAGAAGTTCTAACATATAATGCTATCGAGAATCTGCCTGAGCGCATGCTGGTGCTGGAATTTTCCAGACCTAAGATGAATTGCTGCCTTTAGGTACTGGTGCAATGAAGTCCCCAACCCCAGCCTTATTGGGAATGGCTTGCACACCAGCACAGACCAAAGCCACCTTGGCAGCTGCCACCAGCATCTTGTTTTTGAACGCCGGCACATTGAACCCTCACACAGCATCCTCCTGTTTCACTCAGCTGCCAATACCTCAGGGAATGCAGCTGGCTTCATATACCTTCCGGGACTCTTACTTAATACTACCTCAGAAGCAAAGAGAGGCCCAGCATGTTGCTTGTCTCTCTTTGCATTATCCCAGCATAAGACAGACAACCAACCTAATCAGTACTTTTTAGCTAAAATATTTATTTATTTATTTATCTGTAAGGAAAGAGAGAGACAGAGTGAGAATGAGAGAACCCCGGACCTCCTGGCACCACATACAAAATCCACACCCATGTGCCACTTTGTGAGTGTGGCTTTACCTGAGTACCAGGAAATTGAACCCAGGCCATCAGGCATTCACCTTCAAGCGCCTTTAATAGCTGAGCCATATCTCCAGTCCCCAGTGCCTTTTTGTGACTTTTTTTAAAAATTATTTTTATTTATTTGAGAGAGAGAAAGGGAGAGAATGGGTGCACCAGGGCTTCCAGCTACTGCAAACACACTCCAGATGCATGCACCACCTTGTGCATCTGGCTTACATGGGTCCTGGGGAATCGAACCGAGGTCCTTTGGCTTTGCAGGCAAGTGCCTTAACCACTAAGTCATCTCACCAGTCCTTTTTTCTTTTTTAAATCAAGGGGAAAGTATCCAACCAGGATAGAAATTTATAAAAGTGCAGAAGGTTTAGGCCATCCTCTGGAATTGCTGAAAGGGTACCCCAGCCACACAAGCCCTCCCTTAGCGCATTAAATGGTAAGAGCTGTAGAAAACTCAGAGAAAAGTGTTCTACTTGCCCTTCATGGACAATTCCTAAGGATATGCTACCAAGTTGTTGCCTATCCACAGTCCCCAAACACCTCAACAACTGCTGCACCCAGGATCCATACACATTTAAATTAAACTATCATGTTTGTGAATAGACATATTATTTACCACCTAGACTGCTACTTCCTACCTCAGCAGGTCATGTAAATTTTCCTCCTGTAATAGAAAAATCTCATTTATGCGTGAAAAGACTGTTAGAGGATTTCTAAAGGCCTTCTGCAAGATGCTTCCCACACAGTCTTTCAAGATCTGACTTTATATATGACTCCTCAGCTCTTCTAAAGCAAGAACTCAAGTAATTTACTGTATTTACCAGACCATCCCAGCAAAAGCACAAAAATGGGGCTGTAATTCAGGAAACCAAGTTGACTGGCTTCACTCCCAGCTGACCTTGCAAAATCTTACTTTTGGACACACTTTTTATTAAAATATTTTATTTTTAATTTACTTCACAGAGAAAGAGGGAGAGACAGAGAGAGAGGGAGAGAGAGAGAGAGAGAAAGAGAGAATGGGCATGCCAGGGCCTCCAGCCACTGCACACAAACTCCAGATACTTGTGCCCCCTTGTGCATCTGGATAATGTGGGTCCTGGGGAATCAAACCTGGGTCCTTTGGTTATGCAGGCAAACACCTTAATCGTTAAGCCATCCCTCCAGTCCCCAGACACACTTTTATGAGGTATCCACATATACTTACCATGCAAGGATGTTCCTAGCCAGGTGTTGGTGGTTCATGCATATAATCTCAGAACACAGAAAGCTAAGAGGATTGCTGTTAGTTTGAAACCAGCCTGGACTAAAGAGTGAGTTCCAGGCAAATGTGGGCAACAGTGATCTTGTCTCCATCCCCCAAAACCAACAGGATGTTCTGAGGGGAGTACTTCTCCAGAGCTTAAAGATGCTATTCTTTTGGTTAGTGCACTTTATAACATTCTGCAGTCATCTCTGATTCCCTTTGGTGGTATCTATGTCAGGACAAATTCCAGTTGTCAGCTACCAAAAACAGATGTCATCTTGCAGCTTATGATGCAGTTCAGACGCAGGTCAGCCTCTCTGCTATACAAGCAGGATCAGTGAGTTCCAGGGTGCTACATGCTCTGAGCATCATTCTTCACTTCAGTAAGTCATTCTCAACCTCAAAATATTTTATAATTATGCTATAGCACAGCACTCTTGTCTTTTTTCACAGTTCAGATGCACAAATTTCAGTTATGATAACTATAACAAATACTACCAGGACTCCAAAACACAGTTACATTTCAGTTAGCAGAATATCCTGTGAGGAAATGGTGTAAAATTCAAACTCTTGCTAGATCTTCAATTCACATACACAATTCATCTTTCAGAGTCTGTCCCTAAGTGGTCAAGGCATACCTGTCACAGGCTCTACAAATAGCAAAGCATGTAACTCTGTTGTCTGTTTCTTCCAGTGATAAAGCCACATGATATTTTACAAAACTGGTAATTGACAAAATAAAGTGATCCACAAAGATGAATTTATAGCAAAACACTGAAAAGTGGTAAATCTGGAAGCAAAAGGTGAGCGGGAAACTCGTGGAGATACATAAGAAATAGCTGACTGGAGGATGATGGTGTGCCAGTGTTCAAGACACGGATGTATAGCCAGAAACCCTAAACAAGGTGAAGTCCTATATGAAAGGATGATGCTCTAGACATGACGATAGCAGACTTTACATTAAAGGACCTCTCAGAGCCACCTCACGTCTGACTGTAAGATACCAATAAACTTTGGCAAAACTTTTACAGGTCAAAGGCAAGTATAATTTTCTCATTAAACACTCAGATGACTCTGTAGGTTTCCATGGTCATCATTATAGTCCTGTTCTACTGTGAAAAGTGAGAATAGTTTGCATAGTTTTCTTTTTTAATATTTTATTTATTTATTTGAAAGAGAGATAGAGAGAGAGGGAATGGGTGCACCAGGGCCTCTAGCCACTGCAAATGAACTCCAGTCACATGCACCACCTTGTGCATCCTGTTTTACATAGGTACTGGAGAATCGAACCTGGATTCCTTGGCTTTGCCAGCAAATGCCTTAACCACTAAGCTACCTCTCCAGCCCAGTTTACATAGTTTCTATTTTAATTTATAACTCTTTCTTTCTTAAACTAGGGGAAAATTTATATGAGAAGCACAACATTACTAGTTCCCCATAGTCTTTACAAACATTTGTAGTCATGGCGCATCTCTGAATAATTCAGTTCATAGGTCCAAGTACATTTTTATAATAGGCAGACATGCATAGACATGCCAAACACCCCGGGCCTTGTTTCTCTTTTCTAAAAATCTAAAATGCAATGATTTCTCTACCTGTTCTTACTCCTCAAAGTAACCTCTAAAAAGAAAATTACCAAATAAGTTCTAAAGAGATGGCTCAACACTTAAGGGGCTTGCTTGCAGAGCCTAACAGCCTGGGTTAAATTCCCCAGAACCCATGTAAAGCCAGATGCACAAAATGACACATATGTCTGGAGTTCATTTGCAGTAGCAAGGGGCCCAGGAGTGTCCATTCTCTTTCTCTCTCTTTCTTCTCTCTATCCCCTTGCAAATAAATCAATACAAAATAGTTTTTTAAAAAATTACCAAATATATATAATCACCCCAAATTACATTTATTAGGCACATTTTAATATTTTTCTTATCTATTTGTAAGCATAGAGAAAGAGAATGGGCATGCCAGGGCTTCTTGCCACTGCAAATGAACTCCAGATGCAAGTGACATCTTATGGATCTATCTTTACATGGGTAACTGGGAAATTGAACCTAGGCCATTAGGCTTTGCAAGCAAGCATCCTTAACAACTGAGACATCTCCCCAGCCCTACTAGGCACCTTAACTGCTAATCCACACAAAAGTATTTGGTGAGGTATAAAATGCTACCCAAATACGCAGTGTTTTATGATATGTTCGGTGGAATATCACAACCATCAACTATCCTGCTAACATTCAGACCATCTGGTCTTGCCAGACATGCAAATTCACCACTCCACCTCATCCACAAGCGTCAGCAGCACCATACTTTCTAACTGAAGAAAAGCATTTTCCTGCTTTTACTATGGAATATTTGTTTTGATTAACTTTGACACCTTAAGCTTCTTTTAGTATGTTAAGAATTTAAATATCTTATCATTATCTTCTTTTATCTGATGAATTTGTAAGCTAATGGCTAAACAACTTAATTTATGCTCCTTTTTTTAAACAGTTAGTGCATTGTGAGCCCATTATTTCTTGGCTTTTATGCAGAGTAATTTGACAATCATTAATATTTTGGGGTTATTTTATGGAATGGTTTCACCTGCATAGTTATCACTGAGTGACAAAATCACCCAGGAATTCTATGAGGTCCTAAATAAAAGCACAGTTTTAAATGACAAGCAAACCCATGAAGAAAGTGAATTTCTATTTATGACTGTAGAGACTCATAACTTGCATATTAAACTAACTGTGGAAACTTCAAATCTCATCGTTAATTGACAACATAAATATGAAGCCAGGAAGCTATGGTTGCCCTAAGAGATTTAGGTGAGGAAGCTCAACTGCTTCCCTTTCACTGTTTGGAGAGATCCACTGTCATTCTCCCCCACCCCAAAAAAAGTACAATAAAAAGCTTTAAAAAACAACATCTTTCTTGCAAATTTCAACTGCCACAAGTCCAATGAATCTGTTTTCTGCCTGTGCCTACAGGAGAACAGTGCTTTAATGTCCCCTTCTCATTTTCAGAAAATTCTGGAAATCAGAGACATTGCTAACTGGAATGAACAATGCAGGGATTGCTCTTTAAATATTTAGAGAGTTTAGTTATACAATCATTTCATCCTGACGTTTCAACAACGTTTGATTCCAACTACCTTTCTTTCTAATATCTCCTGTGCTCATTACTGTTATAGCTGGTAGTTCAAAGTTTTGACACCTGTGACATAAAGTAAAGAATCAAGAAGGTTTCCTCATGAAAACTGGTAAAAACAAATGACAGAAAAGCTCAAAGATCCACAGAAAAACCTATTCAATAGTTATTTCACTGGCTAACAAAGTCCCAGCTGTCCTATCTGGATGTGAGTAGCCACCCGAAGTAGCAAGACTGACAACTAAAGAATTTTAATTATGACACAGAGAAGAATATGCATTTTGCTCCCCTCCTGCAGGGTCCTTCCACAAAGAGATAAAGAGTGGAACTCCTGCCCTATTTCTTGTCCCCAAATCAATGTTGCCCCAGTTGGCGTCACGTTAAAACAAGGTCAGGGAATAAAGTTTATCCCGTCGTCTGAAAAGGTGATATTTCTAAAAGCAACAGACACAGGGTTAACCCTGAACTATATTTCTGTCAATTTTCCACCAAGCAGTTTCTCTCTGTCTGGCCTCTTTTCCTGCTATTATTTCCATCTCTGGTGGATTTTTTTGGGGCGGGAGGGCAGAGAAGTGTAATGGGGGGGAGTGACACGACCGCACCAGTCATGCTAAGCATGTGCTCGACTCTAAGCTACTCGCCCAGCCCCTTTTGGTGGCTTTTCAATAAGGTTACGGAAACACATCCCTTAATGTCATCCATATGCTACATCACTGAGTTTATAATTTTATCTCTGCTTTTCTACCCGAACCATTTTCCCAATTCTCCTTCCCAGCATGGATGTCTTCCCATAATGCTCCTGCTGTTATTTTGAGCCATGAGAATCGCTCCCCAATGAGCATTCTAGCTCAGCAGTGACCTCTTCCCAAAATGCTTTAATCACTTCTGATGTAGTCTTTGAACATGTCCGTCACCAACAAGAAAGTTCAACCTGCTGCTGTTTCAGAAAATGAAGCACACTGAGCCTGACAAAGGCCCCGGAGATGAGATGGAGAATAGTAACAAAGATGGCATCATAAGGCTCAAAAGTAAATCAAGTCACATCAAAGCATGTCAAGAACACTGCTTGTATTCTGTTCTCCTTCAACTCAGCAGAAATGAAGAACAGACATACACTTCATGAGCAAACTTCTTCTGCAGTCTCATCTGTGGAAAAGGAAATCAGACTGTCCTGGCTGATGAAAACCACGGGTTAGAGGATTTACCTTCCACGTTGACATAAATAGATGTATCTACTCTCCGTGGTAGAATCCCAGAAATTATATTTTTCCAATTAAATTTCAGTAAACTAAAAATCGATAACACAATTTTTATATCTTATCTTTTGTACCTAAAAGGCAGAACATCAGTAGTCCACGTGGCAATACTATATATTTTCTAAGACAAAGTAAACTAATAAACAAACCGTATTGTAAACTCTTTTTAAGAAGGACAATTTACAAAAATATAGTAAAGTGCTTATTTATGAAGTCTTTGCTAGTTAATCATATGTGCCTTGACTCTGGCCATTCTGCCCTTTTGCATTTGAAGCATATTTCCAGAACTTGGAATATGTGCTTTTTAGGTTTACATATAAACAAATCCGGGGCTGGAGAGATGGCTTAGCGGTTAAGCGCTTGCCTGTGAAGCCTAAGGACCCCGGTTGGAGGCTCGGTTCCCCAGGTCCCACGTTAGCCAGATGCACAAGGGGGCGCACGCGTCTGGAGTTCGTTTGCAGAGGCTGGAAGCCCTGGCGCGCCCATTCTCTCTTTTCCTCTATCTGTCTTTCTCTCTATGTCTGTCGCTCTCAAATAAATAAATAAATAAATAATTAAAAAAAAAATAAAATAAACAAATCCAATATTCTTCATGTACTAGTCCCCTTTTCACTTGAGACCACATGACTCGATTTGGTAAAGGAGCTATAAGCTAAGTCAACTAAAGGCTAGAATGTACCCTCCATCATCTCTTCCTTTTCTGTTATATCCTAAGAAGCCATAGGGAAATAGCACAGGATTATAAGACTGAGGTCAACTGATAGGGGTAACCAGATACAAGTGATAAATCAACCATTTATGAATAAACAATTTCTAATACATTGTAAATTGCAGCTAATTAATACAATAAGACATAACCCAGACCATGAGGATCCTAAGAGATCATCTGCTCCAATGTGTGGTGAACTTTTGATTTGGTTTATCAGAGGAAGACTTTTATCACATGAAATCATAAAATACTGAGGGAGGAAAGCAGAGCTGCTCTGCACATTATGTTGTTGTAACACCTACAGTCCCAGCCTTTTCTAGACCTTTCTTATTTTTTTTTTCTCTTCAGGTGTCAAATAAATAACAATGTCCACACCTCCATAGATACAGAGAGCAACGGCTTTCATGAGACACAGTTTAAAATAAGACAATCCAGTCCAACTTCCACAAGCTGCAGAAGTTCCAGGAGCTTAAGCATCTTGCCTAAGTTATTTCACATGAAGGAGGAAAAGGAAGCGCTTTCATTCTCTCTCCCTCTCTCTTTCCAGGCTTTCTCTGCTTCATTCATACTGGAAATTTTCCTGGAACTAAACAATGACATACTTCCAGTAACCCAGAAATTCCACTCAGGAGAATATATCTTAAAGAAAAGGATGTAGGGCTGGAGAGATGGCTTAATGATTAAGGCATTGTTACTGATTTGTATTGGTCTAGTCTCTCTTCGCTATGCCTTATTGCAATGGAAGTGTTTACTCTGTGCCTTATGTGTTGGAAGTATGTCACTTGCTTTGATTTCACAGGATGCAGGGTTAAGAGACAATCTTGAATCTCAGATGAGATTTTGGACTTTGGAGCAGTCTTAAAGTTGGTAAAGGTTATGGGGGATGGATGGGATTTTTCAGATCATTGTAAAGGAATGTGGGTTTTGCCTTTAAAACCTCCCCGTAAAAGTAGGATGGGCTGTTCTTCTTGCTGTGAGGGGACAGATGCCAGTTGGCTTAATAAAGACTCTCCTTTTCAATGTTTACTCAGGTAGTCTTCTGTTCATTTGTGGTCTGGGGACTCACTATAGAAGGTCCTGACATGCTTATTATTTCTCTCTCTCTCTCTCTGTCTCTCTCTCTCTCTCTCTCTCTCTGTCTCTCTCTCTCTCTCTGTCTCTCTCCCTCTCTTTCTCTCTCAAGTAAATAAAATAAAATAAATGTTAAAAAATAAATGTTCATTTATATATTTTGGGGAGGTTTCACTAGTTACTTTGTTCTGTCTGGTACTTAACTTACAATGAAGGTAATGATTTTTTTTTGTGTGTGCTAGATTTTCATTAATAGATATACTAAAACAAGGGAATTTTTTAACCATGGAAACTTAGTTACATTAATTATATTTTGTCACCCTCAAGTTTTATAATGAAACTAAATAATGGATATGCTAATGGAGCAAAGGAAAAGTTGGGTTTGCATATTTTACACACACACAGGAGAGTAAGTGTACTACTTTGCTTGGAATGGTAGTCAGGTTAATCATCTGTTTATGGACTAGAAAACCCAACTTCCTTGAGGCAGGGTAGAGTGGCTAAAATGATGTTCTGGGAGTCTTCCTTTTCTTTTATGTGGGAGATGAATAAACAAAGATTTTTTTAAAAGATATCCATGTACACAGAACAGCTACATATGAAAGTATTAAAGCAATATTCTTACAGTCCCTGAAACAAGGCAAAAAAATATTTAACAAGTGTCAATGGAAATAAATTGAGAAAATTCCTCTCCAAGATTGAGCCCATGAAATATCTTGAACTTGCTTCATGAAATGAAGACTATCTTAAGAGTATAACTTTTTATTAAAAAGAGTAAAATTAAAAAGTTATTTAAGGGCTGGAGAGATGGCTTAGCGGTTAAGTGCTTGCCTGTGAAGCCTAAGGACCCCGGTTCGAGGCTCGGTTCTCCAGGTCCCACGTTAGCCAGATGCACAAGGGGGCGCACGCGTCTGGAGTTCGTTTGCAGAGGCTGGAAGCCCTGGCGCACCCATTCTCTCTCTCTCCCTCTATCTGTCTTTCTCTCTGTGTCTGTCGCTCTCAAATAAATAAATAAAAATTTTAAAAAAAAAGTTATTTAAAATAAACCTTTTTAAAATAAATTTTAACTTAAAAGAAAAAAGAATGAAAAATGTCATTCCCCTTGACTATACTTTGCTTCCTAAGTCTGTTGTAGACCCACCACAAGGTTGGCAACCTTTGATATCATCCCTGAGGATAAGCAGAGAGCTGACCTTGGCCAGTCTTTCTCACTCCCCTCTCCCCTCACAGCTCTTCACAGACACAGAGATGATAGATTCCTGAAAACCATTAAGGAAGCAGCACAGCATAGTTTTTGGAACAATGTTCCTGCAGTGTCTTCATGGGTGAGAAATCTATGTATAAAAGATTTCCAATGTACTCAGAGTCCATTTTGTTTGATATACTACATTACTTCAATATAACAGAAACAATCACATCCTAGAGATTAAAGAAAATAGCTCCTGATCGAAGCAGATCCTGTTTATAAAACTTTAACAAAATCTCACAAACTAAACAGAAGCTGTGTTGGCAAAGAGCAAGGTCAAGGTGCACCTTCTCTGCTTACTGGAAATACTAATGTTCTATTGTTTGAGGTGAGAGAGCAAATATGGCACATGTGACCTCAGGAAAGTATCATCATTAAAAGAAAGATTCCAAAGATAACTGAAAATAACCTAAAGCAGAATTCAGAGCAGAACTCTACTCTCTAGAACAATGTCACATCCTCAATAATGCACAAGATATGATCTCCCTGAAGTAAATTAGACATCAATAAGTAACCAGTTGATGAAATAAATCAAATGAATGAGATAAGGATGGATTGCCATGTCAAAAATTGCTCTATCAAGTTAATATCCACATTGGAGGCTCCAGCAAGGGAACTTTATTCCAATGAGTCATATGAAAGATCTGAGAGTTTTAATAGAACTCAGAAGAATTGGAAAAAAAATTGAAATATATGAGGGCACAGGTGTGGTGCATAACATGGAGAAAAGAGAAGAAACACACAACCAAGCAGTTTTCTTAAATATGAATGGCATTAGCACAAAAGTAATGAAAAGCTAAGTATTCTTATATCCTCATTGTTTTTAGTCATGGTTGACTAAAATGCGCCTATTGATAATTCAGGAAAGAACAAAGAAACTGCTAGTACTTTTTGACTATGAAAATAAATGAAAAAATATTTTTGTATAATCTGTTTATGTAAAGAAAGTGGTTTTCCACAAAAGATCCTAGCCAGACTGGTTCCAGACAGTCTCACAACACCATGAAACAAACAGTGGAAGAAGAAACATATGGATAATTAACAGAAAGGAGTATGGTGCCATTACTAAAAACCCATGTTGGTTGTTTCTCATGACTCAAGGCAGAAATCTATCCTTTGACAGGTGAATGGCGGAAAAAAATCTAACATTTGTACAGAAATACACACTATGGAAGACTGTGGTTTACAAGACAGAACATAATCAAGGATTAAGATGACCCACCACGTACAAAAAGGGACTGCTGTTAACAGAAAATCCGGTTTTAAAAGGCAAGAGTCTAATTTATTTTTGCATCTGGTAAGCAGACAGAACTGAGAGTTAAAATTACCTCTGAAAATCATAATAAGCATTTCTTCCTCCCAAAGTACCTTCTTGCTTTATGATCCACAGTGTTCATTAATCACTGAATTATTTCCTGCTGAGCTCTTATGAAGCTCCAGAACCCTCTTGAACACAGTGTTCTGAACCATCGTTACCAACTTATCAATTGGAATTGGCCTTCACAATAAAACTGTTTGACAACACAAAGTTAATGAACAAGAACTTTTAACCTAGAGAAGATATTCAATGGGCATTCTTTAAAAGCTCAACAAATGGGAAGCACCCAGGGATGCCAAAAGAGATTTGGAAGGACTATTTAGTTAAACCTGACTTGTTGTGAGGTACTAGTTATTGAGAATATGGTTAGGATCCCCATAAATATACAAACTGGCTTATGTAAATAAACAAAGTCTCAAGACTAAATCTCATATGGACAGACTTGATGGCAATATGCAAATTTTAAGAGATTATTGATGATTGTCAGTAACCATTGAGTTTTAAGCTATTTAGTCTTATTTTTAAAATTCAAAAATAGGAAAAAAGGATCAGACATAATAGCCTTATTTACTCTGGGAGTCATTATAATAAATTTAGTTCTAAATTAGTGTTACAAAAATTATAAAGATAAATGACCCATCTTATAGACCATGATTATGAAGTACTTCTTTCCCCTTCGATGTATATTATCAATTCTCAATTTAGTGGAGACTTTCTCCTTAATAAACTAGTCCTATAAACTGTGTTATGCTTCAGTTCAAACAATTAAAATAGATGAGCAAATCTGATGCTCAGCCCCCAAAGTGAATGAATATAAGGATGCTGTGATAACTATAATTTTATATTACTTGTCTTTAGAATCTCTACAAGTAATGAAACTTTTAAAAAATAAGATTAGTGGATTAAAAGTGTATCTTTGAGGGCTGGAGAGATGGCTTAGTGGTTAAGCGCTTGCCTGTGAAGCCTAAGGACCCCGGTTCGAGGCTTATTTCCCCAGGACCCATGTTAGCCAGATGCACAAGGGGGCGCACATGTCTGGAGTTTGTTTGCAGTGGTTGGAGGCCCTGGAGCGCCCATTCTCTCTCTTTCTCTCTCTCTGTCTGCCTCTTTCTCTCTCTGTCACACTCAAATAAATAAGAATAAACAACAAAAAAAAATTGGGAAAAAAGTATATCTTTGATATTTTAATTAACATCTAAAATTATGCATTATTTAAATTATGCATATTAATTACGATATTATGTAGGTTCAACACACATAATGTTCAAATTAAAGATTTGGTTTCTTGTTGCAAAAAAATTTCAGATCCTTTCTTCTAGTTTTTAAAAGGATGCAATAATAATTGATATTTATTGTCACTATAGTATAACAGACCACTAGAGCTTACTTCTCCTATCTAACTATGTTAGCATCTGATGATCAAACCGTACCAATCGCTTTCTCTTCCATATCACTCTGAGCTGCTGGTAAACACCACTATAGTCTTTACTTCTATACATTGTACATAGCTGGGAGATCATGCAGTTTTGCTTTCTTGTGACTGACTTACTTTACTTCATTAAATAACCTCCAGTTCTATCAAAAAAAAAAAAATGTCACAAATGATGTGCTTTCAAACTGGATGATAGTCCCTTGATATTAATGACAAATGACACATTACCTTTGTACATTCCTTGCAGATAGACAATTGACTATTTCCATTTCTTGGCCATTGTGAATATTGCTACAATAAACTTATGAGTGCAAATGTGATCTCAATATGCTGATATAATTTCTCTTTTATATGTAATTCAGTGTTAGGATTGCTGAAGCATACATAAAGTAGTTTAATTTTCATTTTTGATGAACCTTCCTACTGTTTTTCATACTAGCTGTGGTAAAACCCATCTAACCTGCTATATGCAGGCTCCTTTTTCTCTCTACATGCTCATTAGCACTTAGTATCATTTACTTTTTTGGTATCTATTCTAACTAGAGTGAGATGCTTTCACTTGCATTTTCCTAATGATTAGTAATGATCAACACTTTTTCATGTACCTGGGGCCCATTTATTTATATGACTATTGTGTATGTCTAAGACTATTGGGCATGTTTTTAATGACATTAACTTTTCTATCCAGTTGTTGACTTTTCCCAGCCTTAACGTTCCTGTATATTCTAGACTTTAATCCCTACTTAGATGTATAGCTTGTAAATACAAACAAATTTTAACTGAATTTAACACATAGAAATTACTAATTTTTGTCAAATCAGATAAATCCAGCTATGTAATTTCCCCATGGACCTGTCTAGCTGTGAGGGCTTAATAGAGGAACAAGGCATGTCAGGCAAGATGGACATTGAAAAGAGGACAGAAATAATTGAGTTATCCAGTGAGGAGTCTGGCTCTGGAGGACATGCCTGCCCTAATTATTCAAAACTCAGCCAACCAGGATAGCCTAGTATTTTCTTAATGGGTTTTCAAAGTTTTTAATCCATGGCTTGAAAACTTAATTTACAGTGGCTTAGAAAAATCTTAGAAGATTAAAAATTGTGAACACTATGGCCACCATAAACATAACTGATGACACTTCTTGGACCTATTATTATTATTGCCTCTTAGAATTAAGAATCCAGGCTGGGGAGATTACTCAATGGTTAAAGGTGCTTGCTTGTAAAGCCTTCTGGGAGGAGTCATACTCCCCAGTACCCATGTAAAGCCAGATGCACAAAGTGGTATATGTCTGGACTTCACTTGTAGTGGCAAGAGGTTCCAACATGCGCATTTTCATTCTCTCTCGCTCTCTGTCTCCTAAGTAATAACATTTTTTTTAATGAAATGAAGATTCCTACTGTAGCAGTAAACTAAGCATTTAAACCCATTATTCCATGGCTAGAGAGATGGCTTAGTGGCTAAGACACTTGCCTGTGAAGGCTAAGGACCCAGGTTTGATTCCCCAGCACCAATGTAAGCCAGATGCACATGGTGGCATATGTGTCTGGAGTTCATTTGCAGAGTCTAGAGGCCCTGATGTTCCCGTTCTCCCTCCTTCCCTCCTTCCCTCCCTCCCTCCCTCTCTCTCTCTCTCTCTCTCTCTCTCTCTCTCTCTCTCTCTCTCTCTATTTCTCTCTCACACACACACATACACACACACACACACACACACATATTCTCTGTCTGATAAAGAACTTTTTAAAAAATTTTTCCTAAATAGGTACATTTAAAAGACAAAATTCATTGCCAAGTAGTGCAAGCAATCCTATCTCTTGATTTTAAATCAGTCTTAAACTTCTATCTTGTGCTTTCAGCTCTATTTTTGCTATTTTCCCTATATTTGCATCTTTTTGGTATATCTTTCTCATTTACCTGGTATTCACTCAATCTAAATGAGGAGAGATCCTATTGCTTCCATTCTTTTTCATAACACAAAGTTTTTTCTAACACTTAAACCTGAAGAAAACAAAGTCATTTTTGTGTTGCTGAAGACACATGCATGCACGCACACACACAAATATATATAGAAGCTGGAGAAGTCACTCATTTGGTAAGGCCCTTGCCACACAAACATGAGGACCTAAGTTCAGATCCCCAGAATACACATAACTGCCAGGTATGGCAGCATGACCTTACAGTCACAGCCCTTGGGAGGCAGTGAAGGGAGAGACCCTACCTCAGTAAGTAAGGTAGAGAAAATTTTAGCAAAAAATCTAATGATGACAGACATGTGCACACACACATACAAACATGTGTGCATCCACACTATCTACATACTCACAAAAAGATCTAAAAAGTAAAAGTAGAAGACACTTAAGAAAAAGAATCAATAGCAATGCTAGCAGGGAGATGATGGCTGTATCTAAACACCATACTAATTTGAACGAGCCCTTAAACACACACACACACACACACACACACACACACACACACACACACACAGAAGAGGAAATGCAAAAGGAGAATGCAGAGATTTATTCTGTGCAAAATAAAAAATGACTTTCTTTTGGGTCAGGTATAAGTGTTAGAAAAAAAAAAATCAGTGTTACTAAAAAGAATGGAAGTAAAAGAGAACAAGCCAGTGGTTAAAGTCTTTGTGCTGAATTCTCTTTAAATTTATTAAGAACATGTTTTTAATTTTAAATGTATTTGTTGAATTTAGTGTTATTTTATTAATTTGGTAAATATAAGACTCAAGTTTTTATCTTGTATTCTGTATACTAACAAACTTTACATGAATCTCTTTTGCTTACTTTACCTCAAAATTAAGCGAGGCATTCATCATTTTATATTTAGGCTTCAATGTAAGAAGCAGCTCTTTGTTTACTTATTTTATTTTCTAACTGAAATAGAACTTGATTTAATGAATCAAAATGTTCTTTTAAACCAGGCGTGGTGGCTCATGCCTTTAATCCCAGCACTTGGGAGGCAGAGGTAGAAGGACTGCTGTGAGTTCAAGGCCACCCTGAGAATGCAGAGTGAATTCCAGGTCAGCCTGGGTTAGAGTGGGACCCTACTTTGAAGAAGAAAGAAAGAAAGAAAGAAAGAAAGAAAGAAAGAAAGAAAGAAAGAAAGAAAGAAAGAAAGAAAGAAAGAAAGAGGGAGGGAGGGAGGGAGGGAGGGAGGGAGGGAGGGAGGGAGGGAGGGAGGGAGGGAGGGAGGGAGGGAGGGAGGGAGGGAGGGAGGGAGGGAGGGAGGAAGGAAAGAAGGAAAGAAAGAAAGAAAAAAATGTTCTTTTTAAAATTTATTTAATTGAGAGCAATAGAGAGAGAAAGAGGGAGAGAGAGAGAGACAGAATGGGCGCACCAGGGCCTCCAGCCACTACAAATGAACTCCAGACATGTGCGCCCCCTTGTGCATCTGGCTAACATGGGTCCTGGTGAATCGTGCCTCCAACTGGGGTCCATAGGCTTCACAGGCAAGCACTTAACCACTAAGCCATCTCTCCAGCCCAAGAAAATGTTATTTTAAGACTAGATTTGCTGGGTGTGGTGGTGTACATCTTTAATCCCAGAACTCAGAAGGCAGAGGTAGGAGGATCGCCCGCGGCCACCCTGAGACTCCATAGTGAATTCCAGGTCAGCCTGGGCTAGAGTGAGACCCTACTTTGAAAAACCAAAATTTTTTTTTAAGTTTAAGAAAGACTAGATTTGTATTATTCCAACGCAGTATATATCTGAACTTCAAATCTCTTCAGTGAAAATATATGTCCTTATTTTAATTGGGTGAAATTGCATATCCTTGTCTTTGTGGCCTCCTTCAGGAATACTAGAGCTTGGAACTTAAGCAACAGCAGCAGCAGCATCTGGTGCAGAGTAGGCACTCAAATGCATACTGACTAAATTGATCACCAAATATGTTACCCATACTGCCCCAGGACATATATGTTTAATGCTTATAGGACAATCTTGAAAAACCTCGAAAGGCGAGGAAAACATGTGTAGAGGTTAATTCAAACACAATGTTGCACAACTAAAAGTGAAAGAAACAGCTTTTCACACTACCCCGATGCAATTTTCACCCTCCCCCAAGCTTACTAATGAAAGTATTAAGGCACTTATGGTAATTACTCAGTTAAATTAAAATTTCTGTTTGTCAAATGCAAGCCACAATTATGACAGGGAACTCAAGGTGACAGTAAGATGAAAGGGCATGGGCTTTTTCTTTTCTTTTCTTTTTGTCTTTTTCCAAGAGGTTTATAATCTACCAGGAAGACAGCTGTGCAGACAGCTAGTGATGTTATTGTGGCAGAAGCCAGCATAGGACAAGTAACTGTAATGTGGCATTGGTTTCTACAATGACGTGGATAAAGGGGGACTTGACTTCTGAGGACGAGAATATCAAGGGACTCTTCATGCAGAGGAGCAGGGACTAGGTCTTGGAGTGAAAATACAATTTGGAAGGCGTGATGATTAACTTTTGTTGTCGACTTGATCTCTTTAGTATTCCTCAGACTTTCCTCTTGAGTGAGTGGGTCTCTGAGGTTGGTTCCAGGAGGGGTTATCTGAAAGAGAAAGTCCTTCCCCCAGAGTGGAAGGGAATCTCTGGGAGAAAAAAAAATCACCTCCTACTTCAGCATGGACTGAAGAGCAGCAGCTCTCCAGGAAGCCTCCAGGCCTTCAGTGCTGGACTGGGACTGTTGAGGCATCCAGCCTCATGCACTGAGCAGCTACTGGGTTCCTTGACTCTCCTGCAAACTATTATTGTTGGACTGCCCCATAAGATAATCCAATAAATTCCCTTTTAATACAATTCATTCTATTGGTTCTGTTTCCTCTACATAACCCTGACTGATACTGAAGATAACAATATTAGTAGAGGGGATAGCAAAAATAGTAAGGTGCAAGGAAGTGATGTGTGTTTTACTCAAACATTCATTTCTTCAGCAATTTATTAGCTACTATAAGTACTAGGCATGCAATAATATTAGATAGATGAGGTCCCTGCCTAAAACAGTTATATTCTAGAGGCTAACAGAGTAAAATAATAGAAAAGTAAATGAATAAACAAAAAAGAATATAGGTGAATGAATCTGTCTTGGATTGGTCAGAAACATGAACAGCTTAATCCAAAGAAATCCAATAATGCGCTAAGATTAGATACTCATGACTTGATATGTCAATCTTTTTACATAAAGATGGCTTGGGGCTGGAGGGATGGGTTAGTAGTTAAAGAGCTTGCCTGCAAAGCCAAAGGAACCAGTTTCAGTTTTCCAGGATCCACGTAAGCCAAATGTACAAGGTAGCATATGCATCTGGAGTTGTTTGCAGTGGCCAGAGGCCTTGGTGCACCCATCCATTCTTCTCTGTCTCTTTCTCTCTCTCTCTCTCTCTCTCTCTCTCTCTCTCTCATAAATAAATAAAAAATATTAATAATCAAAAACTTTTATTATTAACACCAGAAATAACAATGAAATGGATCTAATGTGAGTAAAAATCAGCAATTATTATTTAAAGGAATGATGAGTTAAGCATCTCCTTTTACTGACCTCAAGAGATAGACATGACCATAGTTAAACATTACTCTGTAAAATATGTGCAGGACATGATCACATTAAGGGGAAAAAAATAGTCAAGTGTCATGAAGTAGGAAATGGAATTTTTTTCCTTTTTCTTTTTAGAGGTGGGGTCTCACTCTAGCCCAAGTTGACCTGGAATTCACTATATATTCTCAGGCTGGCCTCAAACTCACAACAACCTTCCTACCTCTGCCTCCCAAGTGCTGGGATTAAAGGTATGCTCCACCACCCCTGGCTGAAAATAAGCATTTTTAACCATAGCCTTTCAAATACATAAATTGGCCAATTTCGCTGTAGAAGATTTGTCAGTATTGATCAATTTTAGAGAGAGAGACATTAAAGTAATAATAATTACTAAACTAAAAACAGTCCTGAGCCAGGCAGATTCATTGCAGAATGATACCATACCTTCAATAAAAAACTAACACCAATCCTCAAATTTGTCTGTAAAATAGAAAATGAAGTAATGCTTCCAAACTCTTTTTATGAAGCCATCATTGATCTGATACCAAAATCAAACAAGGACACACAACAAAAAAAAGAAAATTAAAAACCAATATCTTGATGAATATAGGTGCAACTTTTTTCAATAAAATTGTTGTAAATTGAATTCAAGAGCACACCAAAGAGATCATTTGCAATGATCAAGTTGTCTTCATTCCAGAGATACAGGAATGGCTCAATATACATAAATCAATAAGTGTAATTAATTATATAAATGGACTTAAAGAAAGAAATCGCATGATTATCTCAATAGATGCAAAAACAAAATGGATAAAATCCAGCATCACCTCATGGTAAAAAGCCCTGAACAGACAAACCTATGGCCGTTATCATGTAAATGGAGAAAAATTCAAAGCATTTCCACTAGGATCAGGAAGAACACAAAATATTCTACTCTTACTCAATATAGTGCTTCAAGTCTTAGCTCTGCCAGTAAAGAGACACGGAGAGATTTAAGGCTAGCACAGAGAGAAAGGATACTTTCCTTCCAGGCTATTTCCTGTGTCTGGTTGTTTTTGTTTTTCCTGTTTTCAGCACCATTCAATTGTTTCATCCTTGCAATTAATTGCTGGCTGTCTCAACAGTACCAATAATTTCGATTTGTTTGTCCAGCACTCCCAGCACAGCACCGTCCATCCCCTCTCAGACCCCCGCTGCGGGTCCTACCTCAGAGGCTTGTGCTTGGAGCCCATGCAGTACCTCCGTGGTCGTTGAGGTTGCAGTGCGACTCAGCAATATCTACTCAGACACTTGAGTCCTATTCTTTGAGCCCCTCATGTGAGCTACTAAATTTTAGTAAACTGACCTCTTTCTTTTATTTCCATAGCCCTTCAAATGCTCTGTGAAAAATTTTTGGGTTCTATTTTTGGGTTTCCTATTCCTGGCTGCCAGTTGTTTGTACTAAATTCCCCTGTGAACATAACTGATGTGGCTTCTGCATCCTAACTGGGTTCCGAAAAAAAAAATGCATGTCTCTGTCAAAATGGCTGTCTCCGAGTCAAAAATGGCCATCTTTGCATTGATATTGGATTCCAATCTTCTTTTGTTGTTGATGTTGTTTGTTTTGTTTTTGGTTGTTTCTTTTTTGCGGTATGGTCTTGCTCTAACCCAGGTCAGCCTGGGAAGCACTATGTAGTCTCAGGCTAGCTTCAAACTCACAGCGATTCTCCTACCTCTGCCTTCTGAGTGCTGGGATTAAAGGTGTGTGTCACCACCCAGCTCCAGATTCCTATCTTCTTGTCAAATGACACCACCTATTTTACTGCATGTGAAAGTTATCATTATGTAGTATCTAAACATTTTATTGAAATTGAGTAAAGAAAAATGGGCATATGTCTCCCTTTTTTCTCCTACTTCAAAGCAATCAGCTCATGGATATGACAGAGAAAATAAAAATATTTCTCTGAGATTTTTATCCAAACACATGTTTTGGAAGTTACAAAACATGGAACAACCAGAAGCCATAGATTGTTACTAGAAAATTTTCAGTGCCAGGGATGGGATACCCTTCAATGAATTGTTGGCCACGGAGGTCCCTGATGCCCCCAAAACATTACAGGCCATTAGTGAGGCTGTTGGTTTCCCACCATGAATAGATAGTAAGACCCTATTGCTGAAGACTCAACATATTGGGGCTGCAAGGTCACTGAGAAACCCTGCTGGAGCTGAATTGAAAACCTCCTCTGTGTAGACCAGTTGACAGAAAGCTAGAAAAAACTATGCTGCATACAATTCATTGAGAGAGAGAGAGAAATCACCAGTAAAGATACTTAACAGTGGACACTGCAAGCCTTAAATTTGGCCAGCCAGGTGAAATAAGCCAACAGGTACAATAGAGACATGTCTGTTATGGAGGAAACCAACCATCCTCTAATTGGAATGAAGGCCTGCTCCATGAGAGGGAATACATGCCTGATACTGAAAATTTACGATGGGGTAGTTATGAGCCCTAGGGGTGCGATGTCTGGTGCTATCTAGCTAAATGTATATAATCTGTTCACAAAACCTCCTGGTTAGCACTTCTCTTAATGCCCATACTCATACATTGATGCTACTCTCACTTTTGGTTAGAGAAGCTTCTCTTTTCAGATGGTGGTGACCTTGGGATGACTCGGAAGGCAGCATGGCGCTGAGAAGTGTCAGAGGAGTGCTCAGCACTGAAACATCTCTATCACACCTTCCAAGGCTCATTGTGGAAGACCATCACAATAGGAGGAAAAGATGATGATGTCAAAATAAAAGAGAGGCTAATTGAGAGGAGAAAATGTATGATGGAGAGTGGAGTTTCAAAGGGGAAAAGTGTGGTGGAGGGAGGGAGGGAATTACCATGGTTATTGTCTATAATTATGGAAGTTGTCAATAAAAAAACCATCATTTTAAATCTTCAAAAGTCTTTCTTTGTAGTGGCTTAATTAATTATGGGTGGCTTTTTTTTTTTTTTTTTTGGTTTTTCGAGGTAGGGTCTCACTCTGGTCCAGGCTGACCTGGAATTAACTCTGTCTTCTCAGGGTGGCCTTGAACTCATGGCAATCCTCCTACCTCTGCCTCCCAAGTGCTGGGATTAAAAGAGTGCGCCAACACACCCGGCTAAGGTGGCTTTTTTTTTTTTTTTTTTTTTACCTAGGTCTCTACACTGCTATCATAAAACAATGGATGCCATTGATTGAAATATAATTGTGTCCATGTGTTTATATTATTTTTAACTCTTATTCTAATTTTGAATGTAAGTAGAACAAACAAAATGATAGGATATTCATTACATTCATTTTTAAAAATTAATTTTATTAAAAAAAAAAACAAAGAATGGCATGAAGTGCTACTAGTCCACAAAGCTGGAAGGCACGAAAGTAGAAGGAACTCCATGTACGTTGTCCTTAATGACCAAATGTTTGGGTACAAATATGTAGCTACACCCCCAATTTTAATGATAATAATAATAATACCTCTAGATGAAATGATGATGTAGCATGCTAAGGACCTTCACCCTTTTATAGCTGACTTTTCAGGTATTACCAGATAAATAACTATTTTGAAACTTATTTCACCAAATGCCTGACTTTTGACTTAAGTGTCCCTCATTCTTACTTGGCAACCATGAGAAGACGGGTAAGAAACTATGCCTCCCTCACCAAGTTAATTGAAGAACCTTAAATGCTAGGGTCAGTGTTCCAAAGGTTTTGGATATGGCTACACAGTGGATGTGGAGCAGCCTTCATCTTACCCAGTCAAGATGATGATCCAACCACCAAAGGCTGCCCCAGGGTGTCTACAAGTGCTTAAATAAACAAGAGGACAGTGTGGCAGAACAGTTACATAAACTGTATCTGGACTGAACACTGAAGGTGAACATCTGTCTGTTTCATATAAAAATAACTGAGTAGCTGTCCCAAAAGACATCTTTAAAAATACATTTCTCCTTTCCAACTAAGAACTCTTTCTTGTGATACTGTTGTCCAGAACTAGCTAAGAATTGGGGTTTTCTTTTTGGCCTAAGAATCATTTGGTGGACTGGAGAGATGGCTTAGTGGTTAAGGTGCTTGACTGTGAAGCCTAATGACCCATGTTCCACTCTCTAGATCCCACTTAAGCCAGATGCACAAGGTGAGGCAAGCTGACAAGGTCACTCTTGTGCACAAGATGGTGCATGTCTAGAATCTGATTGCTTACCAATTCTCTCTGTCTCTCTCTCTCTCTCTCTCTCTCCTCTCTCTTATTAAAAAAAATACATTTTAAAAAAATTTGAAAAGAATAATCTCTTTAGTGTCCTAAAAGAGAAACACCAAGATTGTCTCCCCAAAATTATTCTTTGACGCTTACAATACATTCTTTAAGAGGAAGACAGTCTGGCATGTTTTAAATTACAGCTTCTTTTTATCACTGCCTTCTGGTAAGAACAGATTGAAGGTATGATTCTCTGCACTCCAATTGTCCTAGACTCATAAATTAATTTGAGAAGAATTAATATTCATACCCAAGAATCTAGTATTCCTCACAATTTTTAAAAAGAACTCAACTTTTACTTGACTTACACATTGAAATGTAGGCAAACTGATTTTCTCATTACTGGACATTGTTATTAAACTTTTCAACTCACTAATGACATTGCGATCCAATGTAGTCACAAAAACGTTGGTTGAAGGCTTTCAAATATTTGGTTTATTTTTAAGTTTTGAGGGTCTTGCCTGTCCGTGTGTCTCCTTCTGATCTGGCAATATTAACTGATAGTCATGTCACAAACTTGCTTTTTAAAGTTGCTTTTGTCACAGTGTGCCTCGCTGTATTGCATAGCCTTCCACAGACAGAACCTTGAGGGCCTTGCCTAGGTCTTCAAATTTTCTCTAGTCTCTCATACACTCCCTTTTTCGTTCCTTGCTTAAATTTTTTTTGGCTTTTTGAAGTAGGACATCACTCTAGTCCAGGCTGACCTGGAACTCACTATGGAGTCTCAGGGTGGCCTCGAACTTATGGTGATACTCTGACCTCTGCCTCCCGAGTGCTGGGATTAAAGGCCTTGCTTAAATTTTTAAAGTAAAACCAAGAGGATTTGCAAACAACTCTTGTGTTTGCCTTGCTTATTCTTTCACTAAAACATTAAATTCATCCACTAACTGTAAGATACATAAAGAGGGAATGAGTAGACATCTTAAAAATATTATACTAACATGAAATTACCTTTTTAAAACCACAACAAGGTTTATAGCATCATCTCAGTTTCATGTGAGAAAACAGAGGCCAGAGACTTAAAGAAGCTATGATATATATATATTCCACACATTGCAGAGCACAAGATCATTAAAACCACAACTTAAAAAGCATATTTTCTAATACTTCATCTAATAAAAATTTGATCTAGCATCAGAACTCATTCATAAAATTTAAGTAAAAAAATTTTTGACAGAAAACATTTTTGACAGAAAAAAATGTTTTTTTTTTTTTCTGTCAAGAAGTATGTTGTGAGTACCTGTTGTGTGTGTGACAGAAAGCTAATGGTACTATAAAATGAATCAAGTTACTAAGCTGAAAACAGTTGAAACCACACAGAAAAAAAAAAAAAAAACCAAGATCCATTTATAGGAAATTTAGGCACCTCTACTTTAAATATTTTCATACAAAATCACTTTTATTATATATAGTATATAATTTATAATATAATATGCAAATATAATTATATACCATAGTAATATATACAATATGTAAGTTATATCACTATAATTAAATGCATGTACTTTCCCACTCTTTACTCACCACTATTGCTTATATCCCACTCCATCCTTTAGACTCATTTTTTCTCTTGCTGAAGTCCATCCTGAATCTGTAAGAAGTAGATTCTATTAGTCTTTGTCCAAATTCCTATATTTTACTTTATCCTCACTCTTGAATAATAATCTACTGCTGTATAGCTTCATGTTGAGTTCTTCTTCCCCAGCAACTGAAGATCTTATTACGTGTGTGTGTGTGTGTGTGTGTGTGTGTGTGTGTGTGTGTGTGTATCCAGCTAAAATATCTATAGCCAGGGCTGGAGAAATGGCTTAGCAGTTAAATGCTTGCTTGTGAAGCCTAAGGACCCCGGTTCGAGGCTCAATTCCCCAGGACCCACGTTAACCAGATGCACAAGGGGGTGCATGCGTCTGGAGTTCGTTTGCAGTGGCTGGAGGCCCTGGCATGCCCATTCTCTCTCTCTCTCTATCTGCCTCTTCCTCACTGCCTGTCACTCTCAAATAAATAAATAATAAACAAAAAAATCTATAGTCAACTTAATTTTTGTCACATTTTACAAAACCTTTAAAACAACAATTTTTACCACAGGGTCCCACAATACCCAATTGTGTAATTATTGCCCTTCATGAAGGGACATAAGGAAGCAACGGTTGAAAACCAGGTGACTGGCCACTCATCCAACTCATGGAATTAAAGGACAATTGTCAGATGGCATCATTTTTTATTTCACTTCAAAGCATCACATAGGGCAGTGAAGAAACATCATTCAATTTTTGTCATTTCTTATGTTCACCTGGATCATTGTCTGAGGATCTATGTTAATAACTTGGAAGCAACTTCTCAGTAATTATTCAAGTTTTTCTCTTTCCCATTGTTATCTTTCTTAATTTTGGCATATATATATATGTGCATATTTTATATATATATATGATGTTCATATATGTTTGGGCACATGTGTGGGTACATGCATGTGTTTGTGCATGTGAAAGCCAGAAGCTAATATTGCATGTCTGAGAAACACCCTGAATCTTATTTTTTGAGACAGATTTTTCTCATTGAACCTGGAGCTCACCAATTCAGCCAGTCTAACTAGACAGTCTGTCCTAGATCAGGTTGTCTCTGCATTCCCAGCACTGGGATTATAAATGCACTATCATGTCCAGCATTTACATTGGTTTCAGGGATCTGAACTCAGGTCCTAATGCTTGTGTGGAAAGCATTTCATCCACTGAAACATCCCCCTATATATATATGTTACTCATCCCTGTATCCCTTTTAGAATTCCAAATTTTCTTATTTTAAAAGACATTTTAGAAATTGTTTTGGAATATGTATTTTTGTTCAGTCTAGCTCTACCAGATAAGCTATTGAAGGATACACAAGGAATATGTATTTCCTTAGATGATACTTTCACCTGTTACTGAATTTATTGGATATTTTTCATAGGTTTTGTTTTAATCATCTTGGGTAACATTTTTCTCTCCCTTTTGCTCAACCGATGATTAGAACTAATACAGACATCATATATCCATAGATGATAGAAAGATAGATAGATGATAGATAGATAGATAGATAGATAGATGATAGATAGATAGATAGATAGATAGATAGATAGATAGATAGATAGATGATAGATAAAGAGCATTTATATATTGGGGTAGTTAAGGGTGGAAGTTAGTAAAGCAATTAGAAATGCTATTATAATCAAGCACAGGGCTGGAGAGATGGCTTAGCGGTTAAGCGCTTGCCTGTGAAGCCTAAGGACTCTGGTTCGAGGCTCGGTTCCCCAGGTCCCACGTTAGCCAGATGCACAAGGGGGCGCACGCGTCTGGAGTTCGTTTGCAGAGGCTGGAAGCCCTGGCGCGCCCATTCTCTCTCTCTCCCTCTATCTGTCTTTCTCTCTGTGTCTGTCGCTCTCAAATAAATAAATAAATAAAATCTAAAAAAAATTATAATCAAGTACACACATCAAATATATTATTCCCCAAATCAAGAAATATTCAAAATTATTTAAATGTTTGGTTTGTAGTTAACACACGGAAGTTTTCTGTGTTTCAAATTACAAACCAGACAGGAGATATGTGGAACTTCAAAATCTGATCCCACCTGTCACTTGCTTTTTATAAGGATCGTCAGCTAAAAATACTGTTTATATTTTGAAAGAAATGAAAACAAAAGAAACAGAACAAAGGCAACAGAGATAATTTGTGGCCTTCAGAGCCTAAAATAGATACCATTTGGACTTATACAGAAAAAGTTTACTGAGCCAGACACAGCATAGATAATATCCCAGTACATCTTATTTTCTTATATTTTTAATAGACTACATTTTTAGAGTAGCTTTAGTTTCACAGTAAAGTTTAAAGGAAGATGACCCTTGGCCCAATATATCTCCATCCTTCCCCACTGTGAGCATCTCTACCAGATTGATACATTTGTTATAACTGATAAACCTGCATTGACTCAACCCCTTCACCCAAGGTCTACACTTTGCATTAGGATTTCTACTTGATGCTGATGTACAACATGCAGATGTGGACAAATGTATGACGAAGTGTGCCCATCATTACATGATCAGAGTAATTTGCTGTCCTGAAAATACTCTGATCTACACAATGTCTGTGTATCCTCTCACCCTAATCATCACTGCCCATTTTGCTATATCCATAGTTTTGTATTTGCCATAATGTTATATGTCTGGAATTATACAGCATGCAAACTTCTCAAAGTATCTTTCACTTAGTAGTATGATATTCATGTCTTAGTCAACCTTTTTGGTACTAAATAATTTTCTGTTGTCTGTATATGTCGCAGTTTACCTATTTGCATACTGAAATACATATTGGTTGCTTCCAGGTTTTGACAATTTTAAATAAAGTTAATGTGAACATCCATTTTCATGTGTGTGTGTGTGTGTACACCAGTGTTCGCCTCTGGAGAAATATCATCACAGAATGTCATTGCTGGATCATATAGTAAGCTATCTTTCATTTAGTAGCTACTAAATAAGTTATATTTCATTTAGTAGCTACTAAATATTCTCTAAAAGCAGCCGTACATTTGTGCATCCCTGTTAGCAGGAGTCAGAGTTCTTACTGCCCCACACCTTCCTTGCCTTTTGGCATAGTCTGGGTTTTAGCCATCACAGCAGTTTTTGGTTTGCATTTCTCTGCTGGTACTGGCTGAGACACATGTTCCCTATGTCCACTTGCCATCTGTCTCTTTACTGCTAAGGTGGGATTTGGGCTCTTTACCCATTTTAGTGGGTTGTTTTCTCATGGTTCAGTTCAACCTATTATTCATATGTTCTTCAGGGGGTAAAATTCCTTACCAGATGCATCTTTTTCAGATTTTATCTAATTCTGTAATTCTGTGGCTTCTCTTCTTTTGCAGGTCAGTTTTGGTTTTTTAGTTGCTGTTGTTGTTTGTTTGTTTTGTTTTGTTTTGTTTTTGGCTTTTCAAGGTAGGGTTTCACTCTAGTCCAGGCTGACCTGGAATTCACTATGTAGTCTCAGGGTTGCTTTGAACTCATGGTGATCCTTCTACCTCTGCCTCTGCCTTCTGAGTGCTTAGATTAAAGGCATGCACCACCATACCTGGCTGCAGGTCAGAAATTTTTGACTTTAATGAAGACCTGCTTATCAGCTTTTTTTCTTCACAGACTAGTCCCTTAATATGTTATCTAAAAAAAAAAAAATCACCAAAATTCTCAAGGTCATGTAAGTCTTCTCATATGTTCTATTCTGAGTTCTATAATTATTGTTTTACATTTAGATCTGTGATTCATGTAGAGTTAATATTGGGACAAGATATAATATCTATGTCTAGATTCATGTTTTCTCATGTGGATGTCCATTATCCTGGCACATTTGTTATAAGGATTATCTGTGCTTTGGTGTTCTGCTTTTGTTCTTATGTGACAGACTAGGAGACTACATTTATGTGTATGTATTTGGGGTCTTTCTAGTGTGTTCCACTGATCTGTCTTCTACTCTGTTGTCAGTACTTAGCCATCTTGATTATTGTAGCTTGACAGTGTCTTGAGATCAGGTAATGTTGGTCCTCCAAATGTGTTTTCATCTTGGATTGCTTATTCTGATATTTTGACTCCATAAAAACTTGAGAAAACTTTGGTGATATTTATAAGACAACATTCAAGTTTGATTGAAATTGAATTAAATCTCTAGACCAAGTTGTCTAGCATTCTGAGTTAGATTTCTTCATGTCAGCCTCAGCTACATTACCCAATATGTTAGATATTTACCCAAGTTCTTTATTTTATTGGGCCTAATGTAAATGATACTATAAGCACATTTAAAATTTACTTCTTCTTTTCTGATATACAGGAAAGGAAAGAAATTAACATTGGTTTATTAACACTAAAGTCTGAAACTCCATTATCTTGCTCATTAGCTCTAGAAGCAAACCTTCTGGCTAATTCTTTTGGATTCAACTGAAGAAATGATTTGGTCATCTATGAACAAAGATGAGTTCATTTATTTCTTTCCTTCTTTATTCCTTCTTACCTATTTTACTTTATTTCATTTGGATTTTATTTATTTATTTATTTATTTATTTATTTATTTATTTATTTATTTATTTGAGAGAGACAGAGAGGGAGGGAGAGACATAGAAAGAGGAAGAGATAGAGAGAGAATGGGTGCACCTGGGCTTCCAGTTGCTGTAAACTAACACCAGATGCATGTGCCACCTTGTGCATATGCCTTATAAGAGTCCTGGAGAATAGAACCTAAGTCATTTGGCTTCCCAGGCAAACACTTAACCACTAAGCCATCTCTCTAGCCCTTTTTTAGATAGGGTTTCATGTAGTCCAGTCGTGCCTCATACTTGTTATGTAGCTGAGGCTGGCCTTATAGGATTATAAGTGTGAACCATCATGCCCAGCAGCAAACTTTTCTTTCTTTCTTTATAATTTAGAAAACTTTTCTTTTAAAATGTTTATTTATTTGTAAGCAGAGAGAGAGAGATAAAAATAAAAGAGAAAGAGAAAGAATGAGAATTGGCATACCAGGGGGTCCAGCCACTGCAAATGAACTCCAGACATATGCACCACCTTGTGAATCTGGTTTATGTGGGTATAGGGGAATTGAACCTGCCTGATTAGGCTGTGCAGGCAAGTGCCTTAAACACTAAGCCATCTCTCCAGCCCAAAACTTTTCTTTTTTGTTGTCTTATTTTACTAGAAAGCAATTGAAGTAGGAGTTTTAAAGGAAGCAACAATAGAAAACATCCTTATCTTATGTATGACATTAATGAGAATGCTTTGAATATGGTATTAGCTATATGACTGTGTAGGTGGTTTGCTGACGTGAGGAAGCTGTACTCTCTGACTAATTTACTAAGAGTTTTTGTCACAGGAATGAGTGGCATGGTTTCTGAAAGGCCTTTTCTATTGATAACATCATGATGACTTTACATAAAAGCCAAACTGAATTGAAGCTCAGAAATTTTCATATTACTTGAGTCTCAGACGACTTGATATATGGACCGAAGATAACATGGAGATGCCTGGTTTGCAATTAAGCTGACTTCAGGAACAATATTGTGAGAGTTGTCAACTCTAAGCTTTCTCAAAATATTCATGCATGTTCAATCAACTGAGTACTCATAACTTGTCAATGAGTGCAGAGACCCATGCTAATGTCAGGCCTCCTCAATAGCAGCCCAGGCAAAGACCACACAGAAGTACAATCTTCTTTCTAGGACCAGAGGGGAGAAAAAATCAGTTATTGCTATTTTATTTCCAAATTACTGAAATCTCAAATTATGTTATGTTAGTTTGCTTATAGTTGATCTGGTGAGAGAAATATCAAAATAGTTGTTGATAATACATTAGTCACTGAGCTAAAGACATTTGGAAACCATAAAGAATCCTAACTGTATTCATCAGAACAAACCTAACATTATTTTCAATAAAAAGGTGAGTTGAAACTAGGGGAAAAAAAAAAAAAACTTCCTTTTTTAGTGAGGATAGTTTGGATAACAGACTTCTGATGCTTCTGATTTTAGGTGGAGAGTACTAGAAATTGTGTATTTCTTAATGATTATGGGTGCTAAAGTTTGCTGATATTTTCTGGTCCAAGAAGGCATTTTCAAGGACAAATTTATATCCACTGTATCTATTTTCTAAAAGAAAGACACAAAAGAGCTTCTAAAATGATTTACCAAGCCAGTTCTAAATGATGTGAAGCCCACTGGTGACATTCAGTTGATGATGAAAGAACAACCTATTCTTGCCATCCTGTCTCTTTACAGAGACGGGGATCTGGGATTAATTGATACAGAGAAGCATGGGGGAAATTTTAATGTGCAGGATGTGGCTGAGTTCAGTAAGTTTGCCTTCTAACAGTTCTGTGTGTGGAGTTCTATGCTGACTTGTGTATTTCATTGTATCAATGAGTCTGGACTGTTTTTCAAAGTCTTGAGGCAAGCACGATCTCTTCCCCATCTTAGAGCATTAGACCATAGCCATGATGAAAGAATTTTATGTTACTCAGGATAAAGCATTGTTTCACAATGAAGAGAAGTAACTCACTCTTGCTACTTTCCATCTGGCTATCAGTTTCTTTCTCCCAAATGAATATAGAGTTCATTTTCCACTTTAGAATCACCCTTTTGAAGTTTTGGGACCCTGAAAATAGCCTGAACGGTGGTTCCTGGGTATATCTGCCAAATCTGTATCCTAGCAGAAATCACATGCTAAATAATTGCTAGCTTGCTGGCTTCCTACATGATACAAGCTTTGACACAAATCCTTCTTAAGGCTGGAAATATTTTATTAAGTAGATTACAGTTACACCCTTGGCAGAGAAAAATCTGAACTGTCACCAACCCAGAGCATTCTTCCTCCGTCCTTAGCTCTCAGTTAAACAGAGGTGATAAGTAAGTGCTTCTGGTTGTGGTTCCAAATGAGAAAGATGGCCTCATGTTACTCATCTGGAACCAAGTGTACCCTCTCTTCCTTTTTTACCAAAATCTTGTGACTGTGACATGGAAGTTAGTAGTTTAATGCTTTGCTTAATTCTGCCTTTTAATTCACATTGAAGTTACTTTAAAAAAATATTTCCTCTAGAGAAAGTTTTGATTATCATCAGGTTTTGGAGGAAGTGAAGGGCTGAAAAGCACTCAGAGTGTTGTTTGGCCTTGTCCACCTTACAAGTGCTGATCTTGATGTCACTAAACCATTTCCATTATTTAATTCTCTGAAAGCAGACACCTGAGCATACGGTAAACTCCCAAAGGAAGCAGCAATGTATCCTGGCCAAAGCTGCAGGAGTGTGGGAGGTCCTCTTCTTTTTCAAGTACCAGGATGGGCCCTCACCACCATCAGTTCTGTTCTCTGTATCAGTCTCACTTGAAATGCCTGTGCCTTTGCCTACTACCGCAAGTGTATGAAATCTTCCTGGCTGGAGCAGAATTTAGCTTCATTTCCAAGTATTCATTATTTCTTTGATTTTAAAACACTATTATTTTCAGTGATATTGTACAAACTATGGTCTACAAGACAAATGTAGCATATCAGCTATGTTTTTTTTGTAAATAAAGTTTTATTATGACACAACCATACTCATTTTTTGTTGTTTGTTTATCTGTTTGTTTTTTTTTTTCTTCAAGGTAGGGTATCACTTTAGCCCAAGCTGACCTGACAGTCTATAGCCCCAGGCTGGCCTCAAACTCACAGCAATCCTCCTACCTCTGCCTCCCAAGGGCTGGACTAAAGGAGTGTGTCACCATACCAGCATACTCTCATTCTTTACACTTAGTGTCTATGGGTATTTTCATGCAACAATTGCTGATATAATTGTAACAGAAACTGCCTTGCACACAACGCTTAAAATGTTTAGCTTTCCATTGGTAAGAAAATTTGTCAAATCCAGGTTAATAATCTGATAATGCTTGCTTTGGGATTTCTCTTCTTTCCACGCAATCTTTCTATGACTCTGCTTTCTCCTCTGTGAGTTGGGAATGAGCATAGAACTGGTCTCCTAGAGTTCTTTTAGGGATGAAAAGAGAAAATGTATGTGAAGTGTTTATTACCAAGTCTAGACAGATGTGAATAGATGTTAGTGAGTGTATGAGGACTTGTCTTGGAGCCACTTAGTACAGAGAACAAGATCAAACCTAGGCTCAATCCATACAATCAATATATGTTATTACTTGTGCTTTTTAAAGCAAATTACTTTTGTATTTTTTTAATTGGGAATAATAAAAATTATAAGAGACAAATTTTTTCACAGATAAAAAACAACATGAAACAATAAGAAAAATCATAAAATGAGGAGTTGAGGATCAAAGCAGCATCAGACTTTACAATTGCTGGGAGCTACAAAGAAATGAATGTTCTCAAATATTGAAAAGAAATAGAGTTTTAAGCAGAATTTTCTACTTTGCAAAACTGTCAACTAAATTAAAGGATAAACAAAGACATTTTAGAGATGCAAACTACAAATCACAAAACAAAAACTTGCTGAATTTCCTTGCAATGTGCTGAATAAGAAAAAGTATAAGTAAACCAAGAGTGAGAACGTTGAGTTAACTGGAGGGATTCTGAAGAAAAGCGTGTTGGTTGCATAGAAGTTCAATCTCCCAGAATTGCCTCCCCTCTTCAAAGTAAGAGCCAATAGGACAGGTCAAGCAAAACTTAAGGTCAACTTCTACAACAAAGCTGGGTGGCGAATTTGATTTCCTAGAGGAAGGACCCATGGATTTCATTGTATTTTTAAAGAAGGTGTACAACAAATCAAAATGCTTTGATCAGGAGATGAACCTTAAGAAGAAAAGTAAATGTAATAGAAAGAAGATGATATAAGAGGAGCAAGGACAGGAAGAGGAAATAGAGAAAGACACATGGGAAGAAAGTCAGGATGGAGATGGCCCTGAGGCCAGGAGGCAGGAGAGTTTTAAACCACACAGACATCCATGCTGTATCATATGTAGCAGAAGGTTAAACTGTGCTCGTGTTGGGGCAGGTAGACACCTAGAAAGTGTGCTTCAGCAGGGCAGATAGTGAATATTGGGCAGAACCAGGATACAGCACTACATCAACATTAGAGGGCTGGGGAAATGGCTTAGCGGTTAAGGTGTTTGCCTGCAAAGCCTAAGGACCCTGATTCAATTCCCCAGGACCCACGTAGTCCAGATGCACGGGGGGATGCATGTGTCTGGAGTTTGTTTGCAGTGGCTGGAGGCCCCGGTGCACCCATTCTCTCTTTCTCTCTGCCTCTTCCTTTCTCTCTCTCTCTCTCTCTCTCAAATAAATAAAAAAAATAAAATATTTTTTTAAAAAGATTAGACAGCTCACTATCTACCATGAGATCCATCACCTCTACCACATCTGCCTGAGCCCAGAAGCCATTACAGAAGAAGCAGTGACATGAACACTGCTCTCACAGTTAACCTGAAAACCAGCTCCAAGGAGATGGCAAGAGACACTGTGGTCACCCAAACCTCATCAAAACAGAGCTCCAGAGGCTATAGAGAAAGTAACATTAAATCAGAATTCTATTTTGCCCACAAAGGCTCAGGGAACATTTTGGAAGAGGAAAGTTTATAAGAGCCTCAGGGTGGGGTTGGAATAGTCTGAGGCCCTGTGCCCCACCCCCACCCACTGAGCCCAGCTGAAGCCTCTTGGTCCCCACAATGAATTCCAACAAGCCCACTGAAGACCCTCAGCTGAATTGGGGCAGGGGCAAGGAAGTATAAAGAAAATCAATAAATATCCAGGAGTGATGGATGGCACACACCTTTAATCCCAGCACTAGGGAGGCAGAGGTAGGAAGATTTCTGTGAGTTCAAGACTAGCCTGAGACTACATAGTGAACTCCAGATTAGCATGGCTACAGAGAAATCCTACTTAAACTCCCCCCTCAAAAAAAAAAAATACAATAATTTTTTTTTAATAAAGTAAGAGTAAAAAGAAAAAAATGAGAATAAGGAATGATGGAAGTCTTGGAGTGACTCAGGCAAGAACATTAACTCTGCAAACAGTAATAGGAGAAATCACTCTGCAAAACTGAAATGATTAGGAAAGGCAGAAAGAAGAGGAGGGAGATAAAGCTGAGAGACGATATAGAGAGATTCTCTTGACAGTGAACAGCCAGTAAACAGAGTGGGATTCCAAGCAGATGGGTACATACGGGGCATATGCCCTGATTCCGGTGCGGTAGAGAACGCTGAAGTGGAACACTTTTGATGAACACACATTTGAGATGTTTTGCCTGGTGGGTTTTTGAGAATCACCTGGAGAGCTTGGGAAAAAAGATGTATTATTGATAGCTGAGTTTTACACTCAAGATTTTATTTTGTTGCCCAAAGGTAGGAGCCGAGGATCAGATTTGTAAAAGTATGTCATTCTGATGTGATGTCAAGGATGCAAGCTATTATTCTAGAGAAAAAGGGAGGTTTGTCCATGCCTCAGAGCCACATTGCAGTCCTGGACTTGGACCCCATCTTTGTTCATCTAAGATGTCAGCAAAGGACAGGAAGCCAAAGTTAATTAATTTTTTAAAAAATATTTATACTTGCTATGAAGTTAAAGGCGAAATCATCCATTGGGAGTATGTAGAAAGACACTTAGAAAGGGTCGGCCTCTGGGCAAACTATCACAGTGCTGGAAGACGGAGTTTACACCCATACACTGTCAATCAGCCTAGACGATTCAGATGAAGCTGAAAACATTAGAATTATAGCAGCATTGGTTTGCATATATTCCTGATTTCATGTAAGAGAAATGTATGTGCATTATCTTACCAAAGAAAGGGTGGACTTATTCTTAGTTTTGTGTTGCTCCCTGAACCCATACATGATTTTGATAATAATTTTGGATGATGCTAATCTGCAGATAGTAGCATAAAAGGCCTAGAACCCAGCCTTTGGGTTCCTGTTGTGACATTTCGTTCTGGCATGCATTGCCTGCATAGCAGACAGGATTTACATGCATTTAAGTCCCTTGTGACTGTGATGGATGTTCAGTTCACTGACTGAATGTGCTGTCACTTTGAATCTCTGTTAACATCCTCCTTCTGTTCCCATGTGCTGTGGTAGACTAGGCAACTTAGGTGGATGGGTATACTGGAGAGATAAAGGTCATTTAAGAAAGAGCCTAATATTTTCTTTCCAATAACTGCCAAGAGGCATGTGTCTGCATATTTAATGTGGCTGAAAGTTATTCTAAGACAGATGCAGGGTACTAAGAGAGTTCTTGACTGCCTTTCTTTCAAGGACAAGAAAAACTTATAATTACTTAAAACAAAGATAAAATGGACAATTTCCACAAAGAAAACCTATAATAAAAATACTTGTTATGTTTATGTACAGGTCACATGACATGAATGTCAGAAGAAAATATATAGGCAATGATCAGAATCACTATTTCATTTTGCATGGGGATACAGTGCTTCTATTCTTTCCTTCACAAGTGAGAAGGCTGGATTCTAGAAGTTAAGTAAGACCCTGACCAACACAATTTATTCATGGCAAATCAGCTCTGGATACTGCTTTCTTTAGAGACACTGTGAAAGGAAGAAACAATAAAGAATATGAAGCTGGGCACAAGTTTTGGGAGCAGTTATCACAAAAGGGTGTTTCATGGTTCAGTGGTCACGCCACCAAAAAATAGAAACTAGTCATGGGGAAGTTAGGCCCAAGGACTCTCCCCTCGGCATCTATCAAGGAGGTCAGCTCCTATCAACTACAGAACCAGCCGCTGCAGATACCCACAACGCATATGTTGAACAAAGGGGGAAAAAATCTATATGAAAAAAGAGGAATTCAAAACATACTAAAACTAAATCTGAATGGGGTCCAGGTAGGGAATTCTCAATGTGGTAGCTATGCAATAAAATAACTGCTAGATGTAGATCGGGGTAAAGCACTTAGCTTACTTGGTTCTGGATTCAGTCTCCAAGATCCAACAACAACAACAGCAAAAATTAGCGTGTGAGCACAGATTGGGATCTGAAGCTGGGGCCTGTTTCCTCTGTGGGAGGAGAAGCAACCACAGTGAACGTTGTATGACAGGATCTGCTCTGACTGTGTAGAGGATGAGCAGGCGTGAGGAGAGGGAAGGGAGGAGACTTTCCATGGAGCCACGACTCCAGTGTCACGGAACTGCTATATTAGGAGGATGTGGTATGGCTAAGGAAGGTGACTGTACAAAGAGAAAGAAGAAAATATTTAGGAAAACTGAAAAGAATAATGGACAAAAAAAAAAAAAAAAAAAGGCACCGAGAAGACATGAGGGAGAGAAAGTCAAGGAATAGAAGGTGTTTTGGAGAATGAGCTTTGAAGACATAGTGGCACTGGCAGTCGTCTATTCAAGAGCTGCTGTTAGAGAAATATGCTTTTAAAAGCCAAAGGACCCAGGTTTGATTCCCCAGGACCCACTTAAGCCAGAAGCACAAGGTGACACATACATCTGGAGTTTGTTTTCAGTGGCTGGAGGCCCTGGCACGCCCATTCTCTCCCTCTCTAGCTGCCTCTCTCTCTCTCTCTCTCTCTCAAATAAATTTTAAAAATTTTTAAAAAGGGGGACTTAGGGGCAGTTTATCACACAAATAAAATCACTCAGAGACATTGGAGATTGAGAGCTGGTCTTGGAAGAGGGAAGGGCTTAAGAACCCTGGAAATGGACATTAATGTATTCGGAACACAAGCTAAAGTCACAGAACCAAGTAGCTGGGTAGGAAGGTTCGGAGATGTGCCATGACTGCCCTTGTTTCAGATGAGACCTCAGGAGTAAACAAATAAGCAAGTTGAAGATAAACTACAAAGAAGACATAAGCCTAACTCACAGCCATTTACAACAGCTCTGTGAAATTTGATGAAACTTGGAGTGTCTTTCCTTAATTGGGACTTAAAGAATACAGACTGGAAAAGAGTAACTGGATATAATTTAACATATTAATTATCTTACTTTCAAAAACTGGGACAGAATGTATCTATTTTTCCATACCCTCTCCTATCTGATGGTATGTAATAAGATACAGCAGATTTTGAATGTCAATCATTGAGGTAATTTTTTAAAGATTATACATAGCATTACTTATGGTTTTAATAGGTCACTGAGAGCATACAGCATCTGAATATTTTAAATCAGGTATAAACTATTGAAAAAAATATTGCTTACAAAAAAGAGACTGCTGTATCCTTAAATTAAATTTAACATTTATTCACTCTATCTAAGTTTATTTAAACCTCCATTGGCCCATCCTGAGAGTGTCCTTCCAAAGTATGTTCTGAAAGACTCTAGTATTGGCAGATACCGTGCACAGCAAGCACTTTAGCCACTGAGCCAGCTCCCCAGCCATGAACAATTTTCAAAACATTTTTAAAATATGGAATCTTGAGTTTGAGCGTATATCCTTTTACCTCTTTGTGTTGCACACCTACTCGAATTTATCCAATCTTACTTATGCACAAAAATAGTCAGTATTTACCAAAGCACAGGAAGAACCCACTGAATGAGTAGGGAACCACTGAAGAGTCCTCCCAGGGCCTTTGCCTTCACTTAAGCTTGCTTCTTCCTGCTTCTCCCCAGCTGGCTGAGTGGACGTTGCTCTTCCCTCAATTCTCCTCATCGCCAAGCATTTTATTTGCAAAGTGAATCTTCCATGCTAGAAAAGGCTCGATGTGACCTCTTTTCCTACTGCATTTTGGAGGTTAGATTAATAAAGATATGATACAATATGCCATGGTAACAAATTGACCCCTAAATCTCAGTTGGGTTAACACAACAAATACGTTTTCCTCACTCTGCCTATGGTTTTTATTAATCTTATTTATGAGCTTTACTGTGTGAACAAATTTCTCAAAGCAGTGCTATCCTCTTATATCCTCTCTCCTCCACCCACACTCCACCGAGGGCCCTCCTCAGTGGAGTTTTTGGCATTCACCACGGGGTTATGAATGTTAGTCTGTCTCTATGTGTGGGGCTAGGGGAACAAGGTCTCAGGATACTTTTCTGCAATGTGCCATGAGCCTTGGCTAGTATGTTATAGGTCTACTTTAGTGGTAAATTCTCTTCATCCCCTGGAATTCTGCTTTGATGAGTCATGACTATCATCCTTGTCTTCTATCTCCCTGGAGCAGGTTGTCAGGATAGCTAAGTGTCATAAGACACCCAGAACACTGGCAATATGATTTTATAGAGCCCTCAGGGTGAAAAGAAATGGGCTCTATTAAGCTTTTTCCCTTGGCTTGGTTTCTACCCACAATCACTATGTCTGCTGTCCTTATATGGATATGAGGAAATTGCTGGGTTGAAACACATTGGAATAGGAAAGACTTAGAAAGCTGTTCTAATTTTGGATTTTTATTAAATATTTGAGAAACTCTCTTTCTTTGAGCTTAATTGACCTGTTCATTTCTTGATTCTCATGATTTATAAAAAGACTTGTGTTTATTGAAATCAAGTGTATCATGTAAATGATTTTTAACATAACTTACTATATCAGGGCTATAAAGGTCATGGATACCAGAAATAGATATAATTGGTTAATCATTACAATTAAAATGCTATGTGCTCTGTCTGAATTGAAGGTGATTCCTTAGCTCAAATCATAAATCCAGGTAAGAATTAGGTTTGAGTAAAAACTCAATACCATGGTGATAAGACATGACATTTACATACCAAATAATGGGATGTTTTGAATGTAAAATGCCTCCAATACCTCCAATAGACTCAGATGTTTGAATAATTAATCCACAACTGGGAATACTGTTTGGAAAGGCTGTGGAATGTTTAGGAGGGGAAACCTTGATGAAATGTATGTTTGGTCACTGGCTTCCTATTGCAAATTGCCATGTCTTTCTTACCATGATAAACACTATCCTCAGGAACCAAAAGCCAAATTAAACCCATTCTCTTCCACAAGCTATGTCTGGTCAAGAATTTTGTCCCAATATCAAGAAACTTGATTTACAAAATTGGAACTGAGAAGTTGGATCCTTGCTGTGAGAAATCCTGACTATGTGGCTTGTAGGTATGTGGAACATTTTAGGGAGAATCTGGAAGAATTTGGAACTTTGGACTAAAGAAGCCATACAATGCTGCAGCCATTTTGACTGTAATTGTTAAAGAGATTAATGCTGTTAAGGAAGGATCTACTGCTCTATGCTGGGACAACAGGAAGGATATCCTGATAGCAAGATTCAACCCAGTGAAGCTCAAGATGGTAAAAATGTAAATCCCTTTGAAAGGAAAATCCCTGGTTCCCTGTTCTCCAAGGTCAGTATACAGAGATTGCTACAACTGTGATCCAAGGCCAGACTTCATTCCTAGCTGGTGGTAGAATTTGGCAGCATTGCTCGTGTGGTACTGGTTTTGAAGCCATGGAAAATGCAAGTCGGAATGGGTTATGGAGAGTCAGTGAGGCTAAGCAATGTAAGGCAGCATCAAAATCCCTGCACAGAGACCTTGAGAGGCATGATGCCATGAAGGTGGACCCCAAATTACAATGGAGACTCCAGAATGTTGGAGATGCCAATTATGGGATATCTACCAAGGAAAGTTACAGGCTTAAGACATATCTGGCCTATGAGAGAGGCTACTGGCAGTCAAGCCAGGGGCAGAGCTATTCAAGCCTTTTGTAACCCAGGGGGCTTTCATCATGAGTCCCACATACTAGACATGGAGCTTAAGAATGTTGTGTTTTTCCTGCTGGTTTCACTCTTTGTTTGGTCCAATTATTCATTGCTAAGCCCCCATTCCTTCCTTTTGGAATGGCAAAGTTAACTCTTTGTCATTATATGTTGGAAGTATGCCATTGTGTTTTGTTTTTACATGCTTCACTGTTAAATGACTGCTTTGAATCTCAGATGAAACTGGATTTTTTAATAGTATTGGCACCATTAAAGATTACAGTGACTTTTAAAATTGGACTGAATGTATTTTGCCTCATGAGATAGCCATAGAGCTTAGGAAGTCAGTAGTGGAATGTGGTGGTTTGAATTTAAAAAATGCCCCCATGCATAGGCTCATGTATTTGAACACTTAATCCCCCACTGATAGTGCTGTTTGGTAAGGTTGTGGAACATTTGAGAGGTAGAGCCATGCTGGAATAAGTATGCCACTGGGGACAGGCCTTGGGATATTTTAGCTCGACTCAATGTCTAGTTCTCCCTCTGTTTTCTGTCAACATCACACTGACTTTCCCCCTGACCTGCCATGCTTCCTCTTCCAATGACTCTCCTCTGGAATCATGTGCCAAATTAAACACTTTTCTTTCCATAAGTAATTTCTGGTCAGGTATTTTGTCCCAGCAATGAGATAGTAATTGACATAGTTTGCCTGAATAAATTTTCAATAGTCTGTGCCCAAAGTGCTAAGGAAGCTTATAGGTGGTAGTAGAACATTGTCATATTGCCTAAGACTTTTGTCAGACTCAAGCTCAACATGACTCTCCATGATGGCCAGTCAAGGAACTACCTGAGAAATGAAAGATGAAAATAATCTACAGAAGAAATTGCTCATTGATTATATGAAGAAAAGTGAGGAAAGATATGGGAAGAAGCAAAAAGAGAGAAAGAAATCATCCCATTTCAGAATGTTAAAAAAAAAAACAAGAAATAAAGAACAGAACTTTAGGAATGTAGGAGTAGTTAGCAGATTCCATTCACAGAAAAGCAACAACTTACTGAAAAGTGTTTTTGTTTGTTTGTTTGTTTGTTTTTGTTTTTTGGGTTTTGGGGCTTTTTTTGTTTGTTTGTTTTGTTTTTTGGTTTTTTTTTTTGTTGTTTTGTTTTTCAGGGCAAGGTCTCACTCTAGCCCAGGCTGGTCTGGGATTCACTATGGAGTCTCAGGGTGGCCTTGATCTCACAGTGGCCCTCCTACCTCTTCCTCCTGAGAGCTGGAATTAAATGTGTGCCCCACCACACCCAGCTGAAAGTTATTTTTTAAAATGAACACTAACCCTTCATACTCTCCAGAAATTTCCCCCAAAGTATGCAACAGATGAAGAAACATTCATGCAATCAAAGTTATTGAGTCTCAGTGAGAAGAGAGGTGGCATTTGAGCCGTGAACCAGCCCATTGCACCTACTGTCCAGCTCTTGCAAGGCTCTACCTAGTCAATAAGACATAACCTCCCATCCCCTCCAGCTCCCAGATTAAAGGTATAGTTTCCCCCCAACCCAAGAGGGATATGATGGTGGCATTTCTCTTCTCTGAACCTCTTCTACTTCTCAATCCCATGAAGCAGGAGCTGTGCTGCAGGCAGATGAGACTAAAAAGATAACTTCTCTAGTCCTACCCAGCTGGCATGTTCAGTAAGTTAGTTCTGCTCCAGCTGCTGCAGGCTCAGTGCTCTGGGGTGCTGACTGCCCCTCCATCTCAGTCACGGGGTAGAAGTGCCACAGTGAGAAGGGCAATGTGAAGGCAAACAACAACGAAAAAGAAAAAGCTGACTGAAGGGAAGGGTGAAATAAACAACTCAGCCATTGTAAGAAGACATTTCAACATCCTATTTGTAATCATGGAGAGATGGATAAGAAAGTATAATCTGATCAAAAATCAAAGGAAATTTATGACCTCACTATGCTGTCATTGCCTCCATGAGAACTCTGTGATATTGAGCTCATCCACATTTTGACATGAATGTTGGAGGCAGGCCAAAAATAAAAAATAAAAACATCATCAGAATAGACAAGAGATAGGCTAAGGAAATGATTCAAAGGCTAAAGGCACTGGCTTGCAAAGCCTGACAGCCTGGGCTTGATTCCTAGCACACATGTAAAGCTTAATGCAAAGTGGCACATGCATCTGGCATTCATTTGCAGTGGCAAGATACCCTGGCATGCATGCATGCGCGCGCACACACACACACACACACACACACACACACACACACACACACACACATAAATAGATAAAAAATTTTAAAAATAGATGAGGGACTAGTTGAAAAGAAGGTATTCAGTGGAAGGAAACAGGGAGAAGGGGGACAAAAGAAGGTATTGCAAAAGTATGATAAAATTATATAATGTTTAACATAAAAATTATCAATTAAATTTTAAGCATTAAAAAGTAAAAAAGATTTGGGCAATTCAATAAACCAACTAAAATTCACAAACATCCCTAGAACGCTCCTTTAAAAAATAAAATATTCATTTTATTAAGTACACAGGGAACATTCTCAGAGTACACAACATACTCAAGCCATAAGAAAGCCTCAAATGGAAAATAACTGAAATAATAGAATACATTCCTTCAGATCACATAAGTACTAAACTGAAGGTCAGTAACTACAGGAAGTTTTGAAAGTTGCTAAATATATGTAAATTAAACACCCTAGTAGCCATTTGATCAAAGAAAAAAAAATCACCAAGAACATTAGAAAACATTTTTCAATGAAGGAAAATGAAAGTCTATTGGAACAAAATGTATATGGGTTACAGCTAAAATAGTGCTCAGAGTTATATTTATAATCAGGAATGCCTATATTAAAATGGAAATAAGAATGCCTGGCACAGTGGTACGTGCCTGTAATTCTGGCACTTACAAAGATGAAGACAGATCAATAGTTCAAAGCTAGCCTAAGAAGACACATAGCAAGTCCAAGGTCAGCATAGGGTATATAAGACTGTGTCAATAAGAAAAACATTAACAAAAAAGTCTATAAACTCATCTTCCATCTTAAAAAAAAAAACTACAAAAAGAAAAAGCAAGCGATCTAAAGAAGGGAGATACTACACAATGGAGCATTTGAATGGAGAATATATCAATGAATGCTGAGAACATCAATAAAACCAAGAGCTGGTTCTTTGACAAAATCAATTAACAAATCTAGTAGAATAACCAAAAAAGTGGAAAAGAAAGAGAGAGAATACATGTAAATCAGAAAAGTTAGATGAGAAGAAGACAGCACAAGGCTACCCACCTTGCGGGAGCTGAAAACATTAGAAATAAATACTAGGAGAATTGTATACTGACAAATCCAGTAACTTAACTAAAATAATTTTCTAATGAAACAAATTATTCTAATGTCCACAGAAGGGAGAGGAAAAGGAGAAAAATGAAAGAAGCAGGTAAGAAGGAAGAGTTAATAATCTTAAAAACATCTCTATAGTAAATCTAAGCTAAATTAACCCGGTGATGTGTTCCACCAAATGTTTTTTTTTTTTTTTTAAATAAAATACTTTGCCAACTTTCACAAAATAATACAACATATTACAGGAGAGTGCTATTACCCTAAAGTAAAAGAACTGACATGAAATTAAAACTATAGAACAATGTACCAATATAGTTTTAAAATCCTAATCAAAATAATAACATTGAACCCAGCAACATATAAAAATAATATAATACAGGGCTAGGCAGGATTGTCCTAGGAACGTACAAAATAAGATCTAATTTGGAAGATTTGTACTTTCTTATTTCAAAGCTTAGTACATAGTAAGTAAACTAATACCACGTGGTATAAGAACAGACTTATATAAGTACCATGTGCTAACCAATTGTGCAACTGGAGCTCCAAAAACATATCAATGAAATAGAGCTGAGTGGGCTGGAGAAATGGCTTAGTGGTTAAGCACTTGCCTGTGAAGCCGAAGGACCCCGGTTCGAGGCTCGATTCCCCAGGACCAACGTTAGCCAGATGCACAAGGGGGCACACCTGGAGTTCATTTGCAATGGCTGGAAGCCCTGGTGCACCCATTCTCTCTCTCTCTCTCTCTCTCTCTCTCTCTCTCTCTCTCTCTCTCTCTCTCTCTCTGTCTCCCTCGCTGTCTCTGTCTGTAGCTAACAAATAAATAAATAAATAATATTTTTTTAAAAAAGAAATAGAACTGAGTGTTCAAAAACAAGTTCTTATAGTTACACTCAATGGCTTTTTCATATGGATAACAAGGCAAGAGCATGAGGAAAGAGAAGTCTTCATTACAAATGGTACTAAGAGAACTGGATGTCCATTTCAAAATAAATAAATAATATTAAAATAATTTTATAGTTCATCTCTGGTTGTCAGTTTGATAGGATTTAGAATCACCATGAAAACAAACCTCTGGTAATATCTGTTGGGGATTTTCTATATTAGATTTATGGAGATGGTAATACCCACCTAATGTGGGTGGTGACACAGGCTGTTGGCATGGAGTGGATGAAAAGGAGAAAATTAGCTAAGCACCAGCCTTCATTGCTCTCTTTTCTTCTTCCTTACTGATGCAATGGTAACTTCCTGCTCCTTACACCATAATGGACTTCCTGTCTTAATCCTAAGACAAAAATAAACTCTGTCCTTCCTTAAGCTACTTAAAATGCCATAAGCTGAGCTTAATGAACCACTCTGGTAGAAGTTTGGAAGACTAAAGGACAAGAGAGATGAGAACAGTGATGGCTTGGCTCATGCTATTTCAGAGGGGAATAGGATTCTATCAGGAACTGGGAAAGTGGTTCGTGTGATATTTTTTAAAGATTCAATTTATTTATTTACTAGAGACAGAGAGAGAGAGAATAGGCGCACCAGGGCATATAGGCACTGCAAACGAACTCCAGACACATGTGCCACCATGTGTATCTGGCTTATGTGGGACCTGGAGAAATGAACCTGAATCCTTAGGCTTTGCAGGCAAATGCCTTAGCCACTGAGGCATCTCTCCAGCCCCTCATGTGATATTTTTGGTAAAGAAACTGGCTGCATCCTGCCTGTGTCCTGAAAACCTAAAGTAAAGTTGAATTGTAAAGTAATGGATAACTCTGTTTAGAAGAAGAAAGTTCAAGGCAGAACAGCATTCAGTCTGTGATATGGCTTCTTTGGCTATCCTAACTCAAATCTACAGTGAAAGAGAGCAAAATACATAGCAAAATATATATGAAAAATGTGGAATTTGGCAAGGAAAGAAATGTGAGAAAATTTAAAATCTCAGGTCCACAACCTTCAGCCTCTTTATAATTGTTAAAAGATGACCACTATTAAAGATAGGCCAACTCTCTGCACTGGGACAATAGGAAGTCAAGACAACAGAAGGATAAGACTCAACCCGCTGGAGGCTCGGGACAGGAAGAATCCTGATTCTTTTGAAAGGAAAAGGCATGAGGAAGTTCTCAACTCCTCAAGGTCAGGATACAGAGGCTGTGTTCCATGGGTGCCAGGCTTCATAGGCTGAGTGAAAAAAAAGTAAAGTTCAAAAGACTACATTTTATCTAATTCTACTACACAAAATATCTAGAACAGATAATTACAGAAGTAGGCACAATAAATTCATATGGTAGAAGAAGGGAGAAATGAGGTAGGTGACTACTAAAAAGGAGAAACAGGAAAAAAAATTCAGGTTTCTCTTTTTTTTATTGGGAGGAATAAAATGGTTGTAAAATATATTGTGCTGATGGCTCTGCAACACTGTAGATATACCAAGACATTTTTATATTTAAATTTTATGGTGTCTAAATTGTATTACAATAGATAACTTTCAAATTCTTTCAACAAAGTAAATGTATGCACACCTGCTGTGCCGAGCCCTAGAATCCAAAGTCGTTCTTGAGGCTCTGAGTCTCTGTAGCTTCGCTGTCAGGATGAGGCACGTCTGAAACACAAAGGCCAGTTGCTGATGGAGGAATCAGGTTTTCAACATTTAAGGAAAGGATTAATGCAATGTTAATAGAGAGCGCTCGCTTTCTTTTGCTGAGGGCAAGAACACACAAATAATGAGGACACCATTTATTTCTAGAGCTATTTCCCTGGCTACTCCTGTGGTGTCATGGCATAGATCTCAAGTGGCCCTCCATAGCCCATATGCCACAGGTTTCACCTCCAGCTGATAGCACTCTTTAGACATGATGGATACTTTAGGTAGTGGGACCTACTTAGGAGAAATTGGGGTATGCTCTTAAAGGGGATAGTAGGTTAGGGGCCCCTCCATCTCTTTTTTTCCTTAGCTGACAGGATGTGATCAGTCTGGTTCTATCATGAGCTCCCTTCCATGATATCTTCCTGGGCCCCCAGCCAAACAACATGGATCATAATCTCTCAAACCGTGAACCAAAGTGTCTTTCTTTCCAGTGTATCTCAGAGATGTCTGCCACAGGAAGAGAAAGCTGAACAATGTATTTGGGTTTGGAAGAATTTCAACCCACTTTATGTAACTGTATTTTGTTAATATCAGACAAGATTAAATACAAGAAGCTGACCAGCACTCACTTAAATATTACCTTTATTTTGGAATATGGTTATTTAACTCAATATGTGAGCTCTCAGTCTGAGGAAATAGACGAGTTAAGGACTTTGGGTCAAGTAAATGTAGGTACTTGGTGTCTGGATGTCTCTGTATTTAGCATGTGTCTTTCATAACCTGTTTGCTGTATGCCCAGACACAAATCATGTTAGAGTAAAATGTGAAAACAAAAGCAAAAAAAAGTCCAGTTCTCTCTTCAGGGGAATCAAAGGCCAAACACTGAGCTGAGCTACAGTGAAGAATCTCAGAAAATATAATTAATCACGCAGGGAAGACTTTTGAGGGGTGGGATGAAAGAAAAGGATTGTCAGATGAGAGAGATCACTGATCACCCAGTTAACAAAAATAAGCCACACTCAGAAAAACAAGTATTGCCTATTTCTCTCATACATAAAAACTAGAAAAATAATAATAATTAATTAAATTAAAATTTAAAAGAGGGTCTGAAAGCAAAAGGAATGATTAGGGATAGGGAGGAGGGAGAGACGTGAAGGCAATAGAGGACAGATAGCAGGGAAGGTAAATACCACTAAACAAAATTTACGCATTATTAAAATCCATAATGAAATTTATGAATTTCTACAATTAACACATGTTAATAATTACTAAGAGTCTAAATTTTAATTTTTTGTTTATTTTATTTATTTATTTGAGAGCAACAGACAGAGAGAGAGAAAGAGGCAGAGAGAGAGAGAGAATGGGCATGCCAGGGCTTCTAGCCACTGCAAACAAACTCCAGCTGCATGCACCCCCTTGTGCATCTGGCTAACATGGGTCCTGGGGAATTGAGCCTCGAACCAGGGTCCTTAGGCTTCACAGGCAAGCGCTTAACTGCTAAGCCATCTCTCCATCCCAAGAGTCTAAATTTTAGATAAGCAAACTTTTCTAAATGGATTATAGATATTATATTGATCATGCTATTTGCTAAATTGGTATCATATTTTTGTAATTCCTAATCACTGAAACTCTAACTCTCCAGTGGAAAAAGTTAACAATAAAAAAGCAGGAAAATCAATTGGCAATATGAAGAAAAAGACTCTCTGAGAAGTGAAGATTGGCACAAGAGAAGGAAGTCTGTGAACAAAGGTTAGTACAACCACAGCAATGGCTTCTTAAAGAATTTTAGTACCTCCATTTGGTAGGTTTACATAAAGAAAGAATTAGTGAAATTTACTATGAGAAGAATATGGGATAATTTAATTTTTTATAGTTCATACCTCATGACAGAAATGTTCAAGAACCCCCTAGCCCACAGAATTATTCTCAGGCTAACATAACCTTCATAAACATACTGACAACTAGTTACCCTTAGGAACTCCAAAATTATAACATATTTTTGATGGATATGTAAAAAGCATAAGGCTCTATGCTTTCACACAAAATGATCCAGACACATCTATAATCTAGTTGTGCCATGAGATCAAAAACAAGGGAACACAAAAGTCTATTTGTATGTGAAGAATAAGTATTCCTGAAGAACTTGTAAATAAAAACGAATGTCCTTAGGGTTTACTCTAAAGCACTCTCATTTGTTATTTGGGGAGCAAAACAAGACGTGGCTTCTAATATATCCCTGAAGCATTTGAGCACAGCCCACAAACTTACAGTGATAAGGATAAAGTGAGGATATAGACATGGAATGTGAATGTAATTTATTAACATAAATATAATGGGACTTTTCAAACATGGAAGTCTGAATTAAAAAATTCGGAAGGAAGATGGGCATGACATCTATAGGCATGAGGCCCATAATCCTAGTACATAGGCAGAGGACTGAATCAAGGAGAAATGTTGCAAGCTTGAAACTAGTTGGGCTATTTAGTGAGTCTGATATCAGCCCAGGCTACACAGTGAAACCTGTTCCAAAACACTAAAAACAAACAGACAAACAATAAAATGCAGAAGGAATACATAGCAATATCCATTAGCATCCTCAAAATGCCCATCTTGGCTTCACAAACAGAAGATCATGACTGGTTTGTCTAGTAAACATTGGTTCACCAGCCTTGCAAGTACAGTGTAAATGTCTTGGCCAGTCAATAGTACACATCTTGCTATACATACATTGGCTTCTGGTTGGGAGACTAAAGGCCATCTACTAGACTGTGGTGAACCAATAGTTCCAGGGAAGCCTCAGGTGACCTGTCCAGACAGCTTTTCCAGGGTTAATGATCCAGGTTCATTGTCTCTGTCAAACAGAAATGTGGAGTTCCTGGGCCAAAGTGATTGCCTATGTTAACAGAAAATAGCCTTCTATCACATTGCCTATTGCTCTTTGTGTGATCAGGAGCTTGTTTGGGAGCTTGTCCATGCGGATTACTTTGTAGCTCTAGGTAACACACATAGCTAAAATTTCTATGTTCAGACTGCAGAACAGGCTAGGATCTGCGCACAAATCATCCACAGCCCACCTCTGGTTCATTTGTAAATATGACCTAAGTGGTAATAGTGATTTTTTAAATTAATTAAACAATGTTATCCTATGTACCTTATATGACATAAAAACTTCCATTCAGTTCCACACTGACCTCTTATGAGAGAGTGGCTCTTGTTAAAATCTACAGCATTAGAGTAGGACATCAGAATAACAAATTACTTTTGATTTCCTATGCTTAAGTTTTCTAGTTCCTGAGGGCAGACATTCTGAAGCAAATGTAAGGTGGGGAATGCTTTGGGTGCAAGGACAAATACCTTGTAACCCGTGAATTGTTGCCAACAGGGAGGCAAAGTTTTTCCTACTAGCAGCTTCTAAACTCTTAGCACTTTACCCTTCACTCAACTTTCAAAGGATTATGGAAATATTTATAGCTTATATATACATCTGAAACAATACTTCAATTTTTCAATAGCTATTGTTGCTATTTAGATTAATATCAATAACTGCAGAGTGGAAGATGCTCTATTAAGCTTTTTACCTCTGTCATGAAATGTTCATACTCAAGCATAAAAGAGCATTATTAGAAGGGTATGGTGGCACATACCTTTAATCCCAGCACTCAAAAGGCAGAGGTAGGAGGACCACTCTGAGTGCAAGGCCACCCTGAGACATAGTGAATTCCAAGTCAGCCTGGGCTAGAGCAAGACCCTACCTAGAAAGAAAAAAAAAATAGAGTGTTATTACCATAGGTGAGTAGGTGAATTTCAACTTTTCTCTATAATCTCCATAAAAATTATGCTCTTAGATTCATAATCTCATCCAAAAGCAGTTGACTGGTCCACTCTGAGAACCTATAACTCTGTTCCACAAATGTAGAAGGAGCTATAAAGAATCATAGCTTTTCTGTCTGGAGCTTTTTGGGTTGGATTCATTTTCTTTTTCCAATGTCTTTAGGTGGATGGTTAGGTTATTGATTTGGGATCTCTCTGTCTTTTTTATGAAGGCATTTAGTGCTGAATTTTCCCCTGAGGACTGCCTTCCTTGTTTCCCATAAGTTTTGGTACAATGTGTTCTCATTGTCATTCAATTCTAGAAATTTTGCAATTTCATTTTTTATTTCATCCACTACCATCTATTGTTTTAAGATGTGTTGTTTGGTTTCCAGGAGCTGGTGGGATTCTTGGTGCATTTTCTGTTGTTAATTTCTAGCAATACAGCATCATGATCTGATATCATTCAGGAAATTATGTTGATCTTCCTAAACATATGGAGGCAGGCTTTACAGCCCAGTATATGAACTATTTTAGAGAAGGCTCCATGGGCTGCTGAGTAGAATATGCAATCTGTGGATTTTAGGTAGAATGTTCTGTAGATATTCATTAGATCTAACTGATCTATGATGATATTGAGCTCTCTTCCCTATTAATTGTCTGTTTGGAAGATCTGTCAATTACTGATAGTGGAGTACTGAAGTCCCCAACTATGATGGTGTTGGTGGCTATTTCTGTTTTGTTGTCAACTAGGTTTTGTCTTATGAATTGTGGTGCACCTGTGTTTGGTGCATAAAGATTGATGATTGGAAGTGGCCTTCTTTGTCTTGCTTTATACTTTTGGCTTGAAGTCTATTTTATCCAATATTAGTTTAGCTACACCTGTTTGTTTCTTATTTCTGTTTGCTTGAAATAACATTTTCTACCCTTCCACTCTGAGGAGGTGTCTGTCTTTAGTGATGAGGTGGGTTTCCTGATGAAAGCAGATTGAGGGGCCTAATTTTCAGATCCACCCTGTTAGCTTATGTCTCTTGATGGGTGAATTAAGGTCATTAATGTTTAGAGTAATAACTGTGAGGTTTGATTTAATCCCTGCCATATTGTGTTTTATGTGGTTTGGTGTTTTCTTGGACTTTGTAGTTTTTTGTGCCTTCTCTGAGTTTATTGTGATCTGCTTCTTGTAGGTACTTAAGGTTGTTTATTTGATTCTTCTGTGTGGAGAATTTCCTGAAGTACTCTCTGTAGGTTTGGCTTTGTGTTCATATAGTTGTAAAGTTGAGTTTTATTGTGGAAAGTTTTTCTTTCACCATCTATTTTAAGGGATACTTTTGCTGGAAAGAGTAGTTTGGGTTGGAAGCCATAAGTTCTTAGACTTTGAAGTGTTCCATTCCAGGCCCTTCTGGCATTCAGGGTTACTACTGAGGAGTCTGAAGTAATTCTGATGGGGTTACCTTTATATGTAATGTATTGTTTTCCTCTAGCTGCTTTTAGGACTTTCTCTTTGGTATCAATGTTTAGAGTCTTAATATGTCTTGGACAATTTCTCCTTTGGTCCAGTCTGTTTGGAGTTCTGTTAGCTTCTTATAACTTGATGAGACTTTCTTTTGAGAGAGTGGGAAAGTTTTCGTCAATAATTTCTATGCCTTTGGTCTGAATTTCTTTCCCTTCTAGTATTCCCATGATCCAAATATTGGGACATTTAAGGGTACCCTATTTTCCCTCATGTTCTGTTCACAAAATTTCTTGAACCTATTGAAACTTTTGGACTCACAAACTGTTTCTTCTGTTTTGTCTTCAATTCTAAGTTTCTATCTTCCAGATGGCTAACTCTATTCTTGAGAACTTCTAAAGAGTTTTGGGCTTATTCGATTTGGCTGGTATTTCTACAGCTTTTTTATATACAGTTTCCATCCCTCTGTTGAGTTTTCTTTTCATGTCATTTTCTAATTTTCTTAATGCTTCTTGGAATTCAGCCTTGCATTTATTTATGTCTTCAATGAGCTTATCCAACTGGTTATTGAGGTCTTCTTTATTTTATTTTATTTTATTTATTTATTTTGCTCTCCTTCAGATCATTTGACTGTCTTTGGAACCCTTCCTGGTCTTTTCTATTAGGTCTAATCTAGTGAGAACAGCATTCATACAATTATTGGACCTTTGTTGATCCCATGCAAGTACTGCTATTTGCTTGGCCAGGGTTGAATAGATTATATCTTTATTTTGGTGTTCTCATCCTATTGCCTCTTCTATGTTTTGATTACAGACATTCCTTGTGGGGCTGGGAAATCCCAATAAAAATGCCAATATTGCTCTTCACAGAAATCAAAAAAAAAAAAAAAAAAGATCTCAAAATTCATATGAAATGGTAGAAGGCCACAGATACCTAAGCATATCCTCAGCAAAAGTAACACCTCTGGAGGCATCATCATATCTGATCTAAAGCTATATTACAAAGCCATATTAACCAAAACAACATGGCACTGGCATAAAAATGGGATTATATACCAATGGAACAGAATTGAGGACCTGGACTTTGGGTCAAGTAACTAAAGCTACTTGATATTTGACAAAGGCCCTAACAATGTAGAATGGAAAAAAAAAGACAGCATCTTCAAGATATGGTGCTGGACACTGGATAACCATATGCAGGAAAATGAAACTAGGTCCATACATCTTGCCATGCACAAAAATCAACTCCAAATGGATCAAAGCCCTCAATATAAGACTGAAAACTCTGCTACTACTGGAAGAAAAAAAATATGAGGAACTGGTCATGATACAGGAGTGAGAAAAAGCTTCCTGAACAAAATGCCAGTAGCTCAGGAAATTAAATAATCACTCAACCATTGGGATCTCATGAAGTTGAAAAGTTTTCTCACAGACAAACATACAATAAGCAGAGCCAATAGATTTCCTGCAGCTGTACAAGTGACAGAGGCCTAATTTCTAGAATCTATAATAAACTCAAAAACCTAAACAATAAAAAGTCAAACAGCCCACTCATAAAATGGGGCAGGGAACTGAACAGGGAGAACTGAACAGGGAGTTCTCAGAAGAAGAAATACAAATAGCAAACACACACTTGAGAAAATGTTCAACATTTCTAATCATGAAGGAAATGCAAATTAAAACAACTATGAGATTCCACCTTACCCAAGTGAGAATAGCAAACATAAAAAATCAAATGAAAACAAATGCTGGTGAGGATGTGGAGAAATAGGAACTCTCATTCACTGTTGGTGGGAATGTAAGATGGTACAACCACTATGAAAAGCAATATGGAGACTCCTAAAAAAGTTGAATATAGAGTTACCAACAGACTCATTTATTCCCAGTTATTGGGCATTTACCCTAAAAGCTCCATGCCTAAGTTCAGAGATATTTGCTCCATCATGTCTATAGCTGCTCAATTCATAATAGCTAAGAACTGGAATCAACACAGATGTCCATCCTTAGATGAATGGATAACCAAGGTATGGTGTATCTACATGATGGAATTCTACACAGTAGTAAGGAAAAATTATACAATGAAACTTGAAAAATAGTCAAACTTAGAACAGATCATTCTCAGTGAACTCACCAAATCACAGAAAGACAATCATCACATGGTCTCACGCATCTGTGGCTCCTAACTGGAACCTGCCTGAGATGCTGACATACCTAATAGGAATCTCAAAGACCAGACAATAGGGTGGTTGGGACAGTAGAGGAGGGCAAGAGGGGGAACACAAAACTGGACCCAAATAGTAATGGTAACATAAAAATCCTATATCCTGAAAGACAGACTAAAAGGTTGAATCTTCATCAGATCCTTAGAGGAAACATGTGAATCAAAGGGCCCTTGAGAGGGTATGATGAAGACTAACCTTAATATTCTCCTGTTTCTCTTTGTCTCTCTCTCTCTCTCTCTCTCTCTCTCTCTCTCTCTCTCTCTCTCTCTTCTTCTTCTTCTTCTTCTTCTTCTTTATACTACCTATCTTTTTCTTCCTTCTTTTCACATGGTGCTGGCCTATAACTCCCAGTACTAGGATGTGGTTAATATCCACAATGAGCTATTGACCAGAGAGACCTACAAGGTTTCCCAAAAGAAGATAAATTTCTGTCAGAGCACTTTATTACCCACCAAAGTTTAATGGTAAGACCCTACTGCCAAAGATATCATATATGCTATTGGTACAGAACATGGAGAGACCTGACTGGAATCTGGAAGAGAGTCAGTCCCCAGACAGTTAGCTTGTCTAGTACCAGATGGTACTACATGAGCAACTGGGAGAAAATGACCAACATCTGTCCAAGCAACTTGTGATCTAAGCTACTAAGCAGCAAACAACCTGATGTGATGCTCACCCAAGTGCAATAGTGGCACACAGCCATGGTGGGTAACCAACTGCTCTTGGATTGGCTAACAGTCCCCCCTCAATGTAACGGAACCCATAGGTATAACTGGGCAACAAATCAGAACCATATACTAAAATTGAGTCCACTCTCCAATATCAAGCTCCCATCAATCTTGGGCTACAAGAGGGCCTAATCCTATTAAATTCTTTCTAAATTAATAATGGTTATCCCTATCCAGTTCTGACTTCTCTCTCCATTGGAAAATCTGCTCCTCTGTTTCAGATGCAAAACCTGAAGAGAGATTCAGCCTATGGAACCTCACCAGGGCACCAGCTGAAACCATATAGTAATTGGGGAAATGGGCAAGAGTCCTGCTTTCTTGGTGAACCTGGTACCAGCACAAGGGTGAAGGACATAGACATAAAGAACACTCAACTCCTACCAAACCAAATATCCAGGCATTCATAGGTTTCTAAGACCTCATCACTGAAAGCGACCTAAAACAAACCCAACATGGCTCAGGGAAATTCACAAAAGAAGGGGTGGAAAGATTGGCAGAGCCACAAGTTGGGACATTATGCACAGAGACATTGCCTCTTTCCCATAACTGATGGCTACCCCCACAATGCATGATTCACATTTCCCAATGAGGAGGTTCCCTTCAGAGGGGGGAGGACAAGGAGGAGGCTAACGGTGGTACCAACATGGTTGTTTACACACGGAGTATGTACGTAACTAATAAAGAAAAAAAGAATCACAGCTTTTATCTTATTCTTTCATAATCACTTCCCATGAAAATTACTGAAGCATGTGAAAGTAATGCACTAATTCCATTCTGTATCCTTAGTGTACATTTTTTCTACTTTGTTACTATAAAATATTTCAAAACTTAAAATGACTAAAGGTAGTAAATTTTTATAAATATATGTACATATAAACCCAGAGTAATAAACATTAACATCTCATATTTAGTTTCATTAAAGATACATTGAAGACAAAATAGATGTCTGTTTACTACAAATTCAAACTTCAGAGGATCCATATAAATAATATAATATGTTATATACTATTTAATTTTTCTAACTTATTAGCACTTTTTAAAATTGTATATAAACAATACACTAGTTTCATGTTTATGTGAGATTATATCAGAGGTATGTCATGGTAGCTTAATTTATTTCATTCAACATTATTAAGAAATATATCTATGCTGAGTCATATGACAAAGTTTATTAATTTTAAAGGCATATTAGAATCCACTCAAAGGATGTGTCACTATTTATTTATATATTCATTAATTGGTATTTTGAGGTTGCTTTTAATTTTTGGCAGTTACAAGCACAATAGCAAAGATGTAGTTATATTTAACAGACAATACTGCCTTATAAATATGTATGTTTATTCAGTTAGATTAGTACTGAATGCATATAATTTTTATTTTTCCATAATTCTAGTGTTGTCACTGTTAGGAAAGAAATTTTGCCTCACACTTTCATGTTTCATTCTATGAAGATTTATATATTGCTCTTTTATTCAACAAGCATGCTAAACTTTTTATTGAAAATAATGTATTTCTATGATCCTGAATGTTCCAAATACATATTGTTTAGACTGCAGAGGATAGCAGCTTTCATCTGCATTTTTATATCCAGTATGCTTCTTTGGGTGCCTCACTTTCATTGTTAGAGTCTTGCAATAATATTTTAATATTGGCTCACTCTCAAAGGCCTAGTTTTCTGGAGCCACATCAGTCTGCACTGCCTTCAGGACTAAACTTTAGGAAGCATACTGTCACCATCTTTCTAGATATGCAGTTAATTGTTCTCTAAGTTCCCAAGGTGCAAAGAAGACTAAGTATTATCTTTTGAAATATCTACATCTCAGTTGATATCAAGGTTAGAACTCAAAGTCATCTCTGGATCTCAAAAGCTAGAGAAACGAGCTATCTATCTATCTTTTGGAAGAACATTTACATTACAAAAGTTTAGGCCAACCATCTAGGATATTTGTCATAAAATGGAAAAAAAAAAACCTAGTTTCCCTTGTTTCAGAAGGGAAGAGGAGTGGCTAAGTCTCTCCTGTATAAATGCAAACACAAAATCCATTGCTCCTACTCTGGCTTTGGAATGTCCAGTCCGACTCTAACAGTACAAGGAGCAAGGCCTAGGGCAAAGGAGGAGGGAAGATACACTTATTATTTACTATAAGGCAATAGCAAGCCTTTCTGTCATCCACAACACAACATGGGCTTGAGGATAAAACTGATAGACACAAAAATTAAGAATTGACCAATTTATAGTGCTGGAATAATGGTTCAGTGGAGGAAGCACTTGCTACTCATGCTGGAGTATCTGAGTTCAATCCCTACCCCTCAAACAAAATAGCTGGAAGTCTTGATGGGTTCCTTAATGCCTGTGCACTTCCTGACCCTGATGCTGACAGGAGATGGAAGGTAAAGATAGGAGAATTTTCAGGGCGCTCCTGGTGATCCCAGCAAAGAACAGCAGAATGAGAAGCCAGAGCAAGAAACCATGTCTCAAATGAGGTGGACAGGTAAGGATTGACCAGCAAGTTGTCCTCTGACCTCCACATGCACCCAACCTCACACATGCACACACAAAACAGAGATAAATAATACTTTTAAATCCTACCATTTTAATAGACAGTTGTTATATCCCTTGTCATTCTTAGATAATTCTTAATTGATGACCTATCTAATTGCTAACATTTCTGGAGTGGGTGGATATACCAACATTATGTTTAAGACTACTACATCAATGTTCATATTGAATTTTTCTTGTAATTTTGTTTCTGTAGGCTACCAATTTGATACTTAGGTTATCCTGGACTTATAAATATTTCTTTGTACTACTTTGCACAAGATAAATGGTGCTCTTCCCCTGAAGGATTGTTTGATATACTCAGAAATATAGCCTGACAAATATTAAAAGGATAGTTCATTACAAATCTTTAGAGGTCATAAGTTATTTCTTCTTTTTTTATTTTTATTTATTTATTTTTTATTTATTTATTTATTTATTTTTATTTTTTTTTTTTTTTTGGCTTTTCGAGGTAGAGTCTCACTCTGGCTCAGGCTGACCTGGAATTCACTATGTAGTCTCAGGGTAGCCTTGAACTCTCAGTGATCCTCCAACCTCTGCCTCCCGAGTGCTGGGATTAAAGGCGTGCGCCACCACACCCGGCTTTTTATTTTATTTTTATTTTTTTTATTTTTTTGGTTTTCGAAAGTTATTTCTTCTTAAGTTAATTTTCACCATATAATATTCCAAAATAAATGGTATTTTCATTTAGGGTCCAAAATTGCTGTCATAAAGTTTTATAGTAGGCTCCAAAATGAATAAGACCATAGTTGTATATTTCCAACATCAGCGTTTGGATGTCCTCCTAACTTTGCATGGATATTTCAATCAGAAATGTTACTTTTCTTCTGAGATTAGCTTTATTAATAATTGGGTTATATGTTACTTACACTTCAACTTCTAATGTGTTTAGAACATTAAGTTTGTTTTATAAAATGGATCCTTAATATTAGCTGTAATTGTAGCTTGTTTTTCAATAAATCATCCTGTGTTAGCATATTTTATCATCTTTTAATGCCAAATTCTGATGTGGTATTATGAGAAAATATCCCTGTAAGCGTTTTCAAGTATAAGCCACCAGTTTTACATCCAAATTTGATTGGGTTGAATACTGTGCCCAAAATATCAGAACTCTCTCATGACAACAAAAGATTAGGCAGATGCAGTTATAGATATATGAGCTTATTACAATTTGTCACAGTAATAAGCTACAATTTGAATTTAGGGTTGATTTTTAAAAAACTGTCTGCTGCTCAGAGTGAAGATGGTGTATTAGAAGACACACAAATGATCAGGTGAAAAAGAGTCAGGATAGAAAACAGTAGATTGTACTCCTGTAGGAATAAGAACTAAAAAAATTAAAAAAAAAAAAAAAACGAACAATGTGTATTTTAAAGTGTAAAAAAGAAATAGACTAGGTGGGATTTCTCCATGCAGTAGTCAAGCTGGTTCCAAGTCACATCACACTGCTTGTGCCAAGCCAGCACCAGCTATAGCAGCTGGGAAAGTGCTCTCACAGGTTCTTCAAGAGCCAGAGCAAGACTAAAGGACTGTTCACCCTATGGAGACAACCAGGGACTGGATACATGTGTGTGGAGACAGATGGAGCTGTCCACACCCCTCAGAGCCTCCGTCACATAAAGCCCCATTTATAGAAGAATAATTTTCCTAAACACCAGAGACAAGTTCGTAATTTAACTGGTGTGTGTGTGTGTGTGTGTGTGTGTGTGTGTGTGTGTGTGTGCGCGCACGCATACGTACGCGTTAAAATGGGAGAAGCTCAGACCAGGGAATCCTTGCATAAAGTAGACTTGGAATATAAAATCTGTGTCGACCTGAAGGATACACTAATTTAACTTATTTGAATTACTGAATCTAGCAGCCTTTCCTCTTACCTATAGGGATTGAAACGAAACATCATGGGGAAGGGGAAAAAAACTAAGCCAATCCAAGTAAGAATAAATACTGAATGAGATCATAATGCCTTCTATTTTATTTTATTACTTATTTTTATTAATTTTATTTTTATCACTTATATTTCTATACTTTAATTGCACAGTTATATTTTAACTTGTAAGTAGCCTGAGCAGGCTATTATGAGTACACTTTCCCGACCCTTAATCTATATTTTCTCTAGTAGTTCTCATGTCTCTAATCCACTTATTTTCCTCTCATTCTTTATATATTTTTTATTTTTATTTATTTGACAGAGAGAAGGTGGGGGGAGAGAGAGAATGGGGATGCCAGGGCGTCCAGCTGCAAATGAACTCTAGATGCATGTGCCACCTTGTGCAGCTGGCTTATGTGGGTCCTGGGGAATCAAACCTGGGCTTTGCAAGCAAGTGCCTTAAGCACTAAGCCAGCCCTCCTGTCATTCTTTACTCTTTCTTTGCCTTTTCTCATTTCTTCCTCATTTCACTAAATATAAATTACCTTGTCAAAAACAAAACTATAGGGCTGGAGAGATGGCTTAGTGGTTAAGCGTTTGCCTGTGAAGCCTAAAGACCCCAGTTCAAGGCTTGTTTCCCCAGGACCCACCTTAGCCAGATGCACAAGGGGGCGCACCCATCTGGAGTTCGTTTGCAGTGGCTGGAAGCACTGGCGCGCCCATTCTGTTTCTTCCTTTCTCTCTCCCTCTCTCTCTCTCTCTCTCTCTCTCTCTTTCTCTCTCTCTGCCTCTTTCTCTGTGTGTGTCACTTTCAAATAAATAAATAAAAAATTTAAATAAAACTATAAACTCTGTTTTCCCTAACCACGACCTCAGTGTTAGTGTCTCTGACCCTAATCATGGACAGAAGTACAGTGCACTAATATCTTCTACTACCAGTTAACACTGGGACTGATGTCACGTCATTACACCTATCACTAAAGTCCCGTCCCCCTGCTCTGCAGTAGGAAACAAATTCAAATAAAGACAACTCACCAAGAAGACTCTTGGAAAATAAGACAGAAAAAAAACTGAAATGGACATCCATTTCCATGAAACCAGATGGAATAACAAACCTCTCTCAATAATAACCTTAAGTGCAAATGCCCTCAACTCACCAATTAAAACATACAAACTGAGTGAATTAAAACCAAAACAAATAAAACAAGATCCAACTATCTGTTGCCTCCAAGAAAATGAAAAAAAACCTCCCGAAAATAAAACAACCTGCGTTATATTAACTGAGAACTATTGATTAACAACATGAAAGATACAAAGCAATGAACAATATAAATCAGGTTATAGTCATTCTGCTTTATTAACTTAAATTTCAACTATGGAGTTTATCTGAATTATCATATAACAGTTCAAGAAACATAACTCTCTCCTTAATCCAGTATCTCAGGTCATTCCCAATGCAATCATGCCCAAACAAATCAAACCAAATGTTTCAACACAAGCAAGCTAATGAGCCCTCTTGCCGTTAGTCAAAATTTTTTTTTTGAATTCTAAGCAGCCATATAAATTTTGTTGATGCACAAAATTCAAGTTTCGTATCTCTATGGATTCTACTACTATCTTATATCTGAGTAGATATACTTCAGAGCTTCTCAACAATGAAGGACCTGTGTCCCAGTAGGGCAGGGTAATGTTTCAACTTGCCTCACGGCCACCTGCCGCAGAAACTCGATGACCCCTGAATTTATTATACAAGTTTTTGTGCCTGTAAGACCCCAGACATGACCCACCTTAGTTTTAACCTTGGTGGTCAAAGCACCACATTCACCAATGCTACTTTAACTTTGGGTAGCAGAACATGGAACAAAACCTCACTGGCTAGAGTTAGCACTGGGCTTTGCAGGGAACCTGGACTCAGCATGACAAAACCTCACAATAGATACTAACAGTCCCAATCCCTGGCCTGTCTGTGGATGAAGCCACTAGAACAGCTCTGGCACCAGGGGGAAGTCACCTGGCTCCATGCTATCAGACAGCATCACTTGTGACTGGGTCTAGCAGTCTTTGATCTCATGAATCTAACTCAGTAATAGATAGCTGATAGCAGCATGGGCCATGATTCTTCCCTAGTGCCATGCTGGGCATGGTGAGCTGTGGGCCCAGCATATGATGACAGGCAAGGTAGAGGAGCCTGAGGCTATGCCTTCGTGATCATTCTGCCCAGAGTGAGGCAGAATTCTCCAGTGCTTGGCCACAAGCTGGTGGCAATGAATAAGATAAGATCACAAAAAGAGGTTCACGGGGATCAAATAGTCTTTCTTAGTACCCTCCCCCCCCCCCATAACAAGTTCATGCTGAGTAACTCACCAACTGAAGAATTAGGACACACCTGGGCTAGGATTGCTCTCTAGCGCTAAAACAATGATAGCACCTCAGGACCAGAATCACAGAAAACAGGAACTTAGGGCACTATCTAGTGCTCAAATGTGGAAGTGATTGTTGCTCAGAGAAAATAAGCAACCTGCTTAACATTTCAGGAAAGACTAGCATAAACAAATCCAAACTAATGGCTGAAAGGAATAGTCAATTTTTCATTGCATGAGATGATGTCACATATTAACATGCATCAAGAGCATTCTGGAAACCATGATCATAAGGTAATATGCTACAAAAAAGAAATGCTAGATAGTAATGAGGATGAGAATTTAAAACATTTGTTTTAAGAAAACTCAATGAGCTTCAAGAAAACACAGGAACGTGACTCAGTACTTTAATAAAGATGACTAGAAAAGACATCCTTGAGCTGACAACGTAGACTAAACAAATTAAAAATGGAATAGGAAGCACTTACCGCAGTTTAACTCATTTACAGTAGGAAGTAGAGAAAGCAAAGGCAGGCTACATTTAGAAAAGCAAAAGAAGTAAGGGAAGAAAACCATGGAAACGTGATGCCATTCAAAGAGCAAATATGCAGGAGACTGGGATTGAAGAAGGGTTTAAGAGACCACTGAGAGGAGCACTGTAGAGCTTTTAATCATGAAGGCAGACATCTTCTCAGGAAAGCAACTCTTAAAGAGAAAAGGTGCTCTCACAGTGATGGGGTACCAATCCACGACTGATTGCCCCCATATATCTCAGGTTGGCGATAAGGCAACATATTGTGGCAGGATAGGTGACTGCTCACCTGAGGGCCAGGAAGGAGAAGAGTGAGAGACAAGGCGGCTGGATTCCCCTGACCTCCTTCCCTGATACGCTCCCCAAACCTAAAAATCAGTTGGTCCCATCTTTTAGAGCTATACCACTTCCCAACAGCATGTCATGAATCTGCAGAAAAAGCCCTTAGCAGATGGGCTTTGTGAGGAACATAATATTCCAGTGTATCAAAATCTGATACAAGAAATGATAGGACAGAACTAATTAAATCTAAAGAATGATGCAAATATCTAGGTACAGCAGAGTCAAAGGTCACCAGTCAGAGACTAAGTGTCTCAAGACATATAAAAAATTAAGTTCTCACAAAAAGAAGATACTCAAGGCAAACAAACCAAAGAAAATAACACATGAAGGTGCCTTATTTCCTCTGAGAGTAAATTGGTTTTTGTAAGCCAGAGCAGAGTATTATGAGGTTTGTTTCACATTGATGAAGGAAAAAAAAAAAAACTGCCAACAAAGAATACTGGACAGACCAAACACTGCAATCCTTCAGAAAGAGAGGAGAAATAAAGATGCCACCAGAAAAACAAGACAGGAGAGAATATGTCTCCACCACACTTTTCCTGCTCGAGGGAATCTTTCCAGTTGAAAGAGACATTAGTGAGTACAAAGAAAACATCAGGAGGCATAAAGCTCACTGATGACAGTAACTAGAGGCAAATTCAGAATGCTTTCATATTGCAAACAAGGCACATAAGTTACTCACAGCTTTAGTATGAAACTAAAATCAATTAAAAATAATATATATTAAGGTATAGTAATATAAGCTGATGTAAAGTAGGACAACCAAAATTCAAAATACAAAAAAAAAAATGTAGGAAACAGGTCAAGCTTAAAGGTTTATGTACCGTCATACTTTATTTGTTATTTTCTTATCTTTTTAAATTTTTTTTGTTGTTCATTTTTGTTTATTTGTTTGAGAGTGACAGGGAGAGAGAGAGAGAGAGAGAGAGAGAGAGAATGGGCGCACCAGGGCTGCCAGCCACTGCAAACAAACTCCAGACGCGTACGTCCCCTTGTGCATCTGGTTAACGTGGGTCCTGGGTAATCGAGCTTTGAACCTGGGTCCTTAGGCTTCAAAGGCAAGCACTTAATTGCTAAGCCATCTCTCCAGCCCTTATTTTCTTATCTTTATGATCATATTTAGTTGCTATAATTTCAAAATATTACTTTTAAATGTCTCATGGTAACCATAAAAGAAAAATCTATAATACACAAATGATAACAAAGAATCAAAATACACTACTATTATAAACCATTTAACTACAAGGAAAAAATTTAAAGAAGAAAAAGCAGAAAGACACTATAATTAAACTAGAAGCAAGTTACAAAATGGTTGTAGTAAGACCTTGCCTATTTATCATTACCATGAATGTAAACAGCTTAAATTTTCTAATTAAACAGCATAGCTGACTGAATAAATTCATAAAATGATACAACTATATACATTATTTATAGGAGGTCTACTTCATATCTCAGAACATACATAGACTGAAAATCAAAGTATAAAATAACATATCCCATTCAAATGTAATCCAAAAGGATATTTGATAAAATTAACTTTAAATCAATTATTAGCAGAACAAGACAAAGGTCATCACATAATGTTAAAAGGCTTATTTAGCAGTAACATAAAAGTAATAAATATGCATGCCAATATCAGTTCATAATTACATAAACAAATATTAATAGACTTAAAAGAAGGTATGGATACCAATACGGTAATAGAGGACTTTAACATCCTACCTATTATAATCATGATCTCAAGGAAGCCTAATAAATAAAAAATAAGGAAACATCAGAGTTAAACTATACTCTTCATCAAACAGACTTAAGAGGCATCTGCAGAACATTCTATCCAACTACTACAGACTATACATTCTTCTCATCAGGTACTAAGGATAGGTCATTAATATAATATCTAACAAAACAAGTCTCAACAAGCATTTTAAAGATGAAATCACAGGGAATGTATTTACTTCCGTTGTGGAGAAGAATGGGGGGTGAATAGAAAAGAGGCCACACGGTGAGGATGACTGACTGACATGACTGGACATAGAACACTGTCATACACTGAAACTATGAAAGCAGTTTTACATGGACTTACATAACATAATTTCATGAATTTGGGTCAAAGACCTCAATCTATTTCTATCGTGTTTTAATCCATTGTCTGATCAATTAAAATTGTTCCTTTCCTTGTGTTGTCTTTCCTCTTTTTCCTACTTTAGAAAAGAATTTAAAAAAAAAAAATGTAGCCGGGCGTGGTGGCACACATCTTTAATCCCAGCACTTGGGAGGCAGAGGTAGAAGGATCACCATGAGTTCAAGGCCACCCTGAGACTCCATAGTGAATTCCAGGTCAGCCTGGGCTAGAGTGAGACCCTACCTCAAAACAACAACAACAACAAAAAAGCAAAGTGTTCTTCCCCATCTGGTTTCCTTTCTTTACCCAGCTAGTGCCAGCTCCTGATATTTTTTTTATTACATGTATTTCATTATTTCCTCTAATTACCACCTCCCTTAAAATCTCTTCTTCCACTCGTGAAACCTTTTCTATCTTCATGACCTAAACACACACAATATGCAAACATCACCCACATACATAGAAATTTTAAGCTTAGATTCCTCATGAGACAAAATAAGAACAGGCCCAGCAACTAAGATTTTTATGCAGCTCAAAACATCAGTGATGCTAAGTTGAAATAAAGCACTGGTGTATAGTAGCATAGGAAAGTAAGTAGAGAAAACATCAGGCTGAAGTAAGGAAGAAGACAAGAACAAATGAGAAGCCATTCTCTCCAATAAAAAAATGTACATGGGAGCCTAAGAAATACCAGTAGAGCAATTACCTTTGCAAGTTCCTCTGTTTTCAGGTAGTACAACTTGCGATGTATTTCAGAACCGTAAAGGATATCAAGTGCTTTCATTTCTCATAGTAACTCTGGCAAGATGGCAAGTTATATAGCAATTCAACTACAGTGCAATTGCTGCTAGCTTTATGGGATGTGTTGGCTTTCAAAAAAAATGAAATATTTCATAGATTTAATTTTATCTTTTGGCCATTTATTATCTGAATTTTGGTACAAAATATCTCTTCTCCCACCTCTGAAGAATGTGTCCTTGAATACGTCTATGTGTTATATGTCCCTTCAGCAGCATTTACTATTGGAATTTCAGAAAATATTGCATCTACAAATAGCTAACTATATTTAGTGGTTTATTTTTTAAAAAGAATAGTACCAGGAATTTTTTCTGGGTAGATCAACAATGTTCACACCTTTTGAAGTAGTGTGGATCTATTAAATCAAGCTGTAAATGTTAAACATCTTTGACATGAACATCTGATATACATGAATGTATTCAGAGATTTAGGAAAAAAAAAAAGATAAGACAAAATGTGTGTGCCATCCCTCTATATTACTCTCATCCAAAAGATTTCATGCCACAACATGACATTATCACACACTGTATTTTTCCAATCTGAAGCTAAGCAAACCCATTCTCTGCGAATATCTTACAAACACCTCTATGAAAATAATGAGGAGGCCAGGAAGAATAAATCTAATATTTAATTTTTCAAAATCTATTCAGCTTATGGGTTTTCAAGTAAATATTGGTTAATGGAAGAATTCAGAACTAAAGTAGTCTGGAATGATAGATGATAACTGAATGGCAACAGTTTACATCTTGGAATTTCAAAAATAGGAAGTTTCTTCCTCTGAGAACTCCCTATTCAGTTTTTTGCCCCATTTTAAGTGGGTCTTTTGCATTTTTGTTGTTCAGTATTGTGAGTTCATTGTAGATTCTGGATATTAGGCCTCTGTCAGAGGCAAACATTTTCTCCCATTCTGTGGGTAATATATTGGCTTTGTCTATGGTATTTTTGTCTGTGCAAAAGCTTTTCAGCTTCATGAGATCCCACTGGTTGAGTGACTATTTAATTTCCTGGGTTACTGGAGTGCTGTTCAGGAACTCTTTCCTCACTCCTATATCGTGGAGAGTTCCTCCAATCTTTTTTTCAAGTTGAAGAGTTTCAGTTCTTACATTAAGGCCTTTACTCCATTTGGAGTTGATTTTTGTGCATGGTGAGATGAGTGGGTCTGGTCTCATTTTTCTACATGTGGTATTCCAGTTAGTCCAGCACCATTTGTTGAAGATGCTGTCTTTTCTCCAGTGTACACTTTTGGCTCCTTTGTCAAAGATCAAACAGCTATTTGACCTGAGGGCCAGATCTTCAGCTCTGTTCCATGGGTCTATGTCTGCTTTTATGCCAGCACCATGCTGTTTTTGTTACTATGAATTTGTACTGTAACTTTAGATTGGGTATGGTGATACATCCAAAGGGTTTACTGTTGTTGTTTGTTGGATTTGGGTTTGGGGGGCGTTGTTTGTTTTCTTTTTTTGCTGAGGATACAGTTTTTAAAGTGTCTAGACATTCAGATAAGGCACTGGAAACTAATGTCTCATACTTTGTCATTGAGAGAAGAGCTTAACTTTCAACACAAAGGAAGTTGGGTATTGGTGGCACCTTCCTATGGAAATATATCCAAACAAGAAAATGTCAGTTTCAGGAGGAGGTGTAGTACATAGACATCAACAGGTAAGATTAAGTTTGTCCTAAAAGTGTTTTGGTCTGCTCAAGCACACTGAAGAATGACAGTTGGTGTTTTATCAAAGTGATTTTCTCACAGAAAAAAATTCCCTATGGTTTTAGCATTATCCCATGATTGCCTCAATTATTTTTAGTAAACCTTTACAGATTTTAATTTATGCAAAGTGGCTTCTTGGTGGCTCCATCAAGATAATAAAAAGATCTTACAAGGCAAATGAATGCTTTGACTTGCTGTGTAGGTGATACATATAAACTAATTGAGTGAAGAATTATTGCCAAAGAATAATGTTTTTGAATTAATACAGTGGAGTTCAAGCCAAAGTCCTGGCAATTATTAAATAAGATAATCAATATGTCCTCAAACTGTTCTCAGTAAGTGAAAATATAACATACTAGGTAGGATAGAAGAATAATCATCTTTCTAATTATAATATTAGGAAAGTATGCAATAACAAATCCAGAAATAATTTAAGCTGTTCATGAAGTTGCTGGGAGCCTATACTATATTCATGTTTCACACTGATCAAATTATCTTACATGAAACAATCTAATAATTGTTATCCTCAAAGTAGTAAAGTATGTCAAAAGAGCATCAATGAGCTGATATCTTGTTAAGTTCTCTATATTAACCCAACTATCCCCAGGAGAACAGAAAACATCTCAGTTCTAAGAGACGTGAAACTGAAAACTGGTCAGATTCCAAGTCCCTTTCTGGGCTACAATGCAAGAATGGAGTGCATTAAAAAGTAGAGTACAGGGCTGGAGAGATGGCTTAGCAGTTAAGCGCTTGCCTGTGAAGCCTAAGGACCCCGGTTCAAGGCTTGATTCCCCAGGACACATGTTAGCCAGATGCACAAGGGGGCACACGCATCTGGAGTTCGTTTGCAGTGGCTGGAGGCCCTGGTGTGCCCATTCTCTCTCTCTCTCTTTCTCTCTCTCTCTCTCTCTGTCTCTCTCTCTCTCTCTCTATCTGCCTCTTTCGCTCCCTCTCTCTCTGTCACTCTCAAATAAATAAAAATGAACAAAAAAAAATTAAAAAAAAAAAAGTAGAGTGCAGAGTGGTGCTCTGACATTCTTCCCATCTTGTACTCAAGTCACAGAGGAAAAAAGAAATCCAGGGCTTAATCCCAGGAAGAGGTCCATTCATTATTCCCACTTTGTTCTGCCATCAATTATACCTAAAAAGTCTTTCCCTATAAGAGAAATTTAGTATTTCCTTTTTATATTCCCTGTACTTCTCTCTCCCACTCTGGCTTATAGAATTCCATATGGGGTTAGAATTGCTTTGAAGGAAATATAGTCCCTACCTTGCTTATGGGTTACCTTTGACTTCCAATTCAAGATTTAAGTTCTAATGAGAAGTTCCCATTTGGTAGTAACATTGTGTGTGTGTGTGTGTGTGTGTGTGTGTGTGTGTGTGTGTGTGTGTGTATTGGAACTATGAAGAGATAGATGGTGTTGACATAGAAGGCCAGAACTTATAGGTCAAATATTTGGCAAAATTGTAGCAGGCCCACACACATTAGTTGCAAAGCCATTGGAGGTGAGAACAATAAAATGTTGCTTTTTACATGATAAAATATAAGGAAAGTATAATTAAAATTATAGTTATTTTAGGCTGTCCACAGCAATGTTTCTTGTGAGAGAATCTAACAGTAGCAAACAAATACATGTAATGCCTATTATTCATGAGGAATATTCACCTGAGAAACAAACATGATTTGCCAAGGGTAGAATGAGTTCAGTCATTGAAGGACATTTTCACTCAAATGGAGGGTTTGCAGTTTTGGAAAGACAAAGTACTGATCTTTAGGCAAAAAAATAAAAATAAAAAAAAAGCCAGGATCATTTTGGAATAGATACTTAAGGACAGGATGCTTTCCTCATTAAAGTAAAATGTGATATTAACACAGAAAATGATGAATAGGCCACTAAAACTGACTAGAGAACTTATTCTCAGACTCATGCAAATGTAGAAAGTGTATGTATATACAGATATATTTTCCATGTGACATATAATCATATATTTAATTTTTAAAGTAAGCATTTACAGGTGGTGAGATAATACACAGTTACAAACTCTTATCAATTGGTAAAAGTAAAAATTTTAAATGGCATGTCAACAAGAATAAGAACAATTATATCACATTGGTTAAAGACAGAGAACCTAATGCCAGATTATCTGTACAGTACCCAAACTTTTCTCTCTGCATAACCTTAGGCAAGTTACTTTAAATTGCTGGATCTGCCCTAGTTTTCTCATATGTAATATGGTGTACATGTACCTGCTTCAAAGAATCATAAGTAATATTGATTATATGTAAAGAATGTACAACAACATATACTATATAAATACTGTATGATGATAATATAATTAATAATAGAAAAGCTGAAAATAATTCTTGGTATAAAAAGCATTATGAAGATAACTAATCTTACTGTAATTTTAAAATTAGCTTATGTATCATTTAAAAACAACTTATAGGATACTTGAATTACTAGATATATATTTCATATGAGTAATATATATAATATGAATAAGAAAATTATATACAAATGCAGTAAGAGATAAAATTAGATCAACTCCAGATCAAACATAGCTGGAAGTCCACACCTGTGGTTATGCCTAAAGCTGTTTTGCATTAACTTTAACTTTGTAACTTAAATTATTTTAGTATATACATAAGGAAAGGAGATATATCTTATGAGAAGGGATCACTTCAAATGCAAAGATTTAATTTTTTTTAATTTGTATTTATTTATTTGAGAGCAACAGACACAGAGAGAAAGACAGATAGAGGGGGAGAGAGAGAATGGGCGCGCCAGGGCTTCCAGCCTCTGCAAATGAACTCCAGACGCGTGCGCCCCCTTGTGCATCTGGCTAACGTGGGACCTGGGGAACCGAGCCTCGAACCGGGGTCCTTAGGCTTCACAGGCAAGCACTTAACCACTATGCCATCTCTCCAGCCCAAAGATTTAATTTTTCAGTCTATATAGGCAAGTCATTATCACATATCTATCTTTATCTATTTTATTCTATAAATCTATATATCTATTTTATTATATAAATAAAACTAGGGCTGGGGAGATAGCTCAGTACTTCAAGGCACTGTTTGCAAAGCCTGCTGACTCAGGTTCAATTCGCCAGTACCCATGTAAAGCAAGGTGCACAAAATGACACATGTATTTGTTTTCTGTGACAAGAGCACCCATTCCCTTCCTCTAGCCCCAATAAAATAAAATAAAACTAAATTGAAGATTGGAAAAATGTATAATCTCACATCTTCAATTCCAGTCACAGATTTATGTTTAGTGGAGACATTTATGGGCCTTTTTAATGAATTTTTGTGCCTATTTTTTCTTACATAAAGAAATATTAATATTGGATAGCTTGAGTTTGGTAAATTAACAAAGTTTCTGCTTACCAATTCCATCACACTTCTATGTCACCTTAAGAGATTATCTAAAATAAGTTTAGTTTCCAAGAGTTCTAATTATTGATAACTAGCAACCACATGCCAAATAAAACATAGTTTAGAATTTTCTATGGAAGTGTATGAAACACTTTTTATAGTCTTTTTTATGTGAAAGGATTCTTCTTAATTTAAAACAATTAATTGACAAATAATTGGTTATATTTAGGGGAACAATGTGATGTTTTAATGCATATATACTGTATAGAATGAGTGAAATTAATTAAATTTCCATTAATGTTTTCTTTGTGGTGAGACTATTTTAAGACTTATTTTGAGAAAAAAAAACTGTTAACTGTAATCATGTTGCTGAGCCCCCCTGCCCCACCAAGCCATGCACTGCTGCCTGCCATTACCATTGCACATGGGGTCTATGTTCAACCTCCTTCTCCATGTGCCCTTCTCTTATCTGCACTGACCACATGATGCATATACCCCAGCCTGAAAGATCAAGGGTTTTCCATGCTCTTCTAATTGAACTGAGGTCCCTCCCCTACCACATCCATGAAATGTTCCACATCATATTACAATCAAACCTCCAGTATGCATAACAAAGAAGGGTACTGAAAGCCACAAGAGGAAACACCAAGTCACATATACCAGCAACCCCATCAGAATAATAGCTAATTTTTTTTTTGAGAGAGAGAGAGAGAGAGAGATGGAGGATGGAGAAAGGAAGAGAAAGAAAATTGGCATGCCAGAATCTCTTGCCACTGCACACAACTTCCAGACGCATGCACTACTTTGTGAATCTAGCTTTATGTGGGTACCGGGGAGTCAAACCCAGTATGGCAGGCTTTTCAAGCAAGTACCTTTAATAGAACAGCTAATAGTTTAGTGGAAACACAAAAAATCAAAAGGTCTTAGAATGATGCATTTCAAGTATTGAAGGGTCACAATTGATAACCCAAAACTTCTATACTTAGCAAAATCATCTCTCATAATCAAAGAAGAAAGAAAATTTTTCCATGATAAAAGAATCTATGACCACTAAGCCATCTCTACAGAGGATAGTTGAAGGAATAATTTAATGAACTTTAGAACATCTGTTTAAAAAAAAGGAAGACTAGGGCTGGAGAGATGGCTTAGTGGTTAAGTGCTTGCCTGTGAAGCCTAAGGACTCTGGTTCAAGGCTTGATTCTCTAGGACCTATGTTAGCCAGATACACAAGGGGGCACACACGTCTGGAGTTCATTTGCAATGGCTGGAAGCTCTGGCATGCCCATTCCCCCTCCTCCCTCTCTCTCTCTCTTTCTCTCTCTCTTTCTGCCTCTTTCTCTTTCTGTCACTCTCAAATAAATAAATAAAAATGGACAAAAAAAATTAAAAGAAAAAGAAAAGGAAGACTGAAAATTACCAAGAACCAAAAACTCATCAATATGACAGGAATTAACTCACTTTTTACTAATTACACTGAGTATTAATGGTCTCAGTTCCCTAGTCAAGAGACACAGACTAGATCAGAAAACAGTATCAATCTTTTTTACTGTCTTTAAGAAACTTACCACACTACCAAAGACAGACATTACTTAGAGGAAAATGATGAGTAAAGGTACTTCAAGCAAATGGAGCCAAGTAAAAACAGGTGACACTATTTTATTATTTGACAAAACAACCTTCAAACAAAAACTAATCAAAAGGAAAAAAAGCCCACAAACCAAACCCAAGAACATACCACAATCAAGTTGGCATTATTTCAGAGATCCTAGAAGGTTCAACATAGGATAATGATTAAATGTAATACCTCACATAAATAGACCCAGAAAGAAAACCATATTATCACCTCAATAGATGCAAAAAAGACCTTTGACAAAATCCAACAAAATTTAAATCAAAAATTCTAGTCAGCCTACTGATGGAGGGAACATGTTACAAGATAAGAAAGGCTATATATGATTAAAAACTATAGCCAATATCATACTAAATGGAAAAAAAACTAAAAAAAAATCCCTAATATGATGAACAAAACAAGGATCCTCACTTTTTTCTCTTCGATACAATATAGTGCTTAAAGTCTTAACTAAAGAGAAAAAGGCAAGAGAAGGAAATAAAAGGGACACAAATAGGAAGAAAGAAACCAAACTATCTTTATTTATTTGTAGATGACATAATTTTACATATGAGAGATCCTACAGGCTCCACCACACTGCTTCTAGTGTTACATGGCAGGATACAAAGTTAATGCACAGAAAATCATATCCTTCTTACATAAACAATGACAAAAATACAGAGAAAGAAATTAGGGAAATAGTCTCATTCACAATGGCTATAAAAATCAAACATCCTAGAAGATGCCCAGTCAAAGAAGAGAAAGCCATCTACAATAAAACTTTAAAATACTGAAGAAAGAAATTAAAAAGGGCACCCACAAAAAGATGGAATGATCTTTACCATGCTCAAGGATTGGAAGAGAATTAATATGCAAATGACCATCCTACCAAGAGCAATATTCACATTCAATGTAATCCTAATCAAAATTCCAGTACAGGGCTGGAGAGGTGGCTTACTGGTTAATGCACTTGCTTGCAAAGCCAAAGGACCCAGGTTCAATTCTCCAGGACTCACATAAGCCATATGCACAAGATGACTCAGGCATCTGGAGGCCCTGGCATGCCCATTATTATTCACTCTCTTTCTCCATTTTTGTCTCTCAGGTTAATAACTAAAAGTAAAATATTTTTGGAAATTCCAGTGACATTCTTTAAAGAAATAGAAAAAAATAATCTTAAAATTTAGACAGAGGCACAAAAGACCTCAGATAGTCAAAGCTATCCTCAGCAACGAGAACATTACTACAGGTGTCACCATACCAGACTTCAATGCATAACAGAGACTGGCAGTAAAACTGATATAAAACAGAAGGGTGCTGGCACAAAACAGATACACAGATCAATGGAATAGAATAGAGGATCCAGGGCTGGAGAGATGGCTTAGCAGTTAAGCACTTGCCTGTGAAGCTTAAGAACCCCGGTTCGAGGCTCCGTTCCCCAGGACCCACGTTAGCCAGATGCACAAGGGGGCGCACGCGTCTGGAGTTCGTTTGCAGAGGCTGGAAGCCCTGGCGCGCCCATTCTCTCTCTCTCCCTCTATCTGTCTTTCTCTCTGTGTCTGTCGCTCTCAAATAAATAAATAAACAAAAAATTTTAAATAAAAAAATAAAAAAATAAAAAAGAATAGAGGATCCAGATAAAAGTCCCTGTAACTTCAGTCAACTGATCTGGGGCAAAGATGCCTAAAATACACAGTGGAAAAAAAGACAGCACCTTCAACAGTTGGTGATGGGGAGAAGAAATGGATTTTCACACAGCAGAGAGTGAAACTAGACTCATCCCTCACCCTGTGAAAAACTCAGTTTCAAGGACTTCAGTGTAAGTCCCAAAACCCTGAAACAGCTACAGGAAAGCAGGAATTACATTTCAAGATTCAGGCATAGGGAAAGCCTTTCCAAACAGGACCCCAGAAGTCCAGGAATTTAGGCAAACAATCAACAACTGGGACCTTCCTGCATAATTCACCAACCATGTCGAGAGTATATGGACACAATGAGAAATCTTCAACAACTATATAACTGACAGAGGATTAATATCTAGGCTATGCAAAGAACTTTAAAAAAAAAGCTAAACATATAAAAGCACACAAGTGGGCTAGAGAGATTGCTCAGTGGTTAAGGCACTTGTCTGCAAAGCCTAAGGACCCGAGTTTGATTCCCAAGGACTAATGTAAAGCCAGATGTAAAAGGTGGCACGCGTATTTATTCATTTTTAAAAATACAGCCCAATTAAAAAGTGGGTCATGGTAGTGAACAGAAAGTTCTCCAAAGAAGAAACATAAATGGCCAACAAATATTTTTTAAAGTGTTCAACATCCTGAGTCCTCATGAAAATGCAAAATAAAACTACTATGAGATTCCATCTCACTCTAGTCAACTGCAATCCTCAAGAAAACAAATGACAATAAATGTGATGCAGGTAGTTGTATAAATTGCCACTATGGAAATCAGCCTGGAGGGTGTTCCAAAGTCTAAATATAGAATTATTATATAACCTAACTGTATTATCCCTGTGCTTATACTCAAAGAAGTTTTATACCCTACTACAGAAATACGTGAACAGGGCTGGAGAGATGGCTTAGCGGTTAAGCGCTTGCCTGTGAAGCCTAAGGACCCCGGTTCGAGGCTCAGTTCCCCAGGTCCCACGTTAGCCAGATGCACAAGGGGGCGCACGCGTCTGGAGTTCGTTTGCAGAGGCTGGAAGCCCTGGCGCGCCCATTCTCTCTCTCTCCCTCTCTCTGTCTTTCTCTCTGTGTCTGTTGCTCTCAAATAAATAAAATTTAAAAAAGAAAAAAGAAATATGTGAACATGCATATTTATTGCTACTGCATTCACAATAGCTAGAAAATAGAACCAGCATTGATTTCCATCAACTGATGAATAGATGATAAAATGTGGTACATATACACAATGGTATCTTATTCAGCAATAAAGAAAAACTAAATTACAAAATTTTCAGGAAAGTGGCTATAATTGGGAAAAATATATATTGAATGAGTTAACTCAGGCTCAGAAGGACAAATTCCACACGCTGTCTCTCATACTCAGTCATAGCTTCACATCTCCAGACCTGTAAGTATACCTTGAAGGGTCTACTGTGACCAGGGAGTCAGTAATAGGATACAAAGAGGGGAAGAGACTTTAATGGGAAGAGATAGTGGAACACAGGTGATGTAAAAACATTACAGGGTACTGTAGTTGTGAAGTGTTAAGTAGTGATGAAAACAGGAAGATGAGCAAAAAGAGGGCATCAGGGAAGGGTTAAACAAAATTTAGTCGATATGAAAAAGCCATACAAAAATCTGTTTTGTAAACTTAATAATAGATATATGTTATATGATTAGAATGAACAGAGGTACTCTACTCAGAGGGATAATGCTGCTCTTGGTAGCCATGATTGATCAAACAATCATATCAATGCCAGGCATGGGATACCTCCAAGTGAGTTGTTGGTCAGGGACTCCTCCAAGGCCCCCAAAACAATAAAGATTACTGCCATGGCTTTTGGCTATCTACCAGAGCTGAAAGGTAAGATTACTTTTGTTGGTGAAGACACTATGCCTGTTGTGCACAGGACATAGAAAAATCAGGTTGGAGCTGAGATGCAAAGTACGGTCTTTTGGATGTGATCAAGATGAGGTAAGGCCATTCAGGTAAAGACAATAACTGAACATTGGTGACAATGAGAGGAGGGCAAGAATACCGATGAGCTTCCAGTCTTTCCCCACATGATGTCCTGTGCCACTTTGGGATTCTGCTGGCAAGAAGGCTATCACAAATGAACCTGGACAAGAACTTTGAGCCAAAATAAACCTAATTTTTCTAATTTACCAAGTTTATGGTATTTGTTGTTGTTCATGTGTGTGCTGTTGTTTTTTGTTTTTTTTTTTTTTTTTTTAGTTATTCTGTGCTTAAAAACAAAAAGTATAACAAATCACTTCTGGGTATTTTCAAATTTGTTTTATTTTATAGTCTTTGGGCTTCCTGGGTCTGGATTTCTAGTTCCGTTCCTGGCGTTGGGAAACTTGTTACCATTATTTACTTGAATATACTTGTCTGCTCCTTTCTTTTTTTTTAATTTTTTTTTGTTTATTTTTATTTACTTATTTGAGAGCAACAGACAGAGAGAGAAAGAGGCAGATAGAGAGAGAGAGAATGGACGCGCCAGGGCATCCAGCCACTGCAAACAAACTCCAGATGCATGCGTCCTCTTGTGCATCTGGCTGATGTGGGTCCTGGGGAACCGAGCCTCAAACCAGGGTTCTTAGGCTTCACAGGCAAGCGCTTAACCGCTAAGCCATCTCTCCAGCCCATTGTCTGCTCCTTTCTGTTTCTTCTCTTCTGACACACTGGTAATAATCATGCCACTTGATGGTGACCTATAAACTCCTTAATCTACTCTTACACTACTTCATTCATTTTTCTTTCTGGTCTTCTGATTGGCTGGTTTCTAGTGACCTGTGTATAAGTTCATTGATTCTTTCTTCTGTTTGATTGAAGCTATTGTCAAACCCCTCTGTTACATTTCTTTTCAGGTCAGTTATACTATTCTTCAACGCTATAACTTCTGTTTGGGATATATTTATACTTTTCATCACTTTGATATTGAAATTTTGTATTTCTATTCAAATATAGTTTAGAATCTTTATGTCATGTTTTCTTTCATCACTATGAGGTAAATAACATCTCTGTTTCACTAGTTATTTTTCTCATTTTATTTTTTAATTTGTAGTATATTTCTATTTTGTTGCTTTGTTTGACCCTGTGTTTCTGTGGTTTTTTTATTTTTATTTCTGTTTATTTTATTTATTTGAGAGTGACAGACAGAGAGAGAAAGAGGGAGATAGGTAGAGAGACTGAATGGGCATGCCAGGGCCTCCAGCCGCTAAAAATGAACTCCAGACACGTGTGCCCCCTTGTGCATCTGGCTAACATAGGTCCTGGGGAATCAAGCCTTGAACCAGGGTCCTTAGGCTTCACAGGCAAGCACTTAACTGCTAAGCCATTTCCCCAGCCCTGTTTCTGTGTTTTTTGTTTCAGTGCTTTGTATGAGACAACCGTTCCTCTTAGTCTTGAATTGGCTTTGTGTAAAATAAGATCTTGCCAGTTGTGGTTATTCGAATGTAAAATATCACTCTTGGAATGAAGCCTCCTACTTGGTCCTCAGCTGATGGAGCAGTCAGGAGATGAAGCATTGCTGGAGGAGGAGTGTTGCTGAGAGAGGACTTTTGGGTTTATTATCTGGCTCACTGGGTGTTCAGAGCCAGCTTGCTCTTGCTTCTTTCTCTTCCCTGCTGATGTTGAAGATGTGAGCCAGCCTCCTGTTCATGCCAGTCTTTCTCTGCCATGGTGAATCTTCCCTTCAAAACTGTAAACTGAAAGCCATGGGTGGTGGCACACGCCTTTAATCCCAGCACTCGGGAGACAGAGGTAGAAGGATCACCATGAGTTTGAGGCCACTGAGACTACAGCAAGAATTCAAGTCAGCTTGGGTTAGAGCGAAACCCTACCTTGAAAAAGTAAATGAAAATACTAAAAATCAACTCCCATGTGACTCAGCTTTAACACTCTTGGATATATGCCAGCAGGATTCCAAGTGAACCAACCTACATACCCATCAACAGACAACTGGACAATTACAGGGTGCTGTGAGAGGGCAGGAATAGCCTGTGCCTGAATGAGCTTCTGCTTGTACTTGTTTGCTGGTGACATTGCCTCAGTTGCCCAGGAAGAGCCTCATTTCCGGCTTTCTAAAAGAGAGAATAATCTACAAACACAGGCTGATTCAGAGGATCTGTGTGGAGGGAAAGTTAGCATTTTCCTACCTACCGGAAGCTGCTGACATCATTGCCAGAACATTCGCTTCTAAGATTAAACTAAAAAGATAAGCCTAAACTATTTATGATTATGATAAAACAAATGGCTCTAATCCAGTCAAAGCATCCATTTGTTCTTCTCTAAGTGCTACATGGTACAAATACTCTCAATTTGGGGTCATCCTGGTCCTAGTGATGCCCATTAGAAACACATTTCCTGATGGTGATTTTGGTGCCACTTATATTTTCTAAATATACCTTACTTGCAAGTTGGACTTACTATATCTCACTGGAAAGTAATGCCTAGATATCTTTAATACCTTTGTAGTTCTTGTAAGATACAACACGATTCATTGGAAATTAGCAGTTAACTGATTCTCAGAATCAGGTTCATTATACAATATTTAAAAGAGAAAAAAAATTACATAAAGCAAACAAGGCCACACCATGAATAATGAAAATGTGAACGTGTCTTCTTGTCTCAATATTCTAGGTCCATGAGTAACATAAATCATACTAAATATGAGGCAGAAAACAAATGTTAAGTCTTAGTTAACATTCCAGCAGTAAAATGATGCCACATCTTCCAATTATTTCACTAACAATAGTAACAAATAATAATAGCAATTTCGCGTTAATCATTCTACTATATTAAGTATCCATTAATGTACTTCATCTTGTTCTTCACCTTCAATTTTCACACAGATTACCTCTTAGTCACACTAAGTTTCATATTTGAGAGAACATGTACCCTTCCTCCATACATTACTGGAAGAAGGACATCAGGATGACCAGGAAGGGGGGAATAAACCCTGATTCCTAGAAAAGTAGGAGAGAACAATGAAAATGTCTTATAGATGATGGAATCCATGCCAAATGGAAGAAACAACTATATCGGAATGGTTCCCAGAGCGAAGTATATACTGACCCATGGAGGAAAAGAATAAACACAGTTATGATCTGATCAATCAGAGATGCATTTAAAGACTCTTTGACAGTTCAATGTAGAGGTGGAACAGAGATATCATGTTCTAATATAAGCCAAAGATGTACAGACACCTCGCTTAGAAAACATCTTACATAATAATCAAAAATAGCAGCTCTTGGTGATCCAAAAACATGCTTATAAGTAGACTTACATATGTAGATTTACATATTCTTCTTGGATTACAGTTGTGTTTCTCACTAAAAATAATTAAACTGGTCTTTCTGGTATGACTCACAAAAACAGGTACTTGTAATGTTTTAGAAAAATCAGATTTCTGAGCCAACAACATAGGTACCAAAATCATCCCAGAGATCTCAGACTTACAGCCTGTTGATTGTCCTCTATAGCCACTCACACTAGATGCGCCCCCTCCCCCCGCCAAGTCATACAAAGTCCTTGAATGGCTTCAATGTTGAAATTAAGAGGAGTTCTATATTACAAATATCAAAAATTCAACTTTGGTGGGAACTGAAATTCCTATGTGGGACATATTTCTCTGCCCATGCCTCATCAGAAGACCTCAGGGTCTTTTCTTTGCTGTCTCTTCTCACTCTTCACTGTCTCCTATGGCCAAGTGATCACCTCCCATAACTCAGACAAGTGCCATTCAGGATCCCAACAGCAAACAGATGATGCACTCAGATTGGAGTAGCCATGATGGACTTATCTAAAAGGAGACTATTTACAAAGAAGCAGACAGGACACGAGGAATCCACATGTGTTATTGCCTTAACCTAGGGTAGGGAAAAAGGGGAGTCTTCACTATCCTGTACACACTGGACTGGGAGAGAGAGTAAAGACTGCAATAGCAACAGAAAAAAGAGGGCTGTGTAGGGAATCATCTTCATTGAACCAGTGACCTTCCATTGAGGGACATAAACGGAATGATGTGACTTCCAAAAGGAAGAAAAATACATTTGGCTACAGATAATTTGCTGAGAAATTACTGGGGAAACCTCTCCCAATGAAACCTGTGTATCATATTATCAAAATGACAGTAGCTGTCAAATATGTTCTTTGAAACCTGGTTGAGTATATTCTCAGCTTTGACGCAAGCATCCACCTACTGACTGGCTGTCCCATGCATGCCTCAGATTCCTAAGATACTTTTGTTTGTTTGTTTCAGCAAATAACACCATTATGTGTCGAACTACCACTATGATTTATTCTTGGGCCTGCCTTCTCTCTTCCAAGTCTCATTTTGTCAATTCCAATGCACTTCTATCTAGCCTTGCTCAAGCCAACACCTTCCCCAGATGAGTTACTAAATCAATCTTCTAACACCTTTTGTCTCGTTCTAGCTCTCTCGAAGCTCTACCCATACTCTGAACTCACTGACCTTCTTTGGTTCTTCATATTAGCATCCTACATGCTTTCCTGTCCTTCTTTGTATGGAGGGCTGCTGCTCATCCTCCACAGCGCTTCATCATCCTTCCTCGGAGCTTACCTTCTCTACTCAATTAAGCCTGGCCAGTTCTTTCCCCATAAGACTGTGCTCACTGTAAGGCTAAGAGCCAACTTGTATTTGTCTTCTTCATTATGATAACCCCAGCTCCAAGCACAACGCCTGTCACAGAATAAGTTTCATTGAAGATGGATCACATCAATAATTACATTGAAACACAATGGCTGACTCACAGGCAAATAAAACACGATTTAAAAATGCCCATTTGAGTATGTCAGTGACTTAACTAAGGATAATGTTGGGTCAAATGATCAGTTCTTGGGGCTGTTTGTTGATTTTTGAAAAGATGAGAAAATAACCAAAGCAATGTTTTTAATGATCATATATTTTGGTAAAACTTTAAAATTCTTGTCATAGTGAAATAACATTTTTCGTGACCTTATTAAAACTTTCCTAAGTTCTCCTATAGCAGTGTGTATCTAAACTAATGAAGTAGAAACACAGAGGAAATTGGAATTATCGCAGACATGTTCATTCCTATTCTAAATTCTGTAGCATGTGTTCACAGGCATAACATCTAAGCTTTGACTTTTTAAAACAATATATTTTATTTATTTATTTGAGAGAGAGAGATAGAGAGAGAGAAAGAGAGAGAGAGAAAATGGGTACTGCAGGGCCTCCAGCTACTGCAAACAAACACCAGATGCATGGACCCCTTTGTGCATCTGGCTTACGTGTTTTCTGGAAAGCTGAACTGGTATTTCTTTTCTTTTTTTTTTGAGAGTGACAGACAGAGAGAGAGGAGAGTGGGCGCGCCAGGGCTTCTAGCCACTGCAAACGAACTACAGACATGTGTCCCCTTGTGCATCTGGCTAACGTGGGTCATGGGGAATCGAGCTTCAAACCGGGGTCCTTAGGCTTCACAGGCAAGCGCTTAACCACTAAGCCATCTCTCCAGCCCCTGAACTGGTATTCTTTAACTGTTAAGCCATCTCTCCAGCCCAGCTGTGACTTCTTAAGGGATATGATATGATGTGTGTGTGTGTGTGTGTGTGTGTGTGTGTGTGTGTGTGTGTGTGCACGCGCACGTGTGTTTATGCATGTGGAAGTCAGCGCAGAGGACCTCTGGGGTGTTAACTTTAGAAATGCTGACCACCTTCTTTGAGATGTCCCTCATTGGCCTGGAGCATGTCAACTAGGCGAGACTATCTGGTCAACAAGATCCAAGGATCTACCAGCCTCTGCCTCTGTAGCACAAGAGTCCAGTATGTGCCACTATGTTAGCATTTTGTGTGGGCTCTGGGGATCACACTCAGGTCTCCCTATCTGCAAGACAAGCATTCTACCAAATGAGCAGCCTCCCTAGCCAAAGTTCACATAATTTAAAATATTAGAGAAAATGTACATAAATTGAAAAACAGATATTAGTTTCATGAATAAGAACAATATAACTTATCTGTCACTATCTTACTGCTTTAAGAGCAAGAGCAGCTTGATTTCCTCATTTTAACAATTTAATTTCCTTATTTTTAATCTATGAAAGTAGGGTGTTAACACTACATAAACAAAAATATGTTTTTCCTATGCTATTTTAATTGAGAAATATGAGAGCACATTCTCTTATTGTGCCATGAGAGGTTATGATTAAAGAAAGTCCTTCCAACTCTGAGTCACACACCTGGAAGAGGCACTGACCAGACATTTTCCTTCAGTGCCTCAGGCTCTAGGTATAGGCCCACAGCAACTAAGATGGTGACTCTAGGAGACATCTTTCCTACCACATGAGAAGTAGAACTCTTTGCTTAGGCTAATCTTTAGAGAAAAGTGCATCCATGTATGGTCAAGTACTCATTTTAATTGGGCTGTTCTTTACATTTTTTATTCTGTTGTTTGTTTCAGGACATCTCTCTGTGTGTCTTGTGTTCCTCTTTATCATGCTGAAACTATTATGATAGCAATAGTATCCACTCCATTTCCACAACTGACTTCCTAAGCTCTTCTCAAGACAACTCCCTTTCTGCTACCATATAGTTGGATGATGGAACTGGAGAGGCAAAGTGGCACAGGGGAAGCACGTTAGCTTAATGCCCGAAAATATTTTCTGAGCTTTGTTGCTATTGGATCTTCCTTTAGCTCAGTTTCTGAAATGAAATAAATGAATTACAAGATTAATTTCAAGATCCTTTAAGCTCTATGGTTTCTATTACCAAAAAGTAAGCCAAATCAAGAGTCATTTTTCCTCAGGTCTACTAGACTAAAACTCAAAGCTTCTTCTCATTGATGATCTTGTTTCAAAATATAATGAGGATAATTTAAAAAAAATACAGCAATCAAATAAAAAGTTTACCTGAAGTGAATCCTGATTCACATTTTTTTTATAAGCGGCTCTCTGGTTTAATACGACCTATAAGACAAAGACACTTGACCCTGGCCTTAGCTTCTTTTGGACTACACATCACAGGGTGGAATACATGGGTCTGATATCTTAGTTCTAAATTGGAGTTGGCCTCATCCCTTGACCCTGGCCAGCAGACTGAAGGCTTTATGCAAGATTATAAGGGTCAGTTCAGGGGATGTGGGATGTGGAAGGGTACTTTCTCTTTCCTGCTGTAATCTGAGGTTTTGACTTTCTCTGGGGAAAGAGGTCATTTATGTTTGCCAACATAACTTTGCTTTACCAAATTTCCTTTTATTTTTTTAAATATTTTATTTATTTATTTGAAAGAGAGGAAGAGGCAGACAGAAAGAGAGAATAGGAACGCTAGGCCTTTCAGCCACCGCAAACTCCAGACACAAGTGCCCCCCCTTGTGCATCTGGCTTACATGGGTCCCGGGGAATCGAACCAGGGTCCTTAGGCTTCACAGGCAAATGCCTTAACCGCTAGCCATTTCCCTGGCCTGCAAATTCCCTTTTAAATGTAAAAGAACCGAAGTAAATAAAGGCTGAGTGCTTTTGAGATACATCATCATCATCATGGGGATGACAGTACTTGTTGGGTTTATTTATAGTGAAATAAAATTGACATTTTAGGCATGAAAAATTCCAATTCTAAAGTACTCACCAATCAATATCAATGCATAAAACTTGAGTTCATATAAAATAATTTTTCTCTTGACTTATTATATTAGCAAACTAAGAACTTATATCTAAATTTAGGGAGTAAAATGCTAAGTATACTTCAATAGATGAAACTTAAATATTTGAATCAAATATAAGACTTGCAATATGACACTTCTGGACATTGTTTTTCTTCTAAAGTATCTCTGAGGTGAGTTACATTATACAGCACATGAGTGCAGGCTGCGGAGGGGAGTGCAAGACTGACCACACCACGGCAAATCACGTAGCAGACTACCAGGCCAGCACAGAGCAAAGATAGTGTGTCTATTGAGTCAATCTAATACTGTACCATGCTGTAAGTTAGTATGGCTAATTTTCTTTTTCATATCAAAAAACTTTAGTCTCAGGGTCCCTTTAAAATTTTGAAAATGATTGAGGATCACATGAAACTCTTTACTTATATGAATTACATCTATGATTTGGTATATGGGTGAATAAAACAGAAAAAAAATAAATATGTAATTATTAAAATTTTAAGAAATAAGAAGAAACATTTTATATTAAGACAAACACCCTACTCACATGAAAAAGTAGTGCTTTGGGGCTAGGAGTATAACTCAGTGGTAAAGGACTTGTCAAACATGTATAAAGCCTTGCTGTGATTTCTAGCACTGGAATAAAAAAAGACTGATGAGAAAACAATGGCCAGGTTTCACATATTTTACAGTCTGCCACTTGAGCCTTAGTAAATTTGAATGTTTTGTCTTTCAATCTGTTGAAACATGTTGTTTTGAAATATATTTGTAAAATCACCCAGGCATTATACATGAAAAACAGTAGCATTTTAACTATATTTTCATTTAATTGTGAACATTCTACATAGATAAGTTTGTAAGTATAGATACATTAAGAAACAACTGCATTATCGATAGGTATTGTTAGAGTGATGTTTGAAACAAACAAGCCAATAACTATGAATGTGATTGTGTAAGTATGCCTGAAAAGCATAGGAAAAGTCATAAAAAGTAAATTCTAGATTATTTAGCCTCCATAATGTGTGTTTAATATATATTGTAGATGATGGATGCACATTATTTACTGCATTATGTCAATGCCTATTCAACTTCTAAAATGAGCCCCATGGGGGTGTTTCATAAAAAATTATGTATGTGTTACAGATGCATTTTCTTTTCTTATAGTCTTGTGTGGCAAAGGGTATCTGTTTCTTTGATTTATTTATTATTAAAAATAATAATAAAGTGGTTCAGGGGAGGCCAGGTTAATTTCAGTCTTTTTCTGAGTAACACACTATGCCAGAAGAAAGCAAAAAATTCAAAGAACCCTTGGGAGAAGTTCTTTTATCTCAAATTTAATTTTTTTGTCAAGTCATTCATAAATGTGAGGAAATACCACCAAAAAAATAAAACTATGAAGTAAAGCAACATATACTCATTAAAGAAACTTTAAGATGTATTTAGCCAGGTAAGAGAGAAAACACCGAGTTAGGAACCAAATAACAGAATAATTGTTTGTTAGTAACTACGTAATCTTCTACTACGAGATGCTGTGCTGTTTTGAATGGGTGTCCCCCAGTAGTTTCAGTTTTAGTAAAACTTTAGATCTCTAGCCACCTGGCTGGAGGAGGTGTCACTTTGGGCAGGTCTTAGGGTCAAGCTCTAAGGTGTGGGATGGGATCTAGGATTTCTAGTCAAAGATACGCCAAGGATTGGAGCTTTGCCTGGGGTTCCTGAAGTGTGCTTGCTTCTGGTGCTGGTGGTGGCTTTTCTCTCTCTGCATGGACCTGTGAAAGCAGGCCAGCTACTTCTGCCATTGTGGAACCTCCCCTGAATCTGTAAGCTTCAAAAAATCCCTTCCTCCCACTGTTTGCACCTAGTTAGGAAGTTCATCCAAGCAGCCAAAGTTACACCTACAGATGTGCTATGCTTCTGGTAATAATATAGCCACCAAATTACTCAACTCAAGCATACAAAATACATACTGGGCCAGCAGACTATGTTATTCATTTCCTTTGCTTTGAAAATGTGTGTGAGCGCCAGTGTAATTGTCAGTAGGTGGAAAACGGAAATCACATAAGCAAAGCAATGCCTCTAATTATACAATCAGATAAGTATCAGACTTCAAGTAAAGTTCCAATTAGATAAAAATACATTAATTATGTATACAAAAGGTCTCTCCTAATAAATACCAGTGTTATTTGTGGAGATGTTTTCAGAACAGCCTGATTACCCATCAATGAAGTATAATGTTCCACAGATATGGTTGATGTGTACACTTATTTTCTTTAATTGAGAACTTTAATGTATAGACATATTGCCGAATGGTCATACTCCCATCAGGTTATACTCTTATGTCCCCTTTACCCTGCCCCCATTCCACTGGAGCCCCTCCTCAGCGGGGCTATTTGTGTTCACTGTGGGGTCATGAATGCGTCAGTCAGTCTCTGTGTGTTTGGGAGGGCAAATCCTTAGCGTACACCTTCCCACCCCATGGCTCTTACAATCTTTCCAACCCTCTTTCACAACGTCACCTGAGCCTTGGAGGATGCTTTCTTATGTCTCTTTTAGAGTTAAGCCTTCATCAGTCTCTTCGACTTTGGTAAGTTTTGAGTCCTCCAATATCCACTGCCATCTCCATAGAAAAGGTTTTCTGGGGCTTGAAGGATAGCTTAGCGGTGAAGGCATTAGCCTACAAAGCCAAATGACGCAGGTTCTATTCCCCAGGACCCACGTTAGCCAGATTCACAAGGAGGCAAACGTGTCTGGAGTTTACAGTGGCTGGAGGCCCTGGTGTACCCATTATTTTTGTCTTTCCCTCTCTGTCTCTCTCTCCCCCACTATCTCTGCCAAACAAATAAAGAAAGAAATATAAAATATTTTTTTAAAATAAAAGGTGTTCTGGTTAGCAGTGAGAGAAGCACTCATATTTAACCCATCACTTCCTCTGCAATGTTTCCTGGGCCCTGACAGGTGTGATAGAAATGACTTGCCTAGTGCTAGGCAGTCCAGTTTCTTTTCTTGTTGTAGTGATGGCCTAGGGTCTCCCCAGTATTCGCCACCACCTCTTACGCCTATTCTTTTTTTTTTTAATTTTTATTAACATTTTCCATGATTATAAAATATATCCCATGGTATACGCCTATTCTTGATGCAAAATGCACTCATGTTTTCTCTTTAGTAAACCATTTATTCTAACTAATATAGTAAATACATCATAAGAGACCTTCCAAAGATGGTTTTCTATGACATTTAATTTGATACTTTTGCCATTTATATTGTGCTTTATTTGTGATCCTTTAGTCATTTTATTCTATGTTACCAGGCTCCATCAAAATAATTTGAAATATTAATGAACCATTAGAATTTACACTTTTTGTAAAACAAGATACTATAATTTAACAACTACATGTATTTTCACCCATACCTATTTCCTTAATTTTATAAAAAGTAAAGTGTATTGCACGTAAATTTACACATGAATCCTGCTTTTGAAGCTATAAAAGTTGTCTGTTTACTTTTGAATGTTCACATTTTATTTTTATCTACCTAAACCCAAAATACATATAGGTTCATAAAATTTAATGCCAAAAAACCCAAAACATGCAATCAATAAATAGGAGAATGAATTGAACAGTTTTTAAATAAAATAGCCAATAAATATATTAAAAAATGTTCAACACCCTTAGCCATCAGGGGAATGTAGTTTAAAACTGCACTGAGATTCCATCTCTCCCCAGTCAGAATGGCAGTCATAAATAAAACAAATTCTCTTAATATTGGGGCGGGGGGGGATAAAGGAACACTTAAATATTGCTGGTAGGGTTGTAAACTAATATAGCCACTATAGACATCAGTATGGAGGTTCCTGGGGAAAAAAAAAAAAAACCTTAAAAGTAGAACTACCATGTGATCCAGATATACCACTCCTGGGTATATTTGATTCCATAGAAATCAAAGTCAGTATACTGTAAAGACACATATATCCATGCTTACTGCAGAACTACTCAAATAACCAAGATAAGGAACCAGTCTAGATGAAATAAAGAGAATATGGTGTGTGGTAGCTCCATTTCCATTGCTAGGACAAGTCACTCAACCAGAAGCAGCTTATGGGAGGAAAGGGTTTATTTCATCATGCTCACAGTTTCCAAGGAAAGCTTCATCATCAACTGGCTACAATGAATGTAACACATCCACAACAGAGATCATAGCAAGAGGAGCTCTCAGCATCCAGAAGGCTACACCAATCAGCCACGAGGTCTTCTCCCAGCAACATACCTCCTCCAGCAAGGCTTCACTCCCCAAAAGTTCTGCCATGCCAAGCTGGGGACTAAGTAAGAAACTTAAACACAACACTTGAGGCTAGAAGGGACATTTACATTCAAACCACCACATAGTATGTATTCATAATAGAGCCACAAATTTATAAGAAAATGTATGGAACTGGAAATTGTTTTGCTAAGTGAAATTAGCCAGACTCAGATAGATAATGTATTTTCTCATATGTGGAATCTATACAATATAAATATATGTGCATAGGTATATGATAGGAAAATAGACTGGGCACTGTGTAGGGGAAGGAAGGGTTCCAAAGAAAGGGGAAACAATATAGGGTAATGGAAGGAGGAGAAGAAAAATGTAGCATGTAATCTCACATGTATAATCTATATTTAAATACATACTCACATATAGATAAGAAAATAGAAGGGGGGCCTATTTGGGGAAAATGCAGAAACCAGTAGGAAGAGGGATTGTGATAAGGGAGGGTAACAGGAGGCAAATACAAGCTAAGTGTAATAATGTATGAAAATGTCATAATGAAACCCTTCTTTTGTGTGTGTTTGTTTTTTAAGGTAGGGTCTCAGTCTAGTCCAGGCTGACCTGAAATTCACCATGTAGTCTCAGGGTGGCCTCAAACACACGGTGATCCATCTACCTCTGCCTCCGTAGTGCTGCGATTAAAGGCATGTGCCACCACGCCCAGCTGAAACCCATTATTTTTTAGGCTTACTTAAAAATACAGTCTCACCGGGCGTGGTGGCGCACGCCTTTAATCCTAGCACTCGGGAGGCAGAGGTAGGAGGATCGCCGAGAGTTCGAGGCCACCCTGAGACTACATAGTGAATTCCAGGTCAGCCGGAGCCAGAGTGAGACCCTACCTCGAAAAACCAAAAAAAAACAAAAACAAAAAAAATACAGTCTCTTAGCTCATAGTAAAAAAAAAGAATAAAACAGGAAAACATAAGCCTATTGCTTGAAGCCAAAGAAAAATGTATAGCCTGTAAAACAAATTCAAAGAATGTGTTTCCTAAACTTCATGATGAGAAACAAACAGGTTGGAGAAAAGTGCTTCGAACTCTTCCACGATAGCAGGAGGCAGCAAACTAGGACCACGTCCCACAGAATGAGAGGCATGTCTAATACGCTGTCCAGGAAGAATGGAGCTGGAAAGAGGAGTAAAATCAGAAGACTCTCCCAACTACCTGGGATAATCCTCCTGAAGAATTTGGGACTTGCTGTATTTGGAAATGAATGTCCCTAGAGGAGGAAACTTCTTCCAGGAACCATGGGTATGTGGAATAAAATAAATCATAATGTCCACCAGATGATCTCAGTTTCCTCAAACCAGCAGGCAACAGCCTGAAGCAGGTCTCCCCACAGCATACAGTGACAGCCATGGGTGAAATTTGGAGACACACACACACCCACACACATGCACGCACACACACACACATACATACAGATATCTTCTGGGCCATGTCTCTAACCCCCCCGGCCCTTGCTCAACTGCAGTGTCCAGTGGACACTGAATCAAACTAACAAAAGCAAAGTCGGTACAAACCAAATCCTTCCGGAGGTAGAGCTGGGTCACCAAAAGCTAAAGAACACCATCCGCATGCAGCGACTGGAGAGTTAAGGGAAAGCAGGACAGGTGGGAGTAGGGAACTGATACGATTAGAGGAAGAAAGCCTTATGACCAGACACAGACTCTGTGATGTTTGTGTTTGTCTTGGAGGAGCAGATTTTTCAAGGTAGGGTCTCCTGTAGCCCAGGCTGACTGGAACTCACTCTGTAGTCCCAGGCTGGCCTTGAACTCACAGTGATCCTCCTACCTTAGCCTCCCAAGTGCTGGGATTAAAGACATGTGCCACCATGCCCAGCTCACACTCAGTGATTTTTTTAATGTATATTATTTATTTATTTGAAGGGGCAAAAGAGGGAGAGAGAGAATGGGTGAGCCAGGGCCTCTAGGCCACTGCAAACAAACTCCAGAAGCATGCGCCCCGTTGTGCATCTGGCTTACATGCATCCTGGAGAGTTGAACCCGGGTCCTTTGGCTTTGCAGGCAAACACCTTAACCACTAAGCCATTTCTCCAGCCCACACTCGGTGATTTTTGACAGCTATGCTTTTTGATACAACTGCTTCCCCAGCGCTTTCCCTTCTTCCCATCTTTCCCATCATTCTGTGTGTTTTGTCTTGGAAGCTTGATGTGTATGGACCTTACCAACAGACTTCAGTGTGGATTGTGTGTTGTACTTTGTATTCCAGTTGGGTTTGGCTAATGGAGAGTCACAGGATGACTTAGAAGAGAACAAGGAAGGCACAGTTGGAATTTCTATTTTCCTTATTCTTTTCTCTGTCCCACAGTTAAAGATCTGTACCTTTACCTTCTGGCTCCCACAATAGCCTCCTTCCTTAAGATCTAGAGGTGTTAGCATCTCTACTATTGTACTATCTAGGACACTGTAGTAGGCAGCTTCACGTTGCTGGGATGGACATCTAAACCACACACAGTTTATGGGAAGAAGTGGTTAATTTCAAGCTTACAGATCCGTCAATGGTGGAAGAAGCCACTTCCAAACATTCAAGCAGCCAGCAAAAACCAAAAGCAGCAATCAGGGACCCTGCCAGACCTCAACCCCTAGCCATACCTTTGGTCTGGAATTGGGGTCTGCCCACAGTGATGTGCCCCCCGTAGCAGGAGTCTGCCTGCTAGGCTGAAGCTGCAAACTCAGCTTTAATAGCACATCTGAGTCAATGGGGACATACATTCAAACTACCCCCAACACAAAACCCACACTTTTGCAAGTCATCCTCAGATTACTACAATTTGAATGTGCCCTGTGTTTTCAGGAAGGACCCTGACCAATATAAGTAACATAATATAATTAAAGCTTTTTAAATTTAAATACATGTTTACTATGCCTACAGATGAAAATTAGATATTACTCTTAGTTTAGAGTAGTCTGGGATGAAGTGATGCATATAAGAAAACCTCAGACATCATGTACATTTCCTGGGATTACTTTAAAAATGTTTATTTGCTTCTCCAATTTAGATATTAGCAAATGTACTGAGTACAGACTCCAGACTAATTGGCTGCTAATGATGCTAACAAGGAAAAGCTGGCAGACACCAAAGATGACCTCAACGTCTAAGATTAGCATAAATTCCAAATAGAACATGAATAAGTACAGACCTCATGTGCTGAGCTCTGTCTCTCTAGAATATTTGTTGGGGTTCTAATCCCTCAGTACTTCAAAGAGTGGCCTTATTTGGAAATAGGGTGTTTCTAGGAGTCATCAATTGGCATGGGCCATAGTCGACACAACTAGTATCCTTACAAAAGGAGAAACTCAAGCCAGGCCTGGTGGTACAGGTCTAGAATCCCAGCAACTCAGGAGGCTGAGTCAGGAGGATCACAAGTTCAAGACCTGCCTAGACTAGAGTCGAGTCAACGTTAAACTTAGCATTTTAGTGAGACCTTCTTATCTAAAGCCTTGAAGGACAAAAGAGCACTAGTGATAAAGAGCAGTGGTTAAACACTTGCCTAACATGTATGAGGCCCTAGGCTCAATCCTCGGTACCACACACACCCACAAAGGCAAAACTCAAACACACAAAAGATATTCATGGGGGGAAACAATGCACAGAGACCCACAGGGAGAAGGCAACATTAAAATGTAGGACAGGGGCTGGAAAGATGGCTCAGCATTTAAGGTACTTGCCTATAAAGCCCAACAAACCCAGGTTTGACTCCCCAGTGCCCACATAAAGCCAGATGCACAAAGTGGCGCATGTATCAGGAGTATGTTTGCAGCAGCTGAAGCCCTGGCATGCCCATTCATTCCCTGCCTGTCTCTTCTCTTTGCTTGTAAATAAACAAATAGTCACTAAAATCAAGAAAATGGAGGGCATGGGTGGCATGCACTACCCAGTGAACACTAACAGTTGCTAGAAATGCACCAGGATCTAAAACAAGGGCTCCCCTCATTCTGGGCTAAATTGTGCCTCGCCAAAATCCACATGTTGTAGTTCTAATCTCCAGTATTTAACAGGACTGTATTTGCAGACAATATTCTTAAAGTGGTAGTTAATCTAAAATGGGACATTAAAGTGGTCCTTAATCCAGTATGATTGCTGTACTTAAGAGGAAATGCGTACACAGACAGACAATGTGAAGACACGGAGAAAAGATGGCACCTACCAGGTAATAAAAGAGGCCTCACACAAGAACAACTCCTTATCTGAAGAATGGCAAGAAAATAAATTTCTGCCATGTTAGCTACCCAGTCTGCGGTACTTGGTTATAGCAACTCTGGAAAACAACATTGCTACAGATTATCAGAAAACCAGGCTCCTCGCGCCCTGGTTTTTTACTTGTAGTCTCCATAATTAGATGAAAATAAATTTCTGTTCAGTCATCTAAGTTTCTATACTATTTTTGGAAGCACAGTCACTTTTCAATTTTCTGTAGGACAAGTGCTGGGGGTGGGGATGAAATGTCCTGTATCTATAACATTTTAGGAAATCACCAAAGCCGTTCTGGACTACTCAGAGTAGAAATCAAATAGGAAGTTCTAATGGGTTACCAACACACTTAAGTGCTACTTTAGTACAACTCTTATTAACAGATGTGGTTATAAAAGTATCATTTCTATTTCAGAATATATTTGGGAGCAACATTCTCTACAGCTTCTTTTTCACCATTTTATTCAGTTTAATAGAACAACGCTGAGTCACACAAATTGTAAGCTGCACTGATGCTAATGTAATAATACAAAATGGAACCTTCTACCTTGATATCAGGTGAGACCCCAAGTCCACTGTGGGGCAGTCATCTCATACTGCAAGAAAAAGCTATATTATTTCAGAAAGATTCCCAAAGAAGGTGGTTAAAAATTGAGGGATTTTTCTATAAACTTGTAATCTAATACCTTCCATATAGAAAGATTTTTCTTTTGGTAACAAATTCCTAAGTTTAACGTATTCTATTATATTCCTCCAACATATATAGGTTAGAGCAAAATTTTAAGAAACCAATGATCTACATTAACTGGGTCTTATATCTTCATTCAGGAAATATGTACTGAGAGCCTACTGTGTTGTAGGCACACTGTTTCCATGTGAGAAAAACATAGCACTTTACCCTCTCAAATGAATAATGCATATCTGGTAAAGGAGATAAATAGCAAAGGAAATATTTTAAATAATAAATGCTACTATTCCAAGAAGAAAACAAAAAGAGGGAAGAAAAACAAAAAAAAAAAAAAAAGCATATGTTGAGTTATTTACCACTTTTATGTGATGATGCCAGGAAAAAAAGACCAAGTTGAACTGGAGAGATCTGGTAAACTAAAAAGAAGTGAAGGGACAAGATATGCAGATTCCTAGGAAAAAGACTTCAGAGTAGAGGAAATAGTTGATGAGGCTATTCCCAAAGCCCAGAGAAAAGCAGAAAGAGTTGAGAGGCGAGGCGAAAGGAACCACAGATGGAGGTAATACCGATAATGACCTCAATTCCCCAAAGAGCACAACATGTCCCTTACTTCAAACACCCACGATAAATCTGAGGGGACAGACCATGATTTTGAGGCTATGATTTCTACTTTCAATAATTCAGATTCTCCGGAGGAGCACACAATGTCTTTTACTTCATCACCCATCCTGAATTCCTTTTCTGGAGAAGTAACCCATACTCACAAATTGCTAGTGGTATTTGGGAGGGAAATGTTTTATGGCCTGTTAGAGGTTCTTTTTTCTTTAACTTGAACATTCAATAAGCCTTTTGAAGTTAGCCTTTTGGCAATTTCGATTCACCAGTCATACTTGCTGCTATACTGTCTTGTGCATCAAGCATGTTGGCTGAGCAAAGCAGAAGAAAATGACAGAACCACACGTGTGTCTTCTGTATGTACACGTGGCTTATGAACTAAAACAAACAGGCAGCAGCATTTGCGCTACCCCTGTTGATTGACATTTGCATTTCCGTGCAAGAGGAGGAAGGCCCGGAGCAGCGGGAACCAGAGGAGAACGCACAGCTGAGACCCTGTACAGCCAAGACTGCTGCTTAGTGAGAACAAAGAAAAGAGCATCAAGAACAGGTGGTACACAGGGACTCCCCAGGGACACACAAGGTGACAGGCACTTCTTGTGGAAAATATACTTGAGCAGAAATGTAACAGTGGAATAAACTTTGAAGGGTAACCAGAAAAATCTAAGTCAAAAATGGGGTGAGCATTAAGGCTAAAGACAAAAAGAGTCCAGTTAGTTGGATCTAGAAAAAAAGCACTAACGAAATGACTTTCCTGTAATACTACAATTGGGGCTTACACTAAGGATGTTCCTGCTGTCTTTGAATAAATACAGTCTTACAAGCAAATGGGAAAAAAAAAAAAAAAAAAAAAACATCAGCAAATGTGATTTCAAATTCTGACAAAACCCATTTGGAAAATTATAGTGAATTAAAGAGACAACATCTCTGAATAAAAGTAGTGCCTTACCAGACTTAGCATTGAAGTCCTATAATCCCAGCTCCTTGGCAGGTTAATATAGGAGGATCCAAGTTCAAAGCCCACCTAGAAAGGTCAGTGAGAGACCTTGTCTCAAAATCGATTGGCAAAAACAGCTGCGAGGATAGAGCTCAATGATGTTACATTTGCCTGTTCTATGAGGACCCCTTGCTTCAACGCCCAAAGTTCCTCTCCAAGAAAATCTATGCCTGGCTCATTTATAATATGGATATCACTTTGATTGTTTTGCCTAGTTTCTGCTATCCTTATACCCTGGCCCTTACATTGTTCTCTGTCACAGATAAGCTAGCTCTAGGATATATGGACATGTCTTCCTCCAAAAGCTCTCAGTTACTAGCAATAAAAAATCAGGATTCCTCACATGATAGATTTTTAATTACAGAGTCTTTATTCTCCACATTAAAAAAAAAAAAGCTACTGTCATTATGCTCATGTTCTTGTCTGTGGCCTAGAAGGGATGTGTGTGTGTCTGTGTGTGTGTGTGTGTGTGTGTGTGTTTCTGGACAGACACAGCAGCTTAATTGTGAAACAAATGCAGAGGGAAAGGAGAAGCATACATATTTTACAAATTTTGGTAATAAGGATTTGAATGACAGACAAATAAAAAACTACAAATGTAAGAATACAAACCTTTAAATATAAGTAAACACTAAACATTGCAAAGAAGAGAAAAGAAAACAATCCGCTGTCTTTCAATGCTTTCAGCTAATAACTGCTCAGCCCTAGGACAAGTTCTCTTTGTACGTCTGCACACCAGGCAGGCTTCTTTTGCCCTCCTCTCCCAGTGCCTCGTTTTTCTTCCCTCATTTTCCCTGTCTGCTGAGGAGAACAACGCTCATATTCCTCTCTTCTTTATTGAGGAGAATAAATTCCAATTTTGGTCCAGACTCCATGCAAATTCTTCATGGGCACTCCCACCACGGCTATCAGTAGGTGTGAGGGGTTGTTGGCAATCGTTTTGCAGAACGTGATGAACAGCAGCAACTTATCTTTAAAATGTGTATAGAATCCATGGGCTTATGCACAAGTTAAGGTGTTTTGTATGAAGGGACAGATTCATGAGTAGAAAGGAGAAAGACCTTGGCTTATTTTCCAGTAGGTAGATGTGAAGACGTTTCTTCAAGTGGCATTTCTCCTGGCCAGGCCCAGGAGCCATCCAGTTCATCTCTCGAGCTAGAGGGATGGCTTAGCACTTAAGGCATTTGCCTGCAAACCAAAAGACCCAGGTTCGATTCCCCAGAAACCAGGTTAGCCAGATGCACAAGGGGGAGCACACATCTGGAGTTTGTTTGCAGTGGCTGGAGGCCCTGGCGCGCCCATTCTCATTCTCTCTCTCTCTCTCTGCCTCTTACTCTCTGTCTGTTGCTCTCAAATAAATAAAAATAAACAAAAAATTTTTAAAAAATAAAAAATAAAATTTTAAAGCTGCACCCTCAAACTCTACATCTTCTTTGAGCATAACCTTGACATTCACAACATGGGATTCTTTTCAGCACTGACTACACACCCTTGCCTTCCACATGCTGCCAGCAGTGGGAAGAATGAAAGCAGCCTTCCTCTAAGGGCAAGAGCTAGCCCTCCCTCATCCAGCCCATTTTTAAGACCACGGTGGGAAAGTGTGATATCATCACATCAACTGAAGTCAAGAGAAGAAGGATATCACTAGAATGGCTCACTGGTACTGCAGGACAATGCTCCTGAAATTTGCAGAGATATAAACAAGCACAGACACCCTAAGAAGGGTGATCCAATGTTCATCAAGAAGCTTAGATGGGGTCAGAATGGAGCAAGTGCCTTGGTGCTAGCAGCAGGCAGTTACGGGTTGCTTCAGTCCTGCTACTCCTGGGATTTGAAGGCTGAGGGTGACTCTGCAGTTACAACATGGACTGACAAACGGGAGCACAAGGGTCCAGACATTTGCAAGAATGATGAGCTTACTGGTCTGCCATTCTGGAAGCACGTTCCCGTCATATAAACTCAGCCATGGAGCCACAGTTCGCCCCCACCGGTCCAAATGACACAGTACCTCAGAATATCTGGTTAATCTGTCACATGGGCCGGGATGCCCCAGGTACTCCTGACGTGAGGAAATGGGAGTTGGCGTGCACACATGTCCCAACCCTGAGTCATGGCATTTTGATCAGGTAACAATGCTAACACCAACAATCCTAGCCATCGGGAGGAGATCTAGGAAATTCAAAGTAAGTACAGGGCATGCCAGGTCAAGGCCCAGGGACAGAAGTCCCTCTTGTCCAGGTCGGAAGGAGTACTGCTCCCAGACATGGAATCACACACTGTCAAATATGTCCTGCCCAGAATCCTGAAGCATGCACATACACATACATATACAATACATTTCTTAGTTTATATGATGGAATAAAGTATTAATATTTCTTCATATGCCAAAAAAATTTGAACAATATGAAATTATATTCCATAACTTGAACAACGTGAAAATTAAACGTCATTTATTTTAATTCCTAATTACTGGCAATAACAAAGCAGAGAAATGTAGGAATCATTTGCTAACCCACCTCCCATTGCCATACTGCTAACCCTGTCACTGACCACCACGGTCTGAAAGTTTAAATTGTCCTCCCCATCGCACCGAAGGAACTAGCCCTGATTTTCTTGGTACAAGAGATTGCTCACCACTGGTCCTCAATCAATACTTCCTTAACAAATGATCAACATTCCCATAACATGCCTGGCTCTGAAAGTTCACTCCGCTCAGTTCAACGCCCCACAGGGCAATGATACAGCAGAAGTTTATGACACGGTGAACCTAACAAACAAGGTTTCTAGAAAACTAGAAGAAGAGCCCCAGCACTGACCCCAGTGGTGAGACAAGCACATAGGCAGCTGTGATCGCTCCAGTGTAATCCTATTAATGACAGCAGCCCCAGAACAAAACAGAACACGACCGAGGCTACTGCAGCAGTGCTAAATTACCTGCCTCTCCCACTGTCAGGAAGGGGAAATGATTCATCACATTGAAGCCCAAAGCTCATCTGCCACATGAAAAATGAACTTAAGTATAACTTAATAAAACCTCAGAAAACTGGTATGTTTCCACAGTGTTTAGGGATTTGTTTAAAAAAAAAAAAAATCAAGATCTTTCTGGCTAAATCATAACCAAAGACTGCAATGCTTCTCCAAGTAAAGTTCCTTTTAAAAAGTGCTGTTATGACTGTTCCTGACAGAGATTTTTGTGTATACCCTGTGCTGCATGAGCAAACAACTTAGGGCTTGTATTTCCTTTTTTGCTCTTAGTTTATTTTCATCTCCTCATGGTGGGACACTGATAGTCAACATCTCAATGACCCTCGAAATCTACATTAGACACAAAGACATAGTAAACCTACTCCTTTCCCCACTCAGCCTATCCACCCAGTTATAGCGTTTGGGCTACAGTCATTCTGTGAGACATTTTGTAATCCCATGGGCTTCAAGAACACCCTACAGTTCTAGTTTCAAAGGTTAGAGCAAGCAGAGAAGATTGTGGCCTATAGTAAGAGCACAAGTAGATCTTAGATGATGTCATGAAAAATAAGGAGTATGGTGGAAAAATACTGTTGCAGTCAGGTTCATGTTGCTGGCAGAAATCACCTGACCAAGAACAGATTGTGCAGGGGTGGGGGGGGCACTATTTTTGGCTTACAGTCTTGAGGGGAAGGTTCATGACGGCAGGGAAAAACAATGGCATGAGCGGTGGGTGGGCATCACCCCCTGGCAAACATCAGATATTCAACAAGAACAGTAGAGTATGTCAAACACTGTATGAGTATGCCAAGGAGACACTGGCTATAATAACCATAAACTGGCCCCCAACAACACACTGCCTCCAGGAGGCATTAATTCCCAAATCTCCATCATCTGGGAACCAAGCATTCAGAATATCTAAGTTTATAGGGGACACCTGAAGCAAACTACCACATTCCATCCCTGACTCCCATAAACTGATATCCATATGTGATATAAAATGCAATGCATTCAGTCCAACTTTAAAAGTCCCCATAGTTTTTATCAATACTAATGGTGTTCAAACATCCCCATAATCCAAGGTCTTTTAACTAAACCATAATACCAAAAAAAAAAAAAAAAATCACCCCAAAACCCATAATGGCACAGAATAAACATTCACACTGCAAAAGTTGTCATTGGGCATAGCAAAGAAATATTCAACCAATACAAGATTTCAATAGGGCAAACATCAAACTCTGTAGCTACAAATCCAACAACTCTAGTCAGTGACAAATCTCCAAGTCCAGTAATTCTAACCAGCAACAAGTCCCTGGAATTCCAATTCTGCCTCTCCAGCTAGGCAACTCACAGTCCTGGAAAACTTCATCTGGGGCTGGCAGCTCTCCTTGGCAGACATCTTGTAGTCCTAACATCTCCACTGGGTCTTCACTGCAACCCACAGTCCATCCTCACAACTTCATCGGGTCTCCATGCAGGCATCCAGCAAACCTGCTTCACACTGCCCATGGCCATTTCCAAAACACAAGACCATGTTGCAAATTCAATAGCCCTCTTTTCTGCATTTCTTATATTCCATAATACCAGGTGGAGTGCAAATTTGTTAATCCGGGGGGAGGAATAAATCAGATTTTGAAGAACAGGACTCTTTGAGCATTCAGTCCGTTTCAAAAGAGTCTACATTCTTCCTATTGCCCCAGTGCAGGTCAGCTGGTCCAGTCTCAATGGTTGTAATCTCTCATATAATTGCAGCTGAATGGGCAGCAGTTTTGGCCCTCTACAACTATCTTACTTCGTTTTGACGATGTGCTTAGTCATGTCTTGAGCTCATGTTCCACCTAATAAAAGTTAAGCCTGAAATTAAATTCCCTCCTGGTTCTCTGTGCTTATGGTTTCTACCTCTACTGTTTCAATGCTATTTACCCTTCATGCAATTAGAGAAGCTAAAAAGTGACTTTTATTAGTCAAGAGCTATCTACCTCTTTCCCCATAAAACTTCCATACTTATAGAAGCATATGGTAATTTTATGATGAATCAGAATAAAAGAAAACTTGTTCAAGTAAACATTCCTTAAAAATCCAAGAATAAAACATTTTTTTTCATTTTTAGTGTCTCTGGGTAGGTGAATAAATAATTCATTAAATTATTTAAGCTTAAGTGAAAGTTGTTCAAAACAACAGTCTTCTAAAATTTGTTATAGAACATAAATTTATGAAGGTCAAGTAAAATTTTATATAATCTCAATACCTGGGTAGTGTGCTACCTATAGGTTTGAATTATGTTAAAATTGCTTTAAATTTAAAAGTGAGCCTAAAAATGTGTAATAACTTTCAGTGTTTTATGTAGTCATTGATAGTAATAAATTATTTATTAAAACATTTGCCTAGTTGGAAGGACATAAACCAACTTAGTATGCAGTTTCTCAGTAAGCTTATTTCTATGCTACAGGAGGCAAATGCCAGCCTAACCATGGTCAAATAGTCACAAAATCGATATTAATGGAGAACAAGAAAACAGCACAAGGGCTGGGGAAATGGAAGCTTGCAAAGCCCGAAGGCCTGGTTTCAATTCCACAGTTGCCATGTAAAGCCAGACCACAAGCATCCATTTGCAGCAGCAGGAAGTCTTGGAACACGCATATTCTCTGTCTCTTTCTCTCTCATAAATAAATAATGAAAAATGGTCATGTACTTTTTACCTTAAATTTAAAACAATGTTCAAGACCTTCAAATTCTACAGTGACTTCTCATATAATTTGTGGGTCACTTTCATGACATAATCAGACAACCTCCAGTTGCTTAAAACTCTTCCCTTTGCTCTTTGACTACCCATGGCATCTTGTTTTTATTTTCCTGATACTCTCCAACTCTGTCAATGGCCCTGTATCTTTGTGGTTTGGTTGTTAATTTGGTTTGGTTTGGAGATTGGAGGATTAAGTGGACAGTATTTCATGACCACCAGAATGAACCAGAGCCATCAAGCTTTTAAACTCCTGTCTCTTATGTTTTCTATACTCCATTTCCTTTCTTCTCACTTTCTATGAATGTGTAATTTTAACTCCTTTAATAACATGGCAGAATATAATTATATACCATAGCTCCTAATTTTGCTGTGATAGCCCCACTCTTATCTTTACATTGTCCAATTGTCTTCATATCTAGCTGCCTAAAACCCAAGGAAAAAACCTTAAGATACATTTGCCCACCAAGTATTACTATGCATTGATTACTAAGAGCAAAGAGACTTATATTACTACAAAGCTGGGTGCCTTGTTTCTCATAAATCCAGGACTAGAAAAACTTTTGCAGGCTGGAAAAGAGCTAGATGATACCTCAGAAGTTGGGCGCTACAAGCTCCTCCTTCAGTCAGACCCTTTTGTCCACCATACACTAACACTTCCCAAATCATCCAGAATGGTCATTTCTCAAGTGCAGAGCATTTATCATGATCCGATGAGGTGGGAAAACATTGGAAGTCTGGAGTCAACCACTGCTGGGATTCTACATTTTACATTCCCATGCCAACATTGGCATTAGTGTCATCTTCTATGAAAAGTATGAAAGTGATGCAAGTGATTAAGCACAACTTTTACAAGGCTATCTCCACAGCCATAGTCAGTAGCTTTCATTCAAGGTTTTCAGTGGCTAACCCACAACAGAGAATCTTGATTGGTTCTTCATAACTTTTACTGTAAGACACAGTCTAAGGAAAAAAATAGAACATTTTGCAGGTGATAAATGGGTAATATTTAATACCATGGTTAACAGCCAGGTATAAGGGGAAACAGGTTATTTGCATAAATTCAAAAAGGCTGAAGTTTCATGGAGCATGTATTGCTCACATTTTGTTTCTCAGAAATACATTCTTAACAAATTTAACCATTTGGAATAACCACTACATTTAATAAATTTAATGAAAGCCTGGCAGCTTAGTAAATTGATTCAGAACAGAGATTTCCAAAATGAAAGAGAACTAGAACTTCATACCATGTCGCCACAAAGATTCTATTGGTTGGCTAAAATTTTGACAGATGTCAAATTATTTTTACATTATGCATATTATACTAATTAGCATTGTAAAAGGAAAAGAAGCTATAGTTAGGAAAATACTTCACCAGAAATCTTAGCATTGGACTGAGTTTGTATCAAGCATTAAATCCTGCGTTGCCTTGTGAAATCTCATTGCCTTAAGTTGTCACGTTATGTCATGATCACGCATTTCTTCTGTCCATTACACTACCAGAATCTCAGGGGCCTAGGGAACACATGGCCATGGCATCAGTGCACACTCAGTGAACACTGGATGAGTGACTGGCATTACCAACATGCCAACTATACACAAGTAAATTTTTAAGGAATACTCCAGTATCTAACTTCCACAACAACATGGGCAATCATTCTGCTTCATTCAAGGTCTATGACAGGTTGGTTATTTATCTTCTCAGCTGTGTCTCTAGAATGTTTAAGGGCCTGACATAGACTAGGGAGCAGATAAGCATTTCTTCAATGAATTGCACCTATGCAGTCCAACGGAAAGAGAAAAGGTTTGCCTCAGTTTAACCTTCCACACACAGAGCAACCCTTTAACATAACATATCTACTTCTAACCTGAATAATTAGTAGAAGAAAGAAAAGAATGAAAACACATGAGAAGGCTTGCAAGAGAAACAGTGGTTGCCTGGGGTTAGAGTGCTTCCCTCTGTGGGTAGTTGCTAACTGATTTTGGCATAAGGACTGGTTTGAGCCCAAGAAATGGAGAATTCCAGAAAGGCAGAAAGAAGCCATCTCAAAACATCCCTTACCTGATGCCACTGCTACAGGTCTCTTCTCCAAGGCATGTTTCATGTCCATGAAGAAGATAGGAATTGGCACTGATGGGGCCTTTCACAGGCAGACCCTGCTAAAGTAATTCTGTCTCCTATATATATCACTTCTCACAACTTACTGCTCCTATGAGCTTCAAAGCCCTGCCTTCGCCTTGTCTCTCTCCCTCCATGCATCATTCCCTGTCCAAAACAGCACATAGCTACCAGGCCTATCACTTCTTTTCTAGTTAGGCCCCTATGTCCTGAGAGAAGTAACCTCGCAAAGAATTCAGACGCCTTTTCCACCATTCAACTGTCTCAGTTTATTTTTCAGGACACCAGCCCTTCCTCCCACCCACCAAAAAAAAAGCCCTAAAGAGGTAAAGAGAAAAGGGCTTTTTCCTTCCCTCCAATATCGTATACCTTGTCTTCCCTATATTAATTATGTAATTTCACAATGTATGTGATTATTTTAATTTGGATAACAAGGATGAATCTGGCTTCATGAATACTCATATGAAGAATTATTGTGTAAAAACATCTAGCCTTAATTTTTTATTTAAAAAAAGAGGGGGGGCTGAAGAGATTGCTTAGTGGTTAAGGCATTTTTCTGCAAAGCCTAAGGACTCAGGTTTAATTCCCCAGTACCCACTTAGGCCAGATGCACAAGGTGGTACATGTGTCTGGAGATCATTTGCAGTGGCTTCTGGCCCTGGCTCACCCATTCTGTCTGTTTGTCTGTCTGTCTGTCTGTCTGTCTGTCTGTCTATCTATCTATTTACCTCTTTCTCTCAAATAAATAAACAATAATAAAATTAAAAATAACTCTAGCCTATTATTCAGAGTAATAAAATATGGCCTTAAAGGGTAGTAAGAAAGACTGGACGTGAGAAAGAACTTCAGACAAATTAAACGCTAATACCTCCCCCTACAAAGGTTACTACATGGTCCTTTTTAGAGGTTTTGAAAGGAAGGAAAACAAATCTTCTTTTAGGTTTTAAAAATCCTCTAAGCACACAGTCTTTAATGGTTTGTGAAGGCTCCTGTCTGCTCTCTGAATCATTCTTAAGTACATTCCTTTGTCAGTATTGAAGTCAAAACATGAAGCAATTCAAAAACTGGCTTCTGATTAAATTAATTTCTGCCATTTGAGTTCCAGGTATTTAAAAAAAAATCATTCAGGAGGGGGAATTATCTTTTCTGAACTAAAATGATGAGAAAAGATCCTGTTACTAAGCAAAGACATAACACATTTTGAAATAATATGCCCTTGCTTCCATGTGCATAACAAATGTTATTCATCTTTTTAGAAATTATTTTAATTCAGTCTGGAAAATAAAACACAATTTAATATAGATACTTCCTGTATCCCTCCCACATACTTATTTGCATCTTCATCTTCTAATTATCTTTGTAATATAAAAATGCTCCTTAAATACACAATCCTTTGAGATTAAATTCTTTATTCAATTTATATACTTATTGGACTTTGCAAGAAAAAATATATTTCAGGCTCAAAATCACCATACGTAATTGGTGAATGAAATATCAGATTGGATCAATGTGTTTTGGCCAAAACTCATGCACCCCTGGGGCCTCTTTAGAAGGTAAATGTGACATCAAGGTCCATTTGTTTTTCTTTGTTTTCATTTCTCGTTCTATGCCTTTATCTGGGTAACGCCATCCATACTCAGGAACTGCCGACTATTACCAGAATTACCCATAGCCCAAACCTTCATTCATTCAATCTAGCACCTCTCCATTTAACATTCTACTTCCTCTTAGACATTTCAAATCCCTCCCCAAATCCAAGACCAAAAGCTAAACTCAGGACCTTTTCCTAAGGACACTGGCCTTCTCCAGCACGATTTGCCTCCTGGGCTGACACCACCATCCATTCAGTCCCACTCACAGGAGCAACACCTCAAATAAGGTCTGCTGACTTTTACTTCCTAGAAGGTCTTTAAAATCTATTTCCTCTGGTTCTAGCAACAGCACCCTTGTTCAGGCCTGATTTTGTTTCTGCATGGGAATTTGTCTGTACTTCTATACACATGTCCATACATGTGTGGGCACATGTGTGTGCATGTGTGTGGTTGATGTTGGGTGTCTTGATTCCCTCTGCTTTCATTGGACTGAGGCAGCATCTCTACGGTTCAGTGCTTCAGTGAGTCCAGCCTGCTTCTCCCTGGGATCCCAGTCTCTACCACCCAAGCGCTTAGACCCCAGGCAGGCCGCCATGCTCACCAGGCGCTTGCACTGCAAGCCCCTTATCCACTATGCTATCTCCCCAGGCCCCTATATTTTCTTTTGCTACAACATCTTTCTTACTGAGGATCTTTCTGAACTCATTCTTGATCATCTTTGATCTATACTGAATTGTGCAGGCAAGGTGATCTTTTGTTTTATTTTTTTCTTCCTATGAGAGGAAGAAAGAGAGAATTGTCATGTCATGGCTTCCAGCCACCGTAACCGAACTCCGGAATGCATGTGCCACCTTGTGCACATGTGCAACCTTGTGCGCTTGTGTCACCCTGAGTGTCTGGTTTATGTGGGACCTGGAGGGTTGGACGTGAGTCCTTAGGCTTCACAGGCAGGTGCCTTAACCACTAAGCCATCTCCCCAGCCAAGGGTGTTCTTTTAAAATCCAAAACATGCCCCAGTCCAAAGTTTGAAAGAAAACAGTAAAATGACTAACTTGTCCTAAGAGTGCCTGTAGACAAGTCAATCATTTTATGATGATGAATGACATCACACACCCTCCTTTCTCTGTCCCTGTAACTTTACCATGGGCACACTGATAAGTCAACCACCTCTCTAGACTAAAGGACTGAAATAATAACTTTAAAAAAAATCTACCTTATTCCAGCAGCAGTATACTTTACAGCAACAGTGGCTGTTGGACAAGTAGTTATGAATGAAAGGACAGATGACCTTTGGTGAATGCTAAGTAGACACGTAGATATGATTTTTGCAAGACATAGAGAATATTGTTGTCCCATGTAACTCTCCTACCTGTCCCGGGACTTTTAAAATTTAAAAATTAAGCTACAAGGCATTGAATCCCTCTATAATAAGGAAGTTTAAAATATAAATATCCTTAAAAGCCTTGGTGTCTTGAGGGCCTGAAGGTGACATGTCAAAGTGGGAGGGGGGAATGAGAGGAGAAGAGAGGGAGGAAGGAAAGGAGGGAGGGGAAGAGGGAAGGAAGGAAAGGAGGGAGGGAGGGAGGACAAAGACAGAAGGAAGGAGGAAGGGAACTAAAAGTGAGGCGTCTTAGGTTTCCAGCCCCATGCAGGCGCTTAAGGAGTCGCTGGACAGCAGATGTGCAAGCTTTTCAGTTTGTAGGGCTCCCTCTCCTGAGAACTGGAGATTTAATTCCACTCTGATCCCTAGAGTCATTCCCACCTAAGGCAAAGTAAGGCTTGAAGAACCTCAAGGACTTTAGGACTCACCTGAGCTGGTCTGTCTTGTACCTTGTTAGGACTCATCTGAGCTGAGATCAATGTTTATTATGTACCTATTCTGAGATCTATGTTTATTAACCTAGGTCTTCTGAGGAAAAACTTTCCCTAGTTCTGGCAATTTACATACCGAGGTAAATTCACAGAAGCAAGGTCGTTGTGTTTTATTCTGTCTAGTATTAACTAGCCCCTTATCTGTCTAAATTCATTGTGTGCAGCCAAAACAAAATACCTCAGATCAAGTGTTATGCATATTAGAATCCTCCCAGTCAAAATGTTCTCTTCAGAAGAGAGAAAGGAGAGACCGAAACATTTCTCTTGTGGTAGATGGGGTGGAGTAAGGAAGTTGAACAGACTCAGGGTGCCAACAAGTCTGGAAAAGAGTTGCAAGGCCTCCCACCTTAAGGCCATGTAAAGGGGAAACAACTGTTTGGAGGTGGGGGAGATGAGATTCTCTTCGTGAAGCTGCCTGCAAGTGGGGCAGTGTGCTCCAGAAAGGCAGCTTCTGTGAGTCCTCACCTACGCTGAATGGGTTTTTGGCATTGCAGCTATCTTTATGTTGAAGCAGCTATTAGGAGGTTGTCATCAAGGATGGGATGAGACTTCTCATGGTGGGCTGTGTCTGAGTCAACTATTGTTCCTATAAGCTACTCCTCACCCTGCCCTGCAAGTAACCCCAATAATCTCATTTTCTCACCAAATTGGTTTTGGTGTAATAATCCTTTGGTCTGGTTTTTTTTTTGTTTGTTTGTTTGTTTTTTGTTTTTTGAGGTAAGGTCTCACTCTCGTCCAGGCTGACCTGGAATTAACTCTGTCATGTCAGGGTGGCCTTGAACTGGTCTGTCTTTTGTGCCCTATGTAGGGGAGAAGATGTGTGTTCAGCACACCACCCCAGGGAAAAGGTTTCCTATGACATCAAGTCATTTAGAAAGAACAGAAAATTATTTTTGCTGACATTGGGAATTCTGAAACTAAAATGCCAACAAGTTCAGCGGCTTGGCAAAGGCTACATCCTCCCTCCCAAAGAAGGAACATTGTCCTCACACAGCTAAAAGCAGACAGCCAAGAGACAGAAACTGATGTGATAAGCCTCATAGGCAATCCTGTGGGTAGAGCCTTTGAGAGGTAAAGCCTTGCTCAAGGACATATACCACTGAGGGTGGACCTTGAGGTTTATTAGTCCAGCCCATTGTACATTCAGAACTAGCTCATTTTTGCAGCTGTCTTCCAGCTGGCGTGACAAGATGAAAATGCCCAGCCTCTGCTCTGCTATGCTTTCCCCTTCATGATGAAACTTCGACTCAAGGCTGCCAGCTAATATAAACACTGTCCTTCCATAGGCTGCCTTTGGTCAGGTGTTTTGTCCCAGCAATGAAAAGGTAACTATAACACAATAGTATTTCTTTTTTTTTATTTTTAATTTTTTTAAATGTTTTATTTATTTATTTGAGAGCGACAGACACAGAGAGAAAGACAGATAGAGAGAGAGAATGGGCGCGCCAGGGCTTCCAGCCTCTGCAAACGAACTCCAGATGCGTGCGCCCCCTTATGCATCTGGCTAACGTGGGACCTGGGGAACCGAGCCTCAAACTGGGGTCCTTAGGCTTCACAGGCAAGCACTTAATGGCTAAGCCATCTCTCCAGCCCACACAATAGTATTTCTAATCATTGACAAAAAATAAATAAATAAACAACTCAAATATTCACCATCGGCACAAAGACAGAATCATAAAATGTGAACAGTAAGGTGAGTCAAAGGTTAAAATAGCAATGAACAAAAACTACTGCCAACATGAAACAACAGAGGTGAGCTTCACAGACATAAAACTGACCTAAAGAAACTAAATACAAGAGAACTGTTTTTTCTTCTACAATTCCATCTATATTAAATTCAAAAGACATGTGCTCTATGTTGATAGGCATCAGTGGGATAATGACTCCTTTTTTTGTTTTTTGTTTTATGTATTTTTTTTTCGAGGTAGGGTTTCACACTAGCCCAGGCTGACCTGGAACTCCCTGTGTAGTCTCAGGATGGTCTCAAACTCGCAGTGATCCTCCTATCTCTGCCTCCCGAATGCCGGGATTAAAGGCATGCACCACCACACCCGGCCAAAGAGAAATACACAGAGAGAGAATGGGCTTGCCAGGGCTTCTAGCCACTGCAAATGAACTCCAGTTGCATGTGCCACATTGAGCATCTGGCTTACATGGGTTCTGGGGAATTGAACTGAGTCCTTAGGCTTCGCAGGCAAGTGCTTTAACCGCTAAGCAATCTCTCCAGCCCATGACTCCCCTAATGGTACTGAGTAGAAGGAATTTCAAGGCGACCTGTGGGGTGTTGGTTGTGGTCCCTTTCTTAATGTGAGTGTTGGTCAAATAGTGTGATCCAGTCTTAAAGCCTATCTTCTGTACATTATTACATCATATTTCAATAAAAACGCTCATTATAGAGGCCAGATACATACTATCTCATAGGCTTCAAAAATGGTTAGGATCTTAGCAGAATCAAGACCCTCAAAGAAGATGAATATCCTCTGGACAAAAGAACTGTGATGAAATAGTTGCCACCATTCACATGTTGCCTGGAATTTGTGCATGAAAATCTATTCCTCAAACAGGACAAATGGCTCAAAGTTGAACTACTAGCCTTAGGAAAATCTTTATTAATTTTCTTTAAAACTGTGACTGATTTCACTTTTTAAATTCTTTTATTTTATCATTGTGCAGAGTTAAGTTACCTTCTAATTTTCAACCTTGACTTGAGGTCATTGATGTTCTAACTAGCCTAAAATATTGATTATAAGGGCTTATAATATTGAAGAAACTATGTTCAATACATTGATGCATTTTTAACTCAAAACTTTGAAACATCTGCTTGATAAAATATAGGGAACATCCTCAGCCATGGTCTTCAGTGTCTAATAAATAAATTACATTCTATTTTTATCTTCAATATACATCTATTACATACATCTATCATGAATGTAAAATTATAATTAATTTTTTTTTACTTCTTTCCAACTTCTACCCCATCTACCAACTTACATTTTCTTTATTCAATTTTTCTCATGCAAGTCAGTTATATCACTCAGAGGCTTCCTAGGGCACAATGGTTTTAATTCAAGTTTTACAGTAATCATTTTCATATATTCTCCATAGGAATATGGAGAATAATTAGCTAAGCTTTAGTAAATGAGATGAATCTCATAGTTATCACTCTTTTCAACTTTGTTTTTAAATTTTTATTTTGTTGTTATTCATATGGGAAAATCAGCCTTTGACTAATCTACTGAAACTCAGGTAAAAGAAGAGCTTAGCTCATGATGTAGAAAAGTAGAAACTTCTGACCATGACAAATATTCAATTTCTAATCAAACCGTGATCCTTGGACCAATACATCAAAAGCATCTGAAGGATATAGTAAAGTTTCAAATGCTTGAACTCTTCCAAATCCACTCAATTATAGCCTCTGGAAATGAGTCCCAGGAACCTAAGCCTCATCAGTTTATACAGCGTTTCCTATTGTCATTGAGTTTTGAGAATTACTGGATTGGATCTCACCAAAGTCTTTCCAAGTCACATACAAGAAATGAGGGAAAAACTATAATCTCTGAAGCAAAGTTCACCTGAACTTCCTGTTGCCTGCATGAAGACTTCAAGGTCCAATCCTTAAAGTGGGATTTAAGAACAACTACCATCAACATCACCTGAAAGCTTGTAAAGTCTGGCAACCCAAAACCATACATACTCACAGAAATCAGAAACTGTGGCATAAAGAGAAGCAAAAAGGTGTTTATCCAGCTGATTTTAAACATGATAAAACTTGGAAATTACTACAACATCTCCTTCACCCCATCTATCTTAAGCTACTTCCATTATATTTTATTCAGATGTTACTCCTGTTATATATCTGAATTTCATAAAGAGGAATAGAGACAAAAGTATAAAACCTTCTATAAATGATCCTTAACATCAAAAGTTTTACAGTATTAATCAGGTGTGGTCCCTACCATCATAAGGATGGACAGACTTGTACCTCAACCATTAATCAAAATAATTTATTATTAACTAAATATAATACTTTTCCAAGATTTCAATTTTTTTCTAAGCAAAACCTCATGTAATTTAAGAAGAGATTTTTATTTCACATTGAGGAGAAAGTCTATATTTGATATTCAGAGTATAAGGCGTTAGGACTCTCAGTATTCACTCCTACATTGCTAGAAGATAAAGAGAGAAAGAAGGAATGACTTCTTGAGACCGAAAGACTCCTATTCATAAGAAGAGTCCTCTGGCAACCACACTTCTAATCTATTTTACACCCTTGACCAACAAAGATTGTTATTATCACAAAATGGATCAAGAGATATACAGGTGTTTCTGTTAGTCACAACCCTGATTTAATTTTTCATTTTGAACTTTAGAAATTGAAAAAAACTTAAATAATTCTTTAAAAATAGCATGGTGAAAAATAAAATTTACAAGAATTATTAAAATACAAAAAAAGTGCCGGGTGTGGTGGTACATGCCTTTAATCCCAGCCCTCGGAAGGCAGAGGTAGGAGGATCGCCATGAGTTCAAGGCCGCTTCGAGACTACAGAATGAATTCCAGGTCAGCCTGAGCTACAGTAAGACCCTACCTTGAAAAACCAACACACACACAAAAAAAGTACGGCTGAAGAGATGGCTTAGCCGTTAAAGTATTTGCCTGCAAAGCCAAAGGATCTTGGGTTAATTCTCCAGGACCCATGGAAGTCAGATGCACAGTGGGCGCACGCATCTGGAGTTCGTTTGCAGTGGCTGGAGGCGCTGCTGTGCCCGGTCTCTGACACTCTCCTGCCTCTTTCTCTCTCTCAAATAAAGAAAATTAAAGCAGTATAGAAAGGCATAAAATTAAGGCAACTGAAAAGAGTTTTCATGTAATGTTAATGGTATGAACCAAATTTTGGGTGCATGGATGCTCAATGCCAAATATTTCAACTATTAAAAACACATGAAAAAATTTTAAAGAAAAACATGGAGGAAAGGATCAGAAACAATAATAAAATTCAGCAAAAATGGCCAGTTCAAAAAGAGCCAGGCGTGATGGCGCACGCCTTTAATCCCAGCACTCAGGAGGCAGAGGTAGGAGGATTGCCATGAGTTCAAGGCCACCCTGAGGTGACAGAGTTAATTCCAGGTCAGCCTGGACCACACACAGTGAAACCCTACCTCGAAAAAAACACCACCAACCAAAAAAAAAAAAAAAAAAAAAAAAATCCCCAAGAGTTAAACAACTTTCCCATAGCCACAAGTTAGAAAACTAATTTTAAAAATTAGAGAAATACAAAATACTTCCAAATAATTATTCTGAGAAATTGAAGTATAGATGAAAATTATCCAAACTGCTTTCAGCCAACCTAGATAAAGGAACTAAGTGTATATTGCCAAGCAAAATGGCTGCAGACTGAGGACTTACCCTAGTCCAGCATTAGGCATTCATGAACTTCCCTCAGGACTAACTTTAATTTCTGAAATTTTCATGAACCTAACAAAAGAAGAAAGCAAATATGATAACCCATTAGCAACACATTATGCTATCTTTTGACAGTAAGATAATTGGAAACATACTTGGTTTTAAAAACAAAGTAACAAGGTAATTTGATTATATGAATGCACTGTTGCAAAAACATTGTTATAAATGGGAGCATAATATATTTGAGACTATGCTAAGATTGACTCATTTGGTAGAAAACAAAGCTAAGTATATCATATTCACTGCAAAAGACTTTCAACTTTTCAAAGCATTTTTTTTAATATTCCACAATTCGATTTGAATTTTATGTCATTGGCCACTTAATTCAATTTTGTTTGACTTATAGATGAGCTGTATGGATTGATAAGAAGATGAATAGTAGATCAGGTTAAAGAAGCTAGTATGCTTTCCCGCTTAGCTTTTGATTATGACACTATCCTCATATCGGTATCCAATATCTGCCTATAATAAGCATAATATTACATGCTTCTTGACTTACAATGGTGGTATAGCCATTCCAGGCTTGTATAACGAATTAACCCAGGATCTGATATGGATTGATCCAAGTTGACTCATATTTCTGTTCTCTATATTTTAACCTCTAAACCATGGTGAGATGGTTTGTATTGATTGTCATCTAGACAGAACCTAAAATGACCTAGAAAACTAGCCCTTGGGCTTGCCTGTGAGGGATTCTCTGGATTAAGTTAGCCTCTGGGCATGGCTAATGAGGATTAATTAGGTTAATTGAGTTAAGGAGACCACCTTAACTATGGGGGATACCATTCCATCGCTTAGGGTCCTGGACCACGTAAAATAAAGAGAGCTGTCTGAACGGCAACATTCATCACTCTGCTTCCCCACTGTGTACGTCAGAGACTAGCTGATTCAAGATCCTGTCACCATACCCTCCCTAGCATGATGGACGGTGACCTCAAACTGTATGCCAAATAAACCCTTCCCTTAAGTTGCTTCTAGTTACATACTTTATGTAACTATGCCTTGAACTAATCCAAACATTATAGTAAGCCTTAGAAAAAGGAAGGCATATTGTTTGTGGTAGTTTCAATGTATGTCCCTGTTGACTGAGTTGTAAAATTAAATGTATACCTTGGATCTCCAGCCACCTGGCTGATGGAGGTGTCATTGGGGGCAATCCAGGGGGTGGGTCTGAGTTTTAGCCCAGAGGTACATAGAGCAGTGTGTGAGGTCTGGGAGGGTCTCTGCCACTTGTTGCTTTGGGTGTTTGCTGGCTGCTGGTTCCCCCTCTCCCTCTCTCTCTCCCCACCACCCACCCTCTCTCTCCTTGGATTTATATATGGGAACCAGCTTCTTTGAACATGGGTGGAACTTCTCCTGGATCTATAAGCTTGAAATAAATCCCTTCCTCCTAAAAACTGTGTTTGGTTGGATGTTCGTCCCACCAATATTAGAACTTTCTATTACAGTGATTATTTGATTTACAGTGAAGGTTTGAACACAAGGTTGTTTGACTGCTGAGCCTAGCACTGTGCCATTAAGGTGTGCTACTTGCATGCAGTGATCTCATCTATAGAGACCGTGCACCCTAGGGGACCACCAAGTCATAAGAAGCACTCAAATCCATATGTTCCTGTCTCATATGCCAGTCGTACAACTGAGACTCAAATATACATAGTGTTGTTGTGCTTGACAAAAGACAGATTCCCTATGTAAGTGCATGGAAAACTGGGCTATTCTCAGTGTAGTGTCAAAAAAAAATGCAACTGGGAGATTATATAGGGTCCCACTTGAAATGTGGGTGGGAACTGTTAGAAACGCAAGGAATTTATCCACAGGCAAATGTGATGTAAAGAATCACATCCTAGGAGCAAAGAGCTGAAGAGTCAAGCTGACCAAGACCCTGACAAAGCCTGCTCCAATAGGCAGAGAAAGACAGCAGGAGCTAGATGAAAAACCCTCAGATAATCAGAAACAAATCAGTTCTACCATTGGCTCTGTGATCTTGGCAGTAAATCTTGCTAAGTAGAACCTTGTTCCCCTGTTTTAAATACAAGTGACCTTGTTCCCCCCTGAGGGTTACATTTGAGTTTTAAGTGAGATGATATGTGCAGAACACTTAGCAAAAACACTTGGCAAATCTCCCACTAAACCTGGCCACAAGGCTTAATGATATAGGTATAGTGCCCAGAACCTCACAAATGGTCAGCAGAATGACAGCTATTATTATTGAGAAAGTGTTTGACAAGTTCTACTTCTTGCTTCCTGAGACCCAGAGAACCTTTGTATAAAAGCCCACCCAGGAAGACAAAGTTTAAATGGAAGATATATATATAGACAGAGGAAACAAGCTGCACACATTCTTTCTGCTCTGGAAGAAAGGTTGGAGATGGCATTGCATATAACATGTGTGAAGTACAAGTTCAAGCAAGGCAGAGAACACACATCACCAGCCCTCAGGAGGAGCACTTGAAAGTAAAAATGCATTTCACCAGACAAGGTTGGGCACGCCTTTAATCCCAGCACTCAGTAGGCAAAGGTAGGAGGATCACTGAGAGTTCGAGGCCACCCTGAGAATACATAGTGAATTCCAGGTCAGCCTGAGCTAGCGTGAGACCCTATCTCAGAACAAAACAAAACAAAAACAAAAAGAATGTAGGGAAATTTAAAAGCATCTTTATAAAGCCAAATAGAATTATAAGAGTGTACCCCATTGTGTGGTCAATCCAGAAACAATCAATAAGAAGGTCTTTATGTCTCTAAAGAAATCAATTACATTAGGGAGGTGGCTCGCTAATAAGGGGAATGGGCAATGGATCTTAGAAAGACTTCAGTCTCATAAGTGTCTAAATAGAATTTTATTAACAGCTTCTGGTACTTGAAGTGTTTCTTCAAAATTCACTTACAGAACAGCTCATTCTCCAGCAAAGCCAAATTAGGAAGCACCACTGTATTTAACCTTTAAGGAATCACATTACTTGTTCCTTTTCTTATTTCTTCTCATTTCTAAGCCAATTTGGTTTCACAGGACTGCAAGAGATTATCTAGCAGCCTACAGGCCGTAGACCCATATTTAAGAAATGGGAGACTCCTTCCTTCAGCGTTAGCAGACGATTTTGCAATCATGAAGATAAAATGGTCAGCTGGGATCCATCCCAAGTAGTTTCAGAATCAGATTTAAAATGACTCAAGTCTGGTGAGTGTGGCTCAATACACAACCTGTTACAAACTAAAGAGCTGCAGCATAGTAATCTGGCCTCGAGGAGGCAGCACAGATGCAGGCAGAGCCATGGAGACGCACGGCTACAGATCTGCCAAGGTGCAGACAGAGAAGGTTATGTAGTAACCAGCAAACTCTTGAATGAAAATAATCAAGTTCACACACCAAAAAAAAAAAAAGAAAGAAAGAAAGAAAGAAAGAACAAAAAAGACAAAATATAACAACAACATAAGCAAACAGTAAACCCCAGATATTTATTCTTGAACAGCAGAGCAATTGGAAACCAGAATGGTTAGCTGAAACGAAAAGAGTTTCTAGCCAAGCCTCCCACACTATGCGTACATCTGGACTGTTTTTACCTCACAGAACCTCAAGTTATCAACTATAAAATGAGGGGGAAAATAGCCATAATGAGGAAAGTTCTTTAGGTTGCAAGAGACAAAAAGACATCTTCAACAAGTTTAAGAAAGAGAAATGTGTCAGCTCATAAGACACAGTTCAAATATGCGATCCAGGGATTCACAACATTGGGAAATTCTTTTTCTAATTCATCTATCTCCAGTTCACCACATTAACCTCATTCTCTCCTACTCTAGACAACTTGGATATTCTAAGTAGTTTCAAATTTACATCTATGTAATAATAGAACCCTAAAGGCAAAAGAAAAACTTTCTAACATTAATTTTAGCAGGAAAGTGCCACTGAGAATTCTGATAGAACTCACTAGAATTGCATGCAATTTCTCAACCAACCACTGTGAATAAGAAGGCAAAAGGTGAGGCTTAGTATTCCAAATGACCACCAGAGAACAGGGGCCGGGGCTAACAGGCCATTGTGTGGATTAGCCTTCCAGGAATGATGTAGATAGGGCAGAAATTCCTTTAATGAACAAGTTAGAAGGATACTGGTGTCCAACTAGGAGTATAAAGTACAGAACAGAGAAAACTATAGGTGCTACAGGTCTGTGCAATATTGTTCTCAGGAAAATAAACTAAGCTTTAAAATAACAGAGGACAATTACTTTGTAAGCCAGAAAATCCTGTCCAAATATCCCTTGTCCAATTTCTATATCATACATGTACAACCAAATACCATGTGGTGAGTGTGGAATAAAGCAAGTTTATTGTGAGATGGGTTTCTACAGCTGTTCACAGTACTAGACTACGGTAGAAGACTCCAGGTTCTTACAATCTACCTAGAAATAAATACAAGGTCTGAAAGGTCCCAGTAATTTTCAGGTTTAACTAAGAAAATAGCTTCTTCACAGAAAAAAAACAAAATTGGAGAAATGGCAAATAAGTTCTAGACTTTCTCTACTGAGGAAATTTTTAATAAAAGACAAAGATATTTAGTAATGACTATAGGTGTACTCTTTCTTATAAAATTGATAAATCTATGAAAATGTTATCCAGCCCTCCAATTTGAGATAACTACTCATGGCAGCTCTCCACAAGTACTAAGACCACTTCTAGATTGTAAATGTACTAACACGTGGTTCTTGGCTCTGCTAGCTTACGCTTGTCATAGTTGAGCATATAACAGATGACACCTTAAGAGAATTGCCTTGATTTTTTTCCCCCTAACTCTTAAAAATCTCTTGACCACTGCAAAATTTTGCTAGAAGATTTTTCTCTGGTCCTTGCTTTTCAGCTCATATAGCCCTATAACCATGCACTAATAACAATGCTTTGGTCAAAAATGGACCACACATGTAAATATTTCCATAGAATTATTTTGTTTAATGGCATTGTAGTCACCCTAGTTTGTACACATATACACTATATTGTTCATATGAAGACACAATAACCTAAAAATATACTTATCAGATTATTCCATTTTAAGCAACATGCAGCTGCACAAGAAATACCAGCTCTTAAACTGTAAAATATTAAATATCTATAAAATTGTCTTTGCCCTGAATCCATGAAAAGGTGCCTATAGTAACAACACCAGCATTTTTCAGCTGAGGAATATCCAGTATTCAAGCAATCTAGTTTTTCTTGAGGTATAATCCTGAGAATCCTCAACCTCATAAAGAAAAAAAAGTATAACTCATTTATTAAAACAATAAAGGTACAGAAAAATATTTTGAAGAAAGTCATATACTCACAACATTAATTTGGTCTTAAAGTATGAAATGAGAAGTTCTAAAAATTCTAGAAGTTTTCTTAATCGAGTTCTCTCCTACTCTATTACCCAGGACAGTGGTTTAGCCTACATTATGTCCCAATAAACACAAGATTAAAATAAAAAGTTGAAATATCATTGCCTCAGCTTTCTGCCTGGAGCAATTTTCTGGCCCCATTTCAAGGGGAAATGCAAAATGAGAGCAGTGATTTCTCAAAGCAAAGGAGACTGAAATGTAAATTTAAACTGGCAATTTTCAAGAGTTCTGCAAATTCCCAGAAGAGTCCTCCTGAGTTTTTATGTGACTACCAAACAGAACATGTGTGGATTAAGAGTCCAACAAGGCCTACTAAAGAATAATTATGGATCTTACCAAACATAGTGTTCTGTAAGCTGAACAACCACTGGAGCTCCTGCTGGGCTGGGAGATTCAACTCCTACGGAGGCAGACTAAAGCGGCCATTAGAACACTTGGGACATTCATCTCAGGAGTAAGACTGAACTAGGACGAGAATCACACTGGCAAATGAGGAATAAGTGAGGTCTGTTCTAGACCATGCAAACAAAGCTCACAGACAAGTTTCAAAAGTTACAAGCTCAGCCAGTAGCACTTAATGGACAGAACAAAATGCAGCTCTTTATAAAGGAAAATCAACACAATCCAGGCAATTAACATAGCACTATGGTCTCTTCCTATCTAAGGTGTTGCTTTCACCCCAGTTACACATGGCCAACCATAATCTAAAAATACTAAATGAAGAGTTCTAGAAACAATTCAAACAGTTTATGAAATTAAAACTGCCTGCTGTGGTGAACAGCATGATGAAATTGGACTATTCCACTCCATTATCTACCTGAAGGTCATTACTTCTCCCTTTGTCCCAGTGTATCCACGCTGCCCATGGTATTTTCCCATTGGCCAGTCGCTTGATTATCAAATTGACTGTGATGATATCACACTGCTTGTGCTCAAGTAACCTTCATTTTAGAAATGACAAACAGAGGCCATAAAGAATCCTTCCTCTATGTGAAAAAGATAAAAGCTTTCAACCTAACATGGGAAGAAAAGCATCACATTCTGAAGATGCTAAGATATAAGGTAAGAACGAACCTATCCATGGACTTGTCAGGAAGGAAAAAGAATTTTGTGTCAGCTTTGTCAGGCTTCCAACTGCAAAATATGACCACTGACTACCAACTTAACTAGCAATGCTAAGATACTAAGTTTATAGGTGGGAGGATAAAGAGAAAATATTATCTAGCTAGCAGCAACATGCTATTCCAGAAAACATCAAGACCACGCAAACACTTCAGCTAGCAAAGGATCCCTTAAAAAAAAAAAAAAAAAAAAAAAAAAAGCCATCTCCTCCAAGGGATAATTACACAAAATCAGGAATAAATTTGGAATAAGAAATTATGAATAACATTTGTAGAGGCTAGTGGGTTTTTTTTTCTGTTTTTTCTTTTCTTTTTTTTTTGAGGTAGGGTTTCACTCTAGTTCAGGCTGACCTGTAATTCACTATGGAGTCTCAGGGTTGCCTCGAACTCATGGCAATCCTCCGACCTCTGCCTCCTGAGTGTTGGGATTAAAGGTGTGCACCACCACCATACCCGGCCTAGAGGCTGTTTTCTAATGAATAAACTACAGTCACACTTGCAACACAGTTAAAGAAACAGATTAGGAGAAGGGCAGGATCCAATTTACATCAAGTGTGATCTTAATTGAATTTATCTGAAAGATACTCAGTAAATTTGCATTCGTAAAAATACAAAGGAGGTACCAGTGCAGAAAATGTAGAAGGACAGATTCACTGCAGTACAACGTGACCACATTACTGGACATATGATAAAGCCTGAGATAAGTATCTATACACTCTCAAAAGGTCAAATATATATATATATGTGTGTGTATGTGTGTGTGTATAATGCATACACATATACAGAGAGAGAATTTAATCACAGAAAGTTTATTGTAGTACATTGTTATGATTGTTCCACAAATCAAAATTGTTGTCTTATACTTCAAATATACAAAATTGTCTCTTATACTTCATAATTTAATTAAACTTTATCATAAGTATGTTTTTATAGAAAAAATCCATACCACATAGGGAGAGTTTGGTACTATCTGTGCACGTCTGCTACTTTCCCACTGCTGTGAACAAATACCTGACCAGATAGGGAAGGAAAGAGTTTACTTCTGGATTACAGTTCCAGAGAATGGACTACCTCGTGGTTGGGAAGGCAGGGGCAGGCACACCAGCTCACCACATCAGCAGAGAGGAAGCAGAGATAGAAGAGTAAGTGGAGCCACTTTACAAAATCCCAAGGCCTGCCACCTGTGACCCACTTCCTCCAGAAACACTCCACCACCACTTACAGGCTCCGCAACCTTCCCAAATAGCATCACTTTACTGGGGACCAAGAATTTAAATGCATGAACCTCTGAGGAATATGTCACATCCAAACCACAGCACTCCATCCCTAAGCCCCACAGGCTCCATAGCCATCACATGGTGCTAAAGGATTTCAGCACAAATTTAAAAGTCCCCATAGTCTCTCTCAGTTCTAATGATGTAGGATTGGGGAGTCCAGGAGGAGTCCTCCAGAATTTATGTACCCCAAGCTTTGTATTCTGTCCTACCTTTAATAAAGAATTAATGAAGACTATGCCAGGTGTGGTGGTTCATGCCTTTAATCCCAGAACTAGGGTGGCAGAGGTAGGAGGATCACTGTGAGTTCAAGGCCACCCTGAAACTCTGTAATGAATTCCAGGTCAGCCTGGACTAGAGTGAGACCCTACCTTGAAAAAACAAAAAAACAAACAACAACAACAACAAAGAATTAATAAAGACTGACTCAAGAAGGATATATTATGAATTATTAAGTTTAGTTAGGGGGAAATCACAGAGTGTGGGGTTTATTTAAAGGAGATTGAGGTCTAGGAAGGGAGGCTAAACACATGTGAAGTAAGAAACATGCTCTCATGTGGAAACACTGCATAGCAGAGACTAAGAGATTCAGAGTAAAAATGACTTATGAAGAGAGTTACATTCATGGTTACCCTGAGTTGAGGGTAATTACACAGGTAGCAAGTCTAGAGTTGGTGAGAACACCCATGTGTTAGATCATAGAGTGTAAAGTAAATATGCAGGTTGTAGATTTAGAGACCAGAGGAAAATCATACATGCAATCAAAGTGAGAAGTTACCCAAAACTATAAAGCAGAGACAAGCAAAAGAGTTTCCCCAGACCAAGAAACAATCTTATGCCCCCTCCCCACACACACATACACACCCAGCCAGGCTGGGTAAGGGAAAAGCCAGACTCACATATGGCCCCAGCAAAGGGAGGGGGCAGCTAGAAGGTCACAGCCTTTATAGCATCAGATACAGGGAAGACCTGAATGACTAGTAAATTTAGAGGATGAACCTGAGGTTCAGCCCATTTGGGTCAGCCCACCCAAGAAGCACAGTAGACTGTGGGCAGCAAAGGGTGTTGTAGATAGGTCTCTATTAAACATTTTTGTCAAGAGTTTTGTTCTTGCTCCAGGGCAAAGTAGCAATGTGGGGTGGCATCTCATGGTTCTCTTTGAGCCTCAATCCCTAACTGAAACGGCCTTTAAAAAGCTAGTTTTCTCCTATCCTCCTTCACTAACACTGCTCAAAAGTCCAGTCTCTTCTGAGACTCAAGGCAGTCTCTTAACTGAGAACCCCTGTAAAATCAAAAGCCAAATTACATACGTTAAACATAGAATTTTACAGAGTAAACATTCCCATTCCAAAAGGGAGAACTGGGGAATCATACCAAGGAAAGATAGGACCAAATCAAGACCAAAATCCAGAAGGACAAACTAGTTCCTGTAGACCTATGTCTGGTATCTGAGATTCATGATGAAATCCTCTGGGCTCCAAAAGGCTTGGTTCACCTCTCCCCTCAGCCCTATTCCATGTAGTACACCTAGCCTCTCTCATAGGCCATCTCCATTCTGAGCCTAGGCATGACCGTGGCATCTCCAACATACTCAGGCTACCATTGCAACGTAGGTAACACTTACACAGGTTCGTACAAGGAGACTCTCTGGGTCTCCTTGCAGGGATTCCAACTCTGCCATACATTGTTTAGCCTAAACACCTCTCTAGAATTGTAGTGAAGTACTCCAAGACACTCTCCATCTTGTGTCTTTCATGCTTTGAAAACCATTAGCATATGAATGATACTGCCAAATTCTACTTCCAGCTAGATATGGAGTCTGGTCCCTTCCTACAGGTTTTCTTTTGGGGAAAAAAAAAATGCATTCTTATTATCTTTAGCCTTCAGTAGGTTGGATTTTGCCCTCAGGACATCTTTCCTAATGTTCTCCTGCAGAGCAATAGAATTCTCTTTAAAGATGTTAATCTTGTTAACAATTATAGCTGGGCCACTATAGTCTTCATTTATCAAGACTTGAAACTTGCTCAAACCTCACAGTTTTCATATCTTTCTGCTCTGTGTTTAGTTTTCGTTCACTATAGATCTGAATTAAAGCAGGTAACAGAAACTGTGCCACAAACTCAAGATTATTCTGCCTTGAAATTTCCTCCAGCAAACACATTAGCCATTGCCTTTAAATTCAGTTTTGTTTAAGTTCTCAGGACATCAGCAAAATGCAACCACTTTCTTTGCCAGCATGTCACACAAACTGCCCCAGCCTGGTTCCTAAAAGTCCTTGTACCCTGCTAAAAGCTCAAGAGCCACCTCCATAGTCCATATTTCTCTAGACCTCCTGATCTTAAAAACTCCCAGCACCAAACTCTGATTAAGTATTATAAGGCTTCTCTATCCCAGAGTTCCAGACTCTTCCACATTCCTTCTGCAAACCACTTCAAAAATCTAAGAACCATAGGGTCAGGTTTATCATAGCAATGACCCCATATCTCGGTTCCTAATTTTCTGTATCAGTTACCTCCTCATTGCTACAAACAAATACCTGGCCAGAAGAAACTCAGGGAAGGAGTTTATTTTGGATTACAGTTCCAGAGATTGGAGTGCATCATGGTGGGCAAAGCATACCAGGACCAGGCATCAGCTTACAGCATTGGCAGAAAGGAAATAAAGGAAGAACAGCAAATGGGACCAGGTTACTAGACATCAAGCCCCCTTCCCCCCAGTTGTCCCACTTCCTCCAGCAAGGCTACACCTCCTAAAGGATCTACAATCTTCCCAAACTTTGCCATTTTACTGAGGATCAAGTATTCAAAATACATGAGCCTATGTGGGGGGACATATTTTACCTTGAAAACACAACACTGTAGTTTCTAATATACAGTCAAAATAACTTGTGTGTCAGGAAAAGCTACTCTATTTACTATGTCCAGAATCCAATAAAAAATTATGATAGGAGAATCTGAAAACTTCAGTGATTATATAGACTTCAGACAATAAGACTCCAAGATAACAGATGATGGAATTATCAGACAAAAATTATATATACATTCAAATATTTATATAAAATATGAGAAATAAAAGTAAGTGATGTTGAAATATTTAAAATTAAAAATGATCGAATAAAGCTATCAGTTTACTATATGCTGAAGAAGAAACAAAAATACTTGGAGAAAGATAATAGAGAGTAACCAGAGCATTTTGAAAGAAACCAAAAGCAGAAAAGTTAAACAGATTTTCAGAGACTTATGAAGCAATATCGTGTACATAAATTGAACTGACATTCCAGAAGAACACAATTAAGAAATTTGGGTAGAAAAATATTTGAAGAGCAATTATATATTCCAAATTTGACACAAAAGCATAAATCTATTGACCAAGAAGTTCAATGGAGTATGAACATTAAGAAAGCCACCAAAGCACAACTGGATGGGATTGCTGAGACTAAGTGACACAGAAAATCACCACTGTACTATCCAGAAAAACAAAACAAAATACTTATAGATGACCAGGGACAAGAATTAAGCATCACTTCAGAAGCAATACATGGGACAACTAAAGCATTTTTAAAATTCAGGAAAAAAAAAAAACAAAACATGAGCCTGGATTTTACATTCTTCAAATATGAAGTTGAAATAAGTTTAAAAACTAATACATTGACAGAAAATCCATACTGTAAGTTAAGGAGTTCTAACTAAAGAAAAATACCAGGTAACATCTTCAAATATTAAATAATAATGTTAATAATATGTGATATATGACCTATGAAGAAGAATACATAATGAAATGAGCACAAGGAATTGGAGAAGAAAAATAGAAAAATACTATTACTGGGAAGTTAGTATTACCTCTACAGCAAACTCTTAGCATAAAAGAAGGAAATGAAAGTCAAATCCCAGCACTCAGGAGGCAGAGGTAGGAGGATTGCCGTGAGTTCGAGGCCACCCTGACACCACATAATTAAAATTAGTTTAATTAATCCAAAAGAAGATGGCATAAAAAGAAAAAGAGGTTGTAGAGATGGCTTAGCAGTAAGTTGTTTGCCTGCAAAGCCTAAGGACCCAGGTTTGACTCCCCAGAGCCCATATATGTCAGACACATAAGGTAATGCATGCGCATACAGTGGCACATGTGTCTGGAATTCAATTGTAGTGGCTAGAGTTCATTTACAGTGGCTGGAGGACCTGGTGACCCTCTCTTGCACGTGTGTGCATGCTCTCGCTCTCAAATTAAAAGAAAAAGAAAAAACTGTGTAAATATGAATGGGATGAAAATTCTAGTCAAAATATGAAAATTTTTAGAATGAGTGGGAAAGGAAGAGACATCATTATACTGCTTACAAGAAATGCAAATTAAATATAAACTCAGAGAAAGGTTAAAAGCAAAAAAAAAAAAAAAAATGGAGGGGAGGGGTAGAGAGAAAGAAAAAAAATCAGCAATGCAAATATAAACCAAAGCAAAGCTGTGGTTGCTATACTAATAATGTCAGACTTTAGGAAAGTGAATATTGCCAGAGATAAATGTTGCCATTCCATACTAATAACGAATTACATTTATAAGACTGGAGAGATGGCATAATGGTTGAGACGCTTGCCTGCAAAACCTAAGGACACAGGTTCAATTCTCTAGTGCCCACGTAAGCCAGATGCACAAGGTGGCACATGAATCTAGAGTTAGTTTGCAGGGGATAGAGGCCTCAGCGTGCCCATTCTCTCTGTCTTCCTCTCTTTCTCTCTCTCTCTCATAAATAAATAAAATGTTAATAAAAGAATTACATTATAAAAAACCTAAACCCTATAAGAATCAAACTACATGAAGCAAAATAAAACTGAAAGGGGGAACAGATAAACCAATAGCAACTAATAGAGGTTTCAACATTTTTTAAGTCATTGAAGAAGAAAAGATAAAAATCAGTAAAGATAAAACTTAAAGAAGAAAAATATTATGGCCCAAATGACATTTGTAGGATACTAACTGAAAAATTAAATTATTTTCAGTGCACTTGGAACATTCACGAGGTTAGATCATATGCTAAGTCATAAAATGTGTCTCAAATTTAAAAGTATTAAAATCTTACAGTGTGTTCCCCTATAAAATAAAATTTAATTGGAAATCCATTTTTGACATCTACAATGATAATAATGTTAATATATAGAAGTTATTCACTTCCCTGATACCAGGAATGAATAATTGGAAACTTAGATTCCTTAAAAAAAAAATCTATCCTTTTAAGTATAGCTCCAACAAAACACATAAATGATCTGTCTGGAAAAGTTGCAGAACTTCATAAAGATGTCAATTTGTGCCAACTTCTCTCACAGATTCTTTTTTTTTTTTTATTTTTTTTTTACAGATTCTATATGACCAAAATCAAATCGCAGCCAGCTATTGTGTAGAAATAACTAACTGATGGTTAAACCAATATAGAAAGGCGTAAGGCTCAGGATGACCAGCACAGCACTGAAGTGGGAGACAGTTGGAGAACAGCCCATTTTAAAACTTATTAAAAACTACAGTAGTCAAGATAGTACAGCACTGGCTAAAAGAACGGTCAAATAAACAAGGAAAGAGTATAAAGACCAGAAGTAACAAAGGAGCAAAGACAATTGTGTGAAACATAAATGGTCTTTCCAAACGATGGCCCTGCAACAACAGGACATCCATTTTCAACATAAAAGCACAGATTCAAAATATACACATAACTGTTAAGATGTGATTGTAAGAAACAAGCCATTTTGAGGGAAAGGATCTGAACACCTTATCTAAGAAGATACACAAATGGAAAATAAGCACACACACTAAAATAAATAAATAAATATTATACATCATTAGGGAATTGAATAGCAAGGCAATAATGAAATGCCACTACATATCTATTAGAAAGGTGTGCTGATTTTAATGTAATGTCCCCACCTACTTAGTCCTCACCTAGTAGTCTTTGGGAGATGGAGCCCTGCTGGAGCAAGCATGTTTCCAAGGCAGACCTTGGGGTGAGGTGTAGCTCTGTATGTTCAGAGCCAGCTTGAGGTCCGGCTTGCTATTTTCTCTCTGCTGTGGATGCATGATGAAGTGAGCCAGGCTCTTCGGCCATGCTAAAACATCCTCTGGAATCTATCAGCCTGTAATAAACCCTTTCCTCCCATAAGCTGCTTCTGTGAGTGTCAGTCCCACCAACTGGAAGGTAATGGCAACACGTGGCTAAAAGGAAAAAGTGACATCATGAAATGTCGGTGAGCATGTGTGCCAACCAAGAGAAACATGAATAGGTGGAGCACAGACGTTTAGGGCGGTGTGTAATATGATGACGGTAAGTAAATTACCTGAGTAATATTGTCATGGTGAGTAAACAAACTCTGATACTATGATGATGGAGAAATGATTTCTGGGTAATACTATGATGGTGGGTAAATATCTTTGTGGAATACTATGATACTGGGTAAATGACCTTTTTGTGGTACCACAATGATGGGGAAATGACCTCTTTGTAATCTATGATGATGGGTGTTGTGGCTAAGTTTTGTGTCAACTTGATCTGTTTAGGAAGCCACCAGCATTCCTCCTGAGTGGGTCTCTGAGGTTGTTTCCAGGAGGAATTAACTAAAGGAGGACATCCTCACTCCCTCCCACCCCAGAGTGGACAGGCCCTCTAGGTGGGCGGTTGTATCCAAGGAAGTTCTGGGGGGAAAAAAAGGATGCCCTCTTCCCACCTGGCAGTCAGGTCTACTTGCTGCCTTCCAGCGTGGACTGGAGACCAGGAAGCCTCCATTGGGACTGCTGAGCCTCCAGCCTTCTGAAATGGGCAGCTACCAGGTTCCCTGACCCTTGGGTCTGCAAACTGCTATTGTTGGACTGCCTTAAGCTAATTCAATAAATTCCCTTTTAATCCAATTCATTCTACTGGTTTTGTTCCTCTAGAAAAGCCTTACTAACACAGTGGTAAATGTCTTCTGTGTAATTTTATGATCGTAGGGAAATGACCCCTGTGTGATACTGTTGGGCTCTGAAAGGCCCAGGCGTGAGGCCCAGTGGGACTTCCTGAGCCCAGCTGAAGTCTGGCGACCTGTCTCTGGCCAGCTAGGACTCAGCAAGACACCTGATGGCTTCTGGCCTGCCACTTCCGCTTGGCAATTGTAATTACCATTTCAATAGTTAAAGTTTACTATTGGCCCTTACCTCTTCCCCCATCCTAAAATCCCTACCTTCGTCCCCAACATGATATAGGCAACTGCTCAGAGTAATAAAGCGAGTTGTTTCTACGAGTTCCTGCATTGAAAAGACTGCCGACTCAGTGCGGTTTTTCTCCGGTGGCCAGGAGAGGTTTCTGAGCTCATCATCCTCCTCAACCCCTAGGGAGGAACCAGCAGCCTGGTCCTTCCCTCGGCACTCCCTACCTGCCCGGGAAGGAGCCCCGCATGAGACTATGATGGTGGGTAGACGACCTTTGTGTAATATTACAATGGTGGGCAAACTACCTCTGTGAAATGTTATGATGGTTGATAAACCACCTCTGTGTAACGCCGTGATGGTGGGCAAATGACCGTATACATTTGTCAGAACTCATACAACTACACTCCACAAACAGTGGACACAAATTTAGGCTATATTTTAGTCAATGTGTCAGTGGTTGTTCATTAATTCTAACATGTGCCACCAGATGCTAGATGTTACTAATAGGGGAAACTATGAGAAATGTAAGAGAAATGTGCTCTGCTCAGCTTTCTGTTAAAAAAAAAAAAATTTCTTTAAAGAGTCTAATTTTTTAAAACACAATTCCAAGATCATGTCAAAAAAAAAAAAAAAAGGAAATGTTAGGAAAATCCTAAATTGAATGAAAAGGGAACACAAAATTTCAAAATTAAACTATACTTAGTATTAGAGCTTCAAACCTGTATTCGAGAAATAAAAATGTGGCTAAAAGTAGTGATCTACCTGGATATTAAAAATAAAGATGCATGCAAAACCAATGAGGTAAAAAAGACAAATAAGAGAGGAAATAATGATGAAATAGGTAATTTCCCTAAAGTAACTTTTAGGTAGAATGATCCTATGAATCAAATGGACAATAACAAACCATATCACAATTTTTCAATGTTTTTCTGAAGTAAAAAAGTATACTCATTTGTCTTAACATTTGTAAGGTATAGTTTAATAGTACTAAATGCAGTTAAAACATTGTACAATCGCTACCAACCATCATGAATATTCAATCTATAAAAATAAAACTCTAGAGCTGGAGGGATGGTTTAGCAATTAAGGCACTTGCTTGCAAAGCCAAGGGACCCAGGTTCAATAATTTCCCAGGACTCATGTAAGCCAGATGCACAAGGTGGTGCATGTATCTGGAATTTGTCTGCAGTGGCTGGAGGCCCTGGTGCACCCATTCTCTCTGTTTCTCTCTCTCTCTCTCTCTCTCTCTCTCTCTCTCTCTCTCTCTCTCTCTATCTCTCTCTTTCTCTCTCTCTCTCAACCTAAAATAAATAAATATAAAATTAAGTGAAATTAAAAAAATAAAACTCTATATCCATTAAATAATAGTTTCTTATTTCTTTCTTTATCAAAATACTAGGAACCACCACAAATATGATTATGCCTGTTATAAGTACCTCATATAAGCAGAATCATACAAGCTTGCTTTTTTATGATTGACTCATTTCATATCCAACAGTGTCTTCAATGTTCATCCATGCCATACACCCTATGTCAGAACTCCAGTACTAATCCATTGATCTGCTGAAGGACTCTCCCATGGCTTAGCTTATAAAAATAATGTTCTACACATGCATCCAACCATACTTTGAAGATCTTCCTTTTAATTCTTTTGGATGTGCATCCAGAAGTGGAGGTGCTGAGTCATATGATCATTCTATTTTTAAATTTTTTAAGAATTGTCATTCTGTTTCCATGGCTTTTATAGCCTTTTGCCTTTCTGCAGCAGTGGTTATATGCTGGTTTCTTCACTTGAATTGTGGTTGTGGAGCTGTTTGTTTCTATGGAAAGTACAAAAAATTGAAACTCTGGTCTCACACACACTAGGGAAACACCATATCACTGACCTATGTGACCAATCCTTTTTAAAATTTTTATCTTGAGATAGAGTCTCTGTAAGTTCCCCAGACTGACTTGAACTCACTCTGTAACCTGGGCAGCCTCTGAACTGGGATCCTCTTGCCTCAGACTACTGAGTAGCTGGGATTACAGATTCTCATCGCCAGGCCAAGTTTGTTTTTGATTTGATCATAGCCACCTAAATGGATGTGACATAATGCTTTGATTTGCATTTTTCCTTATGATTAGTGAAGTTTAGCATTTTCTAAAGGTCTTAGTGGCTATTTGTATATCTCTGGAGAAATATATGTGTCTATTACCCATTTTTGAACATGGCTATTTGTTTTCTTCATATTGATATTAAGACTTCTCTACAAATTTTAGATATAAATTCTTTATCAAATATATGTAATTTATAAATGTTCTTTCCCATTCTGCTTCCTTTTACACTGGTGATACTATCTTTGGTGCATAAACTTTTAAACTTTTATAAAATTCAATTTTTATGTCATTTCTTTGTTGCCTTTGGTAGGTGTTCAAGTAATTATTAACAAATCCAATTCCTTGAAGCTTTTGCCCTGTTTTGTTCCAGTAATTTAATTTTTAAAGATCTTACATTTAGGTATTTGACCAACTTGGGATACACACACACATACACACACACACACACAGAGAGAGAGAGAGAGAGAGAGAGAGAGAGAGAGAGAGATTAAGAGTCAACTTTATTTCATTATTCTGACATGTGAATATGCACTTTTCCCAGCACCAATTGTTGAAAAGATAGTTTTCCACTGAGTGGCCTTGGCAACCTTGTCAAAAACAATCTGACCAGGGCTGGGGAGATTTGGCAGTTAAGGCACTTGCCTGTGAAGCTAAGGACCCATGTTCAACTGTTCAGATCCCATCTAAGCACAAAGGTGAGGCAAACACAAGAGCACACATCCCCCCTAGGTGTAGCAAGTGTCTGGCATTCAATTTTAGTGGCTGAGGCCTTAGTGCACCAATTCTCTCTCTCTCTCAAGCAAAAAAAAAAAAAAAAAAAAAATTAACTAATCTGACCATACATAGAAGGCTTATTTCCGATTATTTCTTCCATTGCTATCTATGTTTGCATGTAAATATCTCACTGTTTTGACTACTACAGCTTTATGTTAAGTCTTAATATCAGGAAAGTAGACCTTGCCAGTTATTTCCTTACTTAGGCCATTTGGGGTTTCCTTGAGGTTTTACATTAAGTTTAGGATGTGTTATTTTTCTGCAATATAAATTTTAGTAGTAATTACATTGAATCTAAAGATTTCTATAAGTAAGATTAATATTTTAATAATATTAACTCTTCTAACTTATAAGTATGGGATCTATTTCCATTTACTTACTTCTTTTGTTGTGCATATCTTTGACTTTACTAGTTAACTCTTCCTTTTTATACCTTTTGGTTCTTTGTTTTTGAGGCAGGTGTCTCACTGTAGCCCAGGCTGACCTGGAAATCACCCCCAGGATGGCCTTGAACTCACAGGATCATCCTACCTCAGATTCTTGAGCGCTAAGATTGCAGGTGTGAGTCACCATCCCTGGATCTTTTATACTTGTTGATGTTATACTATAAATGGATTTTTTTCACTTTATTTTCAGATTGCTCATCACTGTGACTAAAAATGCAACTGATGTTTTTGTGTTGACTTTGTATCCTGCTACTTCATTGAAATTATTAGTTCTAACAGGGCTTTGTGCTGAATCTTTAAGCTTTTCTGTGTACAGTATGATATCATCTATGAACAAAAGCAATCAAAACATGAATGCGCAATGAGTTGTTCTGTCAGCCAAGGGCATGACATTGAGCAGGTTTACCACTCTAGCTTTAACTCTCTAGTTCCTGCATTTCCCAAGCACAACTACTTAGCAGAATCTAATGCTGGAGGGAACAGATGGGGGAGAGGCAAGCATACAGGTCATTTCCTGCCCCACACCACAGAAGCAAGGATCCCAGTGGTCACTGTATCAGCCCTTCCCACCTCCAAGGCACAGCTGGAAAATGCATTTCCTCTTAGGTCCTCTCTTTCCAAAATGGGTAGATTCCAAGTTATGAAAACCAGGAAAGCAAGATGAATACCCACCACAAATGTAGACAAGTACCACACAGGAGAGAAAATGGACATGGATAGCCCAAATTTATATGAGTTTTCGGTTTTTCATTCATGTTCTTTTTCTCTCTCTCTCTCTTTTCTCTCTGCAATCTTCCTCCTTGTGTTAAGTGATTTTCCTCATAGACCCGACAGCTATGGCAAGAAATATTTGAGAGCTATATTGGCAGGTGATCTTGAAGATTCTCTCCCCTAGATATTTACTGAACCTACTATGTGCTAAGAATCAAGTTAAGCAAAATGAGGCATATGACTTACGGCTTTATGGGGTCTAACCATACAGACTCGCTTAAATAAACAAAACTTTTTCTGAGTGCCCTAGATGCTAGCTATCATTACTTCTATCTTACACGTTGATAGCTGAAACTTAACATAGAGGGAATAAGTTGCTAGAGTTCACAGAGTTAGAAAGAAGAGCAGACATCTGAACCTGTATCCACCCTACCCTAGAGCTCATGCTACAGGGAATAGTTTACCTCAATCTAATGATGTTTCCCATACCACTAGTTTAGTAATTCATTTGTATTTTTCCATGATTAACACTACTGTATTACATTCACATCTTGTCTGCAAATGTTTTAGAACAACTAATTTTATACTCAAAGTTTTTATTAGAATATATTGAAAATTCAACTACATATTCTGAGTTGAACTGCAAAACTCCTTAAGACTTTTCCCCAGTTAATAAAAGTAAAATACAACCCATTTCTTTAAAAAAAGAAAAAAAATTACAAATATAGTTTATATTGAGCTGGGTGTGGTGGTGCATGCCTTTAATCCCAGCACTTGGGAGGCAGAGGTAGGTGGATCACTGTGAGTTCAAGACCACCCTGAGACTACAGAGTGAATTCCAAGTCAGTCTGGGCTAGAGTGAGACCCTACCTCAAAAAAAAAAAAAAAAAAACAAATAAAGAAAGTTTATATTATTTATTTGCAAGTAGACAGAAAGACAGATAGAAGAGAGACAGACAGGCACACCAGGGCATCCAGCTACTACAAATGGATTCCAGATGCATGCACCACTTAGTGCATCTGGTTTTACATGGGTACGGGGAATCAAACTCGAGTCTTTGGGCTTTGCAGGTAAGTGCCTTAACTGCTTAACTCTCTCTCCAGCCCTCTTTTCTTAATAGAAAGTGTTTCATTGACCTTATCTAGAAACTTAATTGAGCCCACACCTCTGCAGTTTTTGCACTGGCTATGAGGGGCTTGGGTTCTTTGAGGCCAGGCATAGTGAAGAGAATAAGTATACTTGTACTAGAAAAATGAGCTTCCATCCTATAAAGAGAATTTCCAGCTAAATTTCATAAGGCAAGTCATCAGACTGAAACTTATATCTTTTCTTAATCATATATTCTTTCTTGGTAATAATTCTGGTAAATCCCCCCATCTGAGCATGATGCCAGCACATCTTTGAACACAGAGATGAATGGGTTTGGTGACTAAAGTCCAGAGTCTTGATTGAAAATCACAAACTCCTAGCCATATAGCTTAATTTTACATTTTCTTGATTCAGTTTCTATTTTTTTAAAAATTCTCTCCCTCTCTCTCCCTCTCCCCCCCCACTCTCTCTCTCAAATAAATAATTTTTAAATGGCAGAAGAGATGGCTTAGTGGTTAAGGCACATGCCTGCAAAACCAAAGGATCCAGGTTCGATTCTCCAGCACTCACATAAGCCAGATGCACAAAGTGGTACATGCATCTGGAGTTTATTTACAGTAGCTGGAGGCCCTGGCATGCCCATTCCCTCTCCCTCTCACTCTCTCTCTCCCTCTCTCTCTCCCCCCTTTCTGTCTGCCTCTCTCTCAAATAAATAAATAAAAATAAAATATGTTAAAAATCCTTCCTCTACCTATTGTCCTTCAACCATAAGAGACACGCACATACAAACTGCAGACATCCCTCCAGTCCGCCTTCACCTTTCCCAGCCTTCTGCCTGTAAAATCCCCCATGCGAAGAGATTTCTCCTTCTAGTCTGGTCTCCAAGAATGTCACATACCCAGGTCCCTATCCACCACGTGTCCTCATCAGAACTCAAGGAACGGGAGCAGCAGCCTTGAAAGGTGTCTTGTCTGCTAGGATGCCTGGTACCTAGCTCCGTGATGATACAAGACAATCACTGAATAAGTACTGAGGTCACTTATTACTGCGCATAGACAGGAAATCAAGCCAAGAAGCAAAGTTCCACTGACTTTGTGTCAACAGGACAGGGATAAGACAGTCCCCCATTCTCAATTTACCATCAAGGTCATTGCTTTATAGGTCACATGTGTTCCATATTCTAATTTGCCTTAAGGCATGATGTGAATCTCAATTTTGGTTTCCTAATGTAAATGGACACTCTCAAGATATTTTTCATAACATTTTTAATCATTTTTAATACCTATGATAAGCTTGAAATTGAAATGCTATGACTAGATTGCCCTGGTTTTTCTAGATTGCATTCCTCACATCTGCACTGTTACTACCATGGCTATTTTCCTTGAGTAGTATTTTTATAGAATTGTTAGATGAATAGCAGATTTTTCTGACATGCAAGAAAGAAAAAACTCAAGAGTATTTTAAAAGTGCACCTAAGACAAATAGATTTGCCTACTTGATGTCTCACAATCTTTGTTTCCAATTGCACCTATTGGCCAGATCTGGAAGAGATTAGCAAGTCTTCGCCATCCACCTGCCAATCCTCTGCCATGGTGAAGCCTCCCCCAGGTTGGAGCAGAGAAATGTTCCCTAGCTCCCACACATCTCCTTCGTCTCTGCCTCAGAATGCCTTTCTTTGACTTTACATGAACATGAACCCTACTGCAAACCACTGCTCTGGACTAGTCCCTCAAGCAGACACCCCTATTTTTCTGTCATGCTTGAGCACTGTGAATGAAAGCCAGTTACAATTATCATTATGAAGGAAAATAAAGAAGCAAATGCATCAAAGGGCCTCCTATTTCCTGATGGAAGTATGTCAAAGGAGACAGAAGAACTCAAGCCCTTCAAGATCCGGGACAGTTTTCTTCACCTTTACATCTAGTATTGTGAGTGTCCCACACTATACCCCTGCTGCCCTTGTAGTTTCTTGTGGGCACCACCATCAAAGATTCCATGTAGCAACTCTCCACATTCAGGTTTGTTTCTGCTACACTGAGCCACAGTTCTATATGAAGTCTTAGTAATATGGGAGCGCCTCTGGGGTCCCATCAATGCACTCTAGCATACAGCATCTGAGCTAAAGCAGACCCTTCCTGGCACTGGCCTAAGGTTAATGGCATGCACCACTCTGATTGCTGATAGCCCTGTATGGCTAGAAGAAAAGGATTCCTAAGTCTGCAGATGTTGCCAAGCCTGCCTACGTGATAACGCCATCTCCAAAGCACTTCTCCTATGAAATAGGTAATTAAATAAAATGACTCAAATTTAAATGACAATGGATATCCTCCTACCATTGCATCCAAATTATTTTCTGAGGACAATTTGTCATACCTCAGATTTTTTTTTTAAATCTATAATAAACTAATAAGCCTTCCCCAAATCTACATTTTTCTTTTGGAAGATCTTAAGTAGCATAAGAAAAAAAAAATGGGCAAGGATAAAATGGTGATAAGCCTCAGATTTAGAGTGAAGCAACTGTCCTCTAGTCCCAAATCTGACAGGTACACATCATGGGCCCTTGAAGTGACATGTGCTCTCTGTGCATGGGTCCTCTTTTGTAAAGTAAGAAATTGGAACGGGTGGTCTCTAAGATCTCTCCAACTCTCAAATAATATCGATCTGGTTCTGCACCTCTTCACAATCACCTACACACTCCCTCTTATTTTGTCCTAATTATGGAATAGCAAAGCCCCAATGTGAGTTGGACTACACATCACCATGAGTGGCACTATCGCCAAGGTAACCAGCAACAGATCTGCCCTTCAGACAACAGTGACTTCCAGGTCACTAGAAGCCTGGACACACAGAGCTAAAGAAGAGAGAGGTAGGTGAGGCATGGTGGCCTGGAATACTGTACTTCAGAGAGCTTCCATGATATCCCCTTGGAATTCCTATAATAACCAACAAGGAATTTAGGAAGTAGTCAAATTCCCACCTAGTAGCACTCTGGAATATTATCCATCTATTGCTGCATAACTGATTGTTCCAAACTCAGTGGGCTAAAACGACTGTTTAACTCAGAGTTGGGTTGGGCATAGGTGGGTGTTTTCTTTCACTGGGTTTCACACGACCTTTGAGGTGACCATGGTGAGTTAAGTGTCTCTGCCTCTGGCCGTCAGCCAGGCCACTTACCCTGTCATCAGGCTTCTTCACAGAGAAGCAGCAGCCCAGCTCTCCAGAGCAGCCAAGGGCAAGCCCTGTGATAGGAGCACTCACTTTTCAAGACTGCTTTAGATATATATGAATGCAAATTCAGCAACACAAGTCATTTAGCCAACCAAGAATCAAAGATACAGATATGGGCTCTAACTTCTAAATAAGAGTATCTATCATGTCCCATCGTAAGTGTATGAATTGAACGATGGGAAGGATTTGTGGCCAATTTTATAATCTACCATAGAGAAATACAGATTTGTGCCCATCCGTGTGATCTTATGTTATTTCTAGGTTCTAATTGTCAAGGAAATCAGTAAAATTAGTCCTGTGCTTTATTTTATAGTAAACTCTTATTAAAAAATAAAATATATCTAGCCAATAGTGGAAGCCCTGGGCAAGTCCATTTCTTTTCATTTCATAGGAGAAATTGTATGTCTTGTCCCTTGACTCAACACTTCCCAAGCCATATGTGGATCCTATTAAAATGCAGGGAATACAGGTTCATGCAGGCCGCTGGGGAAGAAAAGCCATCAACAGTTTTACCCAGAGTGGACCCTGTGTGCCACTGTACCAACCCGCAGCCCACGGGCAAGATGGGCCCACTGGTGCAATAGTGGCATGACTGTTATGGCAGTGGGCGGGGGGGGGTTGTGGTTTGAACATAAAAAGTCCCCCGTAGGCTCCTATGTTTGCAGATGACATTGAGCATATGGTCATAGACATGCTCATGTATTTGAACATTTAGTTCTCAGCTGGTGGCTTTGGAGCATTTAGGAGGTAGAGCCTTGCTGGAGGAAGTAGGTCCATCCTTTATGTGTGAGTTGAAACACCCAAAGTGGGGCTGGGGAGATGGTCAGTGGTTAAAGGTGCTTGCTTCTGAACTGGATTCGATTCCCCAGTACCCACATAAGGCGAGATGTACAAAGTGGTACATGCATCTTGAGTTTACTTGCAGTAGTAAGAGACCCTGGCATGCTCATTCATTCATCTTCTCTCAAATAAATATTTTAAAAAATAAAATAAAATAAAATATAAATCTTCAGATAAAAATGACTTTGGGGCAGACCAACAGCCTCATTTAACCTACAGGACAATATGCAAAGTTACACATGGAAATGCAAATGTTAGAAAACCTCCAAAGCTCATTTTCTTCTGTGCCTTTGACTCATTCCTTCCCTTGTAGAAATCCAGTCCACTATGTTGTATGTCCCTCGTGTCTTCAGGAAGGTGTTCAAGATTTTAAGATATTTCTAAGCAATCACACTTTTAAATAATGATACCTTCAAGAAGTTCATGAGTACTCAAAGCCAGTTAGAATGTTCATCTCTCTGAAGATATATATGCATAATATATATACATATATAATATATACATTTATTCCTCCTCCAAATAGTGTTTGGCAATTAAACTGAGAACTATACCAGGTCCTTATTTTGTTTGTTTGTTTGTTTCAGGCAGGGTCATGCTATGTTGCCCAAGTTAACCTCAGATTCCTGAACTCAAATGATCCTCCTGCCTTACCTCCTGAAGAGCTGGAACTGTAGACATATACTCCTGCACCTTGCTCAGAGCCTTTAAACAGTCACCCATTCAACATATGTTTCTTGGAATAAGTGAAGATCTGGGCCCTGGGTGAAAGACTATACATCATAGGCCTAGACAGAGAGAATGGAAAGAAGGGATGACCTTGGTTTCTGTCATCTTGTCATTAGCAGCTTTTACATCAGTGGCTGTTGGAAAATATAGAGTTCAAGGATTTCAATTTGTTTACAAAATTATAGTGAATTTTGCTTTTATGGAAATCCTTCTTTGGATCACTTCTAATTTCCAGAGACTGCTTCTGCTAAAGATGACTTAAAAGTGTCTTTCTTCTTTCCGTCATTAAGTTGTCACTGAGATATTTTTAATTTTGTCAGTGTCCTCAAGCTCCTTCTGAGAACATTAATTTCTGTGGACATTTGAAAAATCTCTGAGTTACTTTCCTTTTATATTAAATAATCCTGTCACTTAAATACTCTCCAAAGGAAGCTTTGCCCCACCACACAGTGCCAAAGCAATGAGAGAGATGAAAATACAGGCAGTGTCATTTTCTCTGAAGATGGCCATTTTTAAAGTTCCCAGAGGCTGGTCCTCAACAAATCTGAAAGCAACAAAATCTGCTTTGAGTAATGACCCATCCACTCTTCCAAGTGATCTCAATTTTAACTGTATAAATTATCAAAGGTTGTTTTGTTGTAACAACTTATGGTATTTGACTCCTTATAGAAGTAATCTCAATCTCTCTCTCTCTCTCTCTCTCTCTCTCTCTCTCTCTCTCTCTCTCTCTCTCTCTCACACACACACACACACACACACACACACAGACACACACACACACTCCATGGCCTTTAGAATTCATGAGGTTTGAGTAAATGTTAAATAACACGATGCGAGAGGTGCTTTGGGGGAGTGTACCTGGTCTCAAGAGCCCAACAACACAGCAGCCCAGAGAACCTTACAGTATGGTACCTAGTTTGGCTAATCAGTTTTATACTGCTTCCTTAGATTCTGACAAAAAAAAGTAATAATAATAACAATGGCCCGGCATGGCCTTTAATCCCAGCACTTGGGAGGCAGTGGTAGGAAGATCACCATGAGTTAGAGGCTACCCTGAGACTACATAGTGAATTTCACATCCGCTTGGGCTTAGGCGAAACCCTACCTCAAAAAACCAAAACCAATAAAAAATAAAAACAATAATTCCTTTTGTTCTTATTCTTTTAATTAGCATATGAAGTATTTGTGTCATTATGGCCTTTTCAAGCAAAATGTGTTTAGTTGATCCTCTTCTCTGTCCCTTCCTTGTAACTGTACCCCCACTTTCTGCTTCCATGTTACATGTATCATTTTGCCTTTCCTTCCCCCCCTTCCTGAACATCACTTCTTACCCTCTCTTGGTCTTCTTCCTAGCTTTTCAGACTTAACCCATGTTTATTCCCATTTATTCTTTTATTGATTTATTTATTTATTTATTTGAGAGCGACAGACACAGAGAGAAAGACAGATAGAGGGAGAGAGAGAGAATGGGCGCGCCAGGACTTCCAGCCTCTGCAAACAAACTCCAGACGCGTGCGCCCCCTTGTGCATCTGGCTAACATGGGACCTGGGGAACCCGAGCCTCGAACCGGGGTCCTTAGGCTTCACAGGCAAGCGCTTAACCGCTAAGCCATCTCTCCAGCCCCCCATTTATTCTTAAACACATCACATGCTAGTATTCACATACGAGAAAGGACATTCAGTATTTGTCTTCTTGAGTTTAATGCAATATTTTCCAGATCCATCCAGTTTCCTGAGAATTTCATTATTTCACTTTTTATTTATAGCTGACTCCATTCCACTGTTAGTATGCATCACATTTTCAGTATCTAGTCGTCTACTGACGGACACCTGGAATCTTTCCATCTCCTTCCTGACGGGGGTAGCAATACACACAGATGTATGTGCAAGTATCTCTTTGGAACGGCCTTTAGGTTTATGGACTGGAGTGACATAGCTGGGCTCATATGGAAGTCCTGTTCGTAATTTTTTGAAACGCCTCCATGCCGATTTCCAGAATGGCTGTACTCAGTTGCCATCTCACCAGCAGTGAGGAATCCTCCATCCCCACATACTTGCCAGCACACCTGTTGTCAGTTTTCTTGATGACAACCACACTGACTGGGGTGAGATAGAATCTTAAAGTAGTTCTAATTTGCATTTTCTAGAGACATTGAACTGAACACTTTTTTACTGGCCATTTGTGTTTCTTCTTTTGAGAACTATCTGTTAATTTCATTGTTGACTGGCTATTTTAGTTTTCTTTGGTGTTTAATTGTTACAGTTCTTTATATATTTGGAGTATAGCTGGCAAAGATTTTCTCCTTTTCGGTAGGCTTTCTGTTCACTCGGCTGGTAGTTAATTCCTTCTTTTGTTAAAAGGTGGTATTTTTCTCAAAAAATAGTGAGTTAATAAGTCCTATATAAGTACTAGGAAATATTCTAAGTTATAGAGATGAAAGATGATAGATAGAGATAAAATACGATAGATACATACACTGACAGACAGATAGAGGGAATTCCATCTTGAAAAACTTAATGGAAAAATAATGTTAACTGACTACATTCAAATGTAATACTATGTTACAGTGTGCCAAATGGGGAACTATATTGTACCTATTTTTGATTGCCTGTTTATCCAAGTATTCAGTACAATTTGTTTTCCAACACTTAATACTCAATATTGTTCTCTTATATCCTGAATCAGCTTTATTTGTATGTGACACCCAATTTACTTTATAAATTACTGAACACTTTGTATGGGTCAAGTGCCAAGGTAGGCAATGGGAATGTAAGGAAGGATATTGCTTCTCTCAAAAGCCTCAGAGACAAAAGTCCACGTAAAAACCTTCCATGAGCTTGTCAGTAGATCTACAATCAAGAGAATATGCTGCTCCTCACCAAATCTCTGAGCTCACTAAATGGGAATATTCTAGTAAGACTAGGGTCACTTAGAATACAAGACAAGAGCAGGAAGATAGCAATGCTGATGCGGAGAACAGAGAAGCTAGACCACAGTCTGGTGTTTTGCATGACAAATACAGCACACTGAGAGCCAATCCTCATAAACTTTAATGAAAGTTTCCCTGTTCGTGGCTATCCACTTAAAACCACAGTAAATAAACAACGGTCATTATGAACTGTTTTACATAAAGTTCCACCATAAAGGTATTGACACTATCTAAAGTAGACATGACCAGCTCATAATTTAACACATGGCATTTCTTTTTTTTTAATTTTTTTTTAATTTTTATTTTATTTTTTAAATTTTAATTAGCATTTTCCATGATTATAAAAAAATATCCCATGTTAATTCCCTCCCCCACCCACACTTTCTCCTTTGAAATTCCATTCTCCATCATATTACCTCCCCGTCACAATCACTGTACTTACATATATACAATATCAACCTATTAAGTACCCTCCTCCCTTCCTTTCTCTTCCCTTTATGTCTCCTTTTTAATTTACTGGCCTCTGCTTTCTTTTAAGCACTGTTTTAAATATGATAAAAAGGGTTAACTTATTCTCTTCATGGCTATTTTAAGAAGAAGGTACTATTCTTAAGGCACAGGGAAACAAGTTAGATTATTTTGAGTGCAAATCCCAGTCACCAGTAGAATTGGGATTAGAACCCAATCTGTTTGACTTCAAAGTCCTTGTGCTTCATCCCTGTGCCACACTGCTTCGCATGGCATCCCTGTGGGTGTGAACATAAGGAGAACTGGTGCTTGCCCAAAGAAATTCTCCTTCTAAAAGAAGGAATAGCAACAATACCAGCATCACCACCGACGGAGAACTCCACATAGGAACACCAGGTATACATAGATCCACTTCAGTTTTCTGCACTGTGATACACATGCACTGTAAAAATTGAAAACCTTGGGTGATTTCATCAATGGACTCCTCAACTTGATTGCTATTTCAGTCAGCTGCTAATTGCCTTCCTCCACCACAGAGGCTGGAAGCACAGCAACGTTCCCCAGAACCCCCAGCACCCCTGTGACCACACAGACTTCAACATGGAACAGCGATGCACAGCTGAGAGTGGAAGTTCAGATGCCTAGACATGGACAGGGTGGTGAAGGTCCTTTGGAGGCAACAGCAGGCAAGGCACTGAGGTAATTTCAGGGATTTGGAGATTTTCCCTAGTGTGGGCTTTGTGTAATTTTCAGCTGCCAGTGAGGTTAAGCCATTGTACTCAAGGCTAGTTTCTCTAGACCTTACAGAAATTCTAGCCATCAACCAATATCCTTTCATGAAAATCTCCTTCCTCACTGGGCGTGGTGGCGCACGCTCCCAGCACTTGGGAGGCAAAGGTAGGAGGATCACTGTGAGTTCGAAGCCACCCTGAGACTACACAGTGAATTCCAGGTCAGCCTGGACTAGAGTGAAACCCTACCTCAAAAAACCAAAATAATAATAATAATAATAATAATAATAATAATAATAATAATCTCCTTCCTCCTTAAGTTAAAGTGGGCAGTACTGTGCAACTGTCTTTACCTATATAAAATATATAATATGTATGTAAATGGATCATACTCTGAACCATATGATTTCACAAAGCTCATCATTCTACATGAAGCTAATTTTTTAAAGGTAGCCAATTTAAAGATAATTCAGACAAGCACAAGAGTATATTGAAAACTATGATGGTGAATAGTGGAATGCTAGAGAAGGATTCTAATTCCTCACATTCCTCAAACTCAAAAGTAAATTTTCAAAATTTTATATATGCATACACTGAAGTTTAATGATGTTGGGTAAACTCCCCAATTTCACACACTAGTAATCAAGAATCCACAGCTGTCTCACTCAGTGACACATTTATAGCACCATATTTCCAAACCCCATAGTTATTATTCACAAATAAAACTGACAAATTATCATTAGGGCTTAAACTTTGGTGTCTGAGTGAGTTTGTGCACACAGTGCATTAGGTATCATTAAGGCATTTTCAAACACATTTGTTTTAGTTGATTATCCTCCATTAGCTATTTCTGGTCAGGAGTTTTGTCCAAACAATGAGAAAGTAACTGCTATAATCAGCACCTTGAATTTTCCCTGTGAAATCACTGTCATTTCCTTCTAACTCTGAACATAGTTACTAGCGCTAGGGCTAGCCATTTAAACTCAGCCCCGTGGTTTGAAACAAAGCCATGCTAACTTAGACCTGTCTGTTGCATGGAGCCATGAGAGACGTACACAATAGCTAAGCTATTGTGAGCAAAAAAAAAAAAACCAAGAGAGTTCTGAGAATACAGCGGCAACAAATTTTCCAGAAAGATCAGGCATTGAACAAGTAATGTCCCTGTATGTTAAATTGACTTTTAATCCTTTAAATTAAAGCTCTTATTTTCAGGTTGGGACTTTTTTTTGCCAAATATAATAGTCACTTAAAGCAACTGACACTTTAAGAACTGTTGTGAAATGACTAGACATGACATGTACATTCAAAATCATCTTCCCTCTTACAAAATAAAAGGCAGGAGAAAAAAATCTGCCTAGGGGAAATGTTAATGCAATCATAGAGGATGGATGCTCAGAGTGACAGATCATTGGTGCCTAGCTTCTCTTGAGGCTATCAAGCAGGCACTCACCCATCGTATATGAGAAAAGTTGTGATCTGCAAATAAGTATTCAATCTGTGGAGGTGAAGTTAAAATTAAGGGTGCTACAACTGCATTTGCAAATGTCCAGGGAGAGTGTTATGTTTGGTGTAATACTGGAAGGGAAAAGTCCAGTCAAAACTAATATTGCACAGTTGGAATTCATACTTAGCACAAGGTAAAAGGAAGACTGGGAAACCATGCTAATGTATTCTCCCAGCCTAAGAATCTGTTTTTCAAAACATACTTCACAGCATTCTAGCAAAACAAATACATAAATAAGCACCCAAGCAAACCAAGTGAACAAAAGCCATTCTGCACCTTCTCAGATTTCCTCCTCGTCTTCTCCCTTTCCCTCAGGTGGCTGCCTCGCCTGTTCACAGACACCCTTCTGCTTTTGGACTTGAGTAGATTCAGTACGTACCACGGGCGACAGGGGCCTGGATCCTGAGCATCCACCAAGAAGCCAGAAGCAGGTGGAGTTAGCTTCCTAGGGATCAAACATCATCAAGGAGAAATGCAGTAACAGAGAGACTGAAAACTAATGCTCCTTTTGTCCTCTCACATGAACTACTCCACAGTACAGTTCCTTGCAACCCTCTGAAAAAGACCCAAATGACAAGAGGCAAGCTGGTGAGTGGCAGTGTGTTGCTACACGGTATCAGCACAGCGCTGCACTCTCTCTTGCCTTTTCACTCTCACCCTCTGGGGCTCTTGAACACATATGAGTGGACAACACCATGAGCATCTCCTTAGGTTCCACTCTAGAGGATGCAAGAGCAGGCATTGTTGAAACTGCTATGGCTTTGCTTACTGTCACTAATAATTACACTAATAAAATTAATTTCGTTAATGAAATCCCTATCACTAACAAAATCAATAATTTTGTCTAATATGCAGCAATTGGAAGCTGATTTCCCCTTGCACTCTGAAATAAGGTGGCAAGATGCTCCACATTTATGCATGACCTTCTGAAAATGTTCCCTTTGTGTTACGACTGCCAGTAAGTTAAAGAGGTGCACTTGCGTCTTAGCTACATATTATTCCATAACAAACCATCCAACGCTAACACACTGAAGACAGTGATTGAAAGTGGGGAGCTAACCCACCACATCCTGCGCCCAGGGCCCTCACTTGGCCAAACTGAGCTGTTTGTTGAAGAGATCCAAAACAGTTGCACTTGCTTGTCTGATGTCACACTGCTGCTTCATACTGTGGCTATCCTCAAGGTCAGTTTGGGCTCCCTCGTGATATCTCATTTATACGTGACCTTTTGAAAATGTTCCCTTTATGTGAGTTCCACTGTGGACTCAACATATTCAGACCCGTGCATGGAGACGTCACTTTTATTGATTTTTGTTGTTGAAATCAAATCACAACCTCAGTGTGAGTCAAAGAGGTGGGAAGCAGGCCATCTTACCTCTCCAAGAAAAGGATGGATAGCCATCTGCACACCATGGGAGGCACTGATGACTGCCACATTTGAAGAAAATCTACCTTGGAAGCTTCCTCAATTTGTCTACAAATTGAAAACATTTGCGGGCCTTTTTCTTTTTAAACTACAAAAGACCAGACCACACCCCAAGCCAGTTAATTCACAACCTCGGAGTTTAAATTTTAAGCTAAACACCAAACAAGCACGGCGTGACTGTCATAAGCTCCCTTAGTGAGCCTTGTAGGGTAAGCGGCTTTCCAGTTTGTCTGGGGTCGAGTGGTTTTCTGGTCTATCAGAATTTCAGGGTTGAAAACAGCATGGTCCTTTTCAAACGGAGGCAGACTGTCAGCAGAACACTGGTTTGCCTTCCTCTACTGATGAGGTTTTGGTGAGTTGTTTCTGAAATGCAGTTCTATTATCACCACATGCATTTCCTCAACCACCATCTAAGCCTGGGCAGCCTGGCATATGGCCCACAGGCTTTGCCATTGGCATCACGTGGGAACTTGTCAGAAACGGGAGTCTGGGGCTTCTGCTGTAGACACTGAATCAGAACCTCTGGGACAAAGGCTCAGGAATCTGGTTTTGAAAAGCATGATATGAAGCATGCCTGCATGCTTTCATCTTTCCCTGTCTGCACCATCCCTCACAGGCAAAAGCAGGTTTCTGTTTTCCAACAGAGATATAAAAAGCGTACCAGGAAGAATCAATCAATGCTAATTTTTTCCAGAGACACCTTGACAAAGACCAGCCAGCCACTCAGACACACATCATGTTCATCATGGAGGGCTTAGTTTCTCAGACATTCATCTGAGTGGTTGTTGGAAATATTTCTTACATCCTTATCAGGGGCTGGAGCATGCAGGGAGGGAAGAGATGAACCCAGTTATTTTCAGGAAGGAAGGATCATCTTCCAAAACACATCAAAGTGGTCTATACAAGCTAAGAATAAAATCAAGCTTTCTCTTTGACTAGGTGCTCAATTTTCCAGGTAAATTTATAACAGAGATATAAAAGGTTTAGTAATTTTAAAACTACTAGCTCAAAGTGAAGTTGACCAGAAAGCAACAAAGAGTTATCTGAGGTAAATTAATATCCTGAAATTTTAATTACTTTGAAAGCAAAGCAACATTTTAAGAATTTGTCTGTTTATATTTAATGTGTACCAGTAATTTCATGAGAATCTTAGTTATGATTTTCTGATATACAACAACATGAATGAAAGCAAAACAAAAGTACTTCTTTTTTTCTTAATTTTTTTCTTCCAGGTATCATCTAGGTAGCCCAGGCTGACTTCAAACTTGACAACCTCCTGGATGAGCCTAAATGCTGGGCTTATAAGGGTGTAGCACCATAGCCAGGAAAAGTTACTTCTAAAACACTGCAATTCAGACTTGTTTACTCATTAAGTGTGGTGCCCCCATCTACTGAGCAAAAATTTCAATAGTGCTCCTTCACTAGTGAATTGACCTGTAACTTGACCCCTCCCTAGTGCACAAAATGAAATGGAAATGAAGAGGTCCTGCTCAAAATCACCTTTGCTAAATTACAGCCTATTTCTCCCATGCTTCAAAGTCCTTATATCCAAAGTGAAAGAAAATGACCAGCTATCCAAAAGTCCCCTCCATGAGAAAACACAGCCAGAGTGACCGTGGCAGAAGTTCTAATTGCCCCTCGGGTACCTCTGGCCTTCTGACACTGGAGGTCTGACGAGAGGTAATAGAGCCGCACCTCGCTGCTGACATCCTACAGGCAGCAGGAGTAGTTATTACAGAACCCTCCACAAACATAACATTTCAAAAGTGTATTTAAAATATATAAAATAATTTTCCAGACATGATTAAGTTGGTTTACTTTCCATGACTAAATTTGAAAAAAATAGGGGCTGGAGAGATGGCTTAGCAGTTAAGACACTTGCCTGCGAAGCCTAAGAACCCAGGTTCAACTCCCCAGAACCCACATAAGCCAGACACACAAGGTCATGCATACGCACAAGGTGGCCCACACGTCTAGAGTTCAATTGCGGAGGCTGGAGGCCCTGGTACACCAATTCTCACTCTCTATCTCATAAAGATAATAAAAAAAACTGTAAACATATATAAATAAACAATAAGCAGATTTAATTAATGATACAATGATATCTTCTGTATCAAGAGATATACATGCTCTCCCTCTTTCTCTGTCAAATAAATAAATAAAAATCAAATATTTTTTATACGGGCTGGAGGGATGAATTAGCAGTTAAGGTGTTTGCCTGCAAAGCCAAATGGCCCTGGTTCAATTTCCCAGGACCCACATTAGCCAGATGCACAAGGGGTTGTATGTGTCTGGAGTTCGTTTGCAGTGGCATGCCCATTCTCTCTCTCTCTCTCCCTCTTTCTCTGTCAAATAAATAAATAAAAATAAAATATTTCAAAAGGGGATGTACATGTATATCACAAATACTTGTAGTTAGAAACTACAGTTAAACATCTCTAAGAGTATATAGGTAAGCTAGTCCACTTTAAAGAATATAAATGAATCCTACCCTCTCCAGCTGATGAGACAAGCTCTGTCAAACACAGTGACCAAAACGTTCTGCCAGTGTCTCTACTTCCCAATGACATATGCGTGGAGAACCATCATGACCCTCACCCAGGCTTTGCCATGTAGCCCATACCAAAGCACAGTTAAACACATCTTCCCGGAATGGATCCATTGTCATTATTAAAAGTCTGCAGAGGGCTGGAGAGATGGCTTATCAGTTAAGCGCATGCCTGTGAAGCCTAAGGACCCCGGTTCAAGGCTCGGTTCCCCGGGTCCCACGTTAGCCAGATGCACAAGGGGGGTGCACGCGTCTGGAGTTCGTTTGCAGTGGCTGGAAGCCCTGGCGCGCCCATTCTCTCTCTCTCCCTCTATCTGTCTTTCTCTCTATGTCTGTCGCTCTCAAATAAATAAATAAAAAATGAACAAAAAAAATATTTTAAAAGTCTGCAGAAAGCAAAGGCCTAAGGATTGAAATGACATTTGACCATCAAATCAAGATAAAAATCAAACCCTTTTCCATGGGATGGAAATCCAGACAGACCTCTCCAATGGGGACAATGGGTGAAGGGGCTAAGGAGACAGGTCATGGTAGTGTCTTTACAACAGATATCCCTTGGTGAAGTTAGATTTCGTTCGCAAAATAGGAGCAGTAATCTGTGTCGTAAAGTCGCTGCAAAAAATCAGTGATGTAATTCACAATGAACATGATTCATGATTGTAAACATAGGTACAAACATGAGGAGCCATTACCATGATGGTCCTTAGCAGCGGTGTGGGTGGGAGCATCTTGAGGCTGCGGGCCTGCACCTGAGTGGTCCCGTGAATGCGTCTGCCGCAGTTATCTATTTACTTGCGTGCTAAGTGGACTACGTGTGATCTTGAAAGCAGAGGCAGACTTTAGACGTCACTGCATCTCCATTCACACAGTAAGACATTCAATCCCTGTTTATGGAATGTTGAATGGATGAGGTCTGAGTCCTCATTTTTATTACACAGTCCCGGCTGGCAGGGACATCTGTGCAGTGGAATGCCACAGTGTGAGAAGTGGGGCAACAAATCTCGCCAAGCTCAGGGATAATTCCTCATCTGCCTAGAATGGCTACCTCCCTACTGCCAGAGTGCTGGCTCCACAAGACAGGAGCCCAAATCATCAGAAGAAGCATTCCTTGAAGTTGAAATCATAGCTGAACCTCACTGCGGATTTCATGCATACCATTAGGTACCCTGTAAGTTTCACATCATCATCATATTTAAAAATCATAGCTAGCCAGGCACAGTGATGAATGCCTTTAGTCCCAGCACTTGGGAGGCAGAAGTAGGAGGATAGCTGTGAGTTCAAGGCTACCCTGAGCCTGACGTAGTCAATTCCAGGTCAGCCTGGGCTATAGTGAGACCCTACCTCAAAAAAAAAAAAAAAAGAAAAAAAGAAATCATAGGCTGGGCTAGAGAGATGGCTTAGTGGTTAAGACGCTTGACAGCAAGGCTAAAGGACCTGGGTTCGATTCCCCAGGACCCACATAAGCCAGATGCACAAGGTGGCACATGTGTCTGGAGTTCATTTGCAGTGGCTAGAGGGCCTGGCATGCCCATTCATTCTCATTCTCTCCCTCTCTCTCTCTTTTGTCTTCTTCTTATAAATAAATAAATAATAAATAAATAAAATATTTAAAAATCATAGTTGCACTGTACTGGAGGTACTTATTTTTTAAATTTTCTTTAAAAAAAAAACTTTATTGGGATGGATAAATGTCTTAGTGGTGAAGGCACTTGCCTACAAAGCCTAAAGACCCATATTCAGTTATTCAGGTCCCATATAAGCCATTGGCGCATTCATCGTTTGCAATGGCTAGAGGCCCTGGTGTGCCCATTCATTCTATATCTATCATCTATCTATCTCTCCCTCCTTCCCTCTGTGTCTAATAAATAAATAAAAATATTTAAAGTTTTTTTATATATCTATTTGCAAGGAGAGAGCAATACAGAGAGAGAGAACAGAGAGAGAGGGGGTGTGTCAGGGCTAGCTGCACCAGGCTTAACAGGGGTACTCGGGAATCAAACCTAGGCTGTCAGGCTTTGCGAGCAAGCACCTTAACCACTGAGTCATCTCTCCAGCCCTATTTTCTACATTTTCAAAGAAGAAATTAACTGTTCAAAGATGAATATGGCCTAGCCAGCCTGTACGTAGTGGAAGTGGCATTGTAGGTCGTTGGCATGCTGAAACCTACATTCTTAAGCAATGGTGCACTCAGCTATCTGCAGAATGAGGGAACATGGGCCTCCATCATTAGTGGGAATGAGACAGCCTCGCTTCAAGTACCCCAAAGCCTTCTCCCTCCCCCTCTTTTCTTTCTTCCTTTCACCATCATGGCCACATACCATATTCCAAGCACTGCACTAGGCACCAGAGCTACACCAGTGAAGAAGAGGCCTGTCATTCATTTGGATTAAAAAAAAAAAAAAAACAGGCAAATACTACAGCGATACAACTCTTGCTAGGCATAAGATGTTACCAAGGTGATTGGATGTGGTGGCATAGGATGGTGTGTCAAGCCCAGGTACAGTAGGACAGGGCCAGATTCCCAGTCTAGGCACCAGAAAGGTACTGTAAAGACACTAGAAGTCTACATGCAAGCTAAATGCTTCATACAAGGATTAGCAGCATGAAGGAATGAGATAGCTTATATGGGAAGGCCTTGACGCCCATTTCCTACAGAAGATGTCACAAAACACTGCACACAGCTTAAGATCCTCTGGTGCCGGGAGTCATAGGGAATGTAGCAGTTGACCCTCGACTGGTTACTTCAAATCTATCACAGATGTCTGCAACATACTAGCCTTTAAAGGAAGCCTCAAGTTTCCATTAGCACCAAGCATCTTGGGTCTGCTGGTATCTCGCTCAGTCCTAGCTTTGCATGCTGATTTTACTTTAACGGCATCCACCAGGCCTGCTATATTCTTGGCTGTGTCCCTATTTCAGGTTCAGTGTTTGCTCCACTTTCTTGTCTGACATGGGGAGTGGGGACTCTCCTGACTGCCACCTTGTACCTTCACTGTCTCACCCCTGTTGATTCCAGCTGCTTTGCATGGCTCTGGGAACTCACGTATGACACTAGTCCCAAGATCCTTGGCTCACATCCCACTAATGAGCTGCCACCAACATTAGACTTGCTTCAACCCTACAATGGAATAAGTAGCCTCAGCTTTCAGACAACAGCAGGGCCAGAGACCTAGGACATTCCTCCGCATTCCATGGTTTGTATGTCCATCTGTCGTCCGGCTAGCAAAAAATCTATTGATGAACTATTCTCCTGCACAATTTGCTAAGGATGAAAAGAGAGACAAGTAAAAAAAAAAAATTCTGCTTATGGCATTTCACAATCTGACAATCAAAACCAAGTGAATCCCCACAATTATGGCACTTACTCTAAAATGTCCCCCAGGTTTAGAAGATACTCAATTCATTTATCCAAAATATGACTTTCTTCCCTGAATGTAAAACCTCTCTGCTCTTCCTTTATCTGTATTTGCCACCAATATCCTTGCAATAAAGCAATACCACAAAAAAGAAAAAATGGGGAAGTCCAGGAGTTATCTTTGAATCTTTTCTTTCCCCTACTCACCCAATTAAGTCTTATGAACTTTATCTCAGAAACATTTCCTGAGTCAATTCACTTCTCCTCTAGGCTTATTTAACCACCGTGATCTATCATCAGACTACGTCTAGCTAAAGAGCCCTCTGTGAAAATTGAAAAATGGGCCCTTCCTCCAGCCCTGCTCAGCCCAGTACCAGGATGCTTGTAGGCAGGAACATAGGTGACTAAACTCCTCTCCCAGGCTGGGTACCCTGTGCAAGAACATGGGTGATTAGACTTTTAGGCTGGACACCCTATGGATAAAATAATCTGCAGAAAAAAATTACAGTCCTGTCAATTTTCTCTCCTCCACTTCTTCAAGGCCTCCTGAAAACCCTGCCCCTATGCATTCTCCAGCAGTCTTTGCTCAAAACAATTTCCTCCTTCATCTCCGCTATGCAGCCAGGCATGATCAGTCCACTTCTATGACATGCTGGCCCACCCTGGCTCTGGCTGTTTCTCTTCCTTAGAAACTCTCAGCTCCCTTTTCCTGACTGCTTTCTGTGCCTTCCTACCTTCCACTTCAGCCCACAGTGCAGAGAACTGAGAGCATCTCGGTACCTGGCTCATCATGCACTCATTATTAGTCCATGCATGTTAGGTCAGGTGTTGATGCCTGCTGCTTATTTTAAATAATATAATAATCTCACCAGGGCCTCCCAGCCAAAATTCAGCTCAGACTGCAAACGGTGACTTGACTGTAACATACCGTATGGCGCCCTTGCTTCTCCCCATCTAAGGGAGCCATGATCACAAATTTCATGGTCATAATTCTCCTGTTTTCCTATTTTTAGAACAGCATTTCATTTGTATATGTTCTTTCATACCTGGACTTTTTATTTTAGTAGTTTTCAATGTCATGACAAAACACGAGCCTATACATAGTCTTTTAGACTCAACATTTCACTTGCTAGCGTGTTGGGTGTCACCAGCTAGTCTACTTGCTTTCGCCAGCTGTCTGATAGTTCCCCGTGTGGGCCATACTGTATCACTCCGTCCACTCCCTGGTGAAAGCATTGGACTTCCTTCCACGCTTTCATTATTGGAAACCAGACTATTTGTTAGGCTTATTTGTGTACATGTCTCCTACTGAACATATGCCAGTTTCTAACAGGCATAAAGCTAGAAGCAAGTTAAACAGTCAGGGAGCGGGGGTGACAGATGATCAGATTAGGATCTAATGCCCAACTAGTTTCCAGTCATTTTAGCAATTCATACCCCCTGAGCAAGGCGAGGAGCCACATGCTTTTCAATTTCTCCATACTAGAAATTAAATGTTTTGATTCGTAACCCACCAAAGAAGGCATGTGAAAGATGTATATACATGACTATTAAAGGTTGTTGCTGGGCTGGAGGGATGGCTTAGTGGTTAAGGCATTTGCCTGCAAAACCAAAGGACCCAGGTTTGATTCCCCAGGGCCCATGTTAGCCAGATGCACAAGGGGGGACATGCATCTGGAGTTCGTTCGCAGTGGATGGAGGCCCTGGCGCACCCATTCTCTCTCTCTCTCTCTCTCTCTCTCTCTCTCTCTCTCTCTCTTGCTCTCGTTCTCTGTAAAAACACAAATAAAAATAAAATATTTTTTTTTAAAAAACGGTCATTGCCATCAGTTCTTATGGTTATTGACTAATTTGCATTTTTTCTCAATTTTTCAAGGTCTCAGCCTGAACATTCCATTCAAAAAAAGAGAATTTCCCTTACTGTACTCTGTGGAGATAGCTCTCTGCCTTTCATTGTTACTTTTCTTTTCTTTTCTTTCTTTCTTTCTTCTTTCTTTCTGTCTTTCTTTTTTTCCCTTATACAGGGCCTAATGTAGCCCAGGCTGGTCTTGATTCTCTACGTGGGCAAGGATGACCTTGATGTTTGGATCCTCTGGCTTCCACCTCCTGAGTGCTGAGATTACAGGTGCACACACCTGCACTTGGTTTATGAGGCACTGAGAATTAAAGCCAAGGCTGTGGGCATACCAGACAAGGACCCTCCCAACTGAGCTAAATTCCAAATCCTTATGAAATAATTCTTTTCTATATGTTTCTCTCTTTTCTTTGTGGTGTCTACCACTGCCTGAAATTATCTATTGTGTTCACTGATTTTGATCTGCCTCCCTCAACTGTAATACAACAATTTTGGTTGCCTTGTTCATTGTTCTACCTCCAATGGCTAGAGCCCTGCTAAACGCATCATGGATGAAGGAATACATGATTGGCAGAAACATGTAACGCTTTGAGTTTCAGTCTCAGATTCCTGATTTCCTACAACCGCAAACAAATGACATCATTCCTCTCTGCCTGATTTGTAGAAAGGAGTACTTGATGAAATGCCTAAGAGTTTCAATATTTAGTTTGTATACGTAAAGTTCTTAGGGTAATTCCAAAGCACATCAAATGCAGTCGTTATTATAAAGGTGTGATTTTATTTTATTTTATTTTTTGGCCACTACCACTCAGCTTGATATTATCAAGGGCCCAAGCCAGCTTGGATCTCATGAGCACCCTTCTCTGCTGGTTGTGCAACTATCTGATCCTGTAGATGCGGGTTCCCCAAGTCAAGAGAAAAAATAAGGAAGCATGGAGGGGAGGAACTTTATTTAAAAAAAAAAATGATCTGGCCACCCTGGTTGTAAAGAAGCTGAAAAGCAGCAGAGTAGACGTCTCAGTGCATGAGAAGTGAATGACTCACAAGCCATTCCTCCGCACGCCCTGTGATGCCAGCCCTGCATTACACACAAAATCACACTTTCCCTCACTCCTTGTATCTGGCTCATAATTTTAAAACAGAAGACAGGAAAGTTAGAAAGGCAGCTAGCAAAGACATACAGGCTACTTGGATAAGGAAAGACAGAAGGAGAAGAGGCAAAAAGGGAGAGAGAGAGAGAAAGAGGAGGGAGATCGAACGCACTAGAGAGATGGGAAACTTCAGACTAGCCGTGGCATTGACCTTCCTGAGCAGAATATGAAAATGCTGAAAAATCAGTCTAGCAGAAGGGAATCCCACCAACCCTACTGGGGCAATGTTTTCTCTGAGGAAGAGGAGGCCTGAGAAAGGCAGGGCGGTAAAGATTTTGCAGGGACCAGAGGCCTGGAGAGTGGAGGGAAGAGAGATGGACTACCAGAGCAAACTTGATCATCTTGTCTGGAGGAAGCTGGTTCCCCCCTCCCAACCTCACACACACACACACACCCATTTAATCTGTTGGCCCCCTCCCCGGGCCAATGTCACCTTGGTCATGGGCTTACCTTGTTTTGTAGCCAGGAATCAGGCTCCATGTGAGGCATCCCTGGCCTCAAAGTGATCAAGGCAAAAGCGGCCTTGCTTTAAATGCGTCAGGGGTGGGGGGGGCAAAGCTGGAGTGCGTTTCCACTGAGAATTCCTGCAGACTCCTTAGGAGACACTGTTTCCGTTTGAGTAGGATCAGCTGCCTCTCGGTGCAAAGGTGCAAAAAATCTGTGACAGGTCGCTGCCCAGAGAGAGCGCCAGGGGACAGGCGGGGAGCCCCGGGGAGTGGGCGCTGCTCGGGGTGCACGATTAGGGACGGGCCCTGCCCAGGCTGCCCACTGGCGACTGCTCCGAGTCCACCTTCGAGGAACCCCGGCTCCTACCTGCCTGTCCCCGCTCCAGCATGACGGTGATGGCACTGAACCGAGTCTCAAGATGCCCTGCTGGGACAGGGGGACTCCCCGTTTCCGGGAGTCCTTGGCTGCCAGGAACCAACGGGTCCAGCCGGAGACCGGGACGGGGGGGGGGGAGGCGGGGGGGAGGGAACTCCCGATTGCTCCCGGTATTGCGGACCTTGAGGCTACCCGAGGGGTGTGCATGCGCCAAAAATAAGACGCGCGCGCGCGCATGCACACACACACACACACACACACACACACACACACACGCCTCCACTTGCACTTGGCAGTTCCCTCCTTCCCTCCCTAGGAAAGTAACTGTCCTTAAACAGCATAAAGCCCAGGGGAGGGAGCCCTGTGCTGGCATATGAACAGGAGCATCATTCCCCAAGACCAAATTTGGGGATGGTTTTCATTGTGAAGATTTGGATTTACAAGGGTTCATGAACAAGAAAAAAAAAGATAGGATGCGAATTCCATCCGTCTGCGTGTGGGCGATGCTTGGGGGTGTCGGGGACAAAGCGCCCAGGGAGAGACATCGCAGACCGTGGAAGCCGTTCCCAGGCGCGGTTTACGAAGGAGCGCTGCCGCCCCGCCGCGCCCCGCCCCGGAGCCGCCGCGGAGTCCCGGCGTGGCTGGGGTTAAGGCTTCCCCCGCCCGGAGCGCAGCGCGGCGCGGCGGCGGCGGCGGTGGCGGGCGCGCGCGGGGGCCGCGCGGGGAGAGCCCGGAATCTCCCGCCCGCCCGCTCCCCCTCCGGAGGGCGCTTCCCTCATTTGCGCTATTTATAGCTCGGCTTCCAGCTGCTGCAGGGAACTCACCAGCCACGGCGCCCCCGAGCATTTCCAGCTCCAAGAGGAGCCGTCCAGAAAGCAGAGGATTTTCATAAATTCTCTGAATGGCAGTTAAATGTCTCCAGCCTTCTGGGTTTTGATTGTCACTCTTTCAGTCCGGCCTTCCATATTTCATTTCCAAGTTGGAAATACACACACACACACACACACACACACACACACCTGGGAGCCAAGAGAATTTTAAAGTAAAGGGTGAATGCACGCAGTTTGCGGTGTGGATATTATGGGGCGACTCCTTTGTTAATCACCTGAGATGTCGGGGGTGGGGGGGAGGAAATGGAAAGAAAAATCCTTCATTGATTTATGACTTTAAACTCCTGCTTTATATTTTCTGCAACACTCTACATGTCTGCCTTATCAGTCCTATGGCCACAAAAAAAAAAAGAAAAAGAAAAAGAAAATTTATGAACAATGAAAACATTCTACCCTATGTCCTTCGACTGCTTGCTTACTGACATCTGCATTGAGCGCAGCTGTATGGTCTCTATGTCAAATCCCCACACCAAAAAGGTCCAGTTCTGGTGATCCTGAAGGCGCAGGAAGAAAAAAAAATGTTTTGTCTGGATTCTTGTGTTCAGCATAAAATGGAGGAGCACACCGTACCAGTCTAGATGGTTCTAAATTGATACCTTGCTTCCTAGCCCCATCCCCAAACACTACTTCCTGTAAACAGTATTGGGCCTCTGACAGGGAGACTTGGAGACGAACAACAAATAGATCCATCCTTCCAGAGCAGATGTGGGGGAGGCTGAGAGACCACCAAAGGGACCTTACAGAGGTTGAAGTGGTGGGTGATGCTAAGCCACCCACCTGCGCCCCAACTTCTCTTGCCCTCTTATCTTCCAGTCTCAAGGTGTTTCTTTCAGAACTGACTTCAATGCACTCGGAGATTATTATTTATCTTGTTGTATTTCACCAGAATGACCCTAAAATACAACTTCTAATTAATTTCACTTCTAAATTATGGGCTAAATAGAAATCCCTTTGGGTTCAGTTCCTCCTGACAGTGCTTTTTCCTGTATTCATCTTCAGACCCTGGAAAAGAGAAGGCAGGCTGTCTGTGCTGAGTCAGGCTCCAAGATGCTGCAAAAAAATGCAGGAGCTGGGCTGGAGAGATGGCTTAGCTGCTAAGGCACTTGTCTGCGAAGCCTAAGGACCCAGATGCACATAGTGGCACATGCTTCTGGAGTTCATTTGCAGTGACTAGAGGACCTGGCATGCCCATTCTCTCTCTGTCTTTCTCTTTCTCATTATCTCTCTAATAAAAAAATAATAAAATATTTTAAAAAGTAAAACAAAGAAAATGCAGATACAAGGCTATGCAGCTCACACCCTGAGTTCATCCTGGCTGTTAACATGGTCTTGTAAATTTGCTTTATGTTCCATGATTCAGTGTCGTGTCTGTCATGTGTGAATAACAGCAACAGTAGATATGTCATGGGGTTCCTACAGAGATTAAAGGACAACTGTATGAATTGCTTAAACCAGTGGCTAGCCCATGGTAAAAGCTCAATAAACGAGATATTATCACTGCACAAATATAAGCTGGTTTGGATTTGGACGAGTGTGTACAAAGGACCGTCCAATAAAGTCTGTTATGCCTATGCAAATCCACAGTAAAAAAAATAGTCTTTTCATTCTACTAAAGCAGATTTCTCCAAGGCATTCCATATATAAGGGAGGCCCCTGGTCCTTACCCTGCATTCTCTTCCACATAAAGAAAACAACTCCACGGAAGGCCTTTAGAAAGTCCTGCTGCTAATCCACATAAAATACTTTTTGACACCCAAGGCAAAGGATCTCCCTCTTACAGTGGTTCATGGCTGTCCTGAGGATAACGTTTCGATATATGGAAAGTTATTTAGTCATAAAAGCACTCTATGAAGTTCTCCAAGGGACTATGAAGGAGAAGTATTTCTTTTAGCTGAAAAGCAAAGCTCAATACAGGTTTGAATAGTTTCTTATTTCCCCTGCTTAAAAAAAAAATAAAATAAAACTCTACAGGAACTGGACCCAGAAAGCGGGTGCTCCAATGAGGAGTACTGGTCTTCCCAAGCGGGCTGCTTATCTCCTCCGATCTCCATTCAACACTATTTTTTGTTTTGTTTTGTTTTGTTTTTTGTTCTTGTTTTCTAAAGTAGGGTTTCCCTCTAGCCCAGGCTGACCTGGATGGAATTCATTATATGGTCTCAGGTTAGCCTTGATCTGACAGCAATCCTACTACCTCTGCCTCCCAAGGGCTAGAACTAAAGGAGTGAGCCACCACGCCCAGCTTAACACTTCTTTAGAAGAAAATCACTGATTTGTAGCCTATGTTCTCAGGAATTATACAAAATAAGTGTCATGTAGGCCGGGCATGGTGGCACATGCCTATAATCCCAGTACTTGGGAGGCAGAGGTGGGTGGAAGGCCACCCTGAGACCACGTAGCGAATTCCAGGTCAGCCTGGGCTAGAGTGAGACCCTACCTCAAAAAATAAAAAATTAATGAAGTGTCATGTAGAAGATTCCAGGTGAGTGCAGTAGCCACTCTCTAGGCTTCCTGTAGCTCCCGTGCAGGCCTGAGATATCCAAGACACTAAGTTCTGCTAGTATTGCAGCTCTTCTACAGACCCAGGGCTCCAGGACACTTAACTCTACAAGCAGGAGCACTCCTGCGAAGGCCAGGGTTCCTTAGCTCTCGGCAGCCAACGGTATTAAAGTTTCCAGGTGAGCCTCATATCTGGATTCCTCAGCTTTTGACAGGGGCTGGTGTTACAGCTCCTGGACCAGGGGTTCCCGAGCCTCTTGGCCTTAAAGACTCAACAGTTCACTGGGACTCTTCCAGCAACCTGGGTCTGCAATTTCACTTCTCTGGCTCCTTATAGCATTCTGTCCTACACGCGTCCAACATGCCATCCTCTAGTGCTTCCACTATCTCCCATGTTTCTGCCCTGGGGGTTCCTTGTTCAGCTGCCTCTTCTTGGGGCTATCAAGCAACCAGCTGCCTTGCCACTTTTGCAGCTTGGCCCGCCAACTTGTTCGGCTCTGCCCTGTCTTTGGCGGCCAGTCAGCTGCCTTGTCATTTTACAGATCCAATTTCTGACCGCTTAGCTCTTGCGGATACTCCCCACTAAGCTGTCTCCACCGCTTGTTTCTTCACGTTACCAGCTCAGCCTACGCACTACTCCAAGTAGTCATGAAAAGGCAACTGGAGAGAAACTGAAGATAGCACGGGGAGAGCATCTCCTAGCTGACTCACTGAGTGAGCCCCAACAACTGCTTAAAATAGAGCTAAAGGATGGGTGTTTGGACCAATCACAGAAAGCCTCACATGCAAATAAGGGTTTGTGTTTGCACCAATCACAGCCTTGCCTCTTTCACACCAGTGACAGCGGGGCCCTCTAGTAGGTGGAAATGGTTATAAGGTCATCTGGAGTGCACAGGGGCTTGTTATAAGCAAGATGTCCCTTACAAATTGAAGCAGCTCTGTCTGGGGCTGCTGCTCCTTTGGGAGACACAGTAATCAGCTATGCTCATTGTGTAGTTTTCTCAAGGCATAATCAAAATGACCAGTGCTGGTATGAGGGCAGTCTGGCTGCTGTTTAATTGACAGTCTTCTTGCTTGTGGTAGCCAGGGCAGCAAGAGAGAGGGCAACAGCTGCTCTGTATACAGCTAAATTGCCCATCCCCCCCCACAAAAGCTCTTCTTATTTATGTACAAATGATTATGCTAAGAAATAGTTTCAGAGAGCTTAAAAAACTTATGAGGTGACTGGGTAGGAGCATTTGCTGCACAAGTGTGAGTCTCTAGGAAGCAAAGCACAAGGACAATAGAGGGAGGGACCCAACCTCCTCTTCTGCCCACTGCATCTGTCCACATGTGTGCACATACCACATATACTATAGCACACTTGTTATTACACACACACACACACACACACACACACACACACCAAAAAAAAAAAAAAATCAGTAACATAAGAGTGATTTTGAAATACTTAACAGTAGTTCACATCTGCTCAGTGCCCCAGGAAAAGGTAGCTCACCATTATTTGTCTTAATAAGAGAGAAGCAGGAGCCATAGTTACACCAGAAAGGCCATAGTAAAGTCAGGGGTTAGGATCCTTGTTCTCTTCACAGACCCACTGGCCGAGCTTGGTATCACAAGATAGAATCCAGACTGCACCATTTCCTGCAGGATCTCCACCTTCAGCATCGCCAAGTCCTTGGCAAGGTGCAGGCTTATTGCATTACAGAAACACTAGCTTCCCCTCCATTTCACCAGCATTACCGGAGTTGTGGAGGTAGTTGGGGATAGAGGTAGAGTTTACTTTGTCCTTGAGGGAGCCACGGTCCTCTTACTTTCATTCACACACAATCTATATAAATCAGGCGTGTGTCTGAACTAGCAGAGGATACGTTTATGTGTGTATCTGTGAACTGGCCAATATGGCTCTATGAGCTGGGCTGACAAAACTTCTATCTCTAGTGCAGACTGTGAGGAACAGGCTATGACTCTTGAGCATGTGTTGAATCTGTTGTCTATAAATAGAATCTCTTTCTTCGCTCATAAAGCTTCAGTTCTTCTCTTCTGATGTTTCATCTGATTGAATTATGTCCACCCAGATCATTTAGCATAACCTTCGCTCCTTAAAGTCAACTGATTATAGACTTAATTACATTTACAAAGTACATTCACAGCAACACCCAGATTAGTATTTGGCTGAATGAATGGAAACTGCCACCATTCCACAGTGACTCATACTTCTGATGAAAATGCTTCCTGATTGTTTGCCTTACTGTCTCAGCCTCGCAGCATACACCACACTTAAAAAGCAGTTTAATGTCCAGAGTGAGACATAAAGATGGCTTCAGGCATACATGGCTTGAATAATTCCAGGACCCAGCTACCAAGAGAGGTCATCACTTGGGTGACCCCAGACTGCTCCAAGGATTGTACAACCCCATCCCAGAAACAAAGAAAACCAATCACTGTGACAGCCAAGAAGGATCCACTCCTTCAGGGAATACTTCTTTTCCCATTGGTAAAACTCCCTGGAGAAGCCAGGCATGGTGGCGCATGCCTTTAATCCCAGAACTCAAAGGCAGAGGTAGGAGAATCACGATGAGTTCAAGGCCACCCTGAGACTACATAGTTAATCCCAGGTCAGCCTGGGCCAGAGTGAGACTCCACCCCAACCCCCCACAAAAAAAATCTCTGGGAAAGGACTGGAGAGATGGCCTAGTCCTAAGGCACTTGTCTGCAAAGCCTAAGGGGCCATGTTCAATTCCCTAGATTCCATGTAAGCCAGACACACAAAAGGTGAGGCAAGCACAAGGTCACACATGCCCTCTAGATGGCAGAAGTGTCCGGAGTTCAATTAAGGTGGCTGAGGCCCTGGGGCACTAATTCTCTGTCTGTCTGTCTCTCTATCTCTCTCAGACAAAAATAAAAACTAAAAAAATAAAAATCCCTGAGAAAAAGGTCGTCCTTTTCCACTTTCTCCTTCTCTTCCCCTGTGTCTTGATGAGTTCTTTGGGACACAAGGAATCTCAGTGTGGCAAAAGGCAGAGGTATTAGAATCAAGTAGCTAGAAACCCTATGGTATATTTGAGAGGGCTATACTGATAAAAGAAACAAACTGAGAGACTTTGAATATTTAAGATGTAAAAACAAGCATGTTCACCCAAATACCTATATGGATTCAGAAAGAGGCAAAGGATCTTCAGCAATAGCAAATATCCCAATGTGCATTTCAGATTTGACTAAGTGTCTAATGGAAAAGAAAGGGCCTCGGAGAGGACAGAGCTGAGGGCTAGTACACACGGAGTCTCCTTCTAGAACTATTTCCAACTCCCAACTAAGAAGTCCTCTCTCACAGTATATTGTCCTTACCATAACTACTAATAGATTTTAGGAATTGTATATACCTGTAACTCATGTAGTCCCTCACTTTCACCCTTCACAAACAAAGCTCTTCACTACTCTCACCCTATCTCTACAAGTACATACCACACGGAAGATAACTTGCCTTTTTATTTCATAGTTCTTGGGATCAACAGATCTGAATCAGACGACCACTACATAGTATCCTTTGCCAGAAAGAATGCTTTGTACTATTCAGATTCTATCTATCTTTTGATCTTTTTAAAACTTGGTGTGTGTGTGTGTGTGTGTAAGCTCCGGAGTCTCTTGCCACTACAAACAAACAACAGACTTTTACACCACTTTTTGTGTCTGGCTTTACATATGTGGCTGGAGAGTTGAACCCAGGCTGGTAGGCTTTGCAAGTCAATGCCTTTAATGGCTTTTCCATCTCTGTAGCCCCTGTACTTGGATCTTCATGCTATGATTAAATGACAATTTAAAGTTATCTCTCTTGTGGAGGGTTGAGCATATAAAATAGGTGAGAATACAATAGACAGGAAATACATATTCTCCTCAGGCTGCACAAGGGACTGTTTCTAAAACCCATCGCATTGTATGCCACAAAGCAAGCCTTAATAAATAAGACAAAAATTGAAATAATTTTCTGAATCCTATCAAAGCACAATGGAACAAAATTAGAAATTAATAACAAGTCTAACCTTAGAACATGCACAAGTAGTTGAAGGCTGAATGATATACTTTTGAATGAATAACAGGTCATTGAATAAGTCAGGGAGAACATTAAAAAGCTCACATAATCAAGTGAAAATGAGAACACAACCTGGCAGACTCTCTGGGATGCAGCCAAGGCAGTCCTAATTGGAAAGTTTATAGTCATAAGTGTTCATATTAAAAAATTTGAATAGATCTCAAATAAATAATCTAATGATGCAAACTCAATGCTCTAGAAAAATGAGAAATGCCAAATACAAATGCAGCAGATAGTAAGAAATAATAAAAATTAGTGTAAAAATAAATGAAATAGAGAATAAAAAACACTACATAAAATTAATCTAAGAGTCATTTCTTTGAAAAGGTTAACAAGATTGGTCAAGCTCTAGCCAAACTAACCGAGAGAAAGAGGGGGCCCGAATTAATAAAATTAGACATAAAAAGGGAGTCATTAGGACAGGTGGCAAAAATTCAGTTATAGTTCATCAAGTTGCAAGATCTATCAGAAGTGGATCAATTTCTAAGTGCACATGACCTGTTGAAATTTAAGCAAGAAGATATAAACAACTGAAACAAAATCATAGCAATCAATGAGATTGAAGCAATCATTTAAAGTCCTTCCCCCACCACAAAATATTCACAAACTAAACTTAAGATCCCATTAAGAAGATCATACATGGCTGGAGAGATGGCTTAGTGATTAAGGCATTTGCCTGCAAAGCCAAAGGATCCTGGTTTGACTCTCCAGGACCCACATAGCCTGATACACAAGGGGGCACATGCATCTGGAGTTCTTTTGCAGTGGCTGAAGGCTCTGGCATGCCCAATTCTGCCTCTCTCTCTCTCTCTCTCTCTCTCTCTCTCTCTTTCTTCCTCTCTCTGTCTCTTTCTCTTCTCAAATAAATAAATAAAAATAAAGTTAAATAAAAGATCATACATCTTGCCAAACTTATTTTATGCCAGGAAATGCAAGGTTGGATCAACATACACAAATCAATAACATAATGCACCATATTAATAGACCTAAAGACAAAATTCACTTCATCATCTTAGTACATTCAGAAATGGCATTGGCAATGTTTGACACATCTTCATTGTAAAAAAAGAAAAATATCCTGAAAAACCTATGAATAGGTGAAACATACCTCAAGATACTAGACTATCTACAACAAACCCATAGCCAATGTTATTCCAAATGAGAACTATCTGAAGACATTTCCTCTAAATTCCAGAGTGAAACAAAGGTGCCCACTCTCTCCATTCTTAGTCAATATATGATTCTCAAAGACTTAGCTAGAGCAGTAAGACAAGAAAAAAAATGTGAAAAAGATAAAAATTGGGAATGACAAAGTCAAATTATCCCTATTTTCTCACAACATGGTTCTATACTTAAAAAAGCTTTCATATATAATGGGCTGGAGAGATGGCTTAGCAGTTAAGGCATTTGCCTGCAAAGCCAAAGGATCCCAGTTCTATTCCCCAGGACCCATGTAAGCCAGATACACAAGGGGGCACATGCATCTGGAGTTCATTTGCAATGGCTGGAAGCCCTGGCACACCTATTCTCTTCTCTCTCTGCCTCTTTCTCTCTCTCAAAGAAATAAATAAATAAAATATATCTTAAAACTTTTGTATATCATAACATCTTCAATAAAGTTGTAGTATACAAAACCAACATGAAAAAGTCAGTAGCTTTAATGTATACAAATAACAAAGTTACTGAGAGAGAAATCAAGAAAAATGTATCTTTCACAATAACTTCAAAAATACCTAGGAATAAACCTAAACAAGGATGTAAAAAGACATCTATAAGGTAAATATTAAGACCCTGAAGAAAGAAATTGAAAAATTCAGGAGTTGACGGAGTGACCTTTCATGCCTATGGATTGCCAGAAGTAGTATTGTGACCCAGCTACACTAGCAAAAGCAAGCCGTAGATTCAACATAGACCCTCTCCAAATTTCAATGAGATTCTTCACAGAACTAGAAGAGACAATTCTAAAAGTCATATAGAAATACAAAACGCCTATGGATAACCATAATCATTCTAAGCAGAAAGAGAACAGTTGGCTACACTACATTATCTGACCTCACACTATCTCACAGATACATAGTGACATTGCTGCGGCACAAAACCAGACCATTTAGACATACCAATAAAACAGAAGACCCAGAGATAAACCGACACAGCTATGAATACCTAATATTTCACAGGGATGTCAAAAACATGCACTGGAAGAAAGACTTTTAATAAATACTTCTGGAAAACACTGGACATCAACCTGCAAAAGAATAAAATTAGATCCATATTTCTCTTCCTGCACACACACACAAAAAAATCAATTCAAATGACTAGGACAAAGTTACAACCAGAAAGGCAAAAAGGGTTAAAAACAAACACAGAGAAAGCACATCAGGATGTAGGTATAGGTAAGAACTTTTGGCATAAAATCCCAATAGTGCAGGAAATAGCCCCAAGAACTTACAAATGGGATTGCATGAAATTAAAAAAGCTCTTCACAGGACAAGAAAACAACAACAAAGAGAACAGGCAACCTACAGAACGAGACAATCCCTTTATTAACTATACGTCAAAAAAGGGGTTGATGCCTAGAATCGATAAAGATCCGCCAAAAGTGAACACTGAAAATCAACATGTCACTCAAACAAAACAATGAACTGGACAATTCTGAAGAAAAATAGAAATTAGAATAGCAAATAAATATTGTAAAAAGTGTTCAACATCCTTAGCCATCAGGAAAATTAAAAATACTTTAAGATTCTATCTTATCCCATCAGAATGGTTGCCATCAAGAAAACAAACAACAAGAGGTGGCAAGGATGTGGGGAAAGAGGATTCCTGATTCAACTGAAATCAATGTGGAGGCTTCATACAAATACTAAAGCCAGAGAGCTGGAGGGATGACTCAATGGTTATAGTACTTGCTTGCAAAGCCTGAAGGTCTGAGTTTGATTTCCTAGTTCCAAAGCCAAATGCATAGAGTAGGTGTATGAATCTGAAGTTCAGTGGCAGAGGCAAGGCCCTGGCACACCCATACTCTTATCTCTTTTCACTTCTCTCCCCTTGCAATAATAATAATAATAATTAACAAAATATTTTAAAACTACAGGACCAATAGCTGGAGCTGGGAAACAAGTCAGAACCATATCCAAACATAAGCCCCACTCTCCAATATCAGAGCCACATGTTGGGTCATGATATGCAGAGACATTTATCCTACCCATAACTGTGGAGTAACTCCACAATGCACGACCCATATACCTCAACAAAGAGGGGCCAGTGGGGAGGGGGTATGTCATGGATGACCCTTACTGGTACCAAACTGCCTGTATTTGCTGAATACAAAACTAATAAAACAAATAAATAAAATAAAAAGTAAAAAAAAAAATAAGAAAAAAATCAAACCTCAATAAATGTTGGGAAGAATGTGAGGAAAGAGGATGTAGTGGTTTGATTCAAGTGTCCCCCCTGAATTTATGTGTTCTGAATGCTAGGTCCCCAGCTGATGGATTAACACCTTCTGAAGGCAGCTGGGTGTTATAGCTAGCTCCCCCTTGCCAGTGTTTGGCACACTCTCCTGTTGCTGTTGTCCACCTGATGTTGGCCAGGGGTGATGTTCACGCTCTGCTCATGCCATCATTTTCCCCTGCCATCATGGAGCTTTCCCCTCAAGACTGTAAGCCAAAATAAACCTCTTTCCCCCCACCAAAAAAAAAAAAAGACTGACCTAAATCTCCTACATCTTCCTTCCCTCCCTCTCCCCCTCTCTCCTCTATCTCTCTCCTCTCTAACTCTTGTATATTAGTTATCTTTTTCCTCAATTTCTTAATGGACACTGACCTGTAACCCCCACTTCCAGCTTGGGCCTACAATCCACAATGAGCTTTTGATCAGAGAAACCTACAAGGTTTCCCAAAACAATGACAGACTTCTGTCAGAGTACTTGATGACCCACCAAAGGCCAGTGGTAAGACCCTATTGCTGAAGACTCCATACGCAGCTGGCACGTAAAATGGAATGACATGGCTGGAAGCCAGGAGAGAGTCAGTCCCCAGACAGTCAGCGTGTCTAGTGCCAGAAGGCGCTACATAGGCGACTGGGGGAAGTGACCAAGATCTGTCCAAGCAACACATTGTTTAACCTAAGTAGCAACAATTAACTGGATGTGATACCCACACAAGTGCAATAGTGGTACACAGCCATGGTGAGGAATCAATTGCTCTTGATTTGGCTAACTGATCCACTCAGTGGTACTAGACCCTTAGCTGGAGCTGGGAAACAAGTCAGAACCATACCCAAACACAAGTCCACTCTACAATATCAAGCTACCATCAATCACGGGGTATAAGAGGGCCTACACCTATCAAACTGTCTATCAAAAAAGTAAGTGATATCTCAATTTTCTTGGTGCTAACTTACTCTCCGTTGGAGAATCTGCTTCTCTTTTCCAGATAGATGCAGATCCTAAGAAGTGAGCTGCCCCAACATACCTCAGAAGGGGCCCAACTGAAACTAAGGACAACTGGCGAAATAAGCAAGGGTGATGTTTTCCTGTGAACTGGATACCAGCACATAGGGGAAGGAGATCAATGCAGAGAAAAATCAACTCCTACCAAATCAGAGAGCCAGAGCCTCAGAGGCCCCCAACACCTCAGCACTGAAGCAGACCAAAAATGAACCCAACATGGCTCAGGGAAATCTTGCGGAAGAGGGGGCGGAAAGAATGTCAGAGTTACATGTTGGGTCATGATTTTCAGAGACATTTATCATACCAATAACTGGGGGCTAACTCCACAATGCACGACCCATTTTCAATAATAAGGAGGGTCTAATGGGAGGGGGTAGATCACAGATGAGCCTAAATAATGGTACCAAACTGCCTGTATTTACTGAAAAGAAAACTAATAAATTAAATTAAAAAAAAATTAAATAAAACAAAAATAGAGCTACCATTTGTCCCAGGAGTATACCACTCCTTAGCGTATACCCAAAGAACTCTGCATTCACTTGCACAGATACTTGCACATCCATGTCTATTGCTATTCTATTCACAATAACAATAAAATCAGCCTAGATGTATGAAGAATAAAATATTACACAGTGGAGGTGTGGGTTTTGTTGTTGTTGTTGTTGTTGTTTTGGTTTTTTGAAGTAGGGTCTCACTCTAGCCCAGGCTGACCTGGAATTCACTATGTTGTCTTGGGGTAGCCTCGAACACAGTGGTCCTCCTACCTCTGCCTCCCAAGTGCAGGGATTACAGGTGTGCACCACCATGCCTGGCTTCGCAATGGACTTTTATTCATCTGTAAGACAAAGTGTCTTTCCTCTTTCTCTCCAACCTCCTGTTGTTGCAGAGCTTTAAATTGTAGTGTATAAATCACGTGTGAAAGGTTCACAGCTGGGCAATGAGCAAAGCCCTGGTTTCCATCGTGGTAGGCTTTGCCCCCATGCTAGTTGCTGGAAATTCCAGTGAACAGGGGAAGAGATTTATGTAAGCACTGGTAGCAATTTCATAGTTTCCTTCACAGCCTGGAAGTCTTCCATTGTGCATACTTTATTTTCTTCTATGGCATATAAGGCTGCATCAAAGACTTGATTGAAAGACAGATGTTACACATCAACAAAACAATTTAAAATAAACATGGAAGTCTGAGGAAAAAAATGAAATCTGCAGGAAAATTTATAGGACTCAAAAATGTTAAGTGAGGTAACCCCAAGTCCAGAATAACAAATACTGTATGTTCTTTCTCATATGTGAATGCTAGCTTCTAATGATAAAATATGTGTCTAGGTGAGAATAAATTGAATAAAGTTCAGGTAACTAGAAACTAGCACATGATACAAGAAAAAAAAACCAGAAGCTTTAAGGGAGGTTGTAGGAAAAACAGAATCCATGAGATAATAAAGTGGAAAGGGGAATACAAAGGGTGAAAATACAGGGTAGGGGCAAAGAAGGCAGGCAGGGGAGGACTAGGGTGGTAAGAATCAACCCCTAAAAACAGTGTATAAATAAAATTCCATAAGGGTCTGGAGAGATGACTTAGCAGTTAAGGCACTTGCCTGCAAAGCCAAAGGACCTTGGTTCAATTCCCCAGGACCCATGTAAGCCAGATGCACAAGGTGGCACATGCATCTGGAGTTTGTTTGCAGTGGCTGGAGGCCGTAGAGCACCCATTCTCTCTTTCTCTCTCACTCTTTCTGTGTGTGTGTGTGTGTGTGTGTGTGTGTGTCTGCCTCTTTAACTCTCTTTCTCTCTCAAATAAATAAAAATAATAATAAAATGATTTTTTAATTCTGTAAGGAAAACTGTTACTTTATAAACTAATATTTAAAAAATAAATAATAAAGTAAAATATGTGAGAAAGAAAAATTGAATATTTCACCATCAGACTAGTGGTCTATTGTAGATATTAACAGTATTGAATAGTAGTTTGTCCTATTTTATTTCTACATGCCTAGAGGGTTATGCCTTTCTGCTGACTGGAAACTGAAAAATGAAAGTAGAAATGACATGTTACTTTGAAGAAGACACATTTAATTTGATTGCAAGATTTTCAAGAACTCTAACTCTACTTAATTGGACCCCAAGCAACCCAATCCCAACTGAAATGACAGCTCCATGAAATGTTCTCTTTCAAACCACCACAGGCGAAAATTCAAATTATTGTTTTTAAGTCACTTAAAATTGTGTTATTCTTATTAACTCATCAAAACCAGTGGAGATACTCAACAGTAGACACTACAAGCCTTATATTTGGCCAGCCAGGCCAAATGTGCCAATGGGTGCGATCGTGGCATGTCTGTTATGGGGGAAACCAACCACTCTCTAATTTGACTAGAGGCCCACTCCATGGGAAGGAATACATCCCTGACACTGAAGACCTATAATAGGGGTAGTCATGAGCTCTAGGGTGTAACATTTGCTGGTATCTGGCCAAATGCATATACTATGCTCACGAAACTGTCCAGGAAGCACTTCTTTCAATGTTCATACCCATATATTAATGCTACTTTCACTTTTGATTAGAGAAGCTTCTCTTTGCAGATGGCATTGACCTTGGGATGACTCAGAAGGCATCATGGTGCTGAGAAGAAGTGAACAGTGGAGTGTTCAGCACTGAAATATCTCTATCACATCTCCCAAGACTCAGGGTCCATTGTGGAAGAGGTGGTGGAAAGAATGTAAGAGCCAAAGGAAGGGTAGGACTCCTTACAATGTGTTTCTCCAGATACAAAATGGCCTGGATATCCATGACCTCAGAGTGCCTGACACTACCTACACAAGACCATTATAACAGGAGGAAAAGATCATGACACCATCAAAATAAAAGAGAGACTGATTAAGAGGGGGATGGGATATGATGGAGAGTGGAGTTTCAAAGGGGAAAGTAGGGGGAGGGTAGGAATTACCAGGGGTTACTGTCTACAATTATGGAACTTGTCAATAAAAAAATTGTTCAATCTTTGATTCTAAGAAAAATTTTGTTGTAACACAGCCTTTTTTTTTTTTGCAATAAATGATTTTAAAGAATGTGACATTATTTAGAAACTGCAATACCCAACTATGGAAGGTATGCCAAGTGCATGGTTAGTAGTTGTTCACTAACTACCTTTCTTGACAGAGTATAAACATCAAAGAATAGAAATTCTCCAAAAAGCATCAGTCAAGAAACAATTATTTTCCCTCAGCTAGTGTGTAATCGAGTAAATGACAAACCTCAGAGATCATACGTTAACCCAAGTAAAAAAATTATACTTTCTAGAAAATAGTAGTTGATTCTAAGATGAATTAGGGTTGCAGTAAAAATAGCATATGCTGTACAGATGAAATGATATTAATTTATAATTTAGTGATTCATATAAACTGGAGTCCTTGCAAATTGATTAAATAGTGAGATGGTAAATATTTAATTTATGCTTAATTTGTTCTGACAAGATTGTTTTATTAGCTTGTTGGTCAACATGTATTTTGAAAAATGGATTTCAATGTTGGAGCTATTCCTAAATCTATTACGCCACAGCACCAAAGTAAGCCAAGCTGATTTTGGATCTGCATCTTATAAAATAAAATAACATACATGAAAATTTAAGAACATTTTCTTTGTTTTTTTTCTATGCTTAATGGAAAATTTAATTGTAGCATTTCTTTTTCTTCCCCCTCACATATCAGTTTCAACAATGAACACTATGATAAAAATGAAGATAAAATCTTATCTCTAACATATTCAGAGGAATTCCTTTACTTATAGAAAAGAATAATATCATAGGATTTCTTTTAGTTATATAAAAAATCTATAATATGATAGATTGCTTTTTGGAACAGGGTCTCACTTTATAACTGGCTGGCCATGAATTCAAAACTCTCCTTCCTCAGCCTCTGAATGGTAGGATTATAGGTTTATACCATCATATTCAACTTTATGGACTGTCTTATAAGCATTTGAATCTAACACTTGACAGATATATGGGTTTTTTTTTTTCAAATAACTACATTGTTTGAATTCTGCTTATAATTTGAAGTTCAAACTTTGGGGCCACTATAGTTAGCTGCTTACCATGAGGTAAAAGAGCCTCATGCAGAATGTTGTCATATTTCTCACAACTTGAGCTAGAATAAGCAGTATTTCCTAAAGCAGTGACAGTGGCGTTATACCCCTCGCTCTGTCTAGACTAGTTCTAGTTACTTTACCAAGAGGAAAGTCTTAATAATGAAGAGTTGCAATAGAAGTCTGAAGGTGATGTCCTGAAAATGCCAGGAGAAACTAGGCATCAAATTAGAATCTTTCCATCCAGGTGTCAAATAAACATGTTTTTATTGACCTCAACTAAATAAATCTATAATGGATGGTCCAGGGGAAAGATATATAATAAGGGGAGAATGGAAAGACAAGTAAATATGAAGTGTGGTTCTTTGGCTCTGGGGTGTCTTCCGGTAGCCCATGTGTTGAAGGCCTGTTTCCCCGTGGCACTATTGGAGAATGGTGAAACTTTAGTAGGACCTATGTGGAAAAAGTAGGTCACTGGAGGTATGTCCTTTATGGCTGCTTTATAGCCCTAACCCACCTCTCCTTTCTTTTCCTCCTCTTCTCATCTCCCTCCCATCATTTCTTTTTCCTCTCCTCTTTCTTCTTCTTCCCTCACTCTCTTTCTCTCTCCTTCTCTCCCACAGTTTCTCTCCCCCTCCTTCTTTCCTGGCCACTGTGAGATATGCAACTTCCTTTTATCACTCACTCCCCATAATGATATTTACCTCACAGTAAACCCAGAGCTAAGAGTCCAAGAAGCCATAGTCTGAAACCACTGAAACTATGAGCCAAAACAAATCTTCCCACCTTTAAACAGATCATCTCAGGTATTCTGTCACAGCAACAGAAATCTGAATGATTACACACATGCAGACTTTTCTGTGTGGGGTTATTCTACAGCGTTTACTGGAAGATGGGAAAACTTTTTCAAACCTGAAATACTAAGAAAAATAAGTTGAGAACTTAGAAAATGGGAAAAGTAGCATAATTGTGTGTGTGTGTGTGTGTGTGTGTTCAAAATTGTGTGGGTCCATTGTGGGTGAAGGGGGTGGCACAGGCATGGGTGCTTGCATGCCTGTGAAGCCAGATGTGAATATTAGTTGTTTTCTTCACTTGCTTTCTACTTTATTTCTTGAAGTAGGATTTCATACTGAACCTACAGCTCATCAATTGGGGGAGACTTTAGCTAACCAGAGAGGCCGGGGAATACTTTGATCATCCCTGCCCTAGCCCTGGCATTATCACCATGCCTGGATTTTACACGTGGGATGGGACTCTGAACCCAGCTCCTCATGCTGGCACAGCAAACTCTTTACCCACTGAGCCATCTCTGAAACTTCTAGAATTCTTCCTGAGGCTTACAATTCATTTGACACGGAGATGTCATTGATTTAAAAAAATTAAAAAAAAAGAACACAAGTCAAATATAAAGCTAGGGCAACACTGGCAGATGCCTGAAACATGCAGGAAACCTATCAACTTGTAATGAATCATACTCGCCTGTGCCTGTTACCACATTAAAAGTGCATTTCTGCTGCCAGCAAAATCAAGACCAATAGATTGATACACATAATATATTCTATATCAATCCTTTGAGTAGAATTCTGAAAAGTTGGTTTGATGGCAAAGTCATTCCCTAACTTGTTAGTATTGTCATATGATTCCGTGAAGTGTGTTTACCTTGCTAGGACAACTAACTGCTATATTTGAAAAGTATTCAGAAACATATTTACTACCTTTTCTATGGTTTGAGTATTTGTGGACCATTAGAGGAGATGCAAAGGAAAAGAACATATAAATGTTGTCGAGAGGCTGGAGAGATGGCTTAGTGGTTAGGCACTTGCCTGTGAAGCCTAAGGACCCCGGTTTGAGGCTCAATTCCCCAGGACCCATGTTAGCCAGATGCACAAGGGGACGCATGCATCTGGAGGTCGTTTGCAGAGGCTGGAGGCCCTGGTGCGCCCATTCTCTCTCTCTCCCTCTTTCTCTTGCTGTCTGTCGCTCTCAAATAAGTCAATAAAAGTACCAAAAAAAAATGTTGTTGAGGAATGTTACAGTTACCTTTGCATTGCTGGAACAAAACACCTGACCAAAGGCAAGTGATGGCAGAAAAGGAGTTTATTTTGGCTAAGTGTCCTGAGGGAAAGCTTCATGATGGTAGGGCATGAGCAGAGGCTGAACATCCCAACCTTGCCACAGAAGCTGGAAAATAGCAGCAAACAAATGAGCTAAACTTGGGTTGACAAACGGGGTGTTAATAAGCCTCAAGGTCCACCACTAGCAACACACCTCCTTTATCCAGACTTCACCTCCCAAATTGGAGCCAGCTGAGGACCAGTCATCCAAACCATGTGAAATATAGGGGACATCTGATTTACACCACCACATGACACTCCTGGCCACCATAAACTCAATCATCTTCATGTAAAATGCATTCAGTCCAACTTCAACAATCCCCATAACCACTGGGGTGCCTCAAAACTCACCAAAGTGCTGAGAAGAAGTGACAGTGGAGTGTTCTCCACTTCACCCTCCAAGGCTCAGGAACCATTGTGAAAGAGGTAGTAGCCACCTATGTACGTAAAACCTGCACAACAGGAAGGAAGAATGATGACATTAAAATAGAAGAAAGACCAGTTGGAAATAAGGAGGGATTCAGTGGAGAAGGACTGATGAGGGGAAAAGGGAGGGTCTATGACCATGTTATACCATGATCTACTTGTATGGATACTATCAATGAAAAGGTTTTCTTTTTAAACAGTCATAGGTTTTTATCAATCTCAAACTGTTTAAATTCAAAAATCTCATCTGAAACAGTTTCTTAACTTCAATTCTATAAAATCAAAACACAAATTAAATATACATAATGGCACAAAGTAAACTTTCCACTTCAAAAAAAATAAGGCATAGGAAGGACCAATTCAAGGTCTAAAACCAGCAAGGCAAACAATATCAGATCTTACAACTTCATGTCTGACATCTGGGATCTATGAAGTTATCTCTTGTGTCCAAATTCTATCCCTTCAACTAGGCTTACAGCCTAGGGAAAAATCCATCCTGAACCAGTAGCAATCCTTGGGGCCATCCCATAGTCCTGGTTTCTCCAAAGTCCTGAGGTCTCCAATGAAACCTGTGGTCTATCCATGCCATGGCCATCCAGGGCTTCTACATAGGGACTACAAAAACCCTGCTTCACATCACCCAGTGGCCATATAAAAAAAAAATAATTAATTAAATAAATAAATAGAAAATAAAAATTAGGGCTAGAGAGATGGCATAGCAATTAAGACACTTGCCTGCAAAGCCTTGGGACCTATGTTCAACTCTCCAAGCCCAGTGCAAGCCAGATGCACAAAGTGACACAAGTGTGCAAGGTTACACATGTGCACAAGGTGGTGCACATGTCTGGAGTTGAATTTCAATGGCTGGAGGCCCTGGTGCACCAATTCTCTCTCTCTCTCTCTCTCTCTCTCTCTCTCTCTCTCTCTCTCTCTCTCTCTCTCTCTCTCTCTCTGTCTCACACACATAAAAAAAGACCAGTCTGTTGGGCTTGCCTCGAAAATAAATACATACTGCATTGCAAATCCAATAATCTCTTTCCTGTATTTTTTATATTTGAAAAACACTGAAGAAATTGAAGAATATACTAGAAGTTCAAAAGACCTCCCATGCTAATGGATCAGAAGAAATATTGTGAAAATTGCCATAAAAAGAAACTACAAATGCAAAGTAATCCCAGTCAAAGTTCCAACACCATTCTTCACAGAAATAGAAAAGGCAATCTTAAAATTCACATGGAAGCACAAAAGACCTAAACAGCCAAGTAATCCTGAGCAAACAGAATAGTGCTGGAATCATCCTACCTGATTTCAAATTGGATTCCAGAACCATAAACCAGTATGGTACTGGCACAAAGACAGACAGGTTAATCAATGGAATAGAATGAGGATCCAGATATTAATCCACACAACTACAGTCTCCTGATATTTGACAAAGAAACCAACAAATATATATTGGAAAAGAAATAATATCTTCAACATGTGTAGCTGGGGAAACTGCATATCCACATGTAAAAGAATTTGAATAAAAATTCTTTTTCTATCCAAAGTAGATCCTTGTCTCTCACTCTATACAAAAATCAACAACAAATAGGTCAAAGACCTTAATATAAGACCCCAAACCATGAAACTTCTAAAGCAAAAAGTAGGTAGTGCATTAAAAGATACAGGCATAGGTAGAGATTTTTCTGTATTAAGACTCTAGTCACTCAGGAGATAAGGTCAACAATTGAGAAATGGGACTGCCTGAAATTAAAAACCTTTTACACACCACAATAAACAGTAAATTGAGTGAAAAGGCAGCCTACAGTGTGGGAGAAAATCTTTGCCAGCTATATATCTGAGAGATTAATATCTACACTATACAAAGAACTCAAAAAACTACTCAGAAAATGAAAAATTCAATTAAAATGGGCTATAAAAAAGGGGGGCTATGAAACTGAACAGTTTTTTTTTTTTAATGTTTTTGAGGCAAGCTCAACAGACTGGCCTTTTATTTTATTTTATTTTATTTTATTTATTTTTATTTGAGAGCAACAGAGAAAGAGAGGGAGGGAGAGAGAGAGAGAGATGGCATGCCAGGGCCTCCAGCCACTGCAAACAAACTCCAGATACATATGCCCCCTTGTGCATTTGGCTAATGTGGGTCCTGGGGAACTGAGCCTCAAACCAGGGTCCTTAGGGTTCACAGGCAAGCACTTAAATACTAAGCCATCTATCCAGCCCCTGAAGAGAGTTTTTAAAAGAAGAAATACTACTAGCTAATAAATACCTTAAAAAATGTTTGGACAATCTGCTTCTCTTTTTCAGATAGATGCAGATTCTAAGGAGAGAGCTGTCCCATCATACCTCAAAAGGGGCCCAACTGAAACTAAGGAAAATTGGCGAAACAAGCAAGGGTGCTGTTTTCCTGATGAACCAGATACCAGCACAAAGGGGAAGGAGACCAACACAGAGAAAAATCAACTCCTACCAAACCAGAGAGCCAGAGCCTCAGAGACCCCCAACACCTCAGCACTGAAGCAGACCAAAAATGAACCCAACATGGCTCAGGGAAATTTTGCGGAAGAGGGGGTGGAAAGAATGTCAGAGTCACATATTGGGTCATAATATGCAGAGACATTTATCATACCAATAACTGTGGGCTAACTCCACAATGCACGACCCATTTACATCAACAAGGAGGGTCCATTGGGAGGGGGTAGGTCATGGATGAGCCTAAACAATGGTTCCAAACTGCCTGTATTTGCTGAAAAGAAAACTAATAAATTTTTTTTAAAAAAGTAAAAATACTCTAAAAAAAATGTTTATTGGGTTGACCTGCAACCGCAAGGAGGAAGGCCTCCTCAAAAAGGGGGCAGGGAGGAGGGAATGGAGGGCACCAACATGTGCTGTTTACATACAAAATATGTCCATATCTAATAAAAAAAGTTGCTTAAATAAAAAAAAAAGTGCTCTTCATTCTTAGCCATCAGGGAAATACAAATTAAAGCTATCCTGATATTCCAACTCAACTTGATTTTTTATTTTTAATTATTTTGAAAGGGGACTTACTTCTGGCAGTTCAAACAAAAACTTAAAACCTGAGCTCATGTCTTCTTTACTTAAATAACTGAAATAAAACAAGACTGAGAAGGATTATTTTGGTGAATTATTATATTTATTCCGAAATCAGGAGGGATGAGGGAGAGTCTACAGACCAAAGAAGGGGAAATGGCAGGGGAGGTTAGTCTGAGAACCAAAGGGTGAGGAGAGGCAACGTCCACATGGTCTAAGGGCCTGTGTATAACCTTTCCCACCCTGGAAGTAGCTAAGATAGCTGAAAGTAGCAGGGCGGATATGTGGGGTAATTTCCTTCTCAATGTTCATAACCCAATGACAGTGACAGAGATTTGGGATACAAAATATGTTTTGATTAGTGCAAAAAAAAAAAGGGAGGCTACACAGACAGCATAAATAATTGACTATAAACTTTTTAACTTTTTTTGTTTATTTTTTTTTTATTTATTTGAGAGTGACAGATGGCGAGAGAAAGAGGCAGAGAGAGGGAGAGAGAGAGAATGGGTGTGCCAGGTCCGCCGGCCACTGCAAACGAACTCCAGATGCATGCACCTGGCTTACTAGGTCTTGGGGAATCAAGCCTTGAACCAGGGTCCTTAAGCTTCAACAGGCAAGTGCTTAAGTGCTAAGCAATCTCTCCAACCCTGACTATGAACTTTTGAGCAAGCTTCAGTTGTTTGAACAATCTATGCCCAGCATTCATGCTAATCTGTGCAAGCAGGACAAGATAGAGCTATCAATATGAATCATATTAAAATGAATCAGATACCATAAAAGAAAATTATTGGCTATTAAAAATAAGATACTTAGAAACTTTTAGTAAAATAAAATAACAATATAAAAATAAGTATTAGAATGAAGTTGTGCTGTTCCAGAAATTGAAAGATGCTGTTACTCTGTTTATTGTTAGTCTCCCTCTTAGAATTAATAAAAATCACTTCAGAATATAAAATCCTGTATATAGCTTAGTTATGGCCTACTAGGTTTTTAAAATCTTTTTTAAAAATAGTTTATTTACTTATGACAGAGAGAAAAATAATAGGCATGCCAGGGCCTATTGCCATTGCAAACTCACTCCAGATGCATGGGTTACTTTGTGCATCTGGTTTTACAGGGGCACTGGGGAACTGAACCTGGGCCAGCAGGCTTGACAAATGCCTTTAACCACTGAACAATCTCCCCATCCCTAGCCTATTATTTTTAACTGAGTATTTATAACATTTTCCTCAGTTTTGAAAATGTTGGGTTGATTTCTTCTTTGGTAAAGCTTTTGGCAGTATAATCTCATTTTTACAAGTAAAACTCTGATAATACATTTTATTAGATTAGATCAGACAATGTGGGTGGCCTGTAAAACCTTTAGAATTTTTGCTTTACTTGTCCAAGGCCACTGGTTTGAAAACTAAAACCTTTATAAGCCTTAGAAAACAAAATATATTCTACTTGAAGTTTACACAGTTTTGCACTTTTCTGTGCCCTTATCACTTTAGTGATTAAATCTATGTTCTTTGTATCTTATTGGTACATTGTAATTTTTATCCCTACATAACAACATTCTTTATTTCAAATCCCTTTGTCTTTGAAAATCCTTTTATGGTATCAGATATGTTCCTGTTTTTATTCGTTTACCTACTATATATCTTTTATTTTGGGCACTTTGCTTATAATACGTTTCTACGAATAATACATGTGCTGGATTTGTAACCCAGTTTGATAATGTACTTTGAGTGGAGGAAATCAACATTTGCCATTCATTGTAACCACCATTATACATGATTTTACTCTTTCCGTATTGTTTTATTTTCACTGTGTAAGAAGCATATTGGTTTCTTTTCTGCTTTTCTTTCTTTTGCTATATAAAATGAGCTTTCTCTTCCTTCAACCTCAATCCCTCCACAAAAGTCTTACCTGGTGTTTTTCACTGTGCTCGGATGCCTACGTTTACTCACTAGAAAAAGCTTTTAGATAATGTAGTACAGCTGTTTCCTCTGACCATTGCCAACTTGAAACAGCAACTGTGATGATTCACATGAGACAAGACTTGTCAACATTTCATTGAAGAGGGAGAGTAAGATTGGTGAGACCCTCATGAGGCCTTCCCCCCATGCCTAAGATTTTATAAGAGGTAGCCAGATGCCTGGGTAGGTGGGACTTCTCAGTAGTATAGATACCTAGGAATCATCTATGCTTTACAAGTAACCCCAATAAACACATCGATTCACCAACCTAGACTTGGATGGAATTCTTTCTTTTGTGTCTTGATGCCCCCCTTCTCTCTTGCTCACTCGCTCTCTCTCTCTTTCTCTCAGGTGAATATATATTTATATTATATATATAATTAATATATATAATAATTATATACATATATATTATATATAATTAATATATATAATAATTATATACATATATATTATATATAATTAATATATATATAATAATTATATACATATATATATATATTTGAGGCAGGGTTCCACACTAGCCCAGGCTGACCTGAAATTCACTATGTGGTCTCAGGGTGGCCTCAAACTCACAGTGATCCTCCTACCTCAGCCTCCCAAATGCTGGGATTAAAGGCGTGCACCTCCATGCCCAGCTTGAATAGATATTTTTGTACATCTCACAAAAAAAGTCACTGAAGCAGGAAAGGATTCCTCTACATTTTTTTGTCAGTCTCTCATTCACATCCTGCATTTTGTGGATAATTTACAAGTTTGCTAGCTAATGCACTAGGATTTACATTACCCACATCTTACACACGTCAGTTTTTTTCAGACACGTCATCCTGTGTAATGACAGACCCTGCTCATCCCTTTCTGTTCTCTTCTTCCTCTCAGCAGTTCTGGAAAAGTCCTCCCTTCAATGCTTCCTTGAAAGCAGTGGATACGAGCACACAGTCTCTGGAAGCAACCATGTTTAGATGACCTTTTCCTTTGCTGTCTATTGCTGCATTCATACAAATGCTATAATTACAACTTGAAACAGGACTTTTTTTTCATCTCAAGATTTAATAGAACAAAAATCCAGGCAATCTTGAGTGGAATGTCAATTTAACTCTGTCCACAAGGCTGAAATCAAGGTGTTGGCTAAGATTGTCTCTTACTTGGAATTTCTGAAGAGAATCCATTTGTGAGCTCAGACATGTTGGTGACCTGATTTGGTTCCTTGTATCATATAATTGAGTTCTTTCCTTTTGGGCGATCTACATGCAGCCACCCACTCACAGCACCTGACCCTCTCTATCGTCAAAGCCCACAGAGGTGTGAATCCTTGACTTAGTCTTTTTCAATCATCCAAAGAAAATTGCTTTTGAAGCCCTGCCTGACCAGGTAAAGCCTACATGGATAATCTCTGTATCTTAAAATTAACCAATTTAGACCTTTAATTACATGTACAAAATCCTTCTTATCAGTATTTAGTGAGTGTACCAGTTACTTTAATCATAGCTAGTGGGAAGTAACATGAGGAAGGAAAAGGGTTTAACTCAGCTTATAGTTGGGAGGGGAAGTTCCATAGCAGAGAAGGCATGATGGCAGGAATAGGCAGAGAACTGGTGGTCACGTTGCCTTGAGTCTTAGAAGAAAATTTGTTTGAACTGTTAATACACTAGGGACTCTCACAGATAAAGTAAATGTATTTTGCATTATTAGATGAATGACTATAAGCCTTGGAAGATGAGGGGTGGAATGTTGTGGTTTAAACACTGAGGAGACTCAAAGCTCATCAAAGCAAAAATTTAAGGGATGCAGAGAGCTCAACATTAAAGAAGACATAACATACCCACCTTGCAGCAGAAAAACCACAAAGATTGTAAGAGCCACAGGGTAAGAAGGTATTTCCTGAGACATTGCCCCTCCCCTGTCTAAAACTGGTGCATTCATGACCCCACAGTAAATATCAACCACCCAATTCAGGAGGGTCCTCATTGGAATGGGGACAGGACAGATACGATATAAGAATATAACTGCATGGGAAAATGACCAATATACTCATATATAAGGTTCATAATAATAAAATAATTATTAAAAACACTCATGCACAGAGACATTGCCTCTTCCCCATAACTGATGGCTACCCCCACAATGCACGACCCACATTCCCCAGTGAGGAGGGTCTCTTCAGATGGGGGAGGACAGGGAGGAGGCTCACGATGGTACCAACACGGCTGTATACACACTGTGTACATAACTAATAAAAATACATGTATATTTTCTTCGAAAGTTATTTTTGTGAAAAGTAATGTGACGAGTAGTTAAGATGGCCATTCTTGGCTCTTCTAAGGCTTTGGGAAACGAACAACTCTGTAGTAGATGTGTGACAGAAACTAATAAAAAAAAAAAACAGCAATCTTTAGGAAGCTACAGAAAACAAAAGGAAGAAGGAAAGAATACTTAGGGCTTAAGAGAAGTTTTAGCAGTTAAGGCACTGTCCTGTGAAGCCTAAGGACTCATGCTCGATTTCCCAGAACCCACTAAAGGCAGATGCACAAGGTCACCCATGTGAACAAGATGCTGCACACATCTGGAGTTCGAATGCAGTGGCTAGAGGCCCTGGCATGACAATTCTCTCCCTCCCTCTCTCTCTCCTTCCCTCTCTCCCTCCCTCCCTCTCTCTCTCTCTCTCTCTCTCTCTCTCTCTCTCTCTCTCTCTCTCTCTCTCTCTCTGTGTGTGTGTGTGTGTGTGTGTGTGTGTGTGTGTTGTGTGTGTCTCACTGTTGCTTTCACTCTCATAAAAATAGCAAGTCTTTTGGGCTGCCTCAAAAAAAAAAAAAAAAGAAGAAGAATACTTAAACAGATACAGGAATAAAGTCACCCTATGTTCAACTTTCATTAAAAATTGGTTCAAGGGCTGGAGAGATGGCTTAGTGGTTAAGCGCTTGCCTGTGAAGCCTAAGGACCCCAGTTCGAGGCTCTGTTCCCCAGGTCCCACGTTAGCCAGATGCACAAGGGGGCGCACGCGTCTGGAGTTCGTTTGCAGTGGCTGGAAGCCCTGGCTCGCCCATTCTCTCTCTCTCCCTCTATCTGTCTTTCTCTCTGTCTGCCACTCTCAAATAAATAAATAAAAATTGAACAAAAAATATTTTAAAAAAAATTGGTTCAATTTTGGGCTGGAGAGATGGCTTAGTGGTTAAGCGCTTGCCTGTGAAGCCTAAGGACCCAGGTTGGAGGCTCAATGTCCCAGGACCCACGTTAGCCAGAGGCACAAGGTGGCGCATGCATCTGGAGTTTGTTTGCAGTGGCTGTTGGCCCTGGCGCACCCATTCTCTCTCTATTCATCTGCTTCTTTCTTTCCCTGTCTGTTGTTTGGTAAGGTTATGGAAGCTTTAGGAGGTGGAGCCTTGTTGGAGGAAGTGGATAACTTGGGGAAGGGTGAGCTTTGGAACCCTAGCCTCATTTTTAAAAATGGTTCAATTAAAACGCACACACACAACAATTGTGATGTGTTTGTGTGCCTGCTCTTCATCACCAAGTATTGAGTGCATGGGCCGGAGTGGTGCACTTGAGATCCTGGGAAGCGTTATCTACCGGCTCCAGCACCTGTAGCCTAGCTGTCTGTGAGCAAGAGACAATTTCAGCCTTGTCCTTCCCACGGTCCTTTCTAGCTTTGCCTGTAGCCATAGTCTCCACAATGTTGGCTCCACTCAGAGCCCCAGCCCTCCACTGCCAATCTCATATTACCTAGTGATTGGATTATCCAGTTGTTGTGAATACAGGCTTTCTCATTCTATAGCTATTATTAAATGGACTCAAAATATTAACCCATAGGAAAATTGGCCAATTTACTACTAATCACAGAAAACGTAAACAAAAGCAAAAAACAACCTACCATATAAATCAAGAATCTGCTCGCTTTATCCACTCACTCACCAAATCGAGCATATAGCAATCCCCAGATGCTCCCAGTCAGTCACCCATCATGTTTCCACACAGCTACTAAACAATAACACTGAACATAAGATACCATTCTATGCCCCATGGATGGAAGTAGCAAGACAAGTTCCTGAAACTGAAACCTAGAAATATGCTCTTTGTCGTAATAGATTCGTAGTTAAGGAAGTGATATAGCATAAACTATGAACCGAAGAAAAAAAATGGGATCTGTCTGTTTAATTCTATAAAATGGGCTCCGGCACATTGCTAAATGAAAAGGGTTGTTGTTGTTTTTTTTTTGTTTTGTTTTGGTTTTTTTTGTTTTGTTTTTTTTTTTAAGAGGGAAAGAGTAAAAGAACTTGAGAAAATAGGAAGAAAAAAGAAAAGACCACCGTGGCCAAGGGGTCTGCCCTCTGCAAGTGACACCTGCTGAGAACACCCACCGTCTGTAGCTACGTTGTAGGTCACCAGGGCACAAAGCCTTTCCCGGAAGTGAGGGCCCCTATGGTTGTCCCCAATTCACAGCAGTGGTGCCTTACTGAGCAGCACACCAGTGAGGAAATAAATGGTTTACAGCTGACTTACTTTTGGAGGTGCCACCAGACTCCTCTCTTCCAGTCAGTGCTCATTATGTATTCATGAGCCAAGCTGGCTGTCTTTCATTCTTTATTGTATTCAGGATAGAGGGGGAAAAAAAAAACCACATAAAACCATTTTCCTGGCTGAATGGGTGAAATAATTTAAAAGCCAATATGTTAGCCTGGCAGCTTGTCTAACAACCATGAGACTCTCTTTAGAACAATAATGAAAATAGCTCTCTCCTTATTGTATAAATTATTCATTCACTTCTTAACACCAAGCGAATGTTTATATTTACATGAAATGAGCACTGAAGACAGTTTCGCCATTTCAAAAGTCACCTCTCATTAAGTTGTCACACCTTCATCAAAAGAAGTTACTACATAGCTACTTCCCTGTGAAATTAATGCCTTTAACTCACATCAATACAATGTTGTATAAAAAGATTAGTACTGCCTTTACATCAGTGATTAAAATAGTAAAGGCAGGTGCCTACTCAACAGGAACAAAAACATCCTCAAGGGAGAGAAAGCATTTTGTTCAAAGTCTTTGGACCTAATGTTTGTCTCCTGGAAATACAATTCACAGAGGTGAAAAGAAATGGAAGTTTTCCTCATACCAAATATAGTCAGTGAGTTGAAGTTCCAGAGAAGACTTGAATCATATCAGGGCTCACCATTTATCGTTTCACTATCTATCACCACCCTATGTACTCACTCCCCACTTGACTTAGAGTCCATGCTACCGCTACAATTCCTACTTTTTTAAAAAGGTTTTTTAATTTATTTATGTATTTGTTATTTATTTATTTGAGAGAGAGAGAATGGATGAACCAGGGCCTCCCACCATTGCAAACAAACTCCAGATGCACGTTTCACCTTGTGTATCTGGCTTTATATGAGTACTGGAAAGTTGAACCAAGATCCTTTGGCCTTGCAGGCAAGTGCCTTAACTACTAATTCTTTATAATTACTTTTTTTAAAAAAATTTTAAAGTTTTTGTTTATTTTTATTTATTTATTTGAGAGTGACAGATAGAGAAAGAAAGAGGCAGATAGAGAGAATGGGCACACCAGGCCTCCAGCCACTGCAAACGAACTCCAGACGCATGCACCCCCTTGTGCATCTGGGGAATCAAGCCTCGAACAGGGATCGTCAAGCACTTAACCACTAAGCCATCTCCCCAGCCCATTAAAAAAAATATTTTTTTTGCTTTATTTATTTATTTATTTGAGAGAGGGAGGAGGGGGAGAATGGGCAAACAAGGGCCTCTCGCCTCTGCAAATGAACACCAGATGCATGTGCTACCTTGTACATCCAGCTTACTGGATCCTGGGGAATTGAACTTGGGTTCTTTGGCTTTTCCAGGAGGTGCCTTAACAAATAAGCCATTTCCCCAGCCCCAAATACTTCTTTTTTAAAAAAAAATATATATTTATTTGTTTGCAAGTAGAGAGAGAGACAAACAGAATGGGCACACCAGGGCCTCCAGCCACTGCAAACCAACTCCAAACATATGTGTCACTTTCTGCATCTGGCTTAATGTGGGTACTGAGGAATCAAACCTGTGTTGTTAGGCTTTGAAGGCAAATGCCTTAATCACTGAGCTATCTCTACAAACCTGCAATTACTTCTTGATGCAGATGCTCATATCCCTTGACTTCTTCCCTCTAATAGTAATTGACTGAACCCTGCTAGGTTAAGTCAACTCTTCATCAACATGCATATTATCAGTCTTTAAATTTTAACCATTACTATTTGACTATTATGGTATTTCATTATCATTTTAATTTGTGTTTTTCCAAAGGATAATGATATTGAGCATTGCCCCATATGTTGTTATTTTTGCATAATTTTTGTCAAGTTGAAGTATTGTTCACATTTTTATTTTTTGTTGTTGTTTATTTATTTGAGAGTGACAGAGAGAGAAAGAAAGTGTGAGAGAGAGATAGAGAGAGAGAACGGGCGTGCCAGGGCTGCCAGCCACTGCAAACTAACTCCAGACGTCTGTGCCCCCTTGTGCATCTGGCTAACGTGGGTCCTGGGGAATTGAGCCTCAAACCAGGGTCCTTAGGCTTCACAGGCAAGCGCTTAACTGCTAAGCCATCTCTCCAGCCCTTGTTCACATTTTTAAAATGTTCAAAAATAATGTTTTTGTTTATAGTTCTCCCTATATCATGGATATGTATTCTTTAATGTTAAATGTATTGTTAATCTCTTCTCCCAGGTTACCAAATATTTTATATTTTCTTCATCTTTTGATGAACAATGTCTAAATCCAATTGTGCTACTATGACATAATATCCAAACCTAGTTAATTTACACAAACAGAAACTTCCTCACAGACACGGAGACTAGGAAGGTCAAGACCAAGACCCCCACAGTTGAGATGCTTGGTTAGGGCTTCTTTCTGTTTCTAAGATGGTTCCACCAAGGGGAAGATTATAGTCCCTGAGAGCAAGAAGGGATGAACTCTGTGAAGCCTTTCATAAAAGTCTTAATCCACTCACAGGGAGGACCTCCCATGGCCTAATCACTTCTACATGCACATCACTTCAAACTGTCACATTGACAGCACATGAATATTGGTGAAGAAATACTTATACAATAGAAAACATAACTTTTTAAAATTTTATTAAACATATTAACACTTTATTCTTCATGATTGGAGCTTTTTTATTATCTATACATTGTTAATGAATGTATTTTTATTAAGAGAGACAGACAGAGAGAGAGAGAGAGAGAGAGAGAGAGAGAGAGAGAGCGAGAGAGAGAGAGAGACGGGAGGGGGATGGGCATGCCAGGGCCTTCAACCACTGCAATCAAACTCCAGATGCATGCATATGTGCAACATTGAACACTTATATCACTATGCATCTGGCTTATGTTGGACCTGGAGAGTCAAACATGGAGTTCTTAGGCTTCACAGGCAAGTGTTTTATCTGCTAAGCCATCTCTCCTTGAATGTACCTTTTTCTTATCTTAATAGGAACAACCATAAAACAACCTCCATGTCCTATCTACCAAGATCAATTAGTCTACCTGCAACTTATACTATTCTACTTTTCCCTTCTTGATGTTACAATGGGTGGTTTTCCTCTGGTCTTTATTAAACCCAAAATTTCCATTACTTTCCATCTTCTCATCCTCATAAGAAATTCTTTCTTAGAAGTATTTTTGTGTGTGTGTTCCGCATGATGTAGTTTTCTTTCTACTAGATCATTCTGGAAATGGGTATATTATGATGCCTATACATGTACTCTCAAGGTACTAACAGGAAGTTAATGGTCCTAAATTAGTATAATTTGAAGAGAGTTCATCATTAAAAAAACAAGAGGAGAGTATGTTTAAAAAAAAAAGCATAAAACATACAGAGTGCCCCCCAGTTCATAAAAGTAGCACTTTTTCTAAGCATGATTGTTTGAAAGTAAATGTCCTCAATACCTCAGGTATTTTTGATTAAGTATCATACTTTGTCCTTACTTGGTAGAGGTTTGGGGAGGTAGACCCTTGCTGTAAGAGGTACACTGTTTGGGGCAAATCTTGTGGGTTGATGAGTCTAACCTACTATATGTGCAGAATGAGCTTGTATTTGCCCTACTCTGCTGTCGATGTATGATACAGTGAGCCAACTTCCTTTGCCATGATGAAACTTACCCTCAAAACTGTAAGTCTAGGCTGGGCATGGTGGTGCACACCTTGAATCCCAGCACAGAGGGAGGAGGATCGCTGTGAGTGTGAGGCCACCTTGAGACTACATAGTTAATTCCAGGTCAGCTTGCACCAGAGTGAAGCCCTACCTCAAAAAGAAAGATATGTAACTTATGTTTTGATTTTACAGGGTTCCCAGTTAAGAAACTGTTTTGAGCTGGGCATGGTGGTGCAGGACTTTAATCTCAGCACCTGGGAGGCAGGGGTAGGAGGATCACTGTGAGTTTGAGACCAGCCTGGGACTACACAGTGAGTTTCAGGTCAGCCTATGCTAGAGTGAGACACTACCTCAAAAAATAAATAAATAAATAAAAGGAAGCTGTTTTGAATCTTATCTGAGACTTTGTACTTTATTTATTTTATTTTATTTTTTGGTTTTTCAAGGTAGGATCTCACTCTAGCCCAGGCTGACCTGGAATTCACTATGGAGTCTCAGGGTGGCCTCAAACTCATGGCAATCCTCCTACCTCTGCCTCCTGAGTGTTGGGATGAAAAGCATGCCACCACACCTGGCAGACTTTGTACTTTTAAACACTGTGGAGATTGATAAAGACTATGAAAATTTTTGAAGTTGTACTGAGTACATTTTGCATTGTTAGATGGTCATGAGTCTCTGGGGACCAGGGGCAGAATGTGATGGTTTGAATGTAAATGTCTCCTTAGCCTCAGGTACTTTTAAATATTTATTTATTTAAGAGAGGAAGACATATACAGACAGAGAGAGAAAAGGGGCACACCAGGACTTCCTGCCACTGCAAACGAACTCCAGACACATGTGCCACTTTGTACATCTGGCTTTACATGGACACTGGGGAATTGAATCAGGGCCATCAGACATTTTTACCTGCTGAGCCATCTTTATTTTTGATTAAGCTTCTTACTTAGCCTCTACCTGGTCAAGTCTTCAAATGGTGAAATCTTACTGTAGGAGATGTACTGATTGGGGCAGTCCTTGGGCGTTGATGAGTCAAACCTACTGTGCTCCCATTAAAGTTCATGTTGCTTTTCTAAGCTGAACCTTATAGGAACTTAAAGTCCAATGCAGCAGTATTATAAAGAGGGTCCTTCAGGAGTAATTAGATGTTGGAGTAACATCTTATGAAAGAGACTTCATAGAGTACTCCTTTACTGTGTGATAATATAGGACTCAAGGTACTACTTAGAAGCAGAGAGTAGTCCTCACTAGACAACTAGAGTTTCTGAAACCTTGATCTTAGATTTATCACCCTCCCAACTGTGAGAAATAACTTATATATAAATTACCCAGTCTTACGTATTTTGTTACAGAAACACACAGACTAAAATAGGATTGATTCATGACTAAGGAGGTGTTCTATTAGGTTCCAAAAAATAGTACTATCAGAAACACTGTAGTTAAAGAAAGCAAATATGAAATATTCATATTCCCTGTAAAGGTAACATCATCATCTTCTCTGCATATGGGAGTGGAAAATGCAGCTAACCTACCATTAGGTAACTAGCTTTGCTCTTGGCAAATAGTGCCACACAGAGATTCTGGAATCAGCCTCTGCTTTGAGAAGGTTGAGCAATCAGCACCACAGTAACCAGATCAGTGCAGATGAAGAGAGGACTGTGTTGTTGGGCCTACACATAGCCTCTACCTTGGCTGCTAGTCACTTTGTACATAGCTACATTAAGCCAGTTCTAGTGCGGCTTAGGCAATGAGGATGACATCTAGAGAAGAGTTATTGGCAAGATTGATAGGAACTCCTACAGCATGGATGCCCTCTAGTTCACATTTACATAAATTTCTTCACAGTCAATGTCAGTTCTCAGAGAAACATCCACATCTCTTTCCCCCAGAACTCTGTTGATAATTTTCCAAATTGTTCTTGCCTAACCTGATTAAGGGAATTAGCCTATGAGTCAGTATAGACTGGTACCTTAAGCCATCTTTCTTTTAATACCAAGTGGATAATTAGATCTATAATCCTGAGTTCTGCCTCTTGGGAGCATCCCCTCCCCACTACTCACTCTCCCTACCACAATTTGTGAGATAATATGGTCATGGCTTTCCTTCCAAGCTATTTTCCTGTAATCAGGACCATGCTTTCCTTCTTTCTTTAAGCGGCTGGAGGGAACTGGTCATCATGTCACAGATATGGATTAAGAGAGAGGCTGTGAAGCATGAAGAGCAGGTACCCTGGGAATCTGTGTCACCTAATCATGTAGTCAGCTTTTGGCTTGTGGGCCTGTCTATATTTGGTTTTACATTAATCTTCTATTTCAGAATGGAAAAATGCTGTTAATATACAATTTTATAGTTAAATGGATTAGATAACATGATTAGTAGTTAGGGTCATCACTTGGTGACCCATTATGATTCATTCAGGTCCCAGCAGGGTTTAGTGGCCATCCAGGAATAATTTTCTAAACTAGAGAATAGTCAGAAAATTAGGGAAAATTCTTAACCTAAATCCATTTGTTCTCCAACTGTGGTTTGTAGAGAATCTACATATACAAACATACATACATACATATATATATATATATATTAGAATTTTTTTAATTTCACTTTATTCATACAGAAATAGTTGGGTTAATTATATTTGATATATTTTTAATAATTGAGAACACATTTAAAATATTTTTCTATTTAGACAAAATAACATCATTGCACTATCTAAAACTGAAATTTCTTTATATCATTGAACACTTTGTTGATACATAAATTTATTTAATTGTACTATAAATATCACCTTTCACTTAACTTAATAGATTTTTGATGTTTTCCTTGGGCTGGCATTTCCTAAATTAAAAAAAAAATTAGGAGTAAAATTAATTAAATAGACAGGCTTGAAACAGATCATACTAAGCTAACTCACACAGCAAAAAAAAAAAAAAAAATACAAACATTGCCTGTTCTCCCACATCTGTGGTTCCTAACCTGGAACATCCTGAGTGACAGGCATATCTGACAATTCAACTGGAGGGATGAGAGGAGAGACAGAAAGGTTTAGGGGAAGAGGTAAAGGAAGGTGGGGGAAGAATATACAAAACCAAATCCAAAATGAATGGGAGCCATAGAAACCTTCCTCCTGGATAAAAGACTAAAATATATAACCCTCAATAAGAGCATGGAGGGACATCTTGTAAGAAGAGTCTTGGAGAAGGTAGAATGAAGACTAACCCTAAAACATTTGGCTCTGGTTTTTAACTCCCATACCAGAAATTGGTTACAATCCACATTGTGCTATTGATCAGAGGGACCTACAAGATCCCCAAAACAAGACAGACTTCTGTCAAAGCACTTGATTACCTGCCTGAGGTAAAAGTTAAGACCCTGTTGCTGAAGACACCACATGCTGCTGTTGCAGAACATCGAGAGATCTGGCTGAATCTGGAAGGAAGCCAGTTCCCAAATTGTTAGCCCATATAGTGCTGAGAATTGATATATGAGATGCTGGGGGGAAAAGGCCAACAATGTTGTGAGCAAACAGGGGACAGTGCTCTATGAAAGCAATCGTCCTAACAAAATGCACACACCTGTGAATTAGTGGCACACAGCCTAGGTGGATAACCAACGGCTCTCTGATTGGCTATGAGAGTGGAATCGAACCCATAACTGGAACTGGGAACCAAGTCAGTATTCTATGGAGACCAAGATTATGGACTCCAGTGAGAAGCTCTCACTAGTCTTTGGCCAAAAGTGAGGCTATACCGATCAAAATTTCTCTAACAATGCTTATCCCATTAAGCCTATCCTGATCTCACTCTCTGTTGGAGAATCTGTTTCTATTTTTCAGAAAGCAGTGAGAACCAAGGACAAGCAAAGTCTATCAACAAGATAAGGATAGCTGACTCCCTGTCAGCAGATGAACCACTCTTCTCAGAGCAGCCAGGGCCTAAGTGAAACCACAGAGGAACTGGGGAGATGGGAAAGAGCGCTGCTTCCACTGTGAGCCTGACAACCTGTACCAGGGTGATGGAGACAGACACTGAGGACACTCAAAATGCACCAAAGCAGAAATCCAGAAGCTTCTGAGAGCTCAACACTAAAGTAGACTTAAAGCACACCCACTGGGGCTCAGGGAATTTTGCAGAAGAGGGGGTGAAAAGAATGTATGAGACACAGGATGGGAAAGAATATCCAGAGATGTTGTCCTCCCCCTGCAAAAAAATGACTGACTAGCCTGGGCTAGAGTGAGACCCTACCTCAAACAAAAAAAAAAATTAGTTAAAACTAAATCACACTGTCCAAACTTCCATACACAAGTATCTATACCTCAATAAAAACTAAGAACTAGGGCTGGAGGGAAGGCTTAGTGGTTAAGGCATTTGCCTGCAAAGCCAAAGGACCCAGGTTCAATTCCCCAGGACCCACATTAGCCAGATGCACAAGGGGGCGCATCTAGAGTTCATTTGCAGTTGCTGGAGGCTCTAGTGTGCCCATTGTCTCCCTCCCTCCCTCCCTCTCTCTCTCAAATAAATAAATAAAATATTAAAAAAAAAAAAACCAAGAACTTTTAGAACAGTAGTTAGTTGGGAGAGAATGATACGGTTTAAGCAGTTGCAAACAGAAGCCATGGGATGTGGGCAGCATACTATCTTTTGAGCTGGGTGATGGCTACATAAAAGGTCCTATTATTGGGCTGGAGTGATGACTCAGTAGTAAGAACTCTTCTAGGGTTAGAGAGGTGGCCCAGCAGTTAAGGCACTTGTCTGTGAAGCCAAAGGACTGAGGTTAAATTGGCCAGGATCCACGTAAGCCAGATGTACAAGGTGGTGCATGCATCTGGAGGACGTTTGCTGTGGCTGAAGACCTTGGCACGCCCATTCTTTCTCTCCTCTCTATATGCCCCTCTCTATGTGACAAGCTCCATGATCAGAAACTTTGGCTCAAGTAAGAAGAACAGTGGACACTGACTTTCTATCACATGAACAATGCATTTAAATGCTTTGGGAAAGAAAAACTGCTCAACAATTACTAAGCACTATTGAATTAAATAGAAAAAAAGGGGGGGTAAAATAAAGCTTTCACAGCAATCTTTTTGATTAATCATGGCCAAATCTAAGTAGAAAGGGCTTTTGTGGTATGAGTATACTTAAATTGAGTCTAGCAAAAGGCATTACGGATGACCTATTTTTGAGGCTGGTATTACAATAATAACATTTTATTTTTACTTGAGGCAGTGGATTTATAATTTCCATTCCTATTCTATATGGTTTTTAGAAAAATTCTTTTTTATTATATTATTTTAGTCATTTGGTTATTTTATAAGTATTCTAACAAACACTATCTAAAATATTTACAAGAGGACTCAGGAAAGAGGTTTTGCAGTTATAAAATACTGTGTTTACAAACTAAACATTTGCAACGGGCATGGTAATGCACGCCTTTAATCCCAGCACTGGGGAGGCTGAGGTAGGAGGATCACTGTGAATTCAAGGCCAGCCTGAGACTAGATAGTGAATTCCAGGTTAGCCTGGGCTAGAGTGAGACCCTACCTCAAAAAAACAAAAAAAAGGGCTGGAGAGATGGTTTAGCGGTTAAGCGCTTGCCTGTGAAGCCTAAGGACCCCGGTTCGAGGCTCGGTTCCCCAGGTCCCACATTAGCCAGATGCACAAGGGGGCGCACGCGTCTGGAGTTCGTTTGCAGAGGCTGGAAGCCCTGGCACGCCCATTCTCTCTCTCCCCCTCTATCTGTCTTTCTCTCTGTGTCTGTCGCTCTCAAATAAGTAAATAAAAAATAAAATATTAAAAAAAAAACAGCAAAAAGAAAAAGAGAAAGAAAGAAACTAAATGTTTGCTTTCATTGGCCAAGGTCAATTCCTTTCTTAAACTTTTGGATAAAGGAGGCCCTCTAGGTTCTCCTAGGAGGAGAAGTTGGATTCAGCACAGCAGGCTGCAAATTCAGTAGTCACATTTGATCATCCCAACATTTCATTTCCCCAAGTTTTCAGACTTGTGCTTTTCCATGTTTACATTTTGAAAGATATAGGCCATCATCGAGTTTATGCTTGTATTTGCCAACTCGATAAATGATAGTTATCGAATGAAAATGCTTTATCCAACACATTAATTCTAATTTGGTGGTGGTGTACAACAGTGATAATTTTGGCCCCCTAGCAAAACACCTCTTCACACATGCTCACCAAGTTGATGACTGAGGTCCTATATGTTTTTGGTAGATAGGCTATCTCTTCTCTTCTATTTATCTCTTCTAGGTTTAAATAAATCTTATAAATAGCCTGGACACAAGAAGAGGTAGTAGGAATAGTTCTAATTTGGGAAGTTCCTGTATCACCAGAATTATTGAAAGGGTTGTTGTTTTGTTTTGTTTTTCATGGAAAAGACTATTTTGTCAGATAGGGAAATAGAGTTGCTTTCACGGGCACAGTAAACTTAGGAGATATGCAGGACACTTTGGGTTTGTCTACGTCAGCCTATATGGCCCCTGTTTGTTAGCATCCTACTTTCCTCCACCAGACACATCACCTTAGTGTAAGAACTTACTGGGGTCTTCCACTGTGACCCTGGTGGTCAGTCAGCCTGGAGGCTGGTTCTTAGCTCTATCTACCAAGGAGCTCATGAAGACCTTCCAGTTTTCCATGTTTTCTTTATTGCATGCCTATGGTCTTGAGTGTCTCCTTTTCCCTGTGCATGCTTTCTAGACTATCTTAAGAAGACCGATAATCAAATCACCACCATGACTAATTTGTTACCATAATGATTCATTTTTACTTTCCACTTAAATATATCCAACCCATGACAACCTGAGTAACTATGACTTTAACACACTTTAAAAGTTCTTAAAAGTATGAGAATTTACATCTTGGAATGAAATTTCTTTAAACCATTTCATTAAAATCCTTTCTTAAGTTTCATAATTTGTTTTTATTTAAGCCACTATGTTTCTGATCTTTTGTTATGGCAACAACATAAAACTAATGTATCGACTAACAGGATTGTTTTGGAATAGATACCTTTCTTTACTTCACTGACTGACCATCTGCTGGTTATGTAAGGGGACAATTTAAATATTTTTGGTTTTGCCACTATTCGGTGAGGATATCTCTTGACTCTTGGCCAAATCTGAAGAGAATGCAAGTAACATTTTTATCAGTTGCTTAAATGTTTAATCCAGTGTTTATTATGTTCTTAACACTGTATGCGGCATCATTTTTAAAATTATAGTCTTGGAAGACTAATGTCATCATTCTTCATTTTAAAATATAGAAATCACAGTTTGCAGAGGTTTACTTACTTACTCAAGGTCATATATTTAATATGAATCAGTATCCAAAATAAAGTCCCAGAATTATCAAAAGCAGGAATCCAGGTGCATTTCATGATACAGTGTGGTAGCCAAAGATTCAGTACATGTAACGTTATTAATTAATGCCTGCTGGATGTGGCTTGAGGGTGCGTGATGGATGGATATCAATGAGGGTAGTTCTCATTTTTATTCAGGCCCTTTGCTTACCATTCACTCATCCCAGTGTACCCCTCCAGTGATAAACTTTTAGGAAACAAAGCTGCAGTAAATGTGGAACTGAATTTCTCAGTCTTAGCCTTGGGTCATATTGAATTAGAGAGATCCAATGCCAGGGCTTCTATCTCTGTTGTACGGACGTCGGCAGGTCAGAGAATAGATGTGAGCATCTACAGCGTGACTCCCATGGCAGAAGACTCCAAGTATCAGTTTCTATCTACTGACATGGAACTAGGAATGCACATTCTAGAAACAGAAGCGTAACTTTTTATATCAAAAGTATATTCTTGGGCTGGAGAGATGGCTTAGCGGTTAAGCGCTTGCCTGTGAAGCCTAAGGACCCCGGTTCGAGTCTCGGTTCCCCAGGTCCCACGTTAGCCAGATGCACAAGGGGGCGCACGCATCTGAAGTTTGTTTGCAGTGGCTGGAGGCCCTGATGCGCCCATTCTCTCTCTCTCTCCTTCTTTCTCTCTCTCTCTCTGTTGCTCTCAAATAAGTAAGTGAAAATAAACATTTTTTAAAGTATTTTCTTGGAGACAGTTTAGTGGGTCAAGTGATTGCTGTGCAAGCACAAGACCCTGAGTTCAGATCCCCAGCACCCAGGTATGGCAGCGTGTGCCTGAAATCCCACCAGGCGGGGAGGCAGAGACCAGAGGATCCTCCGGGCTTCCCGGTGAGTTGGTCCAGCTGACTAGAGGGAGTTCTAGTTTCAGTATAGAATGTACCCTGTCTCCAAAAAGTAAGGTAGAGAGTAACTGATGAAGACCCTTGATGCTGACCTCTGACCTCCGTGTTCATGCGCTCCCTTATGCATGCACATACACACCTGCACACATATAAACAAACATACACATGCATGCACACCACGTATTGCTCAGATATGCTCCAAGGTGATATTTTTGCAGATACGAACTTTGTTTTATAACACAGTTTCATTGAGTCCTCCTCTTAGCCTCCTCTAATCAAACGCTACAGGCTGAAACTTAAAAAGAATAAACCATGCCAGGCATGGTAGTGCACACCTTTAATCCCAGCACTCAGGAGGCCCAGGCAAGAGGATCCCTGTGAGTTTGGGGCCAGCTTGGTAGTCCATAGTGAATTCCAGCTTAGCCTGGGCTAGAGCAAGACCCTACCTTGAGAAAAACAAAGGAACCAAAATACTGTTCACTAATGGATCTTGTCATTAAGATTCTAGCAAAGTGTTTTTACTTATTATAATATGTCATTTTGCAATAATGAGCTCTATGTTTTGCTTCTGCAAGTTGCCACAGATAAGAATATCAAGTTCACAATAATTTTCACCCCTTAGAATTATACAGCTCTGCTGTTGTAAATGATCAGCATTTTGTTGCTATCATCAGGAATCTACAAGTCATTAAGGCTGAATGGTCATCTGCATAGAGGGCTGTCAATAGCTTCTCCAAGGTGAGCAATGAGCTGAGAGATCCAATTTGCCCAGGTAACAAGGGTACAAAGGCCACATCCATCCATCTGTGTACCACTGCTCTTTCATTTCAATGTCATTTATCTAAACCACAGGATCCAAACTGGTAACTCCAAGTTGCTAAGGTGATGTGAAACAAGAAACCCTGAATAATATGAAGCAATAAATAGAGCTAGAAGCTATACTGGGATTGAGACTGTGGTTCCCTTTGTCTAATTTAAAGCATTTTTAGTAGCAAAAAAAAAAAAAAAAAAAAAGGAGCAAGAGTGACACTTGGTGGCCAGTGTAAGGCAGCACAGAGGACGGAGCCTTAGGGAATACTCTCTTCACCGGGTGTGATATGGGAATTCTATGATCAGAAGAGAATTAGAGAATTATGTTGTTTATAGAGAAACAAGACCTGTGTTTGCAACAATTATACTGCTCTGTCTGTGGCTTGTAGCTTAATATCATATGTGACACCACAGAGCAAATGTTTGGAGTGGACATAAATTAATGTGCCCAAAGACAAACATTTCAGCCAAAAAAAAAACAAACGTGTAGCCAAGGAGGCTGAGGTAAAGTTCCGTAGGTAAGAGCACTTGCTGAGCGATCATGAGAACCCGAGTTTGATCCCCAGCACCTACATTAAAGCCAGGCATGGCTGTGTGTGCCCACAGCCTCAGCACTGAGCAGGGCAGAGATAGGAGAATTGCTGGAGCTCCCCAGCCAGTCAGTCTAACCAGAATACAGGGAGCTCCAGGTTCAGTGGGAAACTGTCTCAGGGAAATAAGGTAGAAAAGTAATAATAGAGGAGGATATCTTATTCTGGCCTGGGCAAGTATGCCTTGCTTAGGGTGTGCACATCTGCACACACACATATGCGTACAACACACACACACACACACACACACACACACACACCAAAAAAATAAAAAAGAAAAAGAAAAGTACAGTCATGGGCATGCTAATCCAGAAAACTAACATTGTCTGACAAAAACTTTCTGTGATGAACAAACATTTTAAATGAAGCCATTATTAAATTACTACAGAGCATTTCCTGCATCTTGCCCTTGGGATTCTCCCAAAGGAATGCCTCCACCCTTTGTTATAATCACAATCACAACCAGGTTAGTTTCTAGTCCCTGTAACTACCTTCCTTGTTATCTTTTACCAGTGGCTGTCCAAACAAAGCGTGAGACCACTTCAACATAGTTACTGAATAAATGTACTCATAAACGATAGAAGAAAGTGCAAACAAGTGGAAATAATAATGGTTTATACAGACACCACCCAAAACAATGGAGAACAGAGAAAACAACTTTACAATAGATCCTGTCACAGACCCCAAGTTTCCAAGTACTGTAAGTAAACGACTATAATTCATGATAAACTCTGGACACAGATATGTGGGAAAATATATCCCAATAGCTTGTATCTATGACTAAGGTCACTGTCCATCAGTTCCTAGCCATATCTATCAGCCTTGACTATACAGTGGGTCCACCAGAACAGGTTTCAAGATGACTTCGTACAGATTTCAACCCAGAAAATAAGTAAGAGAATGGGCCTGAAGCATTTACTCTATCTGAAGCCTCAGTTGATTCTGATGTGTACTCTGATGTGTGAGAAGCACTATTCGAGAATAGACAGGAGAGGAGAGTAGGGAAGAGGAGGCCAGGGGAGAGGAGAGAAGGGAAAGGAAGGGCAGCAGGAAAGGGAAAGAAGGAAAGGAGGGCAGGGCAGGGCAGGGAAGGGGAAAAAGAAGGGAAGGGGCATGGAAGGAAGTAACAACTCTTTGGGGGAAACTATTTCTGCATATTGGAGGCTAAAGATCAAAGATCTAACACACACAGATAAGTTTTATATATGATCAATGTTGTATCTTCAAAAATATTAAGGGTCAAATCTTTATGTGATGATTGGTACTTCAAAATAATATTTTATTTTTAAATGTTAATATTTGTAATACTAAAAGTTAATCTCTTTTTATTTAAACTTGTCACTAAAATTTATGACATAAATACATGTCTAAAAAAAGTAACTAGAGGTTTTCAACTATTTTTTCAGTCTTATGGCTATAAAGGCTTAAAGGCTAGTAAATTCTTATCTTTTCCTATCTGTCTATCACACAACTTTATAAAATTTTCCAAGTGCTGTGTGGATATATTTTAATGAGCACCATAGGCAAAAATATATGATCTCTATAGGGATTTAAAAAACACAGAGATCTCCTTAAAAAAAACTCTACCCTGGGGCTGGAGAGATGGCTTAGCAGTTAAGCGCTTGCCTGTGAAGCCTAAGGACCCCAGTTCGAGGCTCGGTTCCCCAGGTCCCACGTTAGCCAGATGCACAAGGGGGCGCACGCGTCTGGAGTTCGTTTGCAGAGGCTGGAAGCCCTGGCGCGCCCATTCTCTCTCTCTCCCTCTATCTGTCTTTCTCTCTGTGTCTGTCGCTCTCAAATAAATAAATAAATAAAATTATTAAAAAAAAAAAAAAACTCTACCCTGGAAAACTTCTAATTATCCACAGAGAGAACTCCTGAGTCTGACACATCAACCATATCTTCATTCAAGAGCCACTTAACAGCACAAAGATTTACAAGCTCACCCAGAGGGGGAAAAAATTATAGTAATTTGGAAAAGAAAAAGAAAAACTATTCTAGGTTCCAAGCACAGAATTCCTAGTCCTTCAAATTCTACCAATGTCTAAATGACAAGTCTCTGTCCTTTAATCATTACCTCTTTGTAGAAAGATAGATAGCCCTAGGCAGAAATAATCAGAAAAAAATGTCCAATTTTAAAGCATTGTTATGAAAAGGCTAGTCATAACATAATAATCACAAAGAAAGATAAACAGTAAGTGGCTTTCAACAAAAAGACTCAAATTTTTTGTCTTCAACTTTATTTTGACCTTTCTTGATATTTAGAGATGATAATATTTGGGGCTGGAGAGATATCTTAGTGGTTAAGGTGCTTGTCTTCCAAGTCTAAGGAGCCAGGTACGATTTCCTGATACCCACATAAGCCAGATACACAAGGTGGCTCACGCATCAGTAGTTCATTTGCAGTATGGAGGCCATGGTGTGCCCATTCTATGTGTCTCTTCTCTTTCTCTCTCCCTCTCTCTCAAATAAATGAATGGGATATTATTTAAAAGATGCTAACATTTGAGGTACCAGATCTCTGCAATATATAAAAAGGAAGAGATTCTTCTTAGGATGTTTTATGCCTGAGGAGTTATAAATTCAGCATTGTAATTAAATTTATGCTTTAAACCAATAAGCACTTTTCCAGAAGTATCTCAGTGATACTTACTGGTGTGCAGGCAGGAATAAAGAACACCGGGGCAAAACAAGCGAAGAAAAATGTATACAGTTTCTCCAAGATTCTGTAGCTTGGAATTAGGAGGTTGGTTAGATTTCTGAGGGTAAAGGCAGGCAGGGGAGATGGGAGATCCTAGTTGTTAGTATTACTTTAAACAATAAAGTTATAACAAACGAAGCAGTATGAAATTAGTTAACATTTCGCCCAGGCAGTCCTGCAATAATCAAGAACTGTTCCACTTTATTTTTTGTATGTTTGTGTGCACATTATTGAGTACACAGGCTAACATCAGTCAGCGCTTTGTCAACTGTGCTTATCTCTAAACACACTTCCTTAGCCTGCATGTCACAAACAGGATACCATATAAATCTGAGAATTTTATTGTTCCAGTTCTTAACTGAATTGCTTTTGTTAAAAACACATTCCAGGCATAACCTAACATTAGTCTGCAAGATTCTCTTACAGCATAAGTCTTTTAGATTTTTAGTATGACAGGAAGTTTCGGATTTCTTTTCTAAAATAAAAACTTGCTTAGCTCGTCCTCCTGCCATGTCTGCTCTCATCATTCTTTGCAGGTTACAAGTAACTCAGGAAAGTCATTAACACCATGATGGGTGCATGGCAAATGCTCAAGAAGATATAATATAAATATATTGCTAGACCACTGAGGAGACTAATGTACCTATGAATTTAAAAGAGTGGTCAGTGGAATCACATAAATCCATATTCTAGTTACCTACTTTCTATCTTTTTTTGAGACCTTTAATGTATGGACATACAGTAATTTAATCATGTCCCTTTATCCTTTTTGGTCCCTTCTCCCTGGCATCCCGGCCCCCTGAGGACACTCCTTCTTCCAGGTAGTCCCTACTCTGCCCTGTTGTCTAGTTCTTTTTGATCTCCGTGTTACAATGTAAACAGGCCCAGAAAATAATTCCATTATAGCATATATAGGTCATTTGAAGTTGAAGTATTACTATTTCTTCACGTAACGTAAAGCTACTCTCTTTGTACAGGCTTCATATGAGCGCGGTATATAAGAATAAAGATGCTAGAGATATGCTTCGTCACAGCTTAATGAGGTTGCTTTCACTCTCAGGCAACCAGTCAAGCATTTAACGGCAGAAAGTCCCCAGCTAATTTGCCAGTTGAGATCTTGGTGGTTGTGAGCCACATATAATATATCACCAGTATCCCACGCAACATTCTGTCACTAAAAAATCCATGGAATGACTGATGCGCAGAAATCCCCCCCACAACTTTGAATAGCTACTTCCTGTGAAAAAGAGAGCTCCTGGTAATGCGTATTCATGCTCTGGTGACAAGGCTGACAGACAGTGAGCAAAAAAAAAGCCAACATCTGCCAGCCTGCTTGGGTTCCTCAGAAAGAAAGCCCTAATGCCATCAGGGAGGACATTTCTGCTGTCACGCTGATAGATCTGCAGAGGGTCCAGATGGAAAACATGTCCCAGGCATAGGTGATCCATTTGAATATGCTTTTTTTTGAACTCAGAGTGCCATGTAGTCAAAGGCACAATTTAACCTTAAGACAAGTTCTACCAAGTGTCAATGCACAATATTAAATATTCTCAAGAGATCAAATTAATTCAAAGAATAATAAGAACTGATCCCAGTGTCTCCTGGGGATCTCAGTGAATGATCAGTAGGGGTATAATAAGTCTACAGTATTAGAAATAGGAAAGTCTCCACTATGTGGAGACACTCCAGCTCTACATTGTGATCTAAATGCATACTTGCTTCAAATTAATTTGCTAGAACTAGAACCCATGTTTGAGAAAAGGGAAAGAAACAGCTAAGTAATAATGGGAAAGACAGACAATTTAATGGGCTATAAAATATTCTATGTGCTCACAACATGAAAACAAATGATAGGCACGAAAATGAAAAGATGCTAAAATATATTTATTTAGTGCAGATACTGAAATTGGAAGACTGTTTCTAAGGACATTTTCTTAATGTGCCAGTTTTCTGGAGAAACTAGCTGAGAAATATAACCAGATAATAAACATTAACTTCCTAGCCTCTTAGAAAGGTGCATTTGGGGCTGGAGGGATGGCTTAGCAGTTAAGGCATTTGCCTGCAAAGCCAAAGGACCCAGGTTCTATTCCCCAGGACCACCTACGTTAGCCAGATGCACAAGGGGGTGCACACATCTGGAGCTCCTTTGCAGTGACTGGAGGCCCTGGTTCTCTCTCTCTCTCTCTCTCTCTCTCTCTCTCTCTCTCTCTCTCTCTTTCTCTCTCTCTCTTCCTCTTTCTCTATCAAATAAATAAATATATAAAAATAAAATATTGTAAAAAAAAAAAAAAAAACTACTGTCAAACCTAAGCTAGGCATGGTGGTGCCCACCTGGATCCCAGCACTTGAAAGTCTGAGGTAAGAGGGATTGCTATGAGTTTGTCTGAGACTATGGAGTGAGTTCCATGTCTCACTCCATAGTCTCAGAAAGAAAGAAAAGAAGGAAGGAAGGAATGAAGGGAGGGATGGATGGAGGAGGGAGGTAAATTTGGAAGGGACTTATAATGCATCTATCCAATATCTTCACTTAAAAATTGAAAATTTGAGCCGGGTGTGATGGCACCTTTAATACCAGCACTCGGGAGGCAGAGGTAGGAGGATCACCATGAGTTTGAGGCCACCCTAGAGGTCAGCCTGGGCTAGAGTGAAACGCTACCTCAAAATCAACAAAAATAATTGAAAATTTGGGAGACTGAAGAGATGACTCAGTACTTGCTTGCAAAGCCTGCTGGTTCAGGTTCAATTCCCTAGATTCCATGTAAAACCAATGCAAAGCAGCACACGCATGGGTCCCAATGCACTCATCACAATGAGAGGCAGAGCCAGGAGAATCTGAAGCTTGCAGGCCAGCTAGTCTGACATTTGCTGCAGTCTGCAAGTTCATTTCCAGGGGCAAGAGACCCTGTCTACATGTTGGAGCACAGACACCTCAAAATTGTCCTTGACCTCCACATACACACTATGCAATGCATACACACACACACACACTCAAATAAATGATTTTTTAAATTTTTGTTTGTTTATTTATTTATTTGAGAGCCACAGACAGAGAGAGAAAGAGAATGGGTGCGCCAGGGCCTCCAGCCACTGAAAACAAACTCCAGACATGTGCGTCCCCTTGTGTGTCTGGCTAACGTGGTTTCTGAAGAATCGAGCCTTGAACCAGGGTCCTTAGGCTTCACAGGCAAGCGTTTAATCACTAAGCCATCTCTTCAGCCCAATAATATTTTTTTAATTGGAAAAGCAATGCCAGAACATTAAGGTGCTCTCCTCAAGGTTACAAGCTAAATTAGAGGCAGACATGAAACTATAAGCAGGTTCTTGATTTCTTCTGTAATGGATTTTTTTTTTTTTTTGGTCTATTCTGTACATAAGATGTAAGACAGTGGAATGTCATACTCCTGAGTCTCAAAAACAGTCATTCTGTCTATAGAGCTACCCTGGAGCTTGTTTAAAGGTAAGGCCACACTGAAGAATAGAACATTTGGGCTGGAGAGATGGCTTAGCGGTTAAGCGCTTGCCTGTGAAGCCTAAGGACCCCGGTTCGAGGCTTGGTTCCCCAGGTCCCACGTTAGCCAGATGCACAAGGGGGCGCATGCGTCTGGAGTTCGTTTGCAGAGGCTGGAAGCCCTGGCGTGCCCATTCTCTCTCTCTCCCTCTATCTGTCTTTCTCTCTGTGTCTGTCGCTCTCAAATAAAAAAAATAAAAAATTAAAAAAAAAAGAATAGAACATTTGCCTCTGTGACTTTTTTTTTTCTCCTAAGTATCATCTCTTTCCTTATATAAATGTGTCATAAAACTATTGCTATCACCTCCTTATTGTTAAGGGATTCTTTCGCAAACCTTCTACCCTAAATTTCCCCCTTGGGAAACTCTCCGTGGTCCGTGAGCCTGCTTGCAATCATGCTCTCATAAGTTAGCTGTCATGTACTTCGCTCTCTCAAAGACTTAGTGAACACCTGGCACAAAAATAAAGTGTGATGTATGTATTCCATAGACCCTGCTCCCCTTAGCTGACTGTGGATTAAGTGTCACTGTTCATCCCTTCTTGTGCCCTCAGCATGCTGAGTAATAGTAGCAGGCTATTGACACACTCAAACAAGACATGGTGTCTATGTCTATACTTGCCATATCGTATGTGCGTGTATAAGTGCACGTCAGTGTGTGTGCACACACTTTGTTGACAAAAAATAATTGTGAGAATGTCTTTCTAGCCCTGTAGCAGTGCTCTTACTCCAAACATGAAAACCAAGTATCGAGGCTCATTTTTATTTTATTTTTTTAATTTTTGAAACTATTTTATGTATTTTTAATATTTGTTTATTGGTTTCTCAAGGTAGGGTCTCACTCTAGCCCAGGATGACCTGGAATTCACTATGTAGTCTCAGGGTGGCCTTGAACTCATGGCAATCCTCCTACCTCTGCCTCCCAAATACTGGGATTAAAGGTGTGCACCACCACGCCCGGCTTATAAATATTTTGTTTATTAATTTGAGAGAGACGGAGAAAGGGAAGGATCAGATGCACCAGGGCCTACTGTCACAGAAAATGAACTCCAAATGCATGCACCACTCTGTTCAACGTGGGGGGGGGGTCCAACCCAGGCCAGTAGGCAACAGACTTTAACAGCCGAGCCATCTCTTCAGCCCCATCATTTTTAATATCAGTTCTTTCCTTCACATTTTGCTAACAGCTACTATTAAAGACTAAAATGAGGGCTGGAGAGATTGCGTAGCTATTAAGTGCTTGCCTGTAAAGCCTAAGGACCCGTTTCGAGGCTCCATTTCCCAGGACCAATGTAAGCCAGATGCACAAGGTGGCGCATGCATCTGGAGTTCATTTGCAGAGGGTGGAGGCTCTGGCACACCCATTCTCTCTCTCTCTCTTTCTCTCCCTCTCCCTCCCTCTCTCTCACTTTCTCTCTATGTCTGTCTCTCTCAAATTTATAAATAAATAAATAATAAACAAAAAAAGGCTAAAATAAATTGTTTTGAAATGGAAGCATAAAATAAGAAGGAAAGAAATTATAAGGGCTTGGTGACCAGTCATGGCCTAACTAGACATATTCCCCACTTGATGCTATTAACAATTATGTGTTCTCATTTTTTGTCATTCTTTTATTTCTTATTTTTTTACCACCTTTATTTTTTATTTACAAATTTCAAGTATTTTAACTACTTAATTATGTCTAATAGCATTTTTATTATTTTTGTTTATTTATTTCATTATTTATTGTGATTAAAAAGTGAGATTTTTCCCTTTTCATTTCAATTCTCCAGATTTTATGAAGTATAAAAGCTCTTCTAGCTGTTGGTGATATATTTTCTCTCAAGTCAAGACAAATGTCTGCTACAGCAAGAAGCAGTCAAGTTTTTGTTTCAGTGCCACCACATTGATTATGCTTCTAATTCTGTCTCTCTGAGAAAAAAGCAAATTAATCCTGTTCTTGGGATTACCAACTTGACAGATTGGAAGAAAAAATAAAAGCAGTCTCTCCAGAGAAGACATATCTTATTAAAGTGCTAACTGGTGATCACTCACCAAGTTCAGAGCCAACTACTCTTTGGCAATTTAATAGAACCAAATGTAACTCCAACACTGCATTACTGAGACTTTAAGAAACATTTATCCTGATTCCAAACATGCTTTTTTATTTTTTTTTTAATTTAGTTATTTGCAAGCAGAGAGAGAGAGAGAGGAAAGACAGAGAATGGGCACACCAGGACCTCTAGCTGCTGCAAATGAACTCTAGCTGCATGTGCCACTTTGTGCAACTGGCTTTAAATGGGTACTGGGAAACTGAACTCTGGCTGTTAGGCTTTTCAGGCAAGTGCCTTTGCTGAGCCATCTGTCCAGCCCTCAAATATGCCATTTTAAATTACACATTTTAGAATAGTTTTAGATTTAGAGAACAAAATCATAGGCATTGTACATACAGAACATTTTGGGAAATAAGGTGATTAGAAGCTGCCTCTATTTGATGAGGTTAAGGAGAAGAGTCAGTATAAGAAAGAATAGACTTTGTTCCGAATAAAGTGCGGTGGATTGAATGCCAAATGTCTCCAGTGCCTCATACTTGGTCCCTAGCAAAGGAGCCGTTGCCAGTGCTAGTAGCTCACGCTTACTGCTCCTCCCTGCTGATATGTGATGAAGTGAACCAGCTTCCTGCTATGTTTCCTCTGCCACGATGAAGCTTTCCATCAAGACTGTAAGTCAGAATAAACCCTTCTCTCCCATACGTTGCTTTTGGTTGACTGTTTTTCCCCAACAATGGGAAAGTAACTACTACAGAAAGGAGGAACTTTGGAAATTTACAAAGGCGGTGATAGGACAGCTAAAATGTGCTGAGAATATTAATAACACACCAAAAATAAGCCAGTTAGATACATCTCAGACAGGTAGTTTAACTAAAGAGGGAAGGAAACAGAAGTCTCATCCTCCCCTCTCCCCCCCAAAAAATCCAGGTAGCCCTGGTGAAAAGAGACTGGAAGTTCTATCCTCAAGACATGCCCGCAACCTTTGTGTGGCAATTACCTTCTTGTTGCTGGACCAAACACCCGACCAGAAGTAACGTCTGGGAGGAAAAGGGTTTGTTTCAGGTTTATTGATTCCAGGGGAAGCTTCATCATGGCAGAGGAAGCTGGCTCACTTCATCCTACGTCCACAGTGGAGACACAAAAACCAATGCTTATGACCCACAAGCATAAGCAGCCACAGCTCAAACTGGCTCTCAACACACCCTGGGGCTGGACTCCAGTTCCTCCCCTAGTGACACACCTCTTGCAGCAGGCTGCTGGAGTCTTAAGTGGGAATCTTAGTCTTAATCAAAAATACCTTAGGCTATGGGGGGGGGGCAATACATTGATATTCAAACCACTATACCTTGGAAGCTTCAGATATAATTGTAGACTTCAGTGAGACAACGATTCACAGGGACAGGTCAGCAGTGCAGAGTCCAGCTGGGCCACTCTTGATGACTCAGAGGACAGTGCGTTGTCATCATCTTGAGAGGGAATCTTTTGTTGAATACTGAGCTACCCTGGGGACCCAAGGACTAGAACCACACAACCACAAGACAGGGAACCTGGATTTAATCTGTGACTGCACCAAAGTTAGAGTCAGGCTTGGGAGACAGCTGTAGAAAATGGGAGGGCCAGATGCTGACAAGCTGAGTAATATCAGCTATAGGAGGCTTTGCTCAGGCAAAAGGAAGTGCATAAAACCACACTTGGTGGTCAGAAGCTGGTTTCAACAACTGAAAAGATAGCTATGAGCTATGAGCTATGAGCTATGAGCAAGGTCAGTAAGGAAATCAGCCTATGGAGCCAGCTATTTGCTATCCACTGCTGTAGAGCCTCCAGCAGGTTAACACTTGGAAGATCTTAAAAGTCTGAAAACAGCTCCTTTGCCTGACATATCTCATTGCTGTGGTTGCCTTTCACAATTCTAACATATGTCAGAGACTCCTACAGCCATACCATTAGTCACCACCATGAGTTATGATCTGGGGAGTCTCAGGTTGGTAACAGAACCTTCCCAGTTCATAGACAGTAAATCTCAATGTGGCTGCCAAGGTCCATGTTGCAGTCCAGTTCTCATGGCTGGTAGAAATCACCCAATCAAGAGAAGCTTCTGGGAAAAGGGGGTTTATTTTGGCCTACAGTCTTGAGAGGAAGCTCCACAATGGCAGAGGAAAATGATGGCATGAGGGGAGGGTGGACATCACCCCCTAGCCAACATAAGGTGGACAATAGCAACAGGAGAGTATGCCAAACACTGGCAAGGGGACACTGGCTCTAACACCCATAAGCCCGCCTCCAACAATATACTGCCCCCAAGAAGCATTCATTCCCAAATGGCCATCAGCTGGGAACCTAGCATTCAGAACACCTAAGTTTATGGGGAGACACCTGAATCAAACCTCCACAGTACACAAGGAAGGGAAGACACAAAAGTGAAGTGGCTATCAGACATTTGTCCAATACAGCATCAACAACAACATAAACCACAGGAAAAGCAGAAGTCTGCAAGTTCAACTGACCATCCTCATGCCCGGTGTGTATAACTAGTAGTCTCCAAGTTTCAGGAACCCAGAAAGAAGCTGTTCCCACATGTCTTCACTCCCCGCCCCCCTTTACCACTTGTGCATATTTTAGTAGTACTTTTACTTTATTGTGTTTAAACTTTTCATATTTTTACTCTACTTGATATATTTATCTCATTTGTGTAATTTTTATCATTGGGCAATAATATTTTCACTTTTAATTTCTTTATTTTTTGCCCTATTTTTCCTCTTTCTTGTACTATTTGACCTTTTTTTTTTGTAACTTATATCCTCTTTTTATTACCTTTCTTGGATTTCTGAAATGTTCTTTTTGTTTCTATTTTTATTTTTATAATCTCTTATACTTTTCCTTCCCATGAATAATATTCCCTTCTAATCTTGCTTTTCCTCTATTTTTCTCTTTTCCCTGACAATTTATTTTATCTCATTCATTGACTGTTTCTGCATTTATAATAAATTATATTTAACTTCATAGAACATTCTGCCTAAATTTTCCATTTTCTATTTTATAATCATTGGTAACAAATTAGTGAGTTTTAATCTATTTTAAGGGCAATTCTGTATGTGGTTTGATGGTGTTGTTTGAACAGTAGCTTGTTCTGATGAGCTGAACTCCCAAGAGCTGGCTATTCAGTAGGAAGATACTCAAATAAACCCAGAAGAGAAATATAAACAAAAAATGCACAAATCACTACAGAGAAATATCAGAAACATGAAAAAGCAAGGTAACTGGACTCCTCAACAAGATCATAACTCCTCAAGTACTGAATCCAAAGACATAGAAATAACTAACATGCCAGGTAAATATTTCAAAAATACAAGTAAAAATGATTAACACAATCAAAGAAGATACAAGGATTCTACTAAAATAAAGGATTGTAGTAGAAAGTTTCGTGTTGCTGGGATGGACATCCAACCAGAAGTGCTTATGGGAGGAAGGGGTTTGTTTCCAGTTCCATCAATGGTGGAAGAAGCTCACTCCTGTTCACAGATCCAAGCAGATGCAGAAACCACCAGCAACCAGCAAACTCCAGAAAGCAGCAGCAAGCAAACATGAACCAAAAGCAAGCAAGGACCACAGAGCTCAGACTGCTCACTCCCTTCTCTGCCGTGCATTTGGTTATGTTTACCATGCCAGTATCTGTGTATAGTGGTTCCAGACATGTTAATCTTCTACCCAGGAGACAACAACTCTTAACAGGCAAAAATAAATACAGTCCTTAGTTTTGTAATCTCCACACATTTCCAAAGTTACTGAGATCAACACACTTCCTCAATCAGCCTTCTTCATACATCTGTAATATGGATAAAGTCTTCTGTCACATTCTGAATCACATCCTAGGACCCATCAATCTTTGAGTAGAGTTGTTTAACTTATATAATTTAAAATTCACTCTTTGTGAATATAAAGTCCTATGATGGAATCACACAATCCACTGACATTTTAGATTTGACTACCTTTGCTTAGCAATATGCATTGAATATTCATTTATTACCTCTATTAGCTCATACTTTAACCATAGAATACCATCCCATTATATGGTTATATTAAAGTTTATCTGTTTACCAAGAAAGGACTTCTGGTCTGCTTACACATTTTTGGTAAATATGAATAAAGTTGTTATGAAAATTCACAGGTGGGTTTTCGGGTAGACATAATTTTCAAACACCAGGTGCATAAAATCTAAGAGTGCAAATGAAAGAAAGCTACAGGAAGACTATGGTTATCTTTATAAACCTTACAAAGATGTTCCAAAGCAGTGGTAACATTTTACACTTACAAGAATGAATGAATTGCTGGGCATGGTGGTGCACGCCTTTAATCCCAGCACTCGGGAGGCAGATGTAGGAGGATCACCGTGAGTTCAAGGACTCCATAGTGAATTCTAGGTCAGCCTGGGCTAGCATGAGACCCTTGAAAAACCAAAAAAAAAAAAAAAAAGAATGAATGAATTAATGTTCCTGTTGTTTTCATCCTTGGTAGAAATTGGTATTATGGGATTGATTTTTATATATCAAATATTATAGTAAGTGTGTGATGGGTATACATTGTTGTTTTAAGCAATATGACAATCCCCTAATTTCTACACATAATAACATGGCTGAAACAGATTGAGATTTTATGAATTATAAATAACATATTGTTTCTGGTTTTGTTCATAAAATAAGTTACAAATTTGGATTTTTGAGACCAGAATTTATCAATATTTGATTCATAGACTCTGTGTCAGAATCCCTATACACTATTTAATATGAACATTGCTAGGCTCTGGGTCACACTTTGGCACAGGATTTCTCTAAAGAGTAGTGAAGATCTGGACTGGAGTGATGGCTTAGTGGTTAAGGTGCCTGCCTGCAAAGTCAAAAGACCACAATTCAATTCCCCAGGACCCACGTAAGCCAGATTCTCAAGGTGGCACATGCATCTGGAGTTTGTTTGCAGTGGCTAGAGGCCCTGGCACACACATTCTTTCTCCCTCCCTCTCTCACTCACTTCCTCTGCCTCATTCTCTCTCTCAAATAAACAAAAATAAAGTGTTTTTAAAAAGGGTAGTGGAAATCCTATTTTATCTCTTACAAGGGCCACATGGAATTATAACTGATGGTGTCTTATGGAATATATAATTATTATAAGGTATCTGTATTGTGGAATTAGACCTTCCCCATATATTTTTCAGGATAGACTTTGCATCCACCAACCAATCAATGTCTTTCATATGTGTCTGAACTTGGCAATGAGGCTCATCCCAATTGGTTGCCTAATTTATATATTTATTTAAAAAAAAAAAAAAAAGACCTGACTTAAGTCACCACATGGATTTCCCCTCTCAGGACTCCTGCCAGGTGGTAGGTGGGAATCCCTCTCAGCTCGGAAGCTTTTCTTCCACTCTCACTTCTACTCTCAATGAAAACAAATCTTTCATAATTCACCCTTCTCTGTGTCTATGTTTATCAACCTTTGCTAATCATACAATAAGAACTGAGAGCCACTGGCTTGGGGAATTGTATTCCATCGTGAGGCCACAGGGACTTTGTAGCTCTCAACCCTGAAACACTCCTATGGTCCAAATCAGAGATGACACGAGGTATAGGAAGGTAAATGTCTATACAGTAGAGATTCAAAACAAAACAAAAAGATAAATTTGACAATAAACTTTTATTTAGTAAGATTTTGAGAATATGAAACTCATGGTAAGAAAAGATAAAAGTCTGATATATAGATAGTAGGGCGAGAAGATAGAAACAGAAAGAAAAATAATCTATTAGATCATATTAAATCTCTGAAGGAAAACCCAAAGTTCATGATCACTTTTGAGGGCACAAAATATACCTTAATTATGGTGATAAATGAGGCTGTGTTCCTTCTCTTTAGTACTACCTGAAATATGTGTTCAGAAAATCAATGTAATAAAACATATGCTAAATTTAAAAGAATAAAATAGGGAGGATAGGGCTGGAGAGATGGCTTAGCGGTTAAGCGCTTGCCTGTGAAGCCTAAGGACCCCGGTTCGAGGCTCGGTTCCCCAGGTCCCACATTAGCCAGATGCACAAGGGGGCGCACGCGTCTGGAGTTCGTTTGCAGAGGCTGGAAGCCCTGGCGCACCCATTCTCTCTCTCTCCCTCTGTCTGTCTTTCTCTCTGTGTCTGTCACTCTCAAATAAATAAGTAAAAATTTAAAAAAAAAAATAGGGAGGATAAAGGAGAAGGTAATTGAGAGGAATAAGACCAAAATCCTGACTCTGCCACAAAATCCTACTCTACCACAAGGCCCACATCATATTTTCTCACTTGGTTTTTAGGCTTACAGTTTTGGTTTTTATAATTTCCTTGTTATCTTTATTATTAGCATTGGTCTGTAACCATCTCTTCAATATTAATGTCAATGACCTCATAGTCTTGCCACTCTAATTGAATATTTTATTAAGACCCAAAGTTTTATATGTTAATTGTTAAGCTACTGTATTTAAAATCTCTATTTCATCAAAGTAGACCTTCATGACTGTTCTTAACTTTTCATTTCTATAGCTTTAGTCATCTCCATCCTTCTTATACAAGACCAAATAAATAACCAAATATAACTGGAAAGGGGGGAACAAATAAAACTGGGGGAGGGAATCCATCTCCACAAATGCTCAGAACACAACAGAGACACAAAGACTAAGGGAAAGCAAATCACCACAATACACCCTCAACTTCTCAACTTCCCCATAATGGAGGCAGAAAATAGCATAAAAACTGAAATTTCAGAGAAAGAACTTTGATCTTCACTTCCAAAAAGTTAGAGCCCTACTTCTAAAAACAATAATGACCATATAGACACATCAAATAAGAAAATGAGTGATGTAAAGATAAATATTCAAGACTTTGACAAGACAGCCTCCAAGGTGAACAAAACAGTGAAGTGAAGATAAAGGAAAAAGTCATAATAATGGAAGCAAATTCAGTAAGGAAATTAAAACACTTAAAAAGAATCAAATAGAAGTTGTGGACATGAAAGCAATGGTCAATCAATAAAATCCATATCGGAAAGTATTACTAACATACAAGAATAAGATCATACAGAATAATGAATTCCAGGGGTGGAAGACAAAGTTATTACAGAAATCAAGGAGGAAATCTGTAGCAGACAGCTTCAGATTTGCTGAGATGAACTTCCAGACCAGGCACAGTTATGGAGGAAGGGATATTTATTGAAGTTTACAGATCAAAGGGAAGTTCCATAATGCTGGCCTGCTTTCACAGGACCAAGCAGAGAGAGAGAGAAGCACAAACCAAAAGCCAGAAGCCACACAGCACACTTTGCAAATCTTTAGAATGAAATCTCAAACCCACCACCACACTTTAAGATCCACCCAGTGAAACCACCTTCAGCCAGGTGGCTGCAGATACAAACTATAAAGTATTAAATACTGAATATATTGGGGGCCATCTATTCAAACTACCACAAAATCAAAAAGTTACCAGGAGCAAATGAAAATAATAACACAGCTGGGCATGGTGGTGCACATCTTTAATTCAAGCACTCGGGAGGCAGAGGCAGGAGGATCACCATGAGTTTGAGGCCACCCTGAGACTACATAGTTAATTCCAGGTCAGCCTGGGTCAGAGTGAGACCCTACCTCAAAAAAAAGAAAGAAAGAAAATAAATAACTCAACCTACCAGATCCTCTAGGATACAGCCAAGGCAGTACTAAGAAGAAAGTTACACCTATAAATGCCCATATCAAGAAATTAGACATCTCAAATAACCTAGTGATCCACCTCAAGGTTTTAGAGAAAAAGAGAGCAAGAAGCTAATCCTAAACCCAGTACATGGAAAAGAATAATAAAGATCAGAACAGAAATTAATGAGGCAGGAAAAGGACAATACATAAAATCAATCAAATGAAGAGTTGATTCTCTTTGAGAAAGTAAGATTTATAAACCCTTAGCCAAACTAACAAACAGAAGGAGAAAGAGACAAGAAGGGATTTGTTACAATGGACCTCAATTAAATCCAGAAAATCATTAAAGAATACCTCGAAAACTTATATACAAAAAAAAAGGATGTGAAACCTTAAGGAAATTGTCAAATTTCTAGACACAGATAACCTCCCAAAGTTGAAACCAGAAGATGTCAATAACTTAAACATCTTCCAAATATTCTCTCTATTCTGATATCATTATTTTTTCCTCCTATTATGTAGGTCTTATATAGGTTCATCAGCCACCATGAGGTCATAAATATTACAACCACTTTGTGTCTGGAAGCCAGTATTATAAGCACCATTCTTCTACCTTTGACTCTTACCTCTACCAAAGTAGCCCCTGAGCCTTGCAGGGTGTGGAAAAAAAAAAAAAGTCTCACTTAGTGCCGAACACTCCACTGTCACTTCTCAGCACTATGGTAAGTTTTGAGTCAACCCAATGGTCACTGCCATCTGAATAGAGAAGTTCTTCTAACCAAAAGTGAGAAAAGCATTAATAGATAGGTATAAGCATGACTGTTTGAGGGCAGTTTGGTGAGCATAATATATCTATTTATCCAAACAACAGTAGTAGTTCCCCCACATATAGAGAGCTATGATATACACAGCCATAGGGTTTCAGTACCAGGCAGGAATTCCTTCCCATGAAGCAGGCTTCAAAATTAAATCAGAAAGTAGTTGGTTTACTCATAACAGACATGACATCATTGTACCAGTTGGAACATTGGAAAGAAGGGTTTCAGTGGAGGGGAATTTGGGAGTGGGAAATAAGGGGTGGTGTAAGGAGACTATTTTTAAAAAGAAAAGTTATAAAGGCTATATAGGACAAGCCCACAGCCAACATTAATAAATGGAGATAATTACTAAATGAAGACCACTTCCCCTAAAATTGGTAACAAGACAAAGATGCACACTCTGGCCACTGCTGTTCAATACAGTGTTTGAAGTCTTAGCTAGAGCACTAAGACAAGAAGAAGATAAGAATAAAATAGGGAAGAAAGAAATCAAACCATCTCTATCATCAGATGACATTTATTATTATTATTATTATTATTATTTTACTTTAAGAACATATATAATCTTTAAGAAAAGTAACTACTGACTGGGTAGAGGGCTTAACAGTTAAGGCATTTGCCGACGAAGCCTATGGACCCAGATTCCATTGCCCAGTACCCACATAAGCCAGATATACAAGGGGGCTCATGTGTTGAGTTTGTTTGCAGTGGCTGGAGGCCCTGGCATGTTCGTTCTCCTTCTCTCTACATTTGCCTCTGTCTCTCAAATAAATAAAGAAAAACAATGAAAGAAAACTAACTCCTAGATCTAATAAACATTTTCAGCAAAGTTTCAAGATACAAAATCAACACATAAAAGTCAGTAACTTTCATACATACCAATAAAGAACTCACAGAAACTAAATCAAGAGAAATATTCCATTCGCAATAGCTTAAAAAATTAATGTTGGGCTGGAGAGATGGCTCATAGGTTAAAGATGCTTGCTTGCAAAGCTTGACGGGCCTGGGTTCAATTACCCAGTTCCCATGTAAAACCATATGCACAAAGTGGCACATGCATCTAGAGTTTATTTGCCAAAAGCCCTGGTTCATTCTCTCTCCTTCTGTCATAAATAAATAAATAATATTTTTTAAAAGTAAAATATCCTTGACAGCAAAAGAAACCATCATCAAAGTGAACAATTTTCAAACTGGGATAAAACTCTTGTCAGCTATGCTTTAGACAGGGAACTAGTAACCAGAACTTATAAAGAACTGAAAAGTTAAACACCAAAAATCTAAAACTGTCAATATGTCAATTGCTAAATTGGCTAACAAAATGAACAGACAGTTCAGAAAAAATAATAAAATGGCCAGTAAGCATTTTTAACTGTTCAACATCCTTTGCTATCAGGGAAATGCAAATTAAAACCACTTTGAGATATCATATCGCCCCAATCATAATGCTATCATTAAGAAAACTGGCAACAAATTCTGACAAGTATGTGGGGAAAGAGAGACTCTTCCTCACTGCTTGTAGGAGTGCAAATTCATATAAACAATTTGAAAATCAGTATGGAAGTTTCTCAAAATCTTAGAAATAGAACTTCCATACGACCCAGCTATACCACTCCTGGGTGTATACTCTAGGGATTCCACACTCTACTACACAGACACTTGTACACCCATGTTTATTGCTCCTCTCTTTATAGTAGCTAAGAAATGAAATCAGCATAAATATATATTTAGAGATAAATGAAATGAATCAGATGATTAAAATGTCGTGTGTATGCACAATGGAATTCTACTCAGCAGTGCAGAAAAATAAAATTGTGAAATTTGCAAGGAAATGGATAGAACTATAAGAATTAGGGCTGGAGAGATGGGTTAGCTGTTAAGCGCTTGCCTGTGAAGCCTAAGGACTCCAGTTTGAGGCTCGATTCCCCAGGACCCAAGTTAGACAGATGCACAAGGGGGTGCGCACATCTGGAGTTCGTTTACAGTGGCTGGAGGTCCTGGCATGCCCACTCTCTCCCTCTCTCTCTCTACCTCCCTCCTTCCCTCTCCCTCTCCCTCTTTCTCTCTCTCTGTCTGTTGCTTTCAAATAAATAAATAAAAATAAAAAATATTTTGAGAAAAAAAAAGAATTATATTAAGCAAAGTGACCTAAACTCAGAAAGATTAAAATTTCTTATTCTTTCTGATATGAGGATCCTAGCTTATAATATCTATATGTACATTTTAAAAGGGAGGCAAACATGACTAAAGCCAATAAAGGGAAAATAGTATTCACAAAAGAGTATAAAGTAATAATTAGGAAGGGGGAAGGATGAAAGGATACATGAGACTAAACAGAAGGGAGAAATTGGTGGAAAGGGCTTGGAAAGATGAGAAATGGATAAGAATCAACTAAAACTAATTGTGTTTATAATTGCCAGAATGAATAATACCTAAATCTCTGTATACTAGGTAAAAAAAAATTAAGTAAATAAGTAGAAGGGTTTGGACCTGGGTAAACATATAACAAACTATTTTCATAGATGGAGTGGAAGGGGTGGAGTTGGTAGAGTGCTTGTCTAGCATGTATGAAGTCCTGGGTTCAGTCCCAGCACTGCATAAACTGGGTACACACATGAAATTCTAGCACTCTAAAGGTGGAGGCATGTAGATCAGAAACACAGAATTCCTGGGACCTTGTCAAAAAAAAAAAATCAAGGGGAAAAAGCCTAAGAAGAAGTTTAGAAATCTATTTTACGACACATATTTAGGAAATGTATGAATAGGCAATTCTCAACATTTTCTTGTCTATGGTTTTCGGATGTACATTTAGTGAAATAAATGTGAACCTTTCAATTTTCTTACTAAATCACTAGGAAATTCTGTTAGGAAGATTCATATCATTTCCATATCATGATCCCACCATCCATTTACTTTTGAATAGAGTTCCAATACAACCCATCAGTTGTCTTTGGTATTCATTTCTTTAACTATCTAAGTGATGAGTTTTTTTTTAATTATTATTCTATTGCTTTACCTCTGTGCTGGTACATTTTTCCAATACCAAAGTTATGAGAGTCAGACATTATTGTCCACACTTACCATATCTGAGTCATAAGAGAGAATTCATTCTTCTTGATAAATGAAATGTTTGTCTTTAAAGGCATCCATGCCCTCGAACACCTATGATATGACTTCCAAATGAGAAACCCTTGTTCAAGCTTAGCTTCCATACATTATATGTCCAAGTAAAAATAAACAATTGCAAATTACAGAGGCATGCTAAGGATAGTCTGTCATTTTTTAATACATGTACTGTGGAAAGCATAAAAGAAAAACAGCTCATATATCAACAGTATCATGCTTGCATCATTATTGAACTTATAAGCAGGAGTCCCCAAGTGATTTCTCAGTGCTGAAGATGGGAACTCACTATACAAAGTATCCATCAAAGCCAAGATGATGAAGGGTAAGCAGCTTCTGTCTGATTAATAGGTACAAGAGCACCAAACAAGGGAGATTAAGAAAGCCGATAGGTTGTATTGATAGAGTAAACCTCAACTCTGAATGAGGCAAAACCTCATTTCAGCCAGTAAGCCATTAAGCTGCTTAGAAAAATATTTATATGCCCCAGGTAAAGACCCAACATGAGCCTGCATAAGACGGCAAAATTAGAAAACCCATTTGCAAAGCACTGTGAGAAATACTTCCTGGAATTAAATTTTTTCACTTAAAAGGAATGAAATTAAGGTAAATTTATAATCAAGGTATAGGATCTTATTTTATCTATAATATCCCTTGAATCCAGTTAAAGAGTTTATTCTGAAACGGCATAAAAATGCTAATTCAACATCTGCATGTAGTAACTGGTTTCCTCGTGTGTGTGTGTGTGTGTGTGTGTGTGTGAAGTGTATGAGTATATATGCATTGTGTGCATGTGGGGAGGGCAGAGGTTGATGTCATATGTGTTCCTCAATCTCCTCTTTAATTTACTGAGGTAGACTCTCTCACTTAAGCCCATGGTTTCAGATAGCCTAACTAGATAGTTTGCCCTGGGGATTCCCTGTCTGCGGCTCACTCTAGGATTACAAAAGGCTGTCGCACTAGCCTGGCATGCACATATGTCTAGGGATCCAAACTCAAGTCATCACACTTGCGTGACGAGTGTCCTACTGAGCGAGCCATCTCCCAGCCACTTCAGACAGGTGCCTATCTACCTGGCTCTGGTTGATTCCTCCTACTCGCCTCTCCCCATCCCATTACCCCTCTCCCCGGCTGTGTCCTTCAACGCCAATTTCTCCCTTCTACTTCCCTTCCTTACGTGTTATACTGTCCTCCCCACCCACCTCCTCCCTTTAAGCTACTTTTTTAGCATCTCTCGGGCCCTAGCTCTGCTTAGTCCCCCTAAACACACATATTTGACAAGTTGAAGCTAGGATCCCCATGTGAGAGAAACGATCACATGTAACAGAGAACATGCTGCTCTTTCTGCCAGTCATTTATTTCCCTGTGTACAATTCATGGGTATATTTGCCCAGCTCTGTCTTAAGGTAGACAGAATTAGCCAACACGAGGCAACCAATTAAACATGAGTTCTGCATAAACAACGTATGTTTAATAACTCCAAACTTAATTTGTTGTTCATTTAAAACTCAAATTTAGCCAGTTTACCTTTATTTTGTCTGGCAATCTGGGTATGTATATCTCTGTTCAGTTTTTTATGATGACTATTGTTTAAAACAAAAATAAAATATTTATACAGATCACATGCTTGGAATTACAGAATTTTATAAAAAAAACAGACATTGACAAAATATATTTGAATAATTTTATTCTGAAGTTCAGCAAACATAGATTCAAAGAGACTAAAGGAGATGATCAGGTCCCACAGCTAGTTAATTCCCAAGATGGAACTGTAATATGGTTTCTCTGAGCTCCCAGTTCTTTCTTTTAAGTATATTTCTCTCTTCAAAATTAACAACCAGTAGACTGTTCAGTGACAAATTTAGGCCAGACCTATCACTTCAATCTAGATAGATAGACTTACAAATAATTTCTGCAATTGAAATGGAAAGAGAAATAATGGAGCCTCTGGCCTGCCTGTCTGCTGCCCTGAGTAGACGCACCCAAGCTGGTTGCAGACCCCAGATCCCAGATCTGGCACTGAGTAAGACACCCAGGGTGCAGGTTCAGTAACCCCCCTCTCCCCATTTAGTCCCATGGATACAACCCTGGCCCAAGCATGTTAGGATTGGGAATCAAGCCCATTTGACACTCACCTCATTCTCTGGCCTGGCTCACTGTGCTTCCCCGAGAAGGGATGGCTAAGCTGGTCACAAGTCCCAGCCAAGACCCATAAGGAGACTCCATACAAGGAGGAACCTTCTCAGTTTCCAGTAGTCCCAGCCCATGCCCACTTGAATCAAAGCTGACTGGGCCACTTAAAGAAGTCGCCACAAGATCCAATCTTGTGGCATTCTCAACAAGACGAAAGGACCACCTCAAGATGGGCAATCCCCAATGCAAAGCCAATAACACAAGAACTAAGGCAAGACATCCTCATTAAGAATGCCTAGTCCCATAGTTGAAGCCTCCAGTGATACTACTTGGAGGAAACTCAAAGAATTCCAAAAGGCAATCACAATAAGCATATACATCAAACTTCATGAAGCCTTGGCCAAAGGAACTCAATAGATGGCTGGATTAAATGGATGAGAAGAAACAACAACCAAAATGGACTCAAGGGACAGTGGAATGACGTCAAAGAGGAAACTATCCGGCTGGAGGGATGGCTCAGTGATTCAGAGGACCCAGTTCAACTTCCCAGGACCCATATAGGCCAGATGCACAAGTTGATGCATGCATCTGGAGTTTGTTTGCAGTGGCTGGAGGCCCTAGCATGCCATTCTCTCTGTCTCTGTCTGTCTTTCTCTCTCTCTCAAATAAATAAATAAAAATAAAAATTTTGAAAAAGAGGAAACTGCCAACTGCAGGAATGAATTCCAAGAAACAGTAAGAAAGTCAAACCAAAACTGAAAACAGAATTCAATAAAGAGATGAAGATGCTAAAGAAAAACCTAATAGAAAACAAAAGCCTTATTTAAAAGGCTCCCAAGAAAGCCTCACAAACAGATCTATCATGTGGAGAACAGAATATAAGGGCTTGAGAAAAAGACAGAAGAAATAGATCAGGAGGCCACAACAAATGACATGTTCAAAAACTGTATGAACAGAACATGAGGATATGTGGGATACCTTAAAAAGAACAAGCATTCAAAATATGAGTATAAGAAAGGGAATAAGTATAGGCCAAGTCATAGAGAATATCTTCAATAAAATTATAGAATAAATTTTCAAAATCTTACCAAAAAAAAAGATGCCCATCCAGGTACAGGAAGAACACAGAACACCAAACAGACAGGACCAGAAAAGAAATTATCAAATTCATCAAGTTACAGTTAAAACATCAAACACTGAAAGCAAAAAAAGAATACTAGAAACTAAAAGAGCAAAACAGCACATCACTTACAAAGGTAAGCCCACCAGAATTATATTAGCGTATCCAATGGAAACATTAAATGTGAGAAGGGCTTGAAATTGAGTATTAAAAAATCTGAAAGATCATGCAAGCAACTCAAGTTAATACTCACCAAAATTACCCTTTAAAATAGAAAGGTAGAAATAAAACTTTCCATGATAAAAGTTATCTATGAATATATGAGCACTAAGCCAACCCTATAGAGAATATTGGATGAAATACTTTGCACTGGAAATAAGAACAAAGAGGCTACAGGAGGGGAAAAGCAATAATCAAAAGGAGAACATACATAGAAGCAAGTGAAGATCAAGAAAATACCAAGGGCTGGAGAGATGGCTTAGTGGTTAAGTCATTTGCCTGCAAAGCCAAAGGATCTCAGTTCAATTCTCCAGGATCCACGTAAGCCAGATGCACAAGGGGGCACATGCATCTGGAGTTTGTTTGCAATGGCTGGAGGCCCTGGAGCTCATTCTCGCTCTTGTACTTGCACTCTCTCCCTCTCTCTCTCTCTCCCTCTCTCCCTCTTTCTCTCAAATAAGTAAATAAAATATATTTTTTAAAAAAAGAAAATACCAAATTCCACAGTCTTCCACTGACAGAATTAGCTCACACCTCTCCATTATAACTCCAAACATCAATGGACTCAACTTCACAATCAAAAGATTGAGATAACTGGATTCACCCATTTGATCTCTTCAAGAAATACGTCTAACCATTAAAGATACCCATCACCTTAGGTTAAAAGAATAGAAAAACAGATTCTAGGGCTGGCTAGATGGTCTCATGGTTAAGGTACTTGCCTGCAAAGCCAAAGGATCCAGGTTCCATTCCCCAGGATCCACGTAAGCCAGATGCACATGGTGGCTCATGCATCTGGAGTTCGTTTGCAGTGGCTGGAGGCCCTGGCATGCCCATTCTCTCTCTCTCTCTTTCTCCCTCCTTCCCTCTATCTCTCTCAAATAATGAATAAATAAATAAATAAAAATTTGAAAAGATGGCGGCTGCAGCGGTGAACGGTGTGAGTGGTTTCCCGAGGTCCGGGCCCGCGGCCCCGTCGGGCGCAGTCCTCCAGGCCGCAGCTGGCATGTACAAGGAACTCCAGGGCGAGTGGAACCGTAAAAGCCCGAATCGTAGCAAGTGCGGAAAAGAACTGGGTCGCCTCAAGCTGGTTCTGCTAGAGCTCAACTTCCTGCCAACCACAGGGACCAAGCTAACCAAACAACAGCTTATTCTGGCCCGGGACATCCTGGAGACGGGGCCCAGTGGAGTAGCCTATGCAAGGACATCCCCTCTTTTGAGCGCTACATGGCCCAGCTCAAATGCTACTACTTTGATTACAAGGAGCAGCTCCCTGAGTCTGCTTATATGCACCAGTTTCTGGGCCTCAACCTGCTCTTCCTGCTGTCTCAGAATCGTGTGGCTCAGTTCCACACAGAGTTGGAGCGTCTGCCTGCCAAGGAAGTCCAGACCAATGTCTACATCAAGCACCCTGTGTCTCTTGAGCAATATGTGATGGAGGGGAGCTATAACGAGGTGTTCCTGGCCAAGGGAAATATCCCTGCTGACAGCTACACCTTCTTCATGGACATCCTCCTGGATACTATCAGGGATGAGATTGCAGGATGCATTGAGAAGGCTTATGGGAAAATCGTTTTCACTGAGGCCACCCGGATCCTCTTCTTTAATACACCCAAAAAGATGATGGACTATGCCAAGAAGAGAGGATGGGTCCTGGGCCTGAACAACTACTACAGCTTTGCCAGCCTGCAGCAGAAGCCAGAAGACACTACCATCCCTTCCACTGAACTGGCCAAACAGGTCATTGAATATGCCCGGCAACTGGAGATGATGGTCTGAGCTTTGGCTGGGGTGGATGGGCAGGGCCAGTCCCAAGCGACCCAGTGCCGGCTGGCCTCCAATAAAAGTGGATAAACCTCTCTTCCAGGGCCTGTCTCCCCAGTGGTATGGCTGGAGACATATTCCTGCAGAACCTTGATGTTTGGGGGCTCTTGGGAGTTACAAATAACACCCATTCCTCTGGGTTTCACACATGCCCAATGACCCATGGGAGAGCACAGGCCCAGTTAGAGGGACTTTAGCTAGATTTGTACACATTGCAGTACTGGGCAGAGCATCAGTTGTTTTTTTTTTTATAGAAGGGGTGAAGTGTCTCAATTTTTAAAAAACCTTGGCAATAAATTAAATAATTTAAAAATATTAGAAAAATGGATTCTAAGCAAATGGAAATAGGAAACAATCAGACAAAATAGACATTAAACTAAAAGCAATCAAAAGAGATAAAGAAAGCTATTTTATGCTCATTAAGGGAGCAATTCAACAAAATGATATTACAATCATAAGCATATATGCACCAAACAGAGGTACACAAAATTTTAGAAAGCAAAATCTTCTAGATATTAAATTGGAAATAAATCCCAAAACAATAACAGTGGCTGACTTTAATACCCCCTCTATCAATAATAGACAGATGATCTAAAAAGAAAAACAGAAAATTAATAGAGCTAAACAATATAAACAATACCATAGATCAAATGGACTTAACAGACATATGCAAAGCATTCTAAACAAATACAGGACACACTTTCTTCCCAGAAACTTGTGGAATCTTCTCTAAAATAGGTCACATATTAGGATATAAAGCAAGTCTCTACAAATTGAGGAAAATTGACATTGTTCCCTGTATCATATCTGTCCACAATACAATAAAGCTAGAAATCAATAAAAGGACCAGAAAACGGGGACTGGAGAGATGGCTTAGTGGTTAAGATGTTTGTTTGCAAAGCCAAAGGATCCTGGTGCAATTCTCCAGGATCCACATAAGCCAAATACACAAAGGGGCACATGCGTTGGGAATTCTTTCTCCCTCTCTCTCCCTCTCTCTCCCTCTCTCTCTCTCTCTCTCTCTCTCTCTCTCTCTCTCTCTCTCTCTATCTCTCTCTCACTAACTCTCTCTATCTATATCTCAAATAAATAGGTAAATAAAATATATTTTTTAAAAAAGAGAGAAACCACAAAAAAAAAGAAACAGAAAATATAACAACACACTATTGAACCATGGGTCTATTTCTACATCCCAAAAGGATTTATCTGAACATTCACAATACGTTAGGTCTTCTACAAAGGTAGGAGATAATAGCTGTTAAGGATATAAGACAGCCTAAAATAACTTGGCTCTGAATCTAAAATGTTCGAACTCTGTATTTCTGAAGTTCAAATCCGTCAACTGGCATCATAAAATGTTTGATGTAGGAGTGGCTACGCAAAACCCACAGAGAATAAAGAGATAGTTTATTCTGGAGCCAAATATGAGGGACTGAGCTGGGAATCTGGGGTGTATTTGAGAACAACAAAGCCTTTCTCTACTCTTGGATGGGCAGTAACTCAGCAGCTCAAGTGCCACATGGTCATGACCATACAGAGCTCCACTGACTCAGTGGCCTCTGGGTTCTTGTCTTACTAATTGCAGTGACTAAAACACACAGTCAAGAGGATAAAGTTTAGAAAGATTTTATTGTAGAGATTATAGAGCTTAAGCGAAAGGAAGTATGTATAGTTCCTACTCTAAGGGTTCGAGAAAATCAGAAAGCCCACTTAAAGACCCAGACTGGTGATTTTTTGTTGCTGTTTTTTTGTTTTGTTTCTTTGGGGGTTTTGTTGTTGTTTTGTTTTGTTGTTGTTGTTGTTGTTGTTTTGAGGTAGGGTCGCACTCTAGCCCAGGCTGACCTGGAATTCACTCAGTAGCCACAGGGTGGCCCTGAACTCACAGCAGTCCTCCTACCTCTGCCTCCAAGTGCTGGCATTAAAGGGGTGCGCCACCTCTCCTGCCTTCGACTACTGTTTTTTGTAATGAGAGTTTACTGGATGGGGCTGAACTTGCTAGTCCAGAGTTGCCATCAGATAACTAGCCACAACCAGGTTTTCTTTAAAAAAAAAAAAAAAAAAAGGAACTAGTCTCTTTATATTCCTAGAAAGGGGTATTATTCTTCTCAAAAGGAAGTGATTATCTCTTCTAAGAAAGAAAGAAATAAGACCAGACCTTTTTGACATTTCTGGCTATTGGCAAAATGGAGGTTACAAGGACTCCTTTTAGCAGAGAGATATAAGGTGGGGGGGGACCAGATTGCCCCTATGGGCTCAAAAGCATTCCTCACTTTTACATTGGGGGGTTCTGTTACCCCTAAACTGCCCCATTACCATGGTTCAGGAACACAGATTCAGGTTACTCCAAATTCCACGTTCTGATGTTTCATAAGTTGGTTCTTAGTTATTACAGTCAAAGAGCCATGGCACACAATGATTATATTTGAAAAAGGAAATTAAAGCACTGCCGGCATGGAAAAAGGTTTCACCATCATAGGTAATCCATGAATGCAGGAATCTAAGAAAAAAAGCACTGAAGCAAAAAGAAATTTAAAAAAAAATATTCCTTTTACTTGGTATGGGTATAAAATTAGTCTGAAATATATTTGCACAAAATTAAACATAAAATTCAAATTTATTATGTAAATTATACTTAAGAAACACTCACAGTCCTAAATGTGAAAAAGAAGATTTTTAACTGGAACTTCTTTAAAATTGTGTATTTATTGTAGCAACTAGCCATTGTTCTGACTGTTTCTTGTCCTTCAAAACTGTTGTCTCTTCCTTCCCAGTTACTTCTCATGCTGAGCATGACATTACTCCAAGGTCCCGGAGCCAGGAGGACCAACAGAATCAGTGCACATTCTCAGAAACATGCATCTGTACATTTCCTAACTTGCATGACTCTCACAGCATGACCAAGATTGCTAAGCAATGTTTATCCATACCTTTTAACTCCTTAGTTTTCTACTTTCCCCATCAAAAACTCTAAACAGAGAAGATTTCTAGACTACCTACTTTATTGGTTTGGGTCATAACGAAAAGAAATTCCTTTTTTGCTTCACTATCATTTCTGTCTCTGTTAATTAGACTCTAGAGGTGATGTATGACTGGACCTCATAGCCCCAAAGAAAATGACATAAAAGGAACATGAAGAACAATAGGGAAAAAAATTGGTTTTACTTTGAGGTAGGCAAAGATTTCTCAGAAAGTCACAATTGCATAATCATAGGAGCATGAAGAAATTGAGCATCATCAAAATTATATACTTTTGTTCTTCAAAAGGAACTCAAGAAAACAGAGAAAATCCACAGGTTGGGGGAAAAAAATCTTTGTAAAAAATACATCTAATTAAAGGATGACATCTAAAATACACTCTTACTCTTAAAGGCCAATAAGTTTTAAAAAATCCAATAAGGGGCACAAAACCTTAGAGCAATGCTTTAGATATGCACATAGTACATTAAGAGATGTCATTAGGTAAAAGCAAATTAAAACTGCCTCGGGAAAAAGTCTCTGTCAAAAGGAAAAAGAAGAATCATAAGTCAGTATAATTTGCTATTCTTGTTGGGATTCTATGACATAGAACAGAGACTTTGGGAAAAGATTGTAAATGTATGAATTTAGTTAATTATGATATATCAATATTTATTCAATAGTAATAAATGTACCAACTATGAGATTGCTATAGAAGTTTTAAGGCAACAGTCTTGACTACTGGGATCAGACTGGGCTTGGCCACACATCCCTTTATACTAATCAGAGAGATGAATAGTGGGGAATGACAAGTAAAAGGAAATTTAATCAACATTGCCCCATTGGGAAGAGCAGATAAAGGGGTTTAGTGATCCCAAATCTGGCTTTGTGTAGCTGAATAAAAACTTTGAGATTTTTATAGACAAAAGAGACAAAGGGTAGACTTGGGGTATGCATAATTGACAGAGCAAGTGGTCTTGGTCAAGCCAGTGCTCCAATTATATCTCAGATCTTGCTCTACAAGGCATGCCAGATAGGCAATTATCACTGTCTGTCATTGATAGATATTAGGATAAAGGTAGTTTTCTTTTGCAGGTAGTTAGGTAAGGGCACAGACTCATATATTAAAAGGCCCCTGTGCCTCTCCCAGCCCTCCTATTGATCCTTAAACATTGTGTAATTTTATCTTCTCTCACTTATAGTCAATCCACCCTCAAATTGTCCTACAACAATCTAACTCCTGGGTCCCCTCTGATTGTCTTCCAAGGCCTGAAAGTTCTTAAGAATGGAGACCCTAACCCCCTCCCATCCCCTCCCATGCCTTATTTCAACATGAAGAAGCTAGACTAAGTCACGGCTCATCTCCTAAATGATTTTAGGATCTTAACTCTTGAGGGAGGAATGTTGAAATTAGGTAGACATCAAGCTTAGAAGCCATTGAAAAAGGACCCTACCTCCTGTTTCCATGGTAGCATGAGAAAGAGAAGAGATATTTCCTCCTGACCAGAACAAAGTCCTCTGATCCTGGTCCCCTATTAATCACTCACCTCATCAAGCAACCACTCCTCACCCACAGACATGTTAAAAAAGTGAGATGAACAGTTGTCCCATTAGTCAGATAATGAACTATAACTTCAAGAAAATTCTGCCTTGATATAATTGTTCCCAGACTCTCACTGTTGAGTCAGCCCTCTTTTCTGTATTTTAACTCAAAAAGCATAACTTTTCCTTCCTTTTCCCTTTCTTTCTCTTCTATGTATGCCAGTGGAATTCCTAAGCATGCTTGCCCTGATACTTTGAGGCTTTTCTAACTTTATATTCTCAGCTCCAAGCCCTTGATAGAGCAATCCCCTCTCTCTTTCTCAGGAGCCATTTTCTATATTTTTGTTAATAAACTCTATGTTCACCCTCCTTGCTTCTTGTCCACATTCCCTAATGCTTCTTTGACATGCTACATGAGACAATCTTAGCCACTCTAGTTCCCTATGAGCTTAAAAAAAAAAGGTACTATTGCTCTCAAAATTTCCTGTAACACCATCATTTGAGGGTAACAATGGTTCCTACAAAGGTGCCTGCACTATCACAGATAGTTGTCTTTATTTGGAGGATAATCTCATCATGAGGTAATCCATTCTCCAAGACTCACTGTGCTTGGTGAAAATTTGAGTCCCTTGTCGCTTGTAGATCTTTAGCATGTTGTATCTTCATTTTTACTCATTTCTAGGATTAAAAAAAAAATTCCTTCCTTAATTTTTTAAAGACCTATTCATCATTAAATAGTATGTTGTTCAATTTCTGTGAGTTTTTGTATGTTTTATAGTTTCTCTTGCTGTTGCTTTCTAGTTTTATTTCTTTGTTGTTCAGATAGGATACTTTGTGTCCTACTATATGACCTTTTTAGAGAAAGTTCAAAGGGTTACTAAGTAGAATGTTGTCTTTGGTGTTTAAATGTACTGTTCTATACACATCCATTAGAGCCATTTTATTTATGTCATTTAACTCATATGCTCCTGTGTTTGTAATCACTGTCTATTAGTGAGAATGGGATAATGAAGGTATCTACCATTATTGTATCTAATGTTCTGTCATACTTTCTTATTAATTTATCTTTTCATTATGTGAATGTTATAATTTCTCTACATTATTGTCAAGCCCTGATATTCTGTCTTCCCCTTTGATCCATTCTATTAGTTAGACTTTCCATGAAACTTTTTATTTGTCATAATAAAATTTTCATTTCCAGGTTTTAAGGTTTTGTTCCCCAGTACTTCTCTTTATTGAATCCCACTTTCAAATCCTGTATTGATTTCCTTAGTTTATTCAGCTGTTTGTACAACCTTGAATTTATGTTCTCTTATATTTCTTTAAAAAAATTTAATTGACAACTTCTATACTTACAGACAATAAACCATGATAATTCCCTCCTCTCTCCACTTTTCCTTTATAACTCCACTGTCCATCATATCTCCTCCCTCTCTCTGTTAGCCTCCCTTTTATTTTGATATCATTGTCTTTTTCTCCTACTATGAGGGTCTTGTGAAGGTATTGTTAGGCACTGTGAGGTCACAGATATCAAGGCCAATTTATGTCTGGATAGTTTCATTGTAAGGAGTGGTACCTATCCTTTGGCCCTTACATTCTTTCTTCCACCTCATAATCATATTTGTAGAACAGTCTAAAATCCAGTGTATCTAGGAGTGGTTCAGTGGGGAAAAAAAATTAACAAAGCAAAGTAGAATCAAAGAAAGATGAAATGGAATTAGGGGTGTGTGTGTGTGTGTGTGTGTGTGTGTGTGTGTGTCTAGTACTCTCTTTCAAGATGTTAGTAAGATAAAGGAGCTATATGGCATATGATAACTCTCTAAATTATCACACTTTTTCTATAAATTTAAAACTGTTTAAAAACATAAATTGGCACACTGACATTATTAGAGTGCCTAAAATAGAAAAGTCACATTCCTGAAGAAATGAAGAATTATCACTCTCATACACTGGTGTAAGAGATGTAAAATAATATGATAACTTTATAAAAGAGTTGGGAAAATAAATCCCTGATTTTAACAGACTTGTGTACAAAATATTAAAGTCAGAAAATCAAAAATATTTAAGATTGTGGATGGCAATCAAGCACAGTCTGCTAAAATCTCCAGCAAGTAAATGGAAACATTGGATAACAGCTATTTGAAGAGGTAGGTGATGCTCAAAAAATTCTCTAGTATTAACAGAAAAATAAAATAGGAATTTTACAAAGCAGGAGAAAAATTCCAGAGTCTATCCCAAGGGGACCAGCCCGGTTTGGGGAGCTCCTCCACTCCCATTGACAGGGAGTACCAACAACAGATGGCTGAGTGGTTAAGGCACTTGCCTACAAAGCCAAAGGACCAAGGCTCAATGCCCAGGACACACATAAGCCAGATACACAAGGTAGGACATGCATCTGGAGTTTGTTTGCACTGGCTGGAGGCCCTGGTGTGCCCTTTCTCTGTCTTTCTCACTCTTTCTCTCATAAACAAAAATAAATATATTTTTTTAAAAAGATCTACAGGTTACAATGAAAGCAATAATGAAGGAAATTCATAGCTGCAGGTGCCTGCACTAAGAAATCAGAGTGTTATATTTGGGCTTCAAGGTCCCTGAGAAATCAAGCTTGAGCTCAGCTGAACACCCCCTCCTTGTGGACCAGCTGACAGAAATCTGGAAAAAGCTACCCTACATGCAGCCCTATGGGAGTCAGAAGTCATCAATGGTGGTAAACAACAGTGGATATTTCAAGCCTTAAGTTTCGCCAGCCAGGAAAAATGAGCCAATAGATGCTACAGTGGCATGGCTGTTATGGAAGAAACCAGCCTCTCTCTAATTGGACTAGAGGCCCACTCCATAGGAGGAAATATATCCCTGGTACTAAAAGCCTAGTCAAAAGCCTATGGCAGGGGAGATCATGAGTCCTGGGAGGGGGGTACCACCTGCTGGTGTCTGGATAAATGCATAGATTATGTTTGTGAAACTGCCATATAAATACTTTTCTTAACATTCACACCCATGTATTAATATTACTCTCACCTTTGGTTAGATAATCCTCTATTTTCAGATGGTAGTGACCACTGGGATGACTCAAAAGGTACCATAGTGCTGAGAAAAAGTGAGAGTAGAGTATTCAGCACTGAGGTATCTCTATGACACCTTCCAAGGCTCAGAGTATATTTCAGGAGAGATGGCAGAAAGAATGTAAGAGCCAGAGGTAAGTTAGCACACAAAAGGGACTAGATTTCCATGACCTTGCTGTGCCTGGCACTACCTACAGAAAACCTTCAATAATAGGAGGGAAGGCTTATGACATCAAAATTAAAGAGAAACTAATTGAGAGGGGAAAGGGATATGATGGAGCATGGATTTGTGAGGGGCAGAGTGAGGTAGGGGAGAGAATTATCATGGTTTACTGTTTATGATTATGGATGCTTTCAATAAAAAGTTTTAAAGAGAGAGAGAAATCAGAGTGGGTATGGAAAGATGGCTCAGCAGGTAAAAACACTTGCTTGCTAAAGTCTGATGACCTGGGTTCAATCCCCAGTGCCTGCATAGGGCCAGATGCACAAATAGGGGCATGCATCTGGAGTTAATTTGCAGTAGCAGGAGGCCTGAACACAGCCATTGTCACTCTCTCCCACTCTGCCTCTTTCTCAGTCTGTCACTCTCAAATAAATAAATAAATAAATAAAACATTTTTTAAAAAGAAAGAACTCAGAGTAACTGCAAATAAACAGTTCAATGATGTACTTCAGAGCACTGGTAAAATAAGAACAAGGAAAACTCAAAGTCAAACATAAAGAACAATCAGAGCATATATAAATTAAATGGAAAGGGAAAAAAACAATGCAAAAAATGAAACCAAAAGCTTGGTTTTTTGAAAAGGTAAGTAAATTTGGCAAATGAACCAATACCAGAAATTGTCCAAATTAACAAAATTAGAAATGAAAATGGATACATTATAACAGAAACCAGTGAAATTCAGAAAACAATTAGTCATACTGTGACATCCAATTCGGTATATAAAATACTTCCCAATAAAGAAAGATACCATGAATGTCAGCTGGATAGCTTGCCACCTCAGCCCCAACCACATAAACCACAGAACAGATTTTGGCTCATTGTAAAAGCCCAGGAAATCTACTGAAGAGTTCTAATGAGGGTGTGTATGTACATTATGGTGAAACATTATCAAACTTTCTATCTAAAAATATTATTCTGACTGCAACAAGATGTAGAATACTTTGGAAAAGGGTCATATGTGGTAGTTGGAGACCAGCCAAAGTGTCCTTTCAGCTGTCTAAATTAAGGATGAATAAGCCTTCAGGCAACAAGAGTGGAGAGATTTTACCAAAAGAGAATATGGTGACAAAACAGAAGAGCTGTTATGTACCAGACATTTTGACAGTGATCAGTAAAAGAAAAGGAAATAGACAAAAGGAGGCACTAATTTCTGGCTTACCAAATGAAATGGATGGTGGTAATACATCCTAAGAGGCATGCTAGGTTTCCAAAAGTAGCTTCTGAAGTCAGTCTTGAGGTTGTTCAATGGGACATTCTTTGAAGTGTTCTCAATACACAAAGTATATAGATGAGGAGGTGATGTTAAGCCCTGTTAAATTGCTAATATTTGGGCTGGAAGGATTGCTTAGCGGTTAAGGCGTTTGCCTGCAAAGCCAAAGGACCCAGGTTTGATTCCCTAGGACCCACGGTAGCCAGATGCACAAGGGAGTGCATGCTTCTGGAGTTCGTTTGCAGTGGCTGGAAGCCCTGGCACACCCATTCTCACTCTCTCTCTCTCTCTCCCTCGCTCTCTGACTCTAATAAATAAATAAAAATTTAAAAATCTTTAAATTACTAATATTCAAATACCCACAAAAGGTAATTAGGATGGTTATACCAAGTATGTATTCAGGCTTAGCAGTTAAGGTGCTTGCCTGTGAAGCCTAAGGACTCAAGTTCTATTCCCCAGAACCCATAGAAGCCAGATAGATATGGTGGCACATGCCTCATTTGCAGTGGCTAGAGACCCTGGGTACCCATTATTTCTCTCTCCCTCTCTCTCTCTGCCATAAGTAAATAAATATAAAATATTTAATATAGAAAGTATGTACCTATAATTCCTGTCTAATTACAAATGATATTACCTGTATTGGGAAAAAATGTATTGGCAAGTAAAAAGGCAGGCTAGAAATCTCATGGGTATGACTCAGTGGGGGAAAAAAAAAAACAGGAAAATAAATAATCTCTATTCCTATAAAAGAAAATAGCTAAAAATGAACTCAAGTGCTATGTCTGCAATAAAGCATCAAGAGCAGCTGAAGTGGTGCCCAGCGACAATGGCGTGCCTCAGGCCAAGATCAGTGCCCGGAGCAAAGGCTCAAAGCGCTGTGTGGGAAAGACATGGGCTCTCTGCAGGTTGTGGAAGGTGGAAGCTGAGTTGTGACTTATGAGCCTGATGCTGTGATTCTCTGGGGCACCCTCCTGTCTCCCTGGATGAATGTTAACGTGGAAACTGACAAGCACATTGCTGAACTCAGTGCAGTTATGCCAGAGCCATCAGTTCATCACATGCAAATTAGCCTGATGTGAAACTATGTGAAGACTGGGGAAGCCAATGCCTACAGAGGGAGTCAGAACTCTGGTAATATGAACATTTTTTAGCCCAAAAGGTAAACAATAGCATGGATGTGGTTCTATCAGCATGTTGAATCTAGACTCTCAAGAGAATGAAGTATTACTATCTAAGTGTATGCAATGATAATGGCTAGAAATTTCCCAAATGCAACTTTTCATGCTATGGGCTGGCAAAAGCCCAAGGGAGGCCTGACGCCTACTGGCTACTCAGCAGAAACTCAATCTGAAAGGCAATTCATTTAATCTTTACTGCACATCCCCACATCAAGGGCTACAGGCTTGAAATGGAGCCTCAAACTTCTCCCCACAGGTAGGGGAAAAGCTCAAAACCCATTCCACCAAGGAATAAATATGAATAATATTTTTGAATCTGTTTTTTCCTTTTTATTAAATCCTCACTTATGCATAGACATCTCTTACTGGTCTTGCTTTAATTTTTATATTTCTATTTCTTGGTTAGGTTTTACAATTGTTCTATTTTTGCCCCCATTCTACTATTTACTATTTTTCCTTCATATAATGCAGACAACTTCCCTCTAATTCCCACCTTTCTTTTTCTTCTTCTTCTTCTCCTTCTTCTTCCTCACTCTCTCTCTCTCTCTCCCTTTTCTATCCCTCATCTATTTTTTTTTTGATGCAGAAAAGGCTTTTGAAAATCCAGTATTATATCATGATAGAGATGAAGAGATAAGAGTAGAAGAAACATACCTGAACATAACAGAGAGTGTAGATGACAGTCCTATAGCATACATTACATTATACTAAATGGGGGAAAACTCAAAGCATTTTCACTAAAATCAGGCACAAGGTGAAAGGTTTCCACTTTGTCCACTCGTATTTAATGTAGTATTTAAAGTTTTAGCAAGAGTCATAAGGCAAGAGGAGGAAATAAAATGAATACAAATAGGAAAGAAAGAAGTCAAATTATCTTTATTTGCAAATTATATTACTCTATATGTGAATAATCATGAAGACTCCACCAGAAAACTCAGAGCAGAAGAAAGTGCACAGGGCTCCTCAACCTCCACCCCACAGGTTGTTCTGTGGCAGAATGTGCTTGTTTCTAGATCCATCTTTAAGTCCCTCTTCTATTGCAGTCTGTAATATGTTGGCATTAAATTTAATATAAAAATGACACGATTTCTAGGCCTCCCAGTACAATTAACACTCTAGGAAGATCTGGTATGTTTATTGGGTGACATTACACATGAGCATGAGTCACTTTATAATCCTAAGCATGATTTCAGAAATGTATGCAATCAAGAGAGGAAAGGAGTCTTTGTCAGAGTTGAAAATTCCAATATTAAAGGGCGGGTGGACACACAGATGAGCGGCACGGGATATAACATAGGAGGCCGAGGTGAGGCCTCACAGCAACCTCTGGATGAACTAGAGTCACAATCGTTATTCAGCTTCCAACTGCTGCCTTGTACTATCAAATATTCTGATTCTTTGAGGGAGGTGAATTTTTATATGAAAGTTTCTCTCCTTTAAATACACTCTGAGTGGTGGTTTGAATGTAAATGGCACCATAGCCTCAGATATTTTTGATGAGGCTCCGTGCTTAGTCTCCACAGGCAGAGCTCTGCTGAAGGAGGCACGTCACTGGAGGAGAATCTTGAGTCCAGCCCTAGGTGCATATTCAGAGTAAACCGGCACTGGCTCTTCTCTCTCTGCTATGGATGTATCATAAAGTGAACCAGCTTCTTCCACCACGATGAAGCTTTCCCTAGAATCTACAAGCATGAAATAAACCCTTTCCTCTCATAAGCTGCTTCTATTCAGGTGTTTGTCCCAGCAACAAAAAAGGAAAGTAACCACAACTATACTTACACAAAAGCAGGTCAGTTGGTCAAACTGAGTATAAAGCCTACTAGTTTTGAGTCCTTGGTTATAAAGCCCAATTCAGGAAATGAGTTCAATTCTATAGAAAAATAGGATATCTCTGTGGAAGACTGAATATATATATATATATATTTGTTGTACATAGGTTACATTCTTGTATCCCTTCACCTCCTGTCCCTCCTCAGAAGGGTCCTTACTGTTCACTGTGGGCTAATTAGTGCCCCTGTTATTTCTGAGGGGGCTGTACCTCAAGACATTTCCACTCAACTATGGCTCTTACAGTCTTCCTGTTCCCTCTTCCAAAACAGTCCCTGAGCCTTGAGTGTGTTTGCAGATTGCTTTTAGTGTTGACTTCTCTTTAACCTCTGCATTTCTGTGATGATGTGTTTTGGTTCACCTCCACGTTTGTACTATTTTCCTAGAGGTGGTTATCAAGCTAACATTCAGGGCAATACTTGTGTTTCCACTTCCTCTGCTCTTTCTCCTGGACCTGGTAAATGTAAAGAGGTGGCACATCTTGTGATGTGCAATCAGATCTTTCATTTGTTGAACTGGTGGATCTTGGATCTCCCCAGTATTCTCCGCCCTCTGTAAAATAAAACATTCTCCACCCAAGGGTGAGAGCAGCTTTGATTAAGGGAGATAAGCATACAACTTTCAGAGAAATTTTGACGAGGACCTGTTGTAGTCAGCTCCACATTGCTGGGATGAGCATCCAAACTGACACAGCTTAGTGGAGGAAGAGATTTATTTCATGCTTACAGATCAGGAGAAGTTTCATAAAATGGCAGGAAAATCTTTCCCCTTTATAAGTCCAAGCACAGAGACACCACCAAACAGCCAGCACCACAAGCAAGCACAGCCAGAGCTCAAAACCTCTCTGCAGGCCTTTAGGCTGGAAATCATATCCATCCACCTCCCCCCCCCCATAACACCTCTTCCAGCCAGGCAGCTTGAAATCCAAGTTATACACTTTAATAAAACAACTGAATCGATGGAGTACACAAATTCAAACTACCACATTTTTCATCTAGACTCCAATATACTCATGACCATCTCACATTGTAAATGGTATTTATTCCAGCTTCAAAGGTCCTCCTAGTCTTTACCAAACGAACTTTAAGATTGTTCCAAAGTCCTAAGTCTTATCTGAGATTCAAGACTGTCCCTGTGAGTCCTGTAAAAATCAAAGCAAATTACATACTTTCAACATATAATGACACAGAGTAAACATTCCCATTGCTATAAAGGCAAAAAAGGGAGACTGGACCAATTCAAAAATCAGTGACCATCAAGTAAACACCAAACATCTGTAATTCAAATCCAATAGCCATAACCAGTGGCAACTGTCTCTGAATTTTACAATTCTGCCCTGCCAGCTGGGCTAAGAAGCCAGGGAAAACATTCATCCTGAGTCAACAGCATTCCATGGCAGCCCTTACATGGTCTTGGTATATCCAAAACAGCTTCAGCTCTCCTTTGCAAATCATACTCCATTTTCAACCACATACACTGGACTTTCCAGACTTTAAAACAGGAATATCCTTTTCCCATGCCTTATCTCAGTCTCCAGAGTCTATGATTTAACTTTAGACTATGGTCTCACTGGCCTCTCGATCAGGGATTTCACTACTAAATCTTGAACTTGAAGAGTGGGTTCTTTCCTAACAAAAGAGTTTGTATTTTCACCATTCAGCCTTTTCCTGAATGGAATCATCTCAGGCATCCTTTCCACTGTTTTGATGTAAAGCAGTTGGCCATCCTTAACAATAGCAGCTTCATGAACCTAAAACCTATCTTTGTGCCAGTAATGTTAAACTTGCTTGAATTTTTCCAGTTCTAAATCTTCTATCTTTTAGTTCTATACCTTCTGCCCATTACTTTTTTTCAAATTCAACCTTGACCAAATTCTTAGGGCTTTACAGAAGAATGCAGCCAGCCCTTATGCCAATAGCACAGTTCCAACAAAGTTCTGTGTGGCCTTTCATACCTCTTTAAAAGTTCATAAGGAAAGCCACTAAATAAAATTCTCTCTTCATTTAGCATATTAAAACTCTCACCAAAATAGCCCATAAATTATGACTTACTGCTGTAGAGGCAGTAAGTGTCTTGCAAGTACCAATTCCATATAATCTACTTCAGCACACAAGTTCCCAAAGACAAAAATCCACATGGTCAGACTCTTCTCTGCAAAGCTACCCCACTTTTCAGTAACAATTTCTGTTGTAATTAGATCCACATTGCTGGGAGGAACACCCAAGCCAGACACAGCTGAGGGGAGGAAGAAATTCATTTCAAGCCTATAGATATGGTGTTCTGTCAAATGTCCAGGGGTTTATCAATCTTCTTATTTTCAAAGAACCAGCTCTTTCTTTTGTCAATTTTTAAGTTATTTCCTTAATTTACAAGTCATTGAAATGTGCTCTGATCTTAATTATTTCTTTCCATCTGGAACTCTTAGAATTGAATTGTTGTTTTTCCAATGCCTTTCAGTGGTTGGCTAAGTTATTAATTTGTGATTTCTCTGTGTATGTGATGAAGTTGTTTGGTGTTATAAATCTTCCTTTTAGAAACTGCCTTCATTGTGTTCCATAAGTTCTAGTATGCTGTGTTTTCCTTTTCACTCAGTTCTAGAAATTTTATAAATTCCTTTTTGTTTTTTTTCCATGGCTCATTCATTGTTTAACAGTGTGTTATTCAGTCTTCATGTGCTGTTGTGTTTTCTGATGTTTCTCTTAATGTTAATTTCTAGCTTTAATGTATTGTGGTCAGATGTAATGCAGGGAGTCATGCCAATTTCCTGACTTTGTGGAGACATGCTTTATGCCCTAGTATATGGACAATTTTAGAGACAGTTCCATGAGTTGCTGAAAAGAATGTGTATTCTGTGGAGTTGGAGTTGAATATTCTGTACATGTCTATTAGGTCTAATTGGTCTATGGTATTGTTATATCACATTATTTCTCTGTTAATTTTTTGCCTAGATGTACTGTCTATTAATGATACTGGGGTATTGAAGTACTATGATGGTATTGGGATTTATTTCTGATTAGTTGTCAAGTATGTTTTGCTTTATAAAATGTGGAGCACATGTGTTTAGTGCATATAAAGTTATGATTGTGATATCCTCTTGCTGGATCATTCCCTTAAAGAGTAAAAGGTGGCCTTCTTGCCCGGTGTGGTGGCACGCGACTTTAATCCCAGCACTTGGGAGGCAGAGGTAGGAGGATTGCCATGAATTCAAGGCCACCCTGAATTCACCATAGTGAATTCCAGGTCAGTCTGGACTAGAGTGAGAACCTACCTCAAAAAAAACAAACAAAAAAAAAAGTGGCCTTCTTAGTCTTTTTTGATTAATTTTGGCTTGTAGTCTATCTTGTCACGTATTAGTATAGCCACACCCACTTAGTTCTCATTTTCATTTGTTTGAAAAATCATTTTCCAGCCTTTCACCCTGAGGAGGTGGCTATTCTTCATGGTGAGTTGGGTTTTTTGAAAATAGCAAGTAGATAGATCTATTTTCTTTGTAATCCACCTGGGTAATCTGTGTCGTGTGATTGGGAAGTTTAGACCACTGATGTTTAAAGGTTTAATGGTGAAGGCTTTGTGAGTTTTGGTGCTTTCTTGAGCTTAGTATATTTTCATGTCTTCTCTATTTTGATTATTGTGTTTTCCCTCTTGCAGGCTTTTGAGGTTGGTTGTTTGACTCTTCTGTGTGGCATATTCCTTGAAATCTTCCCTTTAGGGTTGTCTTTGTGTTCATATAACCAAAGAGCTGGCTTTTTATCATGGAAAGTTTTCCTTTCTCCTTCTATTTTGGGGAATATTTTCACTGGTTATAGTTGTTTGGGTTGGAAGCCATCTTTTTTTTTTAAACTTCAAAGTATTCCATTCCAAGCCCCTCAGGTTTTCAGAGTTCCATTGAAAAAAATAGCAGTACTGCTCATGAGCTTCTCTTTGTATGTAATGATTTGTTTCTCTCTTACTTCTTTTATCACTCTCGTTGTTTTCATTGTTTGGGGGTTTACCTATCATGTGACATGGAGTGTTTCTTCTTTGGTCCTGTTTAGGGTCCTGTGAGCTTCTTCTACCTGTATGGGCCCCTCTTTTATGAAAGTAGGAAAAATTTCTTCAATAATTTTATTGAATATGTTCTGTATGCCTTTGACCTATATTTCTTTCCCTTCTTGTATACCCATGAGCTGTATATTTGGTTCTTCTAGGGTATCCCACACTTCCCTCAAATTCTGTTCACATGATTTTTTTTTTTCATTTTTTTGAGGTAGGGTCTCACTCTAGTTCAGGCTGACCTGGAATTCACTATGTATTCTCAGGGTGGCTTCGAACTCACAGCGATCCTCCCACCTCTGCCTCCCAAGTGCTGGGATTAAAGGCGTGCACCACCACACCTGGCTTCTGGTCACATGATTTGTTTTTTTAAACTTATAGTTTTTGGACTCCTGGTCAATTTTCTCTGTCTTGTCTTTCTGAGGATCTCTTCTCCACATGATCTACTCTGTTGGTGATGGTTTCTAGGGAGGCTTTTAAAATTATTTAATTAATTTTTGTTTTCTTTTGCATTTTTCTGCATCATATCTATCCATTTATTGAATTTCAATTTTAGGCCCAGGTTTGATTTTCCTGATGCTTCTTGTAATTCATTCTTGCATTTGATCATATCTTCATTCAGCTGATCTTAATCAGCTGATTGTTGAAATTACTATTTGTTGAATAACCTTCAATTTGTTTATGTGCCTTTTAAGATCTCTCTGGCTTTCTTCAACTGTGGTAAGATAAGTGAGGAGAGCTTTTCTTGTAATTGATGGTTCGGTTACATTTAATTTATGCACTGTTTGGTTTTTGGGGGCGATTTTCTTCCAATTCTGCTATCTATTTGGTCATGGTTTTATTAAGTTTGTTTAATAAGCTTATCAGGCTTTCACTGTGGGAGTCTATGTCTGGTGTGTCCTCTACATTATCATTGGAGTCTTCCATTGTGGGCCTAGGCATGCTTGGTGGAGATCTCTCAGCTTGTCTTGCATTTTTTTTTTTTTTTACATGAAGGTTTGCCCATCTCAGGGTAGATGTATTGCTATAGATGTAGCAAATCGTGGCTAATGTGGGATCTTCAGTCAGTGGCATATCCTGGTAGGATCCAGATGTCTGTGGGTTGGAGTTATATCTGCAGGTTTTGGTTGTGTGCCTTGGGTTTGCAGAGGGTCTTCCTCATGTGCCCTGCATCTTAGTGGTTCTGGGGGAGACTTTGGGAGCCTGGCCCAAGTCCTTAGCCAAGCAGGGCTTTGTTCATCTCATGCTGCCTTCTTGCTTGCCATTGGTAGTGTGATTGGCTGCAGCTGCTGGGAAGCAGACATTCCATTTTGGGGGGATGGGCCTTAATTGGGGGAGTATGGGGGGATATCTGGCTCATACGGTTCTGTTGGTGTTCCAGGACTTTGTTTGTGATCCTGCCCTGGACTCGCAGAGGGCACAGAGTGCGCGGAAGACACCACTTCTCTGGTGAGGACCACTTCGTGTGAGTGCCTCACACACAATCTTCACTTACGAAAGCTCTTGTTCATCGGTCAGTGTGTGGGACTCTGGCAAATTGCCTGTTTGCACACTTCATCAGGACAGCCTGTGGTGGTCTGGCAGCCTCAGCCCCCGTGGCTTGAGTGTGCCGTTTCTGGAGGTTGCCTGTTAAGATAGCATGAGGTGGGGTGACCCCAGCACTCTCCAGCCACCCAATCATGTAGAGGTCACATACAGCCCATGGGTCCCTAGCTGTGCTACACCCATGAAGGTCGAGGGAACGGAACACCTGGTTGCACAGAGACCGGGCTACCCGCCGGTGCCCATCAGTTCCCCTGCTCCCCGCCGGCACCCAAGCCTTGCAGGTAGTGGAGCTCTAAGGCGCCTCGGACCCCGGGCTAACCACTTGTTTCAAAGTGGGCAGGTTTGGTCCCAGCTCACTCCCGCCACACTCCTCCATCCGCCTCATTCCACCTGACGCTTATGTGGAGGTCTGGGAAACTTTCAGACCGTATACACTTACAGCTGTGCCCTACCTGGGGAGTTCAGGGGAACAGACTACCTGTGAAGGTGTGGAGCCTAGGCCACTTGCAGGTGGAGTGCGTGTCACCGCCTCTGTTTCCCCAGCCATGCAGCAGATGGCAGTGTCCATGCGCATGCAGCCTGCCCTGTGGTCTGGTCCCTGTCTAAGAGCGTGGGGGTGTACCCACCCGCCCTCCAGTACTCAGTGGGGGGCAGAGTGTGGAGGAGTCTAGAAGATTCCTGTATGTGGACCCTAGTGCCTGCCCAGTGGGGTGGTCCAGAAAGTACTCTCTAGTTCTGTAGCCCCCCCCCCAAAATAAAAACCTTGCCCCCTTTTTCCCTTCAAGTTCTGACATGGTTACAGTCCGCCGCCTTGAACACCCTTTTGTTGAGACCTCTTAACATTGCCTGTGTTGTGTTCTCCCTTGTTCTGCAGTGAGTATTAAGCCCGACTCTGCAGACACACTTCACTTCTGCTGGTCTTTGCTCAAGGGCACTGGCAACGTGGGAATAGTGAGTAAGATCGCCACATCATAAATCCACTCAGGCCAATAGACAGTGGCCTTGAAGGTGACTGACGTGATTCCACTTGCCTTTATACAATTTTCTTGTCAGGCACAGTGAGTACTACTTCCTTTTATTTCTGTTCCTTTTACATTGCTTGGTGAAGCTGTTTTCCTGTGTCTGATGAATGCAAAGAGTTCACAGACCTCTTGGAGATTCATTATTCGGGCAAGAGACAAGTAATGTTTACACATTTAATCTTGTGTGGGCTAACTCAGGGAAAAAAAAAAATGAAGTGCAAGCACTTCTCTTAAAAGACCAAATTGAGAGTGAAAATAGTATTGTGGAGAAGAAAAGCAGTTCAAGGAAGGCAACGCTTGATGTCATGTTTCTGCATTTTCTTCCAGTCACATAAAAGGCAAGCAATTAAATTTCAAGATGCTATTAAGCATGGCATTTAACAAGAAATTATATTTTGTTTTGTATGGCTTCACGGGACAACAAATGGAGTCATGTCTAGAACAGGATGTACTCTGGTAAATTTATAAACACAAGGGAATGGTTATATTCAGTTTGGATAAATAAGTATTAAGACTGATATATAATGCCTGAAGCTTTTTCTTGGCATTAATTCCCATGTCAGCACCAAAAATAAATAAATAAATAAACAACCTGGGTAGATATTTACTTCCAATTTTATGTAGCAGCAGAATTGCAAACATTTATTTGGACTTTAAAACACAAATATAAAGATAAAACCAAACCAAAGGCCACAACTCCTGTTCAGATATTAAAGGCAACTAATATATACCCATAGGAAAATCCAAACAAAACAGAAAACTATCAACTACAATGATTGTTCTTCCACCTTGTTTCCAGACTGTTTCTCCCAAAGTAACCATTGTTAATAAAGTCTTATATTTCCTTAAAATTTTTAAATATTTCAAGAGGAAACACTACATAGGCATTAGAATTGCTTTAACACTATAGTGCAATTCCAAGCATAGGTTGACTCATGACAATGGTGACAGCCACTTTCATATAAAACCAAGTGCATGCTGTATGACATCATACCATCGTAGTGGTTTTAATGTGAATGCATGTCCCTCATAACCCAAGAATTTTTTTTCTAAGTTTGCATGCAACTTAAGCACACTGGAGGGCATGTCAATGGGGGCCAATTTTAAGCCAGCCCTAAAATGTGTTCAGAGCATTTGGAGCTCTGGTTGTTCCTGTGCACTGGCTGTTTGATGGTGTCTCTCTGCTATAATCTATGGAAGTGAACCAGCTGCTTATGTCCCTGATGGTATTTCCCCTAGAATCTGTAAGCCTGAAATAAACCTTGTCCTCCATAAGGTGCTCTGGTTGGATGTTTTTCCAGCAATGCAAAGGTAACTGCAACACCATTTTAGGTCATCTTATTCTCAACAGCTGTCCCTTCTCTATGTCCTTTATGGAATAATCCTTTCTGAAGTTTAAAGGCTAATATCCTTGAGAACTGTCCTATTTCAAGGAGATCTCGTTCAATCCTAGAGTTTCAGTGTCATCTATAACCATAAATTTAAAACTCTACTTCTGATTTTTCCTCCCTCAACTTCAGCCTGTAACATTTAACTCAATAACTTTTACTCTGTATCTCCAACTTGGGTCCTAAATGGATGGCTCCCAACTTTATTGAATTTTTGACACGTAACCCCATCTTTATCTTTTTTTTTTAATTTAAGAGTGACAGAGAGAGGAAGAGGAAGATAGAGATAGAGAGAGAGAATGGGCATGCCAGGGCTTCCAGACACTGCAAAAGAACTCCAGACGTGTGCACCCCCTTGTGCATCTGGCTAACGTGGGTTCTGGGGAGTCGAGCCTTGAACCAGGATCCTTAGGCTTCACAGGCAAGTGCTTAACCGCTAAGCCATCTCTCCAGCCCCCCAGTCTTTATCTTAATGTCAAAATTTCCTCCTATAATCTTTTACCATCTCAGTAAATAAACAATCCTTTGTCTTCTCAGGTCCAACATCTTAGCATTATTATTAGGTCCATATTTTTTTAACATTTCAATACTCAACTAATCAGAAAAAAAAAAAAAAACTATTGGCTCTACCTTAAAAAGAATTTACAAAATCAGACTGCTTCTCATTCCACCCTACTCTGAACTTTGGTTATTGCTATGGTTTGGATGTGAAGATGCCCTAAAATGTTCATGTTCTGGAGGGGCAGTTGCAAGAATGGTGATATTGAGGTAGGAGACATTTAAAAAGTGGGAGTTCCTTGAGCAATGAGGCCTTGGACTGGAAGGGATTAATGTTCTTGTGTAATCAATTGGAAGTTCCCACCGACATCGCCAACCTCTAACTACCTGTTTAATTCCCACCGACATCGCCTACCTCTCTCTAGCTACCTGTTTAGCCATGTGATACTTCATATTGCATGCATTACTGTTATTATTTCACCATCCACCATCAGGCTCTCACCAAAGTCCTTCGTGGGGTCTTTGATCTTGGGCACAGAACCTCCAAATCTGTGCTAAGTAAATCTTCTCTTCTTTGTAAGTTGGCTTGTCTCAAATATTTCATTATAAGTATAAAGATGATTAATAAACATTTGTTAAAGGAAGGAATTTAAGGACTCTGCTGGTTCAAAGCATATACACACCCAGTGTTCACAAATGTAATCACACTAAGCTGACCTGTTGCTTTCCACAATCCTATGGGCGATTAATTACTTTTAATGTTTCTGCTGCTTTCTGCATATAGTCAGCATAATCTCATACATGTACATGTTGTTCCGGATCAAGAGTTCAACCAATCACTGAGGAAGTAGAACAAAGAAGCCATAAGTTCAGTCTCCTTCTCTTAACATCCATTGTCAATATTGGCCATCTGTTCTGATCAGGCCAAAGGTAAACTAAGGCAGAGGGAACCAGGCTACCTTGCTGTCTACATAGTTGAGTTATGTGGTGGTAAGACTAACTACAGGGAAAGTTAGAAGACAGTAATTTAGCAGAGAAAGCATCATCTACTGCAATATTCTCAGAAAAGTTCTTTTGTAAATTCCATAAGAAGTATTCCCAGTTTCCCCCATAATTCATTTCCATGTTTCATTCTCACAGTTTGCTCTTATAGTTCATTCCCACAATTAATATAATTTTTTCATAAACACCAGAACAAATTAGGCGATAGTTTCAATAAACACCTGCTACCATGACTAAAACAAGGGGGAAATGTTCTTTATAAAACAGTTTCCAAAAATGTCTCAATCACTAATATAGTACTGGCAAAAAAAATCTTGGAAGTAAAATATTGAGCCTTCTACATCATGGAAATCATATAATTTCCAGTAACTATATGAGACAAGAAGGGTGTCAACACCGTTGTAGTTGAGTCTCTAATATTCTCTCAAAACAGTGTTAACTCTTCTGGATTTATAATCTGTCAGTCTTGTATTTCTTTTTTTTTTAAATTATTTATTTACTTATTTGAGAGCGACAGACACAGAGAGAAAGACAGATAGAGGGAGAGAGAGAATGGGTGCGCCAGGGCTTCCAGCCTCTGCAAACGAGCTCCAGACGCATGTGCCCCCTTGTGCATCTGGCTAACGTGGGACCTGGGGAACCGAGCCTCAAACCGGGGTCCTTAGGCTTCACAGGCAAGCGCTTAACCACTAAGCCATCTCTCCAGCCCCGTATTTCTTAATCTAGATAGGATGCAAGCCTGATAACACTAAGGGTGAATTCCCCATTTAAATCTACCTGGACTAGGAAAGCCATACTGTGATTTAGTAGCTATAACAGAGAAAACAAAGATATCTGCAGTTAAAACATCTTATTTGATCTAAAACAAATGTCAGAGACCAAAAACCATCAGGAAGATGACTGTCCTTAGCTTGTGCCAGGCAATCCCATCTTCACATACATCACTGCCCTGCAAATCAGCAGCACATGAATTTGTGTCTCAAAGCCTTAGTTCCCTTGGCATCCACCAGTACAGAGTGCCTTTTCTATCAAGGCACAAATTGAGTCAATGTTCCATTAAGCACAAGCATCTGCATTCTCTTTCTGGCTTTAGAAACGTGCATAAAGGGAAAACAGGATTGAATACGTCTCCACTGAGATTTACCAAATCTACCATCCGCTAGTTTCAAATGTGCCCAATTTCCAAGTGAAAGAGAGAGTTGTAAGAAGAAAAGGAAGAAATTAGGGGATGAAATAGATCATGCATCCTGCCAGTAACTGAGAAAGGCAGGGATCTGGAAAAGAAGATGTGGCACATTTACACAATTGAGTTTTATTCAGCTGTAAAGAAAAATGAAATTTTCAGGGAAATGGATGGATCTGGAAAAGATTATACTAAGTGTTGTAACCCAGACTCAGAAAGTCAAATACCACATGTTGTCTCTCATATGCAGGTCCTAATTTCAAATGTTTAGGTTTATATGTAAGCTGGAATAAAAATTATTATAGAGGCCAGGAAGCTAAAAAGGGTCTATGAGGGAGGGAGAGAGGGAGGGAGGGAGAAAGGAGGGAAGGAAAGGAGGAAGGAAGGACAGGGAAGTGTTTAAGAGGACGGCACAGCAGATATGTAAATAGAGGTGGAGAATACTGTGGATGACATTATCTAATTGGGTCAGGGTAGAGGATGGAGGAGAGGAAGGAATAGAAGGAAGGCTAATCAAAATCTAAGATGTGCTGGGTGTAGTGGCACACACCTTTAATCCTAGCACTTGGGAGGCAGAAAGGTAGGAGGATCACCATGAGTTTGAGGCCACCTTGAGATTATATAGTAAATTCCAGGTCAGCCTGGGCTAGAGTGAAACACTGCCTCAAAACAAAACAAAACAAAAAAATTCTAAGATGTTATGAATAAGTCATATAGAAACCTACTTTTTCCATAGCTAAATAATATATATGTTTTTAAAAATGAGATTTTGGGCAGATGTATCATGTGAAGGTGGATAATGTTGTGCCCAGAAAACATATATTGTTAAAAAAAAAAATCAGTGCCAGGGATGAGATACCTTCCAGTAAGTAGTTGGCCAGGAATGTCCCCAAATGCCCCCAGAACATTACAGTCTATTGCCAAGGCACTTGGTTGGCCACTAGAACTAGATGGTAAGACACTACTGCTGAAGACTCCACATGCTTGGAAGAAATCAAGCTGGAGCCAAGCCAGAAGCCTCCCTGCTGATTAGCTGTCTGGGTGCTGGAAAGACCTATACAGCCTGTTGGGGGAGAAAAGTCATCAATGGTCTCAACCAGAACCCTGAAAGCTTTATGTCTGGCTAGCCAGGCCAAATGTCTCAACTGATACAATGATGACATGTCTGGACAACATGTCTGTTATGGGGCAATCCAACTGCTCTTGAATTGGCCTTGAGGCCCACTTCCATGGGAGGGAATTCCTGCCTAATATTAAGAATCTAATCAAGCCAGGTATGGTGGCTCACACCTTTAATGCCATCACTTGAGAAGCAAAGGTAGGAGGATTGCTGTGAGTACGAGGCCAGCCTCAGAGTACATAGTGAATTCTAGGTCAGCCTAGGCTAAGGTGAGACCCTGCCTCAAAAAAAAAAAAAATATGGGGCTGGAGAGATGGCTTAGCGGTTAAGCGCTTGCCTGTGAAGCCTAAGGACCCCGGTTCGAGGCTCGGTTCCCCAGGTCCCACGTTAGCCAGATGCACAAGGGGGCGCACGCGTCTGGAGTTCGTTTGCAGAGGCCGGAAGCCCTGGCGCGCCCATTCTCTCTCTCTCCCTCTATCTGTCTTTCTCTCTGTGTCTGTCACTCTCAAATAAATAAAAATATTTTTTAAAAAAATGAAAACTGCAAATGCTGGCAAGGATGTAGAGAAAGAGGGATCTTTTACATGGCTGGTGGAAATGCAAGCTAGTACAGCATTATGAAATTGAGTATAGAGATACCTCAAAAAAATAGCAATAAAACTCCAATAGAACCCAGCTATACCATTCCTGGGCATATACCCCAAGGAAGCTACACTGTGCTCCAGAAATACTCGCACATCCACGTTTATTAGTTCTTTATTTACAATAGCTAAGAATTGGACTCAGCCTAGATGCCCATCGACAGATGAATGGATAATGAAAATGTGCTACATACACACAATGGAACTCTGTGAAGCAGCACACAAAAGTGAAATTATGGATTTTTCAGAGAAATATATGGAACTAGAAAATAATTATAATAAGTGAAGCAACCCAAGCTCCGAAAGACCAAAATTGCACATTCTCTCCTATATGCAGATCCAACCTAGTTATATCTAGAAGAATGAACAGGTTGATGATAGATGATAGATATTGGGGTGAGAATGGAGGAAAAAGAGTTATGGAAGAGGAGAGAAGATGAAAATCAAACTAAACATGGTCTTTGAAAATACCAAAATAGGGCTGGAGAGATGGCTTAGCAGTTAAGTGCCTGCCTGTGAAGCCTAAGGACCCCAGTTCGAGGCTCCATTCCCCAGGACCCACGTTAGCCAGATGCATAAAGGGGCGCACACATCTGGAATTCATCTGCAGTGTCTGGAAGCCCTGGCATGCCCATTTTCTCTCTCTCTCTCTCTCTCTGCCTCTTTCTCTGTCTGTTGCTCTGAAATAAATAAACAAAAATAAAAACAAAAAAAAAGACAATGCCAAAATAAATGATACCTAATTCTCTGTATGCCAACTAAAATATGTTAATTAAATAAATAAAAATTTTAAAGTTCATAAACATATCTATGCTGATCCACAAAAAGAAATGATAGTGGAAAACCCTTGATAATGACCTTCCCAAATAACAAATATAATTTTAAAGTGCTATTTTTAAAGGATTTCTCCTGCTAATGTAAAAGAAAGAATAAAATACTTAAGAATAAACCATAGAAGATGAACAAGAACTTTAAAGAGACAAAGGCAAGAATTTACTAATGGACAGGAAACTTGAATAAATCAATGGTAATCTCTGTCATGCCCATTTCTATGAAGACAATATTAAAGTATATAAATTCTACCTAAATTAAATTATGCATGTAAATTTTTCAATTAAAATTCCAATAAGACTTGAAAATTACTTTATAAAAGAAATGACTTTTCAAAACATTAAGTAGACATATAGGATCTCCTAAATAAAAGGGACCCACTTGACTATCCACTTGGGTTAAGCATTCTTCTATTTCAGTGTTTGTGACAGTTCACGCATATCTGCGTATACATATACATACGTATTTACATACGAATATCGACATGCACACACACACACACACACACACACACACACACACATATTTTTATTGTGCTTTCAAGTAAGTGGAACCCTTGATAAGCAAGAGACTATGGGGAGAAAATAAGAAAATCGAAACCAGTTTGAATATTTCAATCCTAGCCTAAAACATGTTCAGAGGGAATCCTGCAGAAAAAGTTGGAAGAGATATTGAGAGTGTTCAACCTCAGAGGCAATATGGAAAAAGAAGAAGAAGGAGCAGAATGGTGAGTTTCCTGGGTTGGCATGCTGTGGCAAGGTTGTTCCGCACATTTCTCCTGGTCTCTAGCTATACTCAGCAATAACAGTGTTTGCCTACAGGCAGCACAAGGACTGTGAGCTAGTTCTGGACAAGGAACATATTTCTGTTGGATTAGAAATATCAAGGAAGATTGATGAACAACAGATCTTAATGAAGAAGCAATAAGGAACAACACAATGCATTATATCATAAGAGAGCAGAAAGTCAATACATATTGGCAAAGCCAATGAGAAATTTAACAAGAAAATGAACCTGTTAAAAATGATAATGCCTGCAATTTAAAGCATCATATGTAATAGGCAAGATCTCTAATGAGAAAAGAATAGCTATATTGATGCACATGAGAGGGAAATAAATGACAATTTTCTTCAAATTAATCTCAAAAATAGTGCCCTCTCAAAAGGATTTTACATGGAATTTGATAACCTGGTTCTAAAATTAGTAAGTAATGGTATATGAACTTCAGTTGTAGAAAAAATCTGAAAAGCCTAAGAATAAATTTGTGTTTTATACCAGACATAAGGTGTGTTAAAAGAGGATATAGTTTTTTTATTCAATGCCAGAATAAACAAATACATTAATGATCTTAACAGTCCAAAGATAGCCACAATTTCACATGAAGAATGAAAACATAGCTTATGAAAAAGTTACCATTTCAAATCACTTGAGAAATAATGTACTTTAATAATAAATATTTAATTATTCACTTGAGAAAAAGTATAATTAAGATCTTTTACTGAAATAAATTCATGTGTTTAAATAAATCCTTAATCTGTAGGTTTGTCTTTGATGCTCATTGTAGCCTGTCGTATTCAAAAAGTAGAAACAAAATATTAATCCAGTGGGTATGCTTATGTCACCTAGACTTAAGAAAACAATCAGAAAATGAAATACCATGAAGTTGTTGACATATATATATGGCATATTTATGGGGAGGAATTAAAATAAAATAAATATATATGTGGACGTTTATAAATCAGCAAATTATATAGAAAAGTTTTAAAGTGCCTGATAGTGGTCATCTTTGAGAAGGGAAATATTTTCTCCAGAACATAAATAATAGTAAAAGATTGAGATTTATACTTTATATCCTGTTTTACTTGTTTTTGATAATGTTCAGGTAGTTCTTGAGATTTTTAAAACACAAATGCTAAGTAATACGGATGAATAAATGGTTGCAACATTGATATTACCTGTACAAAGCTACAGGTTTCCTCCCAACCACTCTCCTGCCTTTTGGAAGAAGCATACCATTATCCCGCATAGTTGAATGGCCTCTCCCCCAGGAGAGAAGTGTGCCTTGTAGACCTAAGCAAGTCAGGACATCCATTCACCTCTTCTCAGTAAAAGACTTATAAGCAAATTTCTATTCTAATCCAACAATTTTTTGTTTATTTTTTAAATTATTTGTTTGAGAGTGACAGAGAGAACGAGGCAGATAGACAGAGAGAGAGAATGGGCGCACCAGGGCCTCCAGCCACTGCAAACACACTCCAGACGCATGCACCCCCTTGTGCATCTGGCTAACGTGGGTCCTGGAGAATGGAGCCTTGAACCAGGGTCCTTAGGCTTCACAGGCAAGCGTTTAACCGCTAAGCCATCTCTCTAGCCCCCAACAATTATTTTTGTTGAGGTTTTGGAGAAACAAAAGTAATCTCTGTTCCTCTGGACTTGGTTAATTGAGAATGTGTGGTTCATAAATGCTGTGCCATATACTTACTATGAGGAAAGCCAGTAGAAAAATGACACCAATATCTGTAGGCAGGCTACAGAAGGAGAGTGAATACTAATTGTATTGTTTGAATCACTGAGTTTTCTTTTGCAAACTGAGATCCACATACCAGATTTGAGGAAAGGAATTTGGGCAATGAAAACACAATTAATGTTGTAATTATATTGCTATTATAGATAAATAGACTTTTTTAAAAACTTCCAGTGGTTTCCCATCTCCTTCAGGGCAAATGTCATAAACCTCAAACACTCTCCCTCAATCCATATTAGAGCCTAGAAGGAAAGGGAAAGCTACAGTACTACTGATTCTATCTGTAATTGTTATTTACTGTTTTTACATTTTTATTTATTTATTTACAAGCAGAGAGGGATAAAGAGGAGAGACAGAGAGAGAGAGACAGAATGAGCAAGCCAGGGCCTCCAGCCACTGCAAAAATTTCTAGTTGCATGTGCCGCTGCGCATCTGGCTTAAGCAGGTTCTGTGCAATCTAACTGGCTTTTGGCTTTGCCAAAAATCACCTAAGCCACTGGGCCATCTCTCCAGCCCATAATATTTAAAATCACTTATTGTATTCAAATACTTGTTTGCTTATTTTTAGATTTATTTATCTATTTGCAAGGAGAGAGAGAGAGAATGAATGAATGAATGAATGAATGTGCCAGGGTCTCTCACCACGACAAACTCCAGATGCATGAGCCACTTTGTGCATCTGGCTTTACGTGTTTGGGAATCAAACCCAGGCCATCAGGCTTTGCAAGCAAGCACCTTAACCACTGAACTATCTCTCCAGCCCCTTCCATCTTTTATTTTTAAAAATGTGTTATTTTTATAGTGCTGGAGATTGAGCTCTGGGCCTTGCACATAATAGGCAAGCATTCCGCAACAGAGCTGTATTTCTGGACCTAAGAATTTTTTTTAGTATATTATAATTATCATGGATGTTTTTGCATTCATTTTGGTGTGTGTGTGTGTGTGTGTGTGTGTGTGTGTGTGTGTGTGTGTTTTAGTATTACATTAAAATCTTGATTACAGTTATTAGTGAGGTTTCAGGGGATCTTCCTTCATTTTTGTGGCCAACACAAATAGTACAGTTGCTTCATTCCAGCCCAGCCTATTCCCAGCTCCTTAACTATCTGAGTTTCCCTAATTATCAAGGGAGCAGACACTGTGTTACTTACTCCTGCTGATTTCCATCAATCCTTTAAGGGATTAAGAATTTATTCCCAGGATGGATAGATGGCTCAGCAGTTAAAAGTGCTTGCTTGCAAAGCCTGATAGTCCAGGTTCAGTTCCCCAGTACCCACATAAAGTGAGATGCACAAAATACTTCATGCCTCTAGAGTCTGCAATTCATTTGCAGTGGCAGGTGGCCTTGGCCCACCCATAAGCTTCCTCTCTCTCATCTTTCTGTCTTTCAAGTAAACAGACACACACACACACACACACACAAAGAATTTGTTCCCCATTCTTACAGCAGACCAACAGCTGCCATCTGAGTCTTCACTCACTTAGCTGAAGATACACACCTTACCCAAAGCCAGATCCTCTTTCTGGGGCAAGACAGACAATAAAAATTGAAACTGGGGGCTGGAGAGATGGCTTAGCGGTTAAGCACTTGCCTGTGAAGCCTAAGGACCCTGGTTCAAGGCTCAACTCCCCAGGACCCACGTTAGCCAGATGCATAAGGGGGCACACGCATCTGGAGTTCGTCTGCAGTGGCTGGAGGCCCTGGCGCGCCCATTCTCTCTCTCTCTCTCTCTCTACCTGCCTCTTTCTCTGTCTGTCACTCTCAAATAACTGAATAAAAATATTTTTAAAAAATTGAAACTGGGGCTGGAGCAATGGCTTAGCATTTAAGGTGATTGCCTGTGAAGCCAAAGGACCTCGGTTTGATTTCCCAGGACCCACACAAGCCAGATACACACGGTGGTGCAGGCATCTGGAATTCATTTGCAGTGGCTGGAAGCCCTGGTACGGCCATTCCCTCCCTCCTTCCCCCATCCTCTCTTTCCCACCCTCCCTCCCTCCCTCTTTCCCCCTCTCAAATAAATAAAAATATTTTTTTTAATTGGAATAAAACAACGCTATGGGGCCATTCTAGTTTCCGAGCTCCCCATGGCTATCAGTTGAGGCTTCTCTCTTTGTCTAAGTTCCAGCCTTCACCTCCCTAATGGTTCCAAAAGTGACCTCGTGTACACCTCTGTTTCCAAACCAACATTCTAAGGAAGCAAACTGAAATGTCAGTCTTACTTCCCGTCATCATCTACTCAGACATCGTCTCCTATTGCCAGGACAGTTCTTCCCTTGTCTTTATACCATGCTCAGCCATGAATCTATATTTAGTGCATTGTTTCACTTCCTTCTAAATATTTCATAGATTTCTGAGGATTTTTCAATTATCATCATTTTCAGGACATACAATGTAGCTCACTTCCTCCACAAATGACTTTCCAAATCAGTCCTGCCTATAAGGCTTGTGTTCCCAGCCATCTTATGCTTAAACTTAGATTCAACAAATCAATGAATTTCACTTCCAGAACAGGTCTGAATCGTCTTTCTGAATGCTTTTTGCCATAATTGCAACAGGGTCTGGCCCACTTTAACACAGCATGGCTACTGCTGTTCCCAGTGTCAGCTGCCCTTCTGAGTAAGTTCCGCTCCTCCTGCTCTGACAGTGGTAAGCCCACAACTGGTCAGACATATTGGAAATGCATTTCTGAGAAGGCTATGTAACTCTGGATGGGGTCATCAGATTTCTATCATTAAATTTGTTCCTTTTTTTGGAGGGGTAATACTTTATATATTTTTATTTATTTATTTGAGAGAGATAGACAGAAAGAGGCAGAGAAAGAGAGAGAGAGAGAGAATGGGTGCGCCAGTGCCTCCAGCCACTGCAAATGAACTCCAGATGTGTGAGCCCCCTTGTGCATCTGGCTAACATGGGTCCTGGGGAATAGACCCTGGAACTGGGGTCCTTAGGCTTCAGAGACAAGCACTTAACCACTAAGCCATTTCTCCAGCCCTACTTTATATTTTTTATTAGTTATGTTCATACTGTGTGTAAACATCACATGTTGGTACCATCCTTACTTTCATCCCTGCCACCCCCAAGGGACCCTCCTCATTGGAGACGCTGCTCAACCCCCCATGGGGATTGTGGGTCATGCACTGGGGGGGTATCCATCAGTTATGGGGAAGAGGCAATGTCTGTGTGCATAATGTCCCAACTTGTGGCTCTAACAATCTTGTCACCCCCCTCTTCTATGAATTTCCCTGAGCCATGTTAGGTTCATTTTAGGTCTACTTCAGTGATGAGGTCTTGGGAGCCTCTGTGTCTGTGGATATCTGGTTTGGTAGGAGTTGAGTGTTCTCTGTGCTGGTATCTTCACCCTTGTGCTGGTACCAAGTTCACCAAGAAAGCAGCACTCTTGCTCATTTCCCCAATTACTGTATGATTTCAGCTGGGGTCCTGGTGAGGTGTGATGGGCTGATTGTCTCCTAGGGTTCTGTGCCCATTTGAAAAGGAGAAGCAGATTCTCCAATGGAGAGTGAAGTCAGCACTGGATAAATAGGATAACCATTATTAGTTTAGAGAGAATTTAATAGGTATAGGCCCTCTTGTAGCCCAAGATTGGTGGGAGCTTGATACTGGAGAGTGAACTCATTATTTGGATATGATTCTGACTTGTTTCCCAGTTCCAGCTATGGGCTACATTCCACTGAGTGGATCTGTTAGCCGACCCAAGAGCAGTTGGTTACCCACCAGGGTTGTGTGCCATTAATGTAGTTGGGTGAACATCACATCAGCTTGTTTGCTGCTGAGTAGCTTAGACCTCAAGTTGCTTGGACAGATCACCTTTGGTGGGTAATCAAGTACTCTGACAGAAGTCTGTCTTTTTTGGGAAATTTTGTGGGTTTCTCTGATCAATAGCTCATTGTGGATATTAACCACATCCTGGTACTTGGAGTTACAGGCCAGCGCTAAGAGAAAAGAAGGAAGAAAAAGATAGGTAATATAAAAGAGAAAGAGAGAAGAGAGAGAGAAATGAGAGAAAATTAAGGTTAGTCTTCATCATACCCTCTCCAGGGCCCTTTGATTCACATGTTCTTTCTAAGGACCTAATGAAGGTCCAACCTTTTAGTGTGTCTGTCAGTATACAGAATTTTATGGTACCAGTTTCTTTTGGGTCTCTCCACACCCTTACACTACCTCTAACCTCCCCCTCCCCATTGTCTGGTCCTCAAGATGCCTATTAAGTATGTCAGCTTCTCAGGCTGATCCAGGTTAGGGGCCACAGATAAGTGAGAACATGAAACGACTGTCATTCTGTGATTGAGTGAGTTTGCTGAGAATGATCTTTTCCAAGTTCGATCATTTTTCTACGCATTTCTTTGTTCATTTGTTCTTAGTGCTTTGTAGAATTCCATTGTGTAGATATACCACATCTTGGTTATCCATTCATCCAATGATAGATATCTGGGTTGGTACCAGTTCTTAGCTATTATGAATTGAGCAGCTATAAACATGGTTGAACAAGTATCTCTGAACTGAGGCCTGGAGCTTTTAGAGTAAATGACCAATAATGGAATAACTGGGTCTGTTGGTAACTCTATAGTCAACCTTTTTAGGAGTCTCCGTATTGCTTTCCATAGTGGTTGTACCATCTTTCATTCCTACCAACAGTGAATGAGGGTTCCTATTTCTCTATATCCTCACCAGCATTTGTTTTCATTTGATTTTTTGTTGTTGTTGTTATTGTTGTTGTTGTTGTTTTTGTTTTTCAAGGTAGGATCTCACTCTGGCCCAGCCAGAATTCACTATGTAGTCTCAGGGTGGCCTCGAACTCATGGCAGTCCTCCTACCTCTGCCTCCCAAGTGCTGGGATTAAAGGCGTGCGCTGCTGTGCCTGGCTCATTTGATTTTTTTAATGCTTGCTATCCTTACTGGGGTAAGGTGGAATCTCATAGTTGTTTTAATTTTCATTTCCCTCTTGTTAAGGATATTGAATATTTTCTTAAGTGTGTGTTTGCCCTTTGTGTTTCTTCCTCTGAAAAATCCCTGCTCAGTTCTCTGACCCACTTTGTGAGTGGGTTGTTTGGTTTTCTTTATTGTTTGGGTTTTGGAGTTCTTTGTAGGTTCTAGAAATCAGGCCTCTGTTGTGTAGCAAAATTTTCCTCCCATCTGTGCAGTGTCTTTGGCTCTGCTTATTGTATGTTTGTCTGTGAAAAAACTTTTCAGCCAGGCGTGGTGGCTCACATCTTTCATCCCAGCACTGGGGAGGCAGAGGTAGGAGGACCGCCATGAGTTCGAGGCCACCCTGAGACTACATAGTGAATTCCAGCTCAGCCTGAGCTAGAGTGAGACCCTATCTCAAACAAACAAAAAAAAAAAAAAACATTTCAGCTTCATGAGATCCCAATGGTTGAGTGATTGTTTAAGTTCCTGAGCTACTGGGGTTTTGTTCAGGAAATCTTTCCCCACTCCTATATCATAGAACATTCCTCCTATTTTCCTTCCAGTAGTAGCAGAGTTTTGAGTCTTATATTGGGGCCTATGATCCATTTGGACTTGATTTTTGTGCATGGCAAGATGTGTGGGTCTAATTTGATTTTCCTGTATATGGTTGTCAACTTTGTCCAGCACCATTTGTTGAAGATTCTGGTTTTTTGTTTTCTGGGCTTTTTTTTTTTTTCCAGTTTACATTATTAGGGTCTTTGTCAAATATCAAGTAGCTGTAGTTACCTAACCCAAAGTCCAGGTCCTCTATTCTGTTCCATTGGTCTATAGTCCTGTTTTTATGCTAGTACCATGTTGTTTTGTAACTATGGCCTTGTAATGTAGCTTTAGATCAGGTATGGTAATGCCTCCAGAGGTGTTTCTCTTGCTGTGGATATGCTTGGATATCTGTGGCCTTCTGCCATTCCATATGAATTTTGAGATCATTTTTTCCATCTCTGTGAAGAAAAAATGTTGGGATTTTGATTGGCATTGCATTAAATCTGTATATTGCTTTCAGTAAGATTGCCATTTTCACAATGTAAATTTTGCCTACCCAGGAGCATGGGAAGTCTTTCCATTTTCTTAAGTCCTCTTCAATTTCTTTCTTGAGTGTTTTTATGTTTTCATTACATAAGTCTTTCACATCCTTGGTTAATGTTATTCTAAAGTATTTTGGTGGTGGTGGTGGTGGTATTGTATTGAAAATGGGAAAATGTCACTAATTTCTTTCTCTGTATCTTTGTCCTTTGCACATAGAAAGGCTACTGATCTTTGTGAATTGAGTTTGTATACTGCTACTGAAGGAATTATCACCTTTAAGAGTTTTGAGGTGGAGGTTCTCAGTCACTTATGTATAGAATCATGTCATCTGTGAATAGGGCTAACTTAACTTCTTCCTTTCTAATTTGCATCCTATTTATTTCTTTCTCCTGTCTTATTGCTTGAGCTAGGACTTCTAGGACTGTGTTGAAGAGCAGAGGTGAGAGTGGACACCCCTGTCTTGTTCCTGATCTCAATGGGAACCCCTTCAGTCTCTCCCAATTAAGTATTATTTGGGCTTTAGGAGCTTTATATATAGCCTTTATTGTGTTGAGATATAAACTGTCCATGCCTATTCTTTCCAACGTTTTGATCATGAAGTGATGTTGTACTTTGTTGAAGGCCTTTTCTGCATCCATTGAAATTATAATATGGGTTTTGTGTTTAAGCTTATTTATGTGGTATGTTACATTGGCAGATTTCTGTATGGTGAACCAACCTTGCATTCCTGGGATAAAGCCTCCTTGATCAAGGTGGATAATGCTTTCAGTTGTTGTCGAATTTGGTTTGTGAGGATTTTGTTTAGGATCTTTGTGTCTATGTTCATCAGAGATATAGACTTATAGTTGTGGAATCTCTGTCTCATTTTGGTATTAGGGTGATACTAACTTCATAAAAGGAGTTAGGGAACTTTCCCTGTTCTCCAATTATGTGTCCCAGTTTGAGAAAAAATGGCTTCAATTCTTCCATGAAGGTTTGATAGAATTCAGCAGACAAGCCATCTGGTCCTGGACTCTTCTTTTGGGAGAGGTTTTTGATAACCTTTTCAATCTTGATGGGTGTGATAGGTTTGTTTAGGAGATTAATCTGCTCTAAGATTAGCTTTGGTAGGTAGTATGTGTCCAGGAATTCATCCATTTCCTCAATATTATCCAATTTTGTGGAGTAGAGGTCTTTGAAATAAATCCTGATGAGTCTTCCAATTTCACTTATGTCTGTTGTGATCTCTCCTTTTTCATTTCTAATTTTGTAAATTTGAAGAATCTCTTTTTTTGCTTGGTCAAATTGACCAGAGGTTTATCAATCTTTATTTATTTTTTTCAAAGAAGGAGCTCTGTGTTTCATCAATTTTCTGTATTGTTTTCTTATTTTCCAATTCATTAATTTCTGCTCTAATATTGATTATTTCCATCTGGAGCTTTTGGGGTTGTATTCTTCTTGTTTTTTCAATGCCTTTAGGTATATGGTTAGGTTATTGATTTGGGATATCTCTGTCTTTGTTATGAAGGCAGTTAGTGCTGTGAATTTTCCCCTGAGGACTGCCTTCATTGTCCTATAAGTTTTGGTATGTTGTGCTCTCATTGTCATTCACTTCTTGAAATTTTGCAATTTCATTTTTTATTTCATCCAGAACCCATTTATTGTTTAAAAGTGTGCTTTTCAGTCTGCAGGAGCTGGTGGGATTCCTGGTGCATCTCTTGTTGTTAACTTCTAGCATTAGAGCATTGTGATTTGATATGATGAAGGAAATTATGTAGATTTTCCTGAATAAATGGAGGCAGGCTTTATGGCCCAGTATATGATCTATTTTAGATAAGGTTCCATGGGCTGGTGAGAAGAATTTGTATTCTATAGATTTGAAGTGGAATGTTCTGTAGATGTCTGTTAGGTCTTATTGATCTATGGTGTTATTTAGCTCTCTTACTTACCTGTTGATTTTCTGTTTGGATGATCTATCTATTGCTGATAGTGGAGTAGTTAAGTCCCCGACTATGATGGTGTTGGTGGTTATTTCTGTTTTGTTGTCAAGTAGGTTTTGTTTTATGAATTGTGGTGCTCCTGTATTTGGTGCATAAAATGGGATGATTATGATATCCTATTGCTGGATCATTCCCTTGGTAAGAAGTAGCCTTGTGGCCTTGTTTGTATTTTTTGATTATTTTTGGATTGGATTCTATTTTATCTGATATTAGTATAGCAACACCTGCTTGTTTCTTATTACCAGTTTTTTTGAATATCTTTTTCTACCCTTTCATTCTGAGGAGATGTCTATCTTTAGTGGTGAGGTGGGTTTCTTGAAGATAGCAAATTGAGGGGTCTACTTTTCTGATCCACCCTGTTATCTATGTCTCTTAATGGGTGAATTAAAGCCATTAATGTTTAGAGTAATAACTGAGTGGAAATCAGTAAATTCTCTACTTTGCTCCTCCATGCCCTCCCACTGGAGGTCTGCTAGGAACTACAGATCCTAAAAACCCCACCAATCTTGCCTTTCCTTCCTTTGCAAGGTGAAGTGTGGTTAGGCAAATGCCATCTTGACCAGAAGCCACACTTTATATTCTTCATTTAATTTTTTCTTAATAGTAGAATATGTGCTAAAAATAGAATTAGTTCCACAGGACAATTTTACAAAGAGCAGAGTAGGCTACAATGAAAGAAACAAGGAAATTCTGTTACGGTTATCAAAAGTCTTAAAAGAAATAATATTTATCATATGGATTTAGCTACTTGCTGGCCTTAAGAGTTCATGTAACACATTCCAACACTGGCATTAATCTTGCATATCCCCAGGAAGGGCCAAAAATAGTGACTGACATATATAAAGGGATTTTTTTTTCCTATTATTGTATTAGTGACTTTTATAGCACAACATTGGTTATTTATAAAACATTTCTTGTATTGCATATTTTTATTTCATTTGATTCTCAAACTAACTCCTATAAATTAAGTAAACAAGCACTTTAGTTATACAGGGATGCTAGTGCTCAGAAAGGTTAAATTATATTTCTAAAACTACACAGATAATCAGAAACTATGTGGAATCTTTAATCTGCTTTCTGGCAGTGCCATTTCTCCAGGATCTGCTATCTGGTTACCCTAGTTCCTCCTCATAGTTTTTTTTTTCTCCTTCTTTTGAGGAATCAACAACAATTTGTATATGAATTTTAGAGAAAGCTTGTAAAATCCCTCAATACCTCCAATTAGAATTCTGATTGCTTTGCATGTATGTAGTCATTAGGAGAAAATTGATATTTATAGTACTTTGCCTAACTGAAGGATATAAAAATATCTCTTTTTATGAGAGAGAGAGGGAAAGAGAAAGAATTGGTGCTAGGGCCTCTAGTTACTGCAAATCAAACTCCAGACACATGCATCATCACCTTGTACACATGCGTTACCTTGTGTATCTGGCTTACATGGGTTCTAGGGAGTTGAACCTGACTCCTTAGGCTTCAGAGGCAAGTACATTAACCACTAAGCCATCTTTTCTACCCCATAATATATCTCTTAATTTGTTACTCTCATCAGTAAAGTTTTTAAAATATTTTTTCCATGGAAGTCTTAATGCTTTTGGTTAATCCTAATGTAATTTTGGTGTTGTTATGAATGGAATAACTTACAGATGGTTACATTAGAATGGATACATTTTTATAGGAGGGCCTTATATTCAATAACCCTCTCTAAACTTCATATTGCTTACCTTTGCTATTTTTTATACAAGTCAATGCATATTTAAGTATAGTCAAGACTTAGATCTATTATCTACACAGTATATAGTCTAGCTATACAGATAGGTTTGAGTGCTGTTAACTCTCAGAAGACTAATTTCTATATCATGGTAGATTTCTACTAAAAGGATTAATGATAGTGAGTGGATTAATGAATAAAAGAAGAATGTAATTTCAAACACACAAAACTCATATCTTCTGATCCATTAGTTAAACAAGAAAGCATTCATTGAGTTTCTGCCAAGTCTGCATATAGATTAATCCTAGTTAGTATGCAAGATCACATCTTTATCTGTTCTAATCTATTTCCCAAATCTATAAGTTATTAACATGTATAGTCACCTAGCACACAGGTTTTATAGTTTCAGTGGGAAAACACTTCAAAAATAGGCAGTCTTTGCTATAAGAGAAATGAAAACCAAAAATTAAGATATAAAGTTTTTTTTATTTTGTGATACGAGTTGTATCTATAATGCTATATCTTTATCACCCATGCCTCATCCACAGCAGAGTGAATAGTTAATCACAATTCTGTATGATAAGAAGCATCAAGGCACAGGTTCTGAAGCATTCAGTGCATGACCACTACAAACACAGTTGGCATTTATTTTCTTTCTAAGGTTCCATGGAGACAGGGCTTAAATTAAAATTCTAGTCACAACCTAGAAGTCACAAACTTTAGTCACTATTTCACAATTAAAACAGAAGATTATGTTAGCTGAGAATAGTGGTTCATACCTATAATCCTAGTGCTCATAAGACTGGGATAGGAGGCTGAGGTAAGAGTGATGCCATGAACTAAAGGCCAGCCTAAACTGCAGAGTTCCAGGTCAGCCTGGTCTAGAGTGAAATTTACATCAAGATGGCAGAATAAGAAAACTTTGTCAGGGGCTGGAGAGATGGCTTAGCATTAAGGTACTGGCCTACAAAGCCAAAGGACCCAGGTTCAACTCCCCATAACCCATGTAAGCCAGATTCACAAGGGGGTACATGCATCTGGAGTTCGTTTGCAGTGGCTGGAGGCCTTAGAGTGCCTATGCTCTCTCCCTCCCTCTCTCTCTCTCTTTCTTTCTCTCTCTCTCTCTCCCCCTCTCTGTGTGTATGTGGGTGTGGGTGTGTGTCTATTTCTGTATCTTTCTGTCTCTCTCTCTCAAATAAATAAAAATAAAATTTATAAAAAGAAAACTTTGTGGATTACTCTAAAGTAAATATAATCTTTAAGCAATTTTATCTCCTTCCATTGATTTAACAAATATCCATAATATTTATTTATATAAAGATGAATCCCAAATTCATATAGCCACATTAGACCTTTTCCATCTGCCCCATGTCCAGCCATCATATATCTGATCTGCATTTCTACCTGTAAACTTAACACGTGAAAACTTGAATTTACTTTTCTAAGTTTATAATATACTCCCTCTCCAGGATATCCTATTCATTAAACCACTTACCTACTTGCCCTTGTAAAAATTATTATCCTTGTTATCTCTAAGAACCAGGTCCTATGAAGTTAAAGTCTTAAGCTTCACTAAAGGAATCTCCTCTCTCCATATCCCTTATCTTTGCCACATTTCAGGGCACCATCTTCTGTCATTTAGATTATTGCAGTAAATCCAATCATCCAATTGCTCTAATCCACTCTTTTCTCCCCATTTTGGGCAATATCTGAAACCAGAACTGACAGCATCTCTCCTTGATTTAAAACACTTTATTGCATCTCAGTGCCTTTGTGGGAAAGTTTAAGTGAAGGTTCAGAAATCTAGCTCTGCCACTTAATAGCCATATAGCCTTCACCTTTCTGACCTATGTAATTTTTAATCTACAAAACAGGAAATATAGTATCTGTTTCATTAAGTTGTGGGAAATAAATAATACATCAAGCATCCAAAGTGATAGCTGGTTTGGAAAAGAAAAAAGAGGAGGAAAGAAAAGGAAAAGAGAAAAGATTGGAGGGGAAGGAAGGAGAGAGAGGCGGGGGGGGGGGAGAAGATGGGAGGAAGGGGAAGAGAGTTTACAAGAGTGGAGAATTTAGGGAAGAGGATTAAATCAAAAATACTAGTTTGACTCACAGAGTCCTAGATGGCCCACCTCTTGTCTCTCTAGCTTCATCTAGCACCTTCACCTTGATTAACTCTCTTCATTCACAGCAATGCTTTCTATGGTGGTTTGAATCAGATGTCCCCCATAAACTCACAAGTTTTGAATGCATGGTCCCCAGATGGTGGCAGTTTGGGAGGAGGAAATTCACTGGAGGAGCCATGTTACAGGGGGCAGGCTTTGGGTTGTTATAGCCAGCTCCCCCTTGCCAAAGATCAGTTCACTCTTGCTCAGCTCACCGTCTTGCTACTTTCTTTCACCTGCTATGGCCAGGAGTGATGTCTAGCCCCTGTTCTGGGACCATTTTTTTTTTCCTCTAGCATCATAGAGTTTTCCCAGGGACTACAAGCCAAAATAAATTCTTTCTTCCTGTCAGCTACTTTTGGTTAAGTGATTCATTACAGCAATGTGAAGGTAACCACAACAGAAAATAGGTACCAGAGCAGCAGGGTTGTTGCTGTTTAAACTTTACTATGTAGCTCTGGATATGCTGAGGCTGATTTGTTAGAGGTCTCTGGGAGGATTTGGAACTTTGAACAAAGACATGGCTTGTAGTGTTCTAAGCAGAGCTTGGTGGACCACTATTGTGAGAATTGAAAGACATAAACGCAGAAAGAAGTATGGACTGTGAGGCCTGGCCTATGAAGATTAAAAAGAGCTTTGTCAGGCTGAAGATATTGCTCAGTGGTTAGAGCCATACGGCCAAAGGCCCAGTTTCAATTCCCCAGTATCCATGTAAAGCTAGATGCACAAAGTGGTACATGCTGCTAGAATTCACTTACTGTGGCAAAAAGTTTTTCTCCCTTTTCTCCCTCTCTCTCTCTCTCTCTCTCTCTCTCTCTCTCTCTCTCTCTCTCTCTCCTTACAATTAATAAGAACATTTTTTAAAAAGAACTTTGTCTATATTGGACTAGGGTCAGTCTGTATGAGAAGTGGGCTATGCTGTTCCCATGTCCTGAGAACGTAAGCAAAACTAAATTCAAAGGAAATGGATTACTGTAATGGGAGGAATATAGAGCAGAATGTTATTTTAAAAAAAAAAAATGTGACATAGGAAGAAATGAAAGTTTCAGACTGGAGACTGTATACCATTTCAGCTGCAGTTGTTTAATAGATTTTTCAGTGCCAACTTCTTCCTAACTCCTCTTGTTTTCATTCTTTCTCAACATCTTTATTCAGGACTGACTTCCTGCATTATACCAATGCACTTTCAGGGTCCTTCTATAAACCCACTGGAGGGGTACCCCAACTGCCATACCTGACAACCCCATTCAGCTTGAAGAAGCCAGGTCAGTCATCACCCCAATTCTCTAATGGAAGTTGGAGTTACTTCTTCTGAGAAGGGATTGAGGATGTTTGGGGGTAGCAGGGCCCTGAAAGTAAAAGTGAGGAATGTCCTTGAGCCTGCACTCGCAGTGTCTACTTTGCTAGGCCAGAGAAGGAACTGGCTTCTTCTTATCTTTTGCTGCCTGAAGTAGTTCCATAGACCTGTTTTTCCTTAAATTCAACCTCAGTCCCCCCCCGCTGGAAATGAGTTCCTCTTTCCTGGAGGAATAAGATTCCTGAAAGGGTTAAACTTGATTGCCTATATAAGGCATTGGAGCTGACTATCTAAGCTCCCATTCAGAACCTACAAAAGACCCCAGTCTAGGGCTGGAGAGTTGGCTTAGCAGTTAAGGCACTTGCCTGTGAAGCCTAAGGACCCAGGTTTGACTCCCCCGATCCCACGTAAGCCAGATGCACAAAGTGGTAAACGCATCTGGAGTTCATTTGCGGTGGCTGGAGGCCCTGGTGCACTCATTCTGTCTTTCTTCTCTGTCTGGCTCTTTCTCCCCTCCTACTCAAGTAAATGAATAAGTAAATAAATAATTTTTTTTTTAGAAAAAAGACCCCAGTCTGGATTAATTTTTCAATCCTCCTGCAATCGGTTAGGCATTCCTTCCTTCTCTTATGTTCTGAACTTTTCTGTTCTTCAGAACCCCTTTTTGTCTCTTTGGACAAGAGCTCTGCTTTCCTTCCTGCTCTTACACTGTATAACAAAACCTCTAAACGTCAAAAATAAAATAAAAAATAAACTTCTTTTAAAAAAATTAACCAACCCCACAAATGGAATGGCAGAGACAGAAAAGAGCCTACTAAAGCATCTTAAGAAGTCCAACATTTTGCAGCTTGATGAGGTTTTGAGGGGTAGCTAGTAGAAACCTTGACCTTTTGTTAGAACCTTCGCTTCTGTAAGGACATCCACCATTTCCCTAATCCTAGTTGCCCTAAATCTATTCAGATATGTCCACATCCTCAGTGTTCTTGGTAGAGTTGGCAGGGGGGAATGAGACACATAGCCCAATGAGAGCTGGAGACTCACTATGCTTTTATCTTTCCCCAAAGGAGAAACTCCAGGCTGGAGATTTCTCTCTGTACTGAGCTGTGTATGAAAGAGGAGTGACACAAGTAAGGTGAATCTGGTTTATTATTATCCACTTCAATATGTCTAGTCTCCTTTGATTTTTTTTCCTCCAAGGTTGTGCTGAATTCTTTCCACTAGCCTCTCAGGCTCCACAAAGGTATTCATGTCCATGAGTGGTTGTTATAATTCATGTTTCTGTGGGAGAATGAGGGCTAAGAACTCCTACGGCATGCTTTTGCTGATGTCAATCTTCCCATTTGGCAGTCTCTTAAAATGTTAAACATACACCTACCAGATGGCCCAGTCATTTTAGTCCTCATTTTCTTATGAGAAGTGAAAGCAGATTATTTATACAAAAACTTGTTCTCACGTGGAACAGCCTTATCTGTAATACTTCCAAACTGAAAATAAACTACATCCCCAAGTGAATAAACAAATTGCAATGTATATTTGCAATGCAAAGCTACTCAGTGATAAAAATAACTTAGTAATAATGTATAGTGACAGAAAGTTAATTGATGGTTCCCTGGAGTTGAGGAATAGGGATAGAAGCAAAAATTCAGAAATAAGAAATATTACAAAGGAGCAGGAAGAAACCTCTAGTGTATATATTTATTATCTTAGTTCACATGCATACAGGTATCCAACTGACAATTGCATAATTTAAATATGTGCACTTGTAAACTTCATCAGTTTTTTTTCTCAGATTCTTTAAAGCAGTATATCATAGTAACTGTTGTTTATCCATAGTCATCATAAAAAGGCATAGACATTTTTTCAAACAATCTAACATTAAGCTAGTCAGATACTGACTAAGATGTGCTTTGGTGATTAATTATTACCAATTTACTGTTGTATGGATATAAAAGCAAATGAATATTGACTTGAAAACACGATTTTATTTTCTCATTTAAAATGTCCAGAGGTCAACAGTGCAGGGTTCTACAGGAGAATCAGGAAGTCGGCAGGGATTCACAAGTCTGTCATTTTGGTTCTACCGTGTGTTAAGGAAATTCCTCAAGCACCAGCCACCATCAAGTCATCTCAGCAACAGTAAAGAAAAAAAGGAATGAAAACAAGCTCTCCTCTCTAAGGATAGTTCTCAGAAGTCACACATGGCATTTTTACCCACACCTTACTGGCCTAAACTGAGTCATGTGGTCATACCCCATACCTGGAGGCTGACAAATGCAGTCTTTATACTGTTGGTGGCCTCATGGCCAGCTAAAAGTCTGAGGTGCCTTATCTTTAAAAAAGGGAGAAAAAATACATAAAATTTTTTGAGGGGCAACTAATGGGCTCAGGTTTAGACAATAAAGTATCTCAGATGTAATCAAATGAAAATAAAGATAACTTTCACATGTGGCTCTGGCTTACTCATTGTTCATCATCTTCTGCATTCACAAGTGTTGCAGTTATATTCTCATTGCTGGGACAAACCACTTATCTAAAAGAGTTTGATTTTTGCTTACAGGTTTTGTTTGTTTGTTTGTTTTCCTTTTTTGCTTTTTACTTATTTACTTGAGAGAAGGAGAGAGAGAGACAGAAAGCATGAGCACAGCAGGGTCTCCTGCCTCTGCAAACAAACTCCAGATGCATGCACCCCTTTGAGCAATCAGCTTTATGTGAGTACTAAGGAATCAAACCTAGAACTTCAGGCTTTGTGAGCAAGCATCTTTAACCATAATCTCCCCCATCTTCAGTGTATAGTTTCAAAATGAAGTTTTCATCATGGAGGGGAAACCACAGCATGAGCAAACAGCTGGGGATCACATCTTATCACCACCACAAGAAGGAAGTAGTCAGATCAGGCTAGCACTGGCAAGAGGGCTATATCATAAAGCTCCAAGATTTACACCCAGTAACATATCTTCTCCAGCAAGGCTCCACCTCCCAAAGGCTCCATCACCTGGGGACTAAGTATGAGGCTTAATCACAAACACATGAGGCTATGGAGGACATTGTACATTCAAACCACCACAATACATTCAAACCACCACAATAAACAACAATGAGAGGAAATTAGCTTGCGTGTAAGAAGAATATTGAATGTTTTCAAGAATAACTTCAGTTCGTTATTACCTTATGGATGTCTCATGACATTCAGAACTGTTATAACATGAAGTGAATAATTCACCATGCTTTGTAATAAACTACAATATGATGGCTAATTGATTTTGTGGCTCTTGATATTGAAAATGATTCATAAGTCACACATGTCTTCCCTGTACTATCAATCAAGAATGCTCATGGGATAGCATTGTCATGCCCAATAGAGTTACAAGCCAACTGTACACTTTTTCTGAAAGAAGTCTTTCTAGTCCTTAGTGGGACTCATTTGCCATCCATCATTCCCTACACTCATGACAGGACAGAGATTAATTATCTCCCCACAAAAGCAATAAGCACCTCCAAAGAACTGTGATTTTTTTTTTAGATTCAGGAAAATGTGTTTACTTACATATTCATTACACTCATTTCCAATTGCACTGCCTTGGGGACTCACAAAGTTTTGATAGACTCACAAGGGTTGCAGACAGACATGTGAATAATGGAGTCAACTAAAAGTTGGGAGGCAAAGATAAACTTAAACTTCTCTCCAGTTCCAATCCTGGGCTCTTGGGGAAATAAGCCTTTGTTTCTGGCAAGCAAAAGTTTGAGTGTGAAACTCAAGATTCCCAGGCTGCTGGAATTCCTAAATTCTCCAGTTAGAAATAGGGGAAAATGGAAGTTCAATTTTTCCTTCTATCCTTTAACCCTCCCACAATCCATTTTGTTGTTTATGAGTTGGGTAAAGCACTGGGTGTCTTTAAGGGACCTAGGTGACTTGGTTAGTTTTATTTCATGTTTTATTTTTTAGGACATGTGGCTGTTCAGAAATGAAAGGTAGCATGTGAAAAAATGATGGGGTGAAGAATTCAGAGGACCCACTCCAGAAAAATATTTTAACTGCTAAAATGTATAAAACAATCTCTCGGCTCTTGCATGGATCCACTGTGCTGGTGAAGTCAAGAGTCCGAGCTTAAGCCCAAAATAAAGCTCTTTGCCCTTGAAAAAAAAAAAAAAAACAATCTCTCAATCTTATAGAAGTTCTAGAAATTATCTTAAGGACATACATCAAATGACAAAACATTCATTAAACAAGTACAACAGCTCAGTGAGAGCAATGAGTATCTATAATATTGGAGCCAAGACCCACCCCACACCCACTTTAACTAGTTCTGTATTGCAGAGGGTCTATCCCTGTGTGTGCAATAGAGAAAATGAAGGGAGCCACAGGTCTCTCCTTTCTCAGCCTGCTTGGGAAGGGGGAGAATTTCTCTTTGTCTAGGTTCTTTACTGTTTTGTTTTAGGTGCATTCTTTGCCGATAACTTTCCATGTGTGAGAGCCTCTTGCTCAAGCTCCTTTCCCGGAAAGAGAGCTTTCCTCATGTGAGAACGATTTTCTTGGTCTTCCCCACCCCCTTTGCCAGAAGGGGGGAAGAGTTTCTTTTGGCTTGGGCTTTCTTGTTTTGCTTTCCATCTTAATCCTGAATCTCCCTAAAATAAATCTCCTAATCCATAATTTGCCTTTCTCCAAGTCCACGTTTTGAACTGTTTTGAACAGTTTTGAACAATGACTTGGACGAGGTTTCCCTTGCAAAGAGCAGGTTGCACGTGTTTCTTTTGACCTCTAGCCCTACATAGCAGAAATTCCATTTGGGCACAAATACAGGCTGGTCAATCATTGCCCACCTAGAATGTCAAGCTTCTGACCACCCCTATCCTAACTCACTAGAAAACAGAGCTTCCTGACGGGAAGGGGTATGGGAGAAGAATAGGCATTGCCTTTCCTGTTTCCAGTCATCCTGGGTACCCAGGGTATGTTTTGTAAATGGAAAAGAAAACCACAGTAAATTCTGCATCTCAGATGCTCTGCCTGAGGTGGCTGCTGCCTGACTTGGTGCAGAGAACACTGCAGAAACCATGCAGACCCTTCCTAAAGAGCAATGACACTATAGTTCCAGGATACAAACAAAATGGCAGTGACCAGTTTACTAAAATAATCCAAAGAGAGTGACCAAGAAGAACCCTCCCAGCAAATAACTTATATAGCAGCAAGCCATACACCATCAGACATTAAAAAGCTTACTGGTTATGGGTGTTAGGGCCCAGATACAGTCACGTTAAGAGGCCCTTTTGTGGGGGTCATGGCAAGCTTGAATTTTAATTTTATGCTCTTTTATCTAGTGCCTCCCCACAGCCTTCACTTCTGCAGTAGGTTCAGAATGCGCCTCCTACTTAGAGATCTTGAGGGACCAGAAGCCTTCATCTCCCGCTCTAGGGTCTGTTGTCTTCTTGACTTCTCTCACATAGTCTATGCCCAGATACGCCCCTTCCCTCTCCCCAGAAACTTATTAAGAGGTATACTTTTCTTTGCTCCTCAGGACCAAAATCTCAATCTCTCTCTCTCTCTTTCTTCCTCTCTCTCTCTCTCTTCTCTCTCTCATTTTGGAGCCCCAGGCATATTTTTATGGTGTATGAGCCTATGCCAGAACCTTTCCTTTAAAATCTTATGATGGGAACATAAACACATGTTTAACTAATGATAAGCCTTGGATAACCAAGCTATAAGACAAAAATAGGTAATACAAATCTAAGTAGAGACTTCAGAGGCCACACACTGTGGAAAAAATAGACTTGGCCAAGTCATGAACAAGTAAGCAAATAAGAAAGTGAATAGTAATAATCCTTCCGAGAAGAGAAGGCAATAGCCAGAGCTACTGTATTGTTGTCTAAAAATGTCCATTTTAAGAAGATCTCTGACAGCTAAGGGAGAGGAAGATTGGAAATAATTCAAGACTGGAGGCATGGAAAACAAGTGATTATATTTGTGATCAGACAATAAAAGTTACTGACCTAAATAAAAAACAATGGCTGCGAGTATAGAAAAGGAAAGTAATTCTAAAGACTTAAAAGAAATAGTATCAACCCACCAGATAATAAAACAGATAGATTAGCTCAGAGAGAAGATGGAATAAGAATAAATCTCAGCTATGTGACAGTGGGTTGACATGTCTGCGATAATTAATTGCTCTCTAGTGGTATAAAATATCCATTGCATATAGAGCATGTTCAATTTTCCATGCTTCTCAGAACTTCTGATAAAAATAGACAAACATGGGCTGAAGAGATTGCTTAGTGGTTAAGTCACTTGCCTGGAAAGTCTCAGAAGTCATGTTCAAATCTCCAGGTCCCAAATAGCCAGATACAGTGATGTAAGGGCGCAATGATGCACAGGTACCACAAGGGGGGGGTGCATGCATCTGGGGTTCATATGCAGCAGGTGGAAGGTCCTGGCGCACCCATTCATATTCTCTCTCTCCCTCTCTCTCTCTCTCTCTCTCTCTCTGTCTCTCTCTCTCTCTCTCTCTCTCTCTCAGAAGTAAATAGACAAACAGAAGGACCAAAAATTCATGGATTTATGATCATGCATTTGGGAGTTGTCTGGGTATGGCCAATTAATGAAAGGTATGTGACTGGATTACATAAGAAGAATGTTTACATGAGATTAAAATCAGATTTCTATATTAAGCAACTGAAGATAAAGACAAGAACAAGTGTTTTAAGCCAAATTGATGAGCCCTGTCTTATCTTAGTTGAATATGAAAAAATTAGTGGAACATTGAGGTGAAGCTAGCCAGTGGCAATCAGATAGACTTGACTGGATCTCAGGCTCTCTGATCATATATGTGGGGAACAGGCAGAAATGATATGTGGCTGCCATCCCAATTCTGCCATCACTCCACTTCACCCAAAGTACATCATTATTGACCTCTGATCCTCCCTTAACTCATGACAAAGGAAGGTGTTGAATGGATGATTTTTACCTGTATATTTGACTGTGGAATCTAATTCTCATGCTCAGCCTGCCATTGCTTACCCTTGTACCTCAAATTATGGCACAGCTCATCTCCTGCACCTGTCTACACCATGCTTTGCTGAAATACCAATCCCTTCCCTATTTTACATTATTTATGACACTTTTAGTTTCAAATACAGAAATCCCAATTAGAACTGGCCTAAACAAGTGAATTTACAAGCATATCTAACTGAAATATGGCACAGTATTTCAAGTTTTATGTATGGGTTCGGTTAGTTTTCCATTTTATTCCCTTCTTCTCTGATTTGTGCCACTTTCTGTATCAGCTTTGTACTTCTTATTGCCTCCTGGATAATCATAGTTTTTGTATTTCCCTAGTTCATGTTAATAAATTACAGCAAATAGCAATTAGAAGGGAACACAGCACAAGTGTCCTAGGATTGCAGAAATAAATGCCTGAGGTTAATGCAAACTTAACTGTCTGTGATCCAGAAAAAAATGCCTCAAGTCTGGGTGCTCTGAATTAATGAAAATGAAAAGAGAGTAGGTTACCCCAAATAATTAAGAACAATCAAATTATTTTGAGGTAATAGATAGGACTGGTCCTGTGCCAGCTTTAATAATGCTGCCCAAAAGATGTGGGGATGAACACTGGGAGATGATTCCTATATCTTCTAAATAAAATTGGGTACATCAAATTGTAAAAATGTTTTATGCCTACCAATTCCCAAGACACTTCCTCCTTTCATGAAGTAAGGTGTGATTCTTCCCACCTTTGGGTCAGGCTGTCCTTGCTGTGATCTACTTTGTCTTCTAAACAATGCTTATCCACAGGAAAAAAAAAATATGTTCTATCATCTATGAATCTTCCATTTCTCCAGCACTGTCTAGCTTTAGTGTTGCTGAATAAATGTCATTAAATTAGATATGCGTAATACATTTTAAGTAATTAAGAAATACAGTATTTACCCCTCTATCAATTGTTAATAGTCAGAAACTCCCTCTGGCTTATTCAGAGGAATACCAACAGTAAAAAGAACGAATATAGTAGATCCTTAAACACTTCTCAACATTTGAAATATTTTAATTGCCTATTATTTGTTCTTGCATTGTATGACTCTTAGGTGGTGACAGGATTTTGAATTTCAACCACTTTGATATGGACTCTTAATTTTCCCTTCCTTTTTAGAAGCAATGAAATTATGAAGAAGGGACCTAACAGTCATTAAACCACACACTACCCTTGGAATGATTAAAGACTATATGTTTTGTCTTCGAGGAAGGGGAAAGGGAAATAGACTTTTGATTACTAATAGGCTTCACTCTGTTTCAATGGATCATGAAGTTCTACTCTAAAAGAAAAGACCAAAGCAAGAATGAAGACTTGGAGGAAAGGATGATTGAATTGTGTGGGTAAAAAGGAAGGCTCCTCATAGGACTGGGATAAATCACCACAAGCAAAGATTTTGCCAGCATTAAGGGATGCAGAAGATGGGTGGTGAGGCTGCTCCTGCACGTCTGTGAGAGCATTTTGAATATGGGGGCCAGAGTGGTTTAAGAGAAAGTGGACTTTAAGATGTTCTTTCCATTGTTTTGGGGGCTTCTAGAATGGGCTCTGTATACTCTGATAGAACTTAAAAATATCCAGTAGTCGGGGGCTGGAGAGATGGCTTAGCAGTTAAGTGCTTGCCTGTGAAGCCTGAGGATCCCAGTTCAAGGCTTGATTCCCCAGGACCCACGTTAGCCAGATGCACAAGGGGGCGCACGTGTCTGGACTTCGTTTGCAGTGGCTGAAGGCCCTGGTGTGCCCATTCTTTCTCTCTCTCTCTCTCTCTCTCTCTCTCTCTCTCTCTCTCTCTCTCTATGCTGTCAAATAAATATAAATAAACAAAATTTTTTTAAAAAAAATATCCAGTAGTCTATTGCCAATAATCAGAGAGCAAATAGTCCGTGACCAAAGCTGCATGCAGAGATATGGAACATCTGCACTGAGGATGCCTACTCAACCACTTACGAGGCAGCTCTGTATGTGATGCACTTGAACATTTTTAGAAAGCTAAGGAATGGAATGATGCTGATCAGCTGTTCCAACTGTCACTGGACAAAGTAATAAAAGAAAAAGATGAACTCAGAGAATTGGAATTGCTGCTCCAGATGTGCACAAATAAGCCAAAAGCTTCTAAGCATTCTAGGAGGAAGAATCTTCTCTCCTGTAGCCACAGAAATGAAATTGTGAAAGTTAAGAACAAGCCCTCATTCTAAAATTGACTGACTTACAAGGGAAGTTGAACTTGACCTCCTGAATTGTCTATCCACTGTTAGAGTTGGAATATTCAAACAAATGAGGGCATTAGCTGAGCGTATTGGTTACTTTTCTCATTGCTGCAACAAAATACCTTATTTAAAAAAAAAACAAGGCTGGAGAGATGGCTTAGAGGTTAAGGCAGTTGGCTGCAAAGCCAAAGGACCCAGGTTCAATTCCCCAGGACCCACATAAGCCAGATGCACAAGGTGGCACATGCATCTGGAGTTTATTTGCAGTAGCTGGAGACCCTGGCACACCCATTCTCTCTCTATCTGCCCCCCCCAAAATAAATAAACAAATAATTTAAAAAAAACACCTTAAGGAAAGAAGTTTATTTTGGCTCATGTTGGAGTTTATTGTCCATCATGTCATGGAAGGTACAGTGTCAGAAGCATGAAGTAGCTGGTGACATTGTGTGTTCAGTAGTGACTCAGAGAATAATGAATGGTGATGGTCACCTAGCTTTCTCTTTTTCTTCAATCTAGGACCCTAGCAATGGGATGGTGCTGTCCACAGTTAGGGTGAGTCTGCTTACCGCAACCTAATCTAGAAATTGCCACATAGACATGCCCAGAGCTGTGTCTCTGAGTTAATTCTACATTTAATCAAGTTGACAATGGAGAACAATAACTGAAGAACAGGATCCTGGAAACTGGGATGGGAAGAAGTGAAAAAAACCCTAATGGAAGATGGGGACATTGTACTCTCTTAAATTCTACTGAGTCTTTCATGGCAAAGACTGTTACTTTCCCACTTCAGAGGCAGTGGTAGCCCTGAAGCAGCCAAGCATAGGGGTAGCTTGGGAACCCAGGACACTGCTTGGCTTGGGCTACCCACACCCCTTTCCTAACAATGCCCCTAGCAACCTGGGACCCTCACCTGCATTGAGCTGCATGTAAACACCACTGCAAACAATGGAACAGAGATGTTTCTCCTTGGCAACCCTCTGACAACTCCCCTTTTCCATTCAAATGTGTCCCAAAGCCATCCAGGAATGGAATTCAAGGGTCAATCTACCATGAACCACTTTCAGGTCACACACATTAAGGCTAGCTCTGTCCTTTGAGTGAACTTTTAGGAAAATTTCCCCATTCAGTCCTATGTTTTGCATGTATCTTATGTCATTGGGTCTCATGTCATGTGTAGGTCTTATGCCTATTGGGTGTGCATATGACTAAAATCAGATACATCATGGGAAATCACATGTGCAATGAAGAAAAGGTTTACATCAAGCAAAACTTAAAGATCACTTCGATCCCACCCTGAGCAACTGACTCCTCACTCCTTCTGTAAAAGGAAGCCTTTGGCAGTTTCCAGCCACTCTAGGGTACTCTAGCTCAAATAGCCTGCAGCTCCTTTGTCGCATTACTGCTTCTTTAAATAAAACTCCTTGCTGTTTTGCTATTTGTGTATACTTTTTCAATTCTTTCAATAAGATGCCAAGAACCTACAAATATTCCTGTCCAGACCGCAACCACCACCAGCATGCCCACCTCCACCCAGGTGGCATTGCCCTTCACTTATGTCTGAGGTGATGAATTCTGCAATGCCTGAGAAAATGACAAGGACCTTTCCTCAGGACGTGTCTACACAAGACAATTCTGATTTTCCTCAGGCCCATGCCTTTTTATTTCTAGACTCAGATCCCTGCAGACCCCTACAGGTGAGGTACAAAATTTGACCCATGAGGACCTGTGATAGACTCCAAAAGAATTACTTTAGTTTCCAAACTTATTTGAGCAGAAAATGGCAAGTAAGTAACAAAATAGATAATAAAGGTTTTTGGGTAAGGTTAGAAGGTGCACAAAGTTGGAGCGAGTAACAGTTCTTGATATGGGCCCACTAAGCAGAGTTCCTGCATTTAATGTTGCAATTTGAAGAGTTAAATAAAGGCCTAGAATTTCATTTTGTTAGCTGGTTGAAATCTGGGTGAAGCTCACCATAAGAGAAGTATAGCTGCCTGATCATCTTTGGTTTAATATAGAGAAAGGGATTCCAATGCTTAAGGATGAAAGTGGAATGCTAAAGAGAATTTGATATGTTAACCCTATGTACTCATAGAGTCATATTACACAACTTTTCATCTATACTTTAAGAAACAGACTGATAGGAAGAGAACCAGGATTCCTTTTTCTTTTCTTCTCTTTTATTTTTCTTCTTTCTTTCTTTCTTTCTTGTTTTTCTCTAGCCCAAACTGACATGGAATTCGCTATGTACTCCCAGGCTGGCTTCAAACTCATGTCAGTCCTCCTTCCTCTACCTCTTGAGTGAATTAGAGGTGTGCACGACTACACCTGGTTGTTCTTTTTTAAAATTAATTAAGTTACCAATTTGCATGTGTGATGAACAAGGAAGCATCACAAACTTAAACAGAAGAGTTAAATTGATATATTTCTGAATCACCATCCTTGTATCTTTCAGTCCTTGATGGTGACTCTAATCTCTGCAGCCATCCGAGGATGCACAGAGATGAGCCAGGGATGAGTCAGGGTCTCTTGCTGCTGCAAATAAATGCCCGTCTGGCTTTACATGAGTGGCTAGAGAATTAAGTCTGCAGGCTTTGTAAGCAAGTGCCTTTAGTGACTGAGCCACCTCCCTAACACCCCACCACCACCAGCAACAACATTCTTAAAGAGCTTCACGATTACTCTTTACTGGGGAATTTGAAACCACAATCATTCAAAAGAGAAACTTAAATGCACTGGGAGTGATTAAATCCTGGGAGAGTAATGTACTACCAAGATCAGATGAGCACAGTTATGTGATGTGATGGACAACAGAGGCAAAGCACCATTCAGAATGGTCTGGTGTGTGTTGACCTATGGTGTTGGCTTGTAATTATGGCGTTCTTAGAAGTAAAATAGTGAGGACACCTGCTGTCATTTTACTTCATCTATATAAGCCAAAAACTTATACTGATCAAATCAAATGAACAAGTCCATCTGAATAATAAAACCATGGAATTACAATAACTCAGTCACATCCCAGACCTGAGCTAGTTTACAGACTTAGAACCTCCAGAATAAAAATGAGACATGCTCTCCTAAGCAGACTCCAGTAAAGCACAAAAAATGTGTACTATTCATCTTGCTCACATTCTTCCCCAAAGAGACATATGGCCTTTTTAAAAGAGTAACAGTACCTTGGGGAAAAAAATAATAAGACCTTCTTGATGACTAATACACATTGGTTGTGTACAGCTACTGATCCAGGGAGACCCAAAACATCACAACCTATCTCGAGTCAGAGTAGGCAGGGTCTTATGGAGGTCAGGTGATCAGTGTAATTTGGTCAGGTTGAACTTACAGTGAGCACTATGGGTCCTCAACCCTATCCTGTGGCTATTTTTAAGCCTCAGAATGCAAAATTGGAATAGGCATACTTAACAGCACACTGGATCCTTAACTTGTGGAGCAAAGACCATTATGGTGGGAGAGGCTGAAAAGAATCTATTGGAGCTGCTTCTGCCTGTGAAATAATGAGTCAAAAACCATGCTATGTCCTTGGATGGATTGCAAAGATTAGAGTCACCAACAAGGACTAAAAGATACAAGAATAGTGATTCTGACAAGGTCTCAATTTAACTCCTATTTAGCCTGTGCAGGAAATTAACTGTAAAGGAGATTCAGCTGCCATAAGTTTAACCACGAGGTGCCCCCAACTGTGGCTGCTATAATAGATGTGGTTTTCTTACTTGAGCAAATTAATGTGTCTCTTGCTATCTGGTATTCAACTATCAATATGATATATGTGGTTTTCTTACTCCATACCTATTGATATAACCGCTAGAAGCAATTTTGTTTGACTTATCAAAGCCAGAAATGTCTTCACTGTTCTATCTCAGGGGTGTATGAACTTCCCAGCCCTTTGTCATAACTTAGGCCACAGGGACCCTCACACTGATAGTATTACACTTACTGGACCAAATATATGAAAGGAATTTTTGGTAAAACATTGGTGTGTCAGAAGATGGGAAATAAATCCACTTAAAATTTCAGGGCCTCCTACCTCAATGAAATTTCTAGGAGTCCCACTGGGCAGCAGTACTGAGATATCCCTCCTAAGGTGAAAAATAAGTTGGTACATCAGACTTTTTACAACCATAAAAAGGAAGAAGGAAAGTACCTACATAGCTACTTTGAATTTTGGAGGCAGCTCCTTCTTCACTTAGGCACGTTACCCCAACCTCTGTACTAAGTGGTCCAAAAAGTTGGTATAGTTTTGTGTGGGATGCAGAACAAAGGGTTCCACAACAGATTTCACTGGCTTCTCTGTTTGCTCTACCACCACGGTTCTATGATCAAGCAGATCTAATGCTCCTGAAGTACAAAGGGAAGATAGAGATATTACCTTGGAGCATTTAGCAGAGCTCCAATTTACACATCATTGCTATGGAAATCCATAACATTTTGGAGTCAAGTCCTGCTATGATGCACTGATAAAGTCAAAAGCTATCCTCTTTCTAAGAGGCTATTCTTGGCCTACTATTGAACCTTCATAGAAAACGGACACTCCAGCCTGTGATCTCAGCTGTCTATTATGAACTGTGTGTGTTCTGACCCTCTAAGCCATAAATGTAAGCATGCAGAGGTGCACTTCACCATTAAATAAGCCGGATCAAGGGGTTCCTGAAGAGCTATGTGAGTTGCATTAAATGTCCACGGTCCTGCTCCAGATCCTACACTGCATTCTCTTTACCAGCCTGCCCTACTGGCCACAGAGGGAGTACTCTATAGTCAGTTGACAGAGGAAAAGAAGTTTGAGGCCTGGTGTATAAATACTTCTATATGATTTTCAGGCCCTACCAAAAAGCGAACAGCTGTTCTACTGTAGTGTTTGTTTGTGGGACAACCCCGGAGGACAGCGGGAATGAGTGTCCTCTCAGTGGACAGAACTGTGGATGCCGTAACTGGTTGTGCACTTTCCTTGGGAAGGGAAATAGCCAGATGTGTGGTTTCACAGCCAGTTTATGAGCTGTAGCCAATGCATTGGCTGAATGGTCAAGGACTTGTAATTAACATGGTTGGAAACTTGGTGACAAATTGAGGAAGAAGTGTATGACAGATCTCTCTGCATGTGCACGGCATGTGAAGATATTTATGGTCCTTGTGAATGTTCACTTAAATGTGGCCTTGGTAAAGAACTTTAATAACCAAGAGGATGAGATGATTTATTCAGGGGACACTAGTCAGCCTGTCACTATCCAAGGGGGCCATAAACAAAATGTCCATGGTGGGAAGCATGGAGGTTGTACATGGTGTGTTCATAGACTTTCATTTACTTAGACTGACATAGCTATAACCATGTGTTAGGCGTGTCTCAATGCCCAATCTTTCAGCAGCAGATACCAACACTAATCTCCCAATAAGAAATTATTTGGGGATGATCAGATAACTACCTGATAACAAGTTAATTGTGTTGGACCACTTCTACCACAGAAGGGTCAGCATTTTTTGCTTATTGGAATAGATTCCCTGGATATGAAATTGCCTTCATTGCGTGCAATGCTTCTTTTAAAACTATTATCTGGGCTGGAGAGATGCTTAGTAGTTGAGTACTTGCCTGTGAAGCCTAAGGACCCTGGCTCAAGGCTCAATTCCCCAGGACCCACGTTAGCCAGATGCACAAGGGGTCGCATGCATCTGGAGTTCATTTGCAGAGGCTGGAGGCCCTGGCGCGCCCATTCTCTCTGTTTCTCTCTCTCTCTCTCTCTCTCTCTCTTTCTCACTCTGTCTGTTGCTCTCAAATTAAAAAAAAAATTAACTATTATCTTGGGCTTCAGAGATGATTTAGCCGTTAAGGCACTTGCCTGTAAAGCCAAAGGGCCCAGGTTCAATTCTCCAGGTCCCATGTAAGCCAGATGCACATGGTGGCGCATGCATCTGGAGTTTGTCTGCAGTGGCTGGAGGCCCTAGCATGCCCATTCTCTCTCTCTCTCTCTCTCCCCTCCCCTCTCTGTCTCTAATAAATAAATAAAAAATAAAATAAATCGAAAAAAAATTTAAAAACTATCATCTGTAGACTTAAGGAATGCCTCCAGGGCCACATTACAGAATGACTACATGAGAGTATCCACCACCTGAGGCACGGTCTAGCACAGGGGGCATTGCTTCTTACCAAGGAACTCATTTCACAGCCAAAAAAGTTTGCAGTGGGGTTGGGCTCATAAAATTTACAGGCATTACTGTTTACCACCATTCTGAAGCAGTTGGCTTGACAGGACCAAAGAATGATCTTTTAATGGCAGTTTCAGCCAGCTAGGTGGCAATGCCTTGCAGGGCTGAGGCAAGGGTTTCCAGAAGCTGTGTCTGTTGTGAATCCCACATATGGTACTGCTTCTCCCACAGTCAAGAGTCAAGATCTAGGAATCGAGGCATCGAAATCAGAGTGGCACCGCTCACAAGCACCTCTGGAGACCTGCTAGCTAGATATTTGTTTCCTATTCCCAGATTATATGCCCTGCTGGCCTAGAGATCTTAGTTCTAGATGCAGGACCACTTCTACCAGGAAATGCAATTGTGGGCTGCCTAGACACTTTTGGTTTTTCATATCTATAAACAGGCTAAAATGAGAATTATAATGTTGGCTGGGATTCCTGATCTGAACTTCTGGAGGAAAATTGAATTATCACTCCACAATGGAGTGAAGGAACAGTATGTCCAATAGCAGGAAATCACTTTGGGAATTTGGGGGTTATTATCATGTCCTATTATTAAGGTCAATGAGAAAATGATAACAACTCAAAACAGGTAAGACTGTGAATGATCCAAATGCTTCAGGAATGAATGTCTGGGCCACCCAACCTTGTAGAGAAACCATGACCAGTTAGGATACCCGTTAAAAGAAAAGGGAATTCAGAGCGGGTAGCAAGAAAGGATACTTAAATATAAGACAGCTGCAAGGCCATCTGTAGAAAGTATGATTGCCATGAATACACCATCCTTATTTTGTTAAGGATATGTCTGGGGCTGGAGAGATTGCTCAGTGGTTAAGGCACTTGTCTGGAAAGGTTGATGACCTGTATTGGAATCTCCAGTACCCATGTAAAGCCAGATGCACAAAGTGGTTCATTTGCAATGGTTCTAGGCCCTAGCACACCCATTATCTCTTTCTACCCCCTGCCCCCATCTCTTTCTCTCCCCCGCTTGCAAATAAAATCAATATGTAAAAAAAAATTAAATGTCACTTTTATACAGACGTAGTAAACAAATTTTTTTCTTTTATTCAAGCCATATAGGACTTAATGAGTTTACAAAAGTATTTGTGTTGTTCATTTTTTGTCTTGATTCTATATATATGACAGGTTATAATATAGTCTTTCATCCCCTTGGCCCAGCTCCCATTACCCTGGGAGCCCTCCCCAGTGGGGTTATGGTATTCACTGTGGGGTCATGAAGGTCTCACTCTGTTCCCTGTGAGGGACTGTGCCTCAGGGTATTCCTGCCCACTCCGTGGCACTTATAATCGTTCTGCTCCCTCTTCCCCAATTTTCCCTGAGCCAGGGTAGACCTGTTGGCAGTTTGCTTTCATGCTGAGTTCTTTGTTGCCTGTGGATTTCTGCTTTGGTGGATTTTTGGCTGTTCACCATGTCTGTAACCATCATCCTGGAGCTGGTTGTCAGGCAGAGCTTCCTCCGAGACTTCTCCTGAGCCCTGGCAGATGTGGTAAAGGTAGCTGGGCTTATGGTGGGTAGTTGGCTATCTTTCATATATGTTGTCTGTATTTCTTCTTTGTTTTTTTGTCCTGCTCTCAGGAGGACCCCAAGTAAAGCAGGACCTTACCCCTTGTTGCATTTGCCTTCATGTTGCTGGCACAAAACACCAAAGCAAAGCATGGATGGAAAAGGTTTATTTTGGCTTGCAGACTCAAGGGGAAGCTCCATGATGGCAAGGGAAACATGGCATGAGCAGAAGCTGGCTATCACCTCTTGGTGAACAACGGCAGCAGGAGAGTGTGCCAAACACTGGCAAGGGTAAGCTGACTAAAACATCAACCAGCCCGCCCCCAACGACACACCTCCAGAGATTCCAATCAGCTTGAGACCTAGCATTCAGAACACGAGTGTTTGTCAGGGTTATCTGTGGTGGTTGGAATGGATGCCCCCCCAAGAGATTCAGAAGTTTTATTCATATTTGTAACTTGGTGTCACTGTGGGTGAGTCCTAGGGCCCAACTCTAAAGTGTGGGTGCAGATCTGAATTCCAGCTTAAGATATATACAGTGTTTAAACACTGTCTGGGGTTTCTGGAGTTTGCTTGCTTATAGTACTGGTGACATTGTTTTTCTCTGTATGGACCTGGGAAAGGGGCCAGCTTCTTCCAACATTATGGAACATCCTCTGGATCTGTAAGCTTCAAATAAATTGTGTTCCTCCTGTAAATTGTGCCTGGTTTAGAAGTTCATCCCAACAACCTAAATCTGTCTACTGCAACACCTAATTCAAACCACCACACCCTCAGTGCCTACCTAGATCTATGCATAAGCATAGGTTTACTGTATGTGAAGTGCTAGTGAGCACACACACACGTGCACACACACACACACACACACACACATACACATACACGATCAGATTAGATTCAATCCTAAATAGTCAATCACCAAATCTTCAAATAAAAACATTCTGACATCTATCTAAGATTACAAGAGTTCAGATTGTCCACTCTAGATTTTGACACGTCTGCAACTTGCCACTGAGAAGAAGCAATGTCCTATCCAGGCCTGCACTTAGCATACTGAATACCAATGAACTCATCTTTAATATGTACCAAGCAGATTTAAGATGAAAGAGAATGTCAAAGCTCAGCCCCATGTCTGTTATTGAATGACAGAAGAGAACAAATTCAAGACCCAGAACTAGAGCTACAGCTAGTGAACACTAACACAATCTAAAACATGAAATTGAATATGACCACAGCTGTTTTCTGGAATTTGAGATTATCTATCCCTTAAAAAACTGGGGAGTCACTGGTTCATTGTAAAACTACAGATTGTGAGTATCTCTAATTCCTCCAGATTCTGCAAAGGTAGCTTAACCATTCATTCTAAAATGGGTCTGTTAGATCTTTTTTTTTTTTTAATTTTTTTTTATTTACTTATTTGAGAGCGACAGACACAGAGAGAAAGACAGATAGAGGGAGAGAGAGAGAATGGGCGTGCCAGGGCTTCCAGCCTCTGCAAACGAACTCCAGACGCGTGCGCCCCCTTGTGCATCTGGCTAACATGGGACCTGGGGAACCAAGCCTCGAACCGGGGTCCTTAGGCTTCACAGGCAAGCGCTTAACCGCTAAGCCATCTCTCCAGCCCAGATCTTTTTTTTTAATCTATAATTCAGGGTTCAGAGGAGACGAATGCTTCCAACTCAGAGAGATAAAACAGATATCAGATGAACTTGAAGTACAAGTGGGGACTAGAGAATGTGTAAAACACAGATTCAGCCAATAAAATGTAGCCTTCTTTAAAATTCAAAGTCAGTATGTTTGTTCATGCTTGTAGACCAACCACTTGGGAGATTGAGCCAATAAGATTGCTGTGAGTTCAAGGTCATCCTGGGCTACATAGTGAGTTCCAGACCAGCCTGGGATATAGTTTTAAAAACTCTCAAAAAAAAAAAATTTAGAGCCAGGTGTGGTAGCACACGCTTTTAATCCCAGCACTTGGGAGATAGAGGTAGGAGGATTTCCATGAGTTCAAGGCCACCCTGAGACTGCATAGTGAACTCCAGGTCAGCATGAGCTAGAGTGAGACCCTATCTTAAAAAACTAAAATAAGGGCTGGAGAGATGGCTTAGTGGTTAAGTGCTTGCCTGTGAAGCCTAAGGACCCCAGTTCGAGGCTCGGTTCCCCAGGTCCCACGTTAGCCAGATGCACAAGGGGGCGCACGCGTCTGGAGTTCGTTTGCAGAGGCTGGAAGCCCTGGCGCTCCCATTCTCTCTCTCTCCCTCTATCTGTCTTTCTCTCTGTGTCTGTCGCTCTCAAATAAAATAAAAATTAAAAAAAAAAACTAAAATAAACTGGGCGTGGTGGCGCACGCCTTTAATCCCAGCACTCGGGAGGCAGAGGTAGGAGAATCACCGTGAGTTCAAGGCCACCCTGAGACTACAGAGTTAATTCCAGATCAGCCTGGACCAGAGTGAGACCCTACCTCAAAAAAAAAAAAAAAACTAAAATAATAATAATAATAATAATAATTTAATTTAAGTAAATTTCAGTTTTTATTTTTAAAAGGTTATTTTATTTAAATCTGTTCCCAAGTTAAATTTTTCTTCTGATTTCTAGCTAGTGCAAAATTTGACAAATAGTAGGAATTTTTTCTCTTTTCTAATCTCTCTATTATCATGCAAGGACTAATAAGCAACAAAATAACCTCAAAAGGAGTAACCATAGCTTGTCTCCACTATTGTCTACTACAGCCAAGCAGTATTCCAAGCACTTGATAAGCAGTGCCCCAGAGCTTCACAGAATTCCTGCGAAGTATAGCCTATTGCTATCCTCAAGTGATATTAGCCCAGTCTTCTGATACCATTCAAGAATAGATAAAATATTTCACTTAAATAATAAATAATGTGAAAATAGACTAAAGTTTATAGATTTCAAAATGTTTATATTAGCAACACAATTTAACAGGTAGAAACGCAACAGTGTCTTAAGGTTCTATATGTTGATAAACTTAAGGCAGCATGTGATATCTCAGCAAATAATAATGCAGCTAATATCTTAATTTATATACAAAAAATTATATTGATATACAAGACCCCATGCAAATGTCAGTAGTGTTTATTTTTATATACGTATGTTTGAGCTGCAAAATCCAAATTGTGTAATTTTAGTGATTCTACACACAAGGTAAAGGCTCTTATATTTGCTTTTAAAGCTTCACTATACAGTATAAAGACAAATGATGACATTATCGCAGGTCATTTAAAACTTGATTTTAAATTAAATTGCTGATAGCAATGTAAGTAACATTTTACACCCTATATTTCACAGACAATAAAGTAGTTTATGAGTATATTTTACAGCTTTTATCTCTTGATGCCCTGAAACAAAAACTTTCTCCTTGTAATCATAAGGATAAAATGTGTTTCTGTGGTAGTTTGAATGCATGTCCCTATAGACTCCGCTGTTTTATTAAAATTGAGTTTGTAGCTTCATCCTCTAGCAGGCAACTGCCTACTACAAGGGGATATGTCACTGGGGACAGATCTGAATTAAAGCCTAAAGGTATGCAGAGAGGTTCTGAGTTCTGGTGTATTTGTTTATGGTGTTGACTATTTGGTGGTGTCTCTCTGCTTGGATCTATGAACAAAGACCAACTTCCTCCACCATTATGAACTTCCCCTACGTAAGTAAGCCTGAAATAAATCCCATCCTCCCATAAACTATGCCTGGTTTGGATGTTCATCCCAGAAATGCAGAGCTGACTACAACAGAAATTGGTACCAAGAAGTAGGTTATTGTTACTGAGATTAATCTGGCCATACAGATTTTGGTCTTTTGGAACTTGTGCACTGGAGGAGCAATATGCATGGACTTGGTACTTACAACTGAAGATGCCTTCCAGAGCAGTAAGCCAAGTTTTATGGGCTATTCTGGTGAGAGTTTGAAAATGCTAAATGAAGAGAGAACTATATTTGGAGGCTTTGCTTATGAACTTTCAAAGGGGAGGGGAAGAAAAGACTGCAGAGAACTTTGTTGGAAGTGGGCTACTGACATAAGGGCTGGCTTCATTCTTCTGCCCAAGCCCTAAGAGTTTGATCAAGTTTGAATTTGAAAGTAATGAACTAATGTGTTTAGCAGAAGATACATAACTGAAAGATATAAAATTTAACATTGGAAATTTTTAAGGAAGATTAAGGCTACTGGCACAGAAACTGGTTGTTAAAGGTACAATGTTAAGGATGGCCAACTACTTTATGTTGAAACAATGGAAAGGATGCCTGAGGGGATCTCACACAGGAAAGACTGAATTAATAGAAATGCAAACATTCTTGGAAAGTGGTTGACTGAAAGATAGCCTGCTCTTCAAGATCTCAATTTATTTCCTCAAAGTGGCTGTATTGGTTTTGGAGATTAAAAAGGCATGTAAGTGGGCCATGAAGTCCACATGGCTCCAAAGGCCTCTAATGTCATCATTTTCCCTCTTATGATGCAGGTTTTGTGTAGGTTCTGGAAGCCTTGTTATTGCAGGAACAGATGATTACCAGCAACAACCACAAACAGAAGTAGAAAATGCTATGAGAGAAAAGCATAATGAAGCTAGCTTTGAACTAAGAAGGAAGAGGCTGGACTCGAGACACAAAGAACATAGGAAAGAAAAGTTGTAGACAAGCTTGCAAATATGGCATTGGAAGGCTTGTACACATACAGGGGAAACTTAACAGCAACAGTCCACCCTCAAAGTTCCAGTGCAAGTTTAAACCTCTATGACAGGCATAATGAGGTATAAACCCCACCAAGACTCAATCCAGAAAAACAGACCGCAGAACTTACATTAGAAGAGCTGTCTCTTTCAAAGCAGATATGGAGTCATGGTTATGAATATCGACCACAGGAATAGATTTACCAAGAACTGAAGACCTAAATCATGCCAGATTGGTTCTGATTCTGCTTTTTGAAGTCATGAAGTTTTTAATCTGCATCCTGGGGTTTTGATGCCTATAGACCCAGGCATAAAGGAATCTAAAACGGCAGATGTTTGGTACCTCTTATTTGTTAAGTCTGTAAATGCAAGTCTTATGTGAGGTAAATAGATGATTGATACATAGATGAAAGATAGATAGATAGGTAGGTAGATAGATAGATAGATAGACAGATAGATATATAGATAGATAGATAGACAGACGGAGGACCATCATCATGTTCTTACAGGACTTTTGAGGTTGAACTGAATGCCTTTTGTATGGTGAGATGGCCATGAGCCTATAGGAAGAAGGGGTAGAAGGTCATGGCTTAAAAATCATATGTTTGGATGTCAAGTTTACAAGAAGTGTATTTATGATGGTTAATCCCAAATGTCAAGTTGATTGCATCTAGAACCACCTAGGAGACAAATCTCTGAATATATCTGTTAGGGAATTCACAGATTAGGTTCCTTGAGAAGACCCATCCCACCTGTGGGCATCACCATCCCATAGGCTAAGGTGCTCAGGTGAATAAAAAAGAGAAAGCTGAATGCCAGAATTTATCTGCATTAATCTCTCTGCTTTCTTACTGAAGATTGAGTGTGACCAGTTGCCTCAAGTTTCTGCCTCATGCCTTCCCTACAGTGATGAATGGTATTCCCTTGAACTGTGAACCAAAACAAATTCTTAGTCCCTTTTGTCAGGTAGTTTGTCATAGCAACAAGAAAAGTAACTCGCAACAGATTTTTTTTTAGATTGTACAGAGCTTAGGCAACCCAGATAAGCTAAGCTAGCTAGCCTGTTACTCTATAAAGGTCTTCTCAGTATTTAACTCATAAGCTTCAATACCAGTCACACTTGGAAGAAAACATATGTCCTTCTTCACTAGAAATACACTGAGTAGTCAATGTTATTAACTTAAGAAATGTTAATATAATTCAAAATTACTTTAGATAGTGTATTTTTCACCTCTCCCTGTAAATGTTACATAGGAAAATAAAGAAAGGGTTTTATTTAAAATATTTATCCACAAACAGAGAGAGAATGGGCATGCCAAGAACTCTAGCCTCTGCAAATGAACTCTAGATGCATGCTCTGTTTGATGCATCTGGCTCTACCTGGGTACTGGGGAATCAAACCCAGTTTGTTGCGCTTTGTAGACCAGCACCTTAACTGCTGATTCATCTCTCTGGGCGTTAAGAAGTGTTTTTAAAGCTGGTGGTGAATTTGTAGGTGCTAGTTGGTGAAAATTTAATCTTTTAAACTTTATTTATTTATTTGAGAGAAAGGCAGAGAGGGAGAATGGGTGCACCAGGGCTTCTAGCCACTGCAAATAAATTTCAAATGCATGTGCCACATTGTGCATCTGTGGGTCTTGGGGGATTTTGGCTTTATAGGCAAGTGCCTTAACCACTAATCCATCTCTCCAGCCCCTCAGTAGATGATCATTAAACCAAAATAAAAGGAGTCACTGTAGTAATGAATCTTGTCAATTTGATAAGATTTACAAGTGATAGAATAAGATACCTGGCATTGACTCCTGACCTCCAAACATACACACATGTGCATGGACACTCCCCCCCAACACACACATGTGCCCACACACATATGAACATGCATACACACATGCATGTATATTGAACACACATAAACAAGCAAAATAAAAACAAATAAAAGTGAAGGACACCTTTTATCCTTAAAGTATTTGTACTAAAGTATAGAAGCAACTCAATAAGTTGGGTTTTAGCATATCTTAGTATATTGTGATATGTTTTAGATAGTTAACTGGGGATGAGGTTATCTGCTTAAACTAACTGTAGAGGAAAACAACGTCTCTATTCTCAAGCAACTTTCAGTACTTACCTTAAGGCAACAAATATGTACAGAAGCTTTTCTAAAACAAGCAATTCTCCAACATTACCTCTGTTCTTTCAGTTGAATCCTAAGGTTAAAGGAAGCCAGCTAGAATATCAGCCTCTGATCCACTCCACCTAAAACAGGACACTCTTCTTTGATGTTACAGTTTATATCTGAGATGTGCACCAAACTCGTTTGTTCAAGGCTTTGCCACATAGAAAATGTGCAGAAGTAGAGCTTTACGGAAATTGTTGGATCCCAAAATCTATCCCTTAATAATGGATTAATCCATTAATAGATTCATAATTTGGTGGCATTATTAGAAAGCAATGGAAACTAAGTGGGATCTGCTTGGAGGAAGTAGGTCACCAGGAATAGGTGTTTAAAGTATATACTGTGTCCCTGGACAGGCATAGAAAGGGAGAGGGAAAGAGAGAGAGAGGGAGGGGGATAAAGATAAAGAGGGGGAGGGGGAGAGGGAAAAGGAGAGGGAGAGAAAATAGCCAACCATGGACTGCAACCATGAGGCATAAATCCTTCCTATTCTGAGAAGATTTTTTCAGACTTTTTATTTTTACTTTTCTGCTTTCTTGATAAATAGGGACCACAGCTGTTATCTGCAGTACCATTCCCCACCATCCTATCTCCTTTCTTTCTTTGTTTTTCTAGATTTTTTTTTTTGCCATCTTCTTTTGAATCTCTTGTACTTTTCCAGTATTGTTGTAAGAAAAATTGTTTGTTTGTTTGTTTGTTTGTTTGTTTTCTTTTTGAGGCAGGGTCTCACTCTGGCTCAGGCTGACCTGGAATTAACTATGTCTCAGGGTGGCCTCAAACTCACAGCACTCCTCCTACCTCTGCCTCCCTAGTGCTGGGATGAAAGGTGTGCGCCACCATGCCTGGCTGTTTGTATAGCTTTGGTAATTTTTTATTCATCAAGAAAAACATTTAAGAGAATTTTTAAACTTTTTATTGACAATTTTCGTGCATGTATATAACATACTTTGATTATAATCTCTTCAATTGCCTTCTTTTGTCCTTCCTTCCCCATTGCCTTCCACTGAACCCCTTCTTCTTTCCAAGTGATCCCCATAATTCCCTCTTCTACTTTGATATCTTTTTTGTCATTTACTCTCTGCCCCAATCTATACAGAATACTGGTAGGCCCATAATTATTCAGGTCTTGTGCAGGTAGCAATAACTGATATGAGACCATGAATGAAACAGCCACTTCATGCCCAGAAGACAGCATTCCAAAGCACTCCTCCCCATCCTACGGCTCTGACAACCTTTCTACCTTTCTACCCCCTTCCACAATACTCTCTGAGCATTAGAGGGGTACTATAGGTGTCTCCTTTAGCACTGACCACTCAACAATCACCCCTGAGCTTATTAGGTGCTTCCAATTGTAAAAGGAAGCTTCTATAACCAAAGGTGAGAGCAGCACTAATTTATAACATAAAAATTTATAGCATAGGGCTGGAGAGATGGCTTAGTGGTTAAGCGCTTGCCTATGAAGCCTAAGGACCACGGTTCGAGGCTCGGTTCCCAGGTCCCACATTAGCCAGATGCACAAGGGGGCTCACGCATCTGGAGTTCGTTTGCAGAGGCTGGAGGCCCTGGCGCGCCCATTCTTTCTCTCTCCCTCTATCTGTCTTTCTCTCTGTGTCTGTCGCTCTCAAATAAATAAAAAAATAAAAATAAAAATAAAATTATAGCATAAACATAAATACGTAGGGGGCAATTTGATGGAGAAAGTGTATCCATTTAGGCAAATAATAGTAGTAGTTTCCCTCCTAGGGCCTATGACCTCCCTAGCTATATAGGTTTTGGCTTGTTTTCAGTACCAAGCATGAATTCTCTCGCGTGGAACAGGCCTCAAATACAATCGTAGAGCAGTTGTTTGACCTCATAACAGTCATGCCAGTGCAATAGCACACTATTGCACCTGTTTGCTGGCTAGCCAGTTGTCCAGCTTTCAGGGTCCACTGCTAGGTAAGACTGATGATGACTTTCCTCCCTCCAGAAGTCTGCATAAAACCTTCCAGCACTATGACGACTAGCCAGGCAGAGGCTCCCACTCAGCTCCTGCTTGAAATTATAAATAAGTGCGGATTGTACTCTATCATTCCCTCTCTCCCTGTCCCCATGGGGCCCTCCTCAGTGGGGCTATGAGATTCACTGTGGGCTGATGAGGGCCTCGGTTAGTTCCGATGGGGTAGCGTGAGGACTGTGCCTCGGCGTTTTCCCACCCACTCCATGGCTCTTACAATTTTCCTGCTTCCTCATCCACAATGTCCCCCAGTGTTCCCTGCGCCCTGGCAAGCCTGTTGGCAGTCTGATTCAGGGTAGAGTTATTTTAGTGTTGGCTTCTCTGGATTTTAGCCTTGATAGGTTTTGCTTGATCGCCGTATCTGCCACCATCACCCTAGGGCTGGTTGTCAGGCTAGCAGGAAGAGCAAATGTTCATGGCACCGCTTCCTCTGCAAGCTCTTCTAGGCCCTGGCATATGCGGAAGAGGTGGCAAGTCTCATGGTAGGCATTCAGTTATCTTCTGGTCTTATTGATGAATCTTGACTTCTTCGTAACCACAGCGTGTGTTGTCTTCAGCAATAGGGTTTTACCATCTAGTTCTAGTGAGCAACCTAGAGCAATGGAAATAGCCTGTATTGTTTTGGAAGACTCGGGGCCTCCCTTACCAACAACTCTCTGGGGGCTATGCCACCCTGGCACTGGGATTTTCCTATAACAAACCATGGCTTCTAGGAAGAACATTATCTACCCATGCAAGCACTTCTATTCAAGCTCTTTCTTTCAATGTTTTAAAAGTAGGTTTCTGTGTGGCTTTTTCATACTTTTTACTTTTGGTTACCCTTTCCCTCTTCTCCCTTTAATTCTCCCATCCCTTCCCCACTTAAACCTTCCCACCCCCCAATCTACTAGTCCTTTCCCCTAAGCTTTGACCCTTTTGTGGTCCCTTTTTAGCTTACAGGCCTCTACTGACTCTTACTTGACTTACAAGGCCTAGTTCCAACACCTTTTAGTCCTGTGACCTAACACAACACAAATGAACCACCCATGTTAACATTTCTGTCACTCTAAGATAGAAGTAGCAGCTAACCACCCCCATAGGGCTATTGCCATGCTCAGATTAAATAATGTACATAAAACACAGGTGCTCAGTAATACCAAGATTGCCTTTTGGGAGAGTAATAAAACATAAAGATTAACTACTAAATAGCCATATATTAAAAAAATAGATGGTTGGCCTGGAGAGATGAATTTGCCTGCAAAGCTTAAGAATGCATGTTTGAATCTCCAGGTCCCATGTAGCCAGATGCACAGTGATGCAGGCATGCAATGTCACACATGCATACAAGGGGGAGCCCACATCTGGAGTTGGTTCACAGAGGCTAAAAGGCATGTCCGGGCATCTCCATTCTCTCTCTCTCTCTCTCTCTCTCTCTCTCTCTCTCTCTCTCTCTCTCTGTCTGTCTCTCAAAAATAAAATAATAATAGGTTATTAAACATGGCCTGGGGATGTGGCTTAGTAGCTAAGGCACTTGGCTGTGAAGCCTAAGAACTCAAGCTCAAACTCTCAGGTCCCACATAAGCCAGACGCACAAGGGGACACAAGCACACAGGTCATACATGTGCATAAGGTGGTGCGTGCATCTGAAGTTCAACTGCAGTGGCCAGAGGCCCTAGCACACCAATTCTCTCTGTGTGTGTTTTGCTTTCGTCCATAAAAAATATTAAATACTAGTTTGTTCCCAGCACTCAGGAAGCAGAGGTAGAGGGATTTCCATGAGTTCAACGCCATCCTGAGACTATATAATTAATATAATTAATTCCAGGCCAGCCTGGGCCAGAGTGAGACCCTACCTCAACCCCCCCAAAAAAAGTTTATATACTTACTGCTTCATATTTTTAATACTTTATCAAATATAACAAAATGCAAATAGTGAGAAAATGTAACTAGGATACTTTGAAATGAGATAAATGACCAGGTTTTGTTTTTTTTTACAACCAATTTCTCTAAAATTATCCAAATAGTAAGAACAAAAAAGAATTACTCTATCTTAATTCTTCCATTTTTATTCTATCTAAATTTGGAAGTTACATTAATTCTCTTTACATGACTGTCTCACTAATGAAGTAAGAAACTAATGCACTATGTTGACTACAAACATCTCATCTCATTTACGTACTAGGCTATTTGTTGAATTTGTCATGTGCTTTTTTTTACTCATTTAATTTATTCGGTGCCTATTCTATATCTGCAAAGGAAACTTAAATATGAATTAATGAGATTACAAGTCTTATGAAGAGCAATTCTAATGAAGCTCATAGGATAGGTCAACTACTACTGAGTGGAAAACAAATCTTTACTAAAGGTTTATTTGAATAAGCTAAACATGGAAGTCATTAAAAAGTGAGGACTTTTGCATAGTCAATATTGTAGCACATACAGACAAAGGAACTGAATTTATGTCAAAACATGATTATTTGTAACTACTAATTGCTCTTAGACAAGATATACACCATTCTTTCAAAAATTATCTGATTGGGGCTGGAGAGATGGCTTAGCAGTTAAGCGCTTGCCTGTGAAGCCTAAGGACCCCGGTTCGAGGCTCAGTTCCCCAGGTCCCACGTTAGCCAGATACACAAGGGGACACACGTGTCTGGAGTTCGTTTGCAGTGGCTGGAAGCCCTGGAGTGCCCATTCTCTCTCTCTCCCTCTATCTGTCTTTCTCCCTATGTCTGTCGATCTCATATAAATAAATAAAAAATGAACAACAACAACAACAACAAAAATTATCTGATTGGGCTAGAGAAATGGCTTATCAGTTAAGGTGTTTGCCTGCAAAGCCTATTCTATTCTCCAGGACCTACGTAAGCCAGATGCACAAGGGGGCAAATGAGTCTGGAGTTTGTTTGCAATGGCTGGAGGCCCTGGCCTGGCATACCCATTCTCTCTCTCTCCCTCTCTCTCTCTCTCTCTCTCTCTCTCTCTCTCTCTCAAATAAATAAATAAATAAAAGTATTTTTAAAAAATTATCTGAGCCGGGCATGGTGGCACACGCCTTTAATCCCAGCACTTGGGAGGCAGAGGTAGGAGGATCACCATGAGTTTGAGGCCACCCTGAGACTCCATAGTGAATTCCAGGTCAGACTGGGCAAGAGTGAGACCCTACCTTGAAAAACAAAAAAAAAAAACCCTGATTGATCAAACAGAGATTATAATAAGTAACTCAATTTAGCTTACATGTGTGCCTGAACACATGTATTTGTATTGCAGCCCTGGGAAAGGGTATACAAATAATAACGCTGGCCTAAGATTGCCTTTGCACCAGTTAATTAGCTTGTTCATAAATGCATTATGGAAACAAACACACACTCATACTTTCATGCCAATGAGAAATAAAACAGCTTGAAAATCAAGCCAGCCATGGTGGCACACGTCTTTAATCCCAGCACTTGGGAGGCAGAGGTAGGAGGATCGCTGTGAGTTCAAGACTACCCTGAGAAAACATAGTGAATTCCAGGTCAGCCTGGGCTATAGTGAGACCCTACCTCAAAAAACCAAAAACAAAACAAAAAAGGACTTGAGAATCCTGTTCTCAAGAAGCAGCACCCGAAACTAATTTTGTCCATTTTTCAATTTTATTGAAAACTTTGATATGTGAACACACAGTCATTTGATCATGTTCCCATCCCTTTATCCTTTTTCTCCCTTCTCCCTCACCCCATCCCCTGAGACCCTCTGCTTTCAAGGTAGTCCTTTCTCTGCTTTGTTGTCTCCTTCCTTCTGTCCTCCTCCATCCTCCGGGTCCAAGCATTGATGGGCTCAGAATCATGCTGGTCTCGTGGGGTTACCAGTAACCACTGTGTGGTTGTGAAATCACAGGCCAGCTCATGCCAGGAGGAAAATGCCATGAGTATGCCTGCACACCCTGGGGCAGCTCTTCCTGTTCCTTACCTACAATGTTCTTATAACCTTCCTTGGATGGCATGATAAAAAAAAAAAAAAATCTCCATGTTGAGCTCTCAACATCCTCTTATTTTCTACGTCGGTGGGTTTTGAATCTCTTTAGTGTACACCACCATCTACGTGGAGACAGTTCTCTGTTCAGCAGTAAGAGCAGCACTCATGTCTCTCATGACAACCCCTGCCAAGCTCCCTGACCCTTGGTGGGTGTGAGGTGTATGAGTAGTCCAGTAGTAAGCTCTGGAGTTTCTCTTACTGACATTTTGATGAGTCTTAGATCTCCCTTGTATTTGTGCCATTTGTAAATAATAATAATAATAATAATAATAATAATAATAATAATAATAATAATGTTCTCTAACCAAAATTAAGAACAGCATTAATTAAAGGGCTTAAACATAAACACACTGAAGGCTGTTTGACTGGCATAATGTCTAGGTTCAGCCAAAGGACAGTGGAAGCTTCTCTCTGGGGTCTATGACCTTCTAAGCCATAGGTTTTTTTACTCACTTCTTAGTACCAGACATGAATTCCCTCCCACTGAGCAGGGTATCTTGTCCAATCAGAGAGCAGTTAATTAACCCCATAAGTTTGGTGCTACTATTGCACTGGTGGGTGCGTCTTGCCCAACTGGTTGATTTTGTAGCATACAGGTTCCACTGCTTATTCAGATGATAGGTGATTGATTTTTTTTTTTTCTCCCAAAGCTCACATAGCATCTTCCAGCACTATAACAGCTATCCAGCAAGGACATGACTTCCATCTCAGTTCCAGCTTGATGTCTCGGTGTCTGCAATCAACCTGTGGTGTCTTTAGCAATGACATTTTTCCATGTTATTCTGTTGGGTAACCAAGTGCTTTGGCAATGGACTGCATTGTTTAGGGGGCCTAATGGGCCTCTTTGAACAACAGCTAACTGTGAAGGGTGACCCACTCTGGCACTGGGATTTGCCTGCAACACCCTGTGGCTTCAGAATAAAGCTTTCTCCATGCAGCAGGGAACTTCTGCCCAAGCTAGCTCTCTCTCGCGCTCTTGCTCGCTCTCATTCTCTCTCTCTCAAAACAAACAAAAAAGGGCTGAAGAGATAGCTTGGCAGTTAAATCGTTTGCCTGGAAAGCCAGGTTTGATTCCCTAGTACCCACGTAAAGCCAGATGCACAAAGTGGTACATGTGTCTGGACTTTGCAATGGCTGGAGGCCCTGGCATACCCATTCTCTCTCTCTCTCTCTCTCTCTCTCTCTCTCTCTCTCTCTGTCAAATATATAAATGAAATATTTTTAAATTATCTAACAGGGTGGGTTTCTATGGCTCTTATTCATACTGTCTTTGGCTTTGTGTCTCCCTTACCCTTCCTTCCCTTTCCCCTGCACCCCTTAGGCTCTTCTAGACCAGCATTCTAGCCCACTAATTGCCTGTCTACTATTCCTTCCTCTCATCCCTCCATACCTCTCTTCTCTCCAAGCCTCACTCTAGCGTCCTGACCTATAGTACTGATGCTTACAACAACATACAATCAAACCTAACTATTCCAAGCTAGGGTCAACTTAGTATAATCTTTTCACACTCATCCATTATCACGCAAGTTTCAGTTTCCCTTGCCACTGAGCAGAACTCCATTGCATATCTGTACCACATCTGCATCAGGTGACTGGCATCTAGGGTGACTTCATTTCCTAGCTATTGTGAATAGAGGAGCAACAAACATGGCTGAGCAAGTATCTCTAAAACAAAGAGTAGAATCTTTAAGTATGTGCTTAGGAGTGGTATAGTTAGATCAAATGGTAAATCTATGTTTTGTGTTTTTGAGGCATCTCCAGACCAAGTGCATTCGTGTCTGAACAACAATGGATAAGGGCTCCTCTTTACTCAAGCTCACACCAGCTTTTCTTATCATTTAATGTTCTGATGATAGCTATTCTGACCAGAATGAGATGGAATCTCAAAGTAGCTTTAAATTTCATTTCCCTGATGGTTAAAGATGTTGAACATTTTTTAAGATGTTTTTTGACCAGTTTTAATTCTTCCTTTAAAAACTCTGTTCAGTTCTTGGCCCCATTTTAAAAAATATTTTATTTTTATTTATTTATTTGAGAGAGAGAATGGGTATGCCACAGCCTCCAGCCACTGCAAACAAACTCCAAACGCATGCAGCACCTTGTGCATATGGCTTACGTGGGTCCTGGGGAATTGAACCAGGGTCCATTGGCTTTGTAGGCAAGTGCCTTAATCACTAAGTCATCTCTTTAGCCCTTGGCCCCATTTTTTGACGGGGTTGATTGTTTTTTTTCAGTGGTTATTCTGTTTTTTAGTTGCTTATATATTCTAGATATTAAACTTCTGTCAGATGCATAGCTGCTAAAGATTTTCTGGCATTCTTTTTTTAAATTTTTTGGTTCATTTTTATTTATTTATTTGAGAGCGACAGACAGAGTGAGAAAGAGGCAGATAGAGAGGAGAGAGAGAGAGAATGGGCACGCCAGGGCCTCCAGCCACTGCAAACGAACTCCAGCCATGTGCGCCCCCTTGTGTATCTGGCTAACGTGGGACCTGGGGAATCAAGCCTCGAACCAAGGTCCTTAGGCTTCACAGGCAAGTGCTTAACCACTAAGCCATCTCTCCAACCCTCTGGCATTCTTTATGTTGTCTATTGGCTGAGTTGATAGTTTGCTTAGCTGTACAATAGCCTTTTAGTTTCATGAAATCCCATTGATTGTTTGTCTTACTACCTGGGATCTTACTGGAAAAGTCTTTCCCTATGCATATTTCTTGGAGTGTGCTTCTTACTTCTTCCTCTAATGGTGAAACTAATTTTTTCAAGTTTATATTTTCCTCAGGAGGTGAAAATTGGAAGAGAATTGAATATTAATCAAATCACAGATCTTAGTATGCATTGACCAGAAGATATCAAGAAGATTAGCATACCAAAGGAAAATCTGACCTAATTAAGAATAAGTTTAAAAACCAAACATAATACCAGAAAGGGTTTTCTGTTCCAGTGATAGTAGGCTAGCAGCAAAGACAGAAATTTTTCTATGTATTAAAGTGAAATAAATTTACCCTAACCCAACCTCCATACTTGAGAGAAAAAGTGTGGCCCAAAGTTGTCTCTGTCTGTAGCAAACTACCTTGATATATAAGCAAGTTGTAATCTAACCTAAGAATATGCTTATTACCAAGGATGGTTGGTACTTTCACAGTGGTGTGGCAAATTTCCTAACAGGAAGCAGTCTACAGTAGAGAAAGGTTTATTCTGGCTTATATTTTTGAGGGAATGCATTCCATCATAGTGTGAACAGCATGGTAGCTGGAGAAGGCCACTGGCATGTTGCATTCACAGCCAGAAAGGAGAGAGTAATGAACAAGAAGTGGGGCCAGGCTATAAAACCTCAAAGCCTGGACCCAGTGATCCACTTCCTCCAGCAAGACTCCACTTCTTCAAGGTTCCAGAACCTTCCTAAGCAGCATTACCAAATCAGGAGCAAGTATTCAAACAAATGAGTCTACGAGGGACATTCCATATTCAACCAACATTCTGTCCCTGGCTGGTTGCTCATAACAAGCTCAAGTTCTGTTGCAGTCAGGTTCACATTGCTGGCAGAAATCACACACCCAAGAGAAGCTTGTGGGGAAAAGGATTTATTTTGGCTTACAGACTCGAGGGGAAGCTCCACAATGGCACAGGAAAATGATGACATGAGCAGAGGGTGGACATCACCTCTTCACCAACATCAGGTGGCAGTACTCAAAACACGTAAGTTTATGGGGGACACCTGAATCAAATCACCACATTCTTCCCCAGTCCCCTAAGCTGATAGCCATACATGATGTAAAATGCAAAGCATTCAGTCAAACTTTAAAAGTCCTCATAGTTTTTATCAAACCTAATGTATTCAAACATCCCCATAATCCAAGGTCTTTTAACTGAGCTATAATATAAAAAAAAAAAATCCCCCCCCCCAAACCCATAATGGCACAGCATAAATACTCACTGCAAAAGATGGCACTGGGAATAGCAAAGAAATAGTCAACCAATACAAGATTTAAAACAACCCAGGGCAAACATCAAACTCTGTAGTCCAAGTCCAACAACTCTCATTAGTGACAAATCTCTAAGTCTAGTAATTCTAACCAATAACAAGTCTTTGGAGTTCCAATTCCGCCCCACTCACAGTCCTGGAAGACATCATCCAGAGCTGGCAGCTCTCCTTAGCAGCCATATCGTGGTCCTGGCATCTGGGTCTCCACTGAAACCTACAGTCCATTCTCTTGGCTCCATCAGGTCTCCTACTTCACACTGCCCATGGCCATTTCCATAACACAAGACCATGTTGCAAGTTCAATGACCCCTCTCTCACCTACATTTGTTATACTCTATAATACTAGGTAGGATACCAATTTGTTAATCCATGGGGGAATAAAGAAGACTTTGAAGAACAGGATACTCCTTCAACATTCAGACCCCTTCAAAAGAGTCTACATTCTTCCTATTGCCTCAATGCAGGTCAGCTGGCCCAATCTCAAAGGCTGTAATCTCTCATATAATTACAGCTGAACAGGTAGAGGTTTCAGTCCAAAGATTTCACTTCGGTGTCATGTCCCTCTGCTCACACCAGTCCGTTTTTATGCAAAGCAACCCTGCACAAGTTCTCAGGACACAGGCATAACAGCAAGCCTTTCACACAAATTGCTTCTAGCCCAATCTAGGCAAAGCTCTTTCTCACCTTCACAAGTCAAACCTCACAGCCATAGTTCTTACTGCATTTAGGTCTTTCAACTTGGGCCAGAACAGTCCATCAAGCTATACTTGCAGCACTACAAGCTGTCTCTTAGGCTAAGGTTTCAAATCCTTCCACATTCCTCTTGCAAAGCAGTTCCAAAAGGCCAAAAGTCAGGTTTCTAGTAGAAATGACCACACACCTGGTAGCAACTTTACTGTTGTAGTCAGGCTCACGTTTCTGGCAGAAAACTCCCAACCAAGAGCAACTTGTGGGAAAACGGTTTATTTTGGCTTACAGACTTGAGGGGAAGCTCCATGATGGCAGGGAAAACAATGGCATTAGCAAAGGGTGGACATCACCTCCTCGCCAATGTCAGGTAGACAATTGCAACAGGAGAGTGTGCCAAACACTGGCAAAGGGAACCTAGCTATAATACTCATAAGCCTGCCCCCAACAATACACTGCCTCCAGGAGGCATTGATTCCCAAATATCCATCAGCTAGGACCCTAGCATCCAGAACACCTGTTTATGGGGGACACCTGAATCAAACCAACACAGGTACAAAATTCATTTTGTCTAATTTTTTAAATCTTCACAGTCCTTAACACTCTTAAAACTATTGAAAAATCCAAAGTTTGGGGCTGGGGAGATGATTTAGCAGTTAAAGATACTTTCTTGCCAAACCTGATGATCTGGGTTTGATTCCCCAGTACCCAACATGAGACATGATGCACAAAGTGGTACATGTGTGGAGATTTTTTGCAGTAGTAGAAGGCCCTGGCATGCATACCCACCTTCCCCTGCCTCAAAAGTTGAAACTCCAAAGTCCTCTCTGGAGAGTCAAAAGTACAGTGAGCTCCATTTACACTATCTGACTTGAGAGCAGAGCAGCAACAGATCCCAAAAATGAAAACTCAGGAGCCTTTCTTTACCAGAGATAGTAAGAAACAACACCTCAAAACTATAACTTCTAAATAAAAAATAAAATAAAAACTTGTAACTTCTGTGCTGGGAGATGGCTCCCTGAAGAAATCCTTGCTATGCAAGCATGAGTACCTGAGATTTTGTCCCCAGATGCCATGTAAAAGCTGGAAGCTATAGTAGGCTTCTGTAATCCTATCAAACCAACTACAAAGACAGGAGACTATTCCAGAAGTTCATGGACAAGCTAGCTTAGTAAACATAATGGTAAATAATAATCAACAAGAGACTCTTCTTCAGAGAAAGAGGAAGGTGATGAACAACCCTGGAGAGTTGTCCTCTGACTTCCACACACATGCCGTGGTACATGTGTGCCTGCGTGCACATTCATGAACATCATGAACACACACACACAAAAAAAAAAAAAACAGAATTACAACTACTAATTTAATTCTTGTTCCAAATTTGTATGACTATAAAAAATATTCCTTAAAAAGTGTTTTATGAACTGGGGGTGCAGCTCAGTTGGTAGAGTGCTTGTCTACCACAAATGAAGAACTGGGCTCCATCCCTAGCACCATGTAAACTAGGTATGGTAGCAGTTGCCTGTTATCTCAGTACTGGGGAGGGAGGCAGGAGGATCAAGGGTTCGGGGTCATCCTCTGCTAGATAGTGAGTTTGAGGCTAGTATGGTCTACATGAAATTCTTTTTCAAAAAGAAAAACAAGAAATTCATTAAAAAGTTAGGAAATAAATGTGAAATATTTTGATATTCCTGACTTTTTTATGTAGTTATGTCCTCTGAATTGAAATATTCCCTTCTGGAAGAAGGAGAGAGGCTCATAAGATTTAGGAAGCTCATGAAACTTACAAGGTTATAGAAGCAGTTAACAATTGCTGGGGGAGGAGGGCACTCTTCAGTGGAGCTGCCTACAAGTTCTGCTGTGAACTCCAGGGATGTGGCTTTTATAAGTCATCACCCACGCTGGCGTGGGCTTTCAGTGAAGCAGCTGCCTTTGAGTCACCAATGCGCCTGTTTGCAATCCCAATCGATTCCTTTGTTCACCAAACTAGCTTGGATGGAATCATTTCTTTGTTCTGTCACCAGTGTCTTGTCTGGGGTGAATAGTTGTTCATTTTTTAAAAAATATTTTATTTATTTATTTGAGAGGGAGAGATACAAAAATAGGCAGGTAGAAAGAAAGAGAGAGAATGGGCACACTGGGGCCTCCAGCCCCTGCAAACAAACTCCAAATGCATGTGCCCCCTTGCGCATCTGGCTTACATGGGTCCTGGGGAATCGAACCTGGGTCCTTTGGCTTTGCAGGCAAGTGCCTTAACAGCTAAGCCATCTCTCCAGCCCTAGATGTTCATTGTTATCTCTCCAAGAAAAGCCATACAACACTTACTGAGATTACTTTTGGTTTATTAATAATAGGAAAGCTATTCAAAAGTGATGCCTTATAAGAGCTGAGTAGAGACAAGATATGATGTAATAGTTATCCAGTCAGGCTAAGTCCATGGCCAAAACCTGCATTTCTCTAGAATAGGCACATCAGGAAAATCCTTTAAATAGGTCACTGCATTGTGATGCAGTGAGGCAAGTCCCAGGCCATAAAAAAGATGTAAGGGATCATTTCCTTTCACTACTGGGAACCACCCTTGGCAAAGCAAAATATAATGAAACTCTAGCAGAAAATCATCAGAGACTATTAGGTGTTGACAGTTTATTAAGGAAATTAGGGTAATTAAAAGGAGAATTGAGGCTAGTATTAAAAGGAAGGCGTCAATTTTTTTTTTTTTTTAATGAGAGAGAGAGAGAGAATTGGCACACCAGGGCTCCAGCCACTGCAATTGAACTCCAGGTGTGCCACCTTGTGCACATGCTCAACCTTGCACATTTGTGTCACCTGGTTCGTCTGGCTTACACAGGACCTAAAAACTCAAACATGGGTCCTTAGGCTTAACCTTAAGTGCTAAGCCATCTCTCTAGCCCGGAAGACATCAATTTTTTAAAAAGAATATATTGGGAGCTGGGTGTGGTGGCACAAGCCTTTAATCCCAGCACTCGGGAGGCAGAGGTAGGAGGATCACCAAGAGTTCGAGGCCACTCTGAGACTACATAGTGAATTCCAGGTCAGCCTGAGCCAGAGTGAGACCCTATCTCGAAAAACCAAAAAAAAAAAGGAATATATTGAAATCTCCATGAGACTTTTTTGTACAAATACCAGAAGGTTTTTGCTAGTTTGCAGAATACCCTCAAGAGCACTTGCTGTCTGCAAACTTGCACTTTCACAGCATCCAGGACAAAGAGGGCTATTGGGCTTTGGTGTGCAGCATCCTTTTCAGAAGTTATGGCTGTAGAAATAACCAGAAATGCAGTGACTACGACTTGACCGCATGACAGTGACTGTCCAGTGTTAGCACGTAGCCTCCTTACCCTGAGGGGGTCAAATTATACTTTCTCAAAACCACATGTTCAGTAGATGTTTGTGATTTTCAAGAAAGTTCTAGGGGTGGCCAGGATTGTCTGACTTCCAGAGCTTGCTTAGTTCCATCCGGTTTCTTTAGAGATGGTAGGCCACAAGAAGCATGGCAGCTTAAATAGGTAGAGTCTTAGATAACCACTAGAAATATAACAACTTAGGTCAATGGCACAGCATCTTGAGTTGTTATCTTTACAGTGTTTGTTTGGGCATGTTTTCATCTCACAGAGCTTTGTTCACATGAGATACTGTTTTGGAATGTAAGAGCAAAACACATAAAGGAAGAGGAACTGCACTGGATGAAGTGGGCTGAGGGTGTAGAACTCACCAATGTGGCTTCTTGTACCTGTAGCAGTTCCTGGGGGTTTCTAGAAGGCATATTCAGATTCAGATCTGTTTGGAAACCACTGTCCTACAGACAGTGGCCCTAAAAAGAAAGCAATGCTGAAAACCTCAGGCTCTTGACTTTGGTCTATTTGACACCAGATATGTTAGGCTTTTTGTCACTATCACAAACACCTGACATAAAACACACACACACACACACACACACACACACAGAAAAAAGAAAGTTTTGGCTCACGCTTTCAGATCATGGCCACTGGCCCTGGATGCTTGTGCAGAACATCATGGATACGGGAGTGTGTGTTATAGGAGGCCGTTCACCTCATGACACAAGGACAGGGATCATGTATGACCTTCAAAGTCGTCTTCATGCCCAGGTGAGCAACTTCTGCCAGCTCCTAAAGCTTCCAAATTCTCACAAAACAGCTCCACCATCTGAAGACCAAGTTTTCAACACACGAGGCTGTATGGAACATCTCACGTTCAAACCATAACAACAGGTGATCATTAACGAAGATTGGCCTAGTCAGGCTGTTTGAAACAAGTCTGGATCTTGTGAACCCATACTTCATAGACAGCCAGAAAGCCTTTTGGCTAAAGTTAGAAATTCTGGGTAAAATAAACAAATGCTATTTTAAATGAAAAGATGAATTCACAGGGAAGAAGTAATTATATTAATTAACTAGAGCTACCATAACCAAGAGCCACCAATAGAACAACCCGAAGCAACATATAAATTTATTCACAGCTCTGGCACCTGGAACTCTGAGACTGAAATATCATCAGACATGATTTCTTAGGAGGCCACTCCCCTTATGTAATACATTAACCGTTTTCTTCCTGGCTTCACATCATCTTCCCTTTGTATATGTCTATGTCAAGATTTCCTCTTCTTATATAGTCATTAAGAATAAGGCCTATCCTAACGACCTCACTTGAATTTAATTATCTTTTTAAAAATATTGCATCCAGGGCTGGAGAAATGGCTTCACGGTTAAGGCACTTGCCTGCAAAGCCTAAGGACCCATGTTCAACTCTCCAAATCCTACATAAGCCAGACATGCAAAGATGAGGCAAGCACAAGGTTGCACATGCCCACTAGGTGGGGAAAACATCTGGAATTGGATCTCAGTGGCTGAGGCTTTGATGCTCACTCATGCTCTCTCTTGCTCTCTCTCTCTCTCTCTCTCTCTCTCTCTCCCCATCTCTGTCTCTCATGCACTTTCTCTAAAAAAATAAAAAAAATTTTAAAAACTTCCAAATACAATTCTATTACAAGGTTTTATCATTGCATCTTTTTGGTACAAGCTAATTATAATATTTATAATAAAAATTCTCTCTGCTGTAGGTAGGAGTATAAATTGGTTGACCCCCTTTGAAAACAACTGGATAATATCTATCAGTTGAAAGCAGATAGATGAATAGATGGGTGTGTGGTTGGATACATATATATGTATATATGTACATATAATATATAGATAGATAAACCACAACAATAAGAATTCTACTTCTAATGTTTATCCTAGAAAAATATTCACAAAGAAATATATCTGGGGGGGCTAGGGAGATGTCTCAGTGATTGCAACACATGACAGTCCAGGTTCAATTCCCCAGTCACCCAGGGAAAGAAAAAGTGGCTCAAGTGTCCAGCATTCTTTTGCAGCAGCAAGAGACCCTGACATACACACACACACAAACAGATGTAAAATTAAAAACAGACATGTTTTTAATGTTATGATATTAAAAAGAAGGAAGCCCCTAAACATCTATCAACCAGAGAACAGAGAAACTAGGTCAGCTATACTCTGAAACTCTACCTACATGGCTATTAAAATTATAAAGAGGGCTGGAGAGATGGCTTAGTGGTTAAGCACTTGCCTGTGAAGCCTAAGGACCACAGTTTGAGGCTTGATTCCCCAGGACCCACGTTTGCAGTAGCTGGAGGCCCTGGTGCGCTCATATTCTCTCTCTCTCTCTCTCTCTCTCTCTCTCTCTCTCTCTCTCTCTCTCTCTCTCTCTCTGTATCTATCTATCTATCTATCTCTGCCTCTTTCTCTCTCTGTCGCTCTCAAATAAACAAAAATAAACAAAAAAAAATTGAAAAAGCTGTTGTCTCTTTATTGAATAGACCTCAAAACATGATGTGCAAAAAGCCAGTCACAAGAATAATATTCTTGAATACATACATGTATAAGAGAAGTATTATCACATGTTTGGGACAAACAGAGTTCTGGAATAAGAGGAGGTAAGGAACTGGGAGTTAGGATTTTCCTACCTGAAATGTTTTATTACCAAAACCTGGAAGTTCAGGAGCCAGCCTACAGAGCTTGTCCCCTGGTACACATCTATTTATAACCTTATTGTGGTGAGTTTTACCTTCAGGCTCAGGTGAACCTGAGAGACAGCTAATTGGTCTGGGCTGGAGGCTGGCTCAAGAACAGGCCAGCCATGATGCCAAGTTCTGGGAGCTGAACTTGACCGACCACAAGGCAGGATTAGATTTAAATTCTAGAAAAGAATAAGGACCTCTCTCCCAGGAGGGGCTCAGGTTGTTTGTGTAAAAGCAGGTCTCCTTTAAGCAAGAGATAAGGAGAAGCCAGCTTCTCTGATCTCTCGTGCAGTGGAAACTTCAAGGGTTAAGGACATTTCTGCCTTTACTTTGGGGTGCCCAGTCATCCTAACTTTCTGAACCCCAACTTTCCATATCATTTCTGATGCATGAGCTGGGACTGGAAGGGTAGTGAGCACTTGGACCAACGAGCTTTTTCCTGCTCTAACTTTACCTTGTCTAGTCTCCACCCTCCTCAACTACCAGCAGGAGGTATGATTCCTTACCTCCCATTCTTCTCTCTTTTCTTCTTTGCCAGTCCCTTCTGCATTGGAACTAGGTACATGTGAACCAGACTAAACCTTCCTCTGTTTTCCTCGTCTGCCTGCTTGTTAAACCAGAAGCAGGCTCTATGTGTATGTGCTCTGTGTAACACTGACTATGTTTATGCCTTGGTTAAAAAAAAAAACTTTAAAAAATAAAAACGCTCTACACTGGTGTGTGCGAAAGGAACTGGTGCTTGTTGCCCAAGGCTAAGTTTGAAGGAAACAAGATCCCACCTGGTATGGCTTTTCACATAAGCCTCTAAGGCAAAATCAGTATACATGGGCAGGAAACCAGAAACCTGGGCTCTGCAGGGTTCTAATGACAATCATCTACCTGTGGTCGCTCGGCCTTTTGTTCTGGCTGAGGTAGAATGTTCTTTTATAGACTTGTTCTCTGTGCTTCATGTGGCAAATTACAGCTCCTTTAATCCAGACAGCCCAATAGACAGCCCACTTTAAATGGGAATTCACCCTGAGTGTAATATAGATGGACAGCTCATGAACTGAGGGAAAGAGTCAAGGGTAATGCTTTAAGAGAATATTAGAGGCTCAACGCATAAGTGGGCTGAGGCTGTCCACGCCTCATGATAGTTATTAGAAATTATTTGAAGCTGAGCGTGGTGACGCACGCCTTTAATCCCAGCACTCGGGAGGCAGAGGTAGGAGGATCACAGTGAGTTCAAGGCCACCCTGAGACTACATAGTTAATTCTAGGGCAGCCTGGAGCAGAGTGAGACCCTATGTCGAAAATCAAAAAAAAAAAAGAAAGAAAAGAAATTATTTGACTTCCCTGACACTAAGACTCAATATTTACTCAAAAGTTTTTGTGATGATGGGTCCTTGCACAGGCAGGCTATGATCAACCAGGCAAAATACAAGAGAGGTTGTTCCAATCCCAGGGTATTAAGAGGTATATGGAATCACAATGATAAGGGCCATGTAGGCTGCACCCACCCTCATCATCACTCATGAGGGGAACAAGATCCAGGGAACCCAGACCACATCGTAAGAGCAACTAGTCCAAATAGGTCTTGGCTCTCTTTGTGACCACACTAAAGGAGAAAAAGAAGTTTCTGGAGGATGGCCTAGAGAAGAAAACAAAGAAATATGGAAGACATTCCAATATATCATCTTTTGTCGTGGGCTGTGTCCTTACTATTAAGATTTCTTTGATCCAAATGACTTAAAAAAAAATGCATGACTTTCTGCACTTTAGCCTGGCTTAAATATAAACTGGAGATTAGCAAAATGGCCTCCAGCCCAGGAAATATTATTTTTAATACAACTTAATAATTTTTAGAACTAAATGAAAGTGCCATACAAGGCTACTGAAACTTTAAATCAGGGTTAGTTAACACACTGAGATTTTTTTTGCTCCTTCTTTGTTTTCTCTTGATTATTTTGCTCACTGAACTGTAAATGGCATTAATAAAGTCTCATGTGCTGTTTAAACATGTAGAGAGATGGATTCTGAGACAGGATAACCTTCTCCATTTCAGACCCAAGTAGGTTTATCTTATGTGTCCTCCAAGACCTTTCTCCTGAAACAGGCTGGAACCCTGGCTCTGTGACAAAGGAAAGAAAAGCAAAATATTTCAAGGGCTAAAGCCACTAAAAAATGTATGCAGGTGCATGGATGTACTTTAAGGTGAGGTTAAATTGGTAAAAATGTAATTACAGGGCTGGAGAGATGGCTTAGCGGTTAAGCACTTGCCTGTGAAGCCTAAGGACCCCGGTTCGAGGCTCGGTTCCCCAGGTCCCACGTTAGCCAGATGCACAAGGGGGCGCATGCGTCTGGAGTTTGTTTGCAGAGGCTGAAAGCCCTGGCGCGCCCATTCTCTCTCTCTCCCTCTATCTGTCTTTCTCTCTGTGTCTGTCGCTCTCAAATAAATAAATAAATAAATTTTTTTAAAATGTAAGTACAGGGCTGGAGAGATGGCATAGCGGCTAAGCACTTGCCTGTGAAGCCTAAGGACCTCGGTTCGAGGCTCGATTCCCCTGGACCCACGTTAGCCAGATGCACAAGGGGGCGCACGCGTCTGGAGTTCGTTTGCAGTGGCTGGAAGCCCTGGCGTGCCCATTCTCAATCTCACTCTCTCTATCTGCCTCTTTCTCTCTGTCCCTCTCATATAAATAAATAAAAATGAACAAAAAAAATTAAAAAAAATAAAATGTAATTACAATATATTTTAAATAATTCATCTCAATGTTTTTAGCTTTAAAAAAAAAAAGAAATGTTTGGGGGCTGGAGGGATGGCTTAGCAGTTAAGGCATTTGCCTGCAAAGCCGAAGGACCCAGGTTCAATTCCCCAGGACCCACGTTAACCAGATGCACAAGGGGCTGAACCTGGAGTTTTTCTGCCATGGCTGGAGGCCCTGGCATGCCCATTCTCTCTCTCTCTCTCTCTCTCCCTCTCCCTCTCCCTCTCCCTCTCCCTCTCCCTCTCTCCCTCCCTCTCTCTCTCTCTCTCTCTCCCTCCCTCCCTCCCTCTCCCTGTTTCTCTGTCAAATAAATAAATATAAAATATTAAAAAGGCAATTTTAATTCATGCTTACTACAACAGTAGACAGATGTTCTAAAGGATGAACTAAAATACCAAACATCAACACTGATTTTTAATTGCATTAAAGAGTCAATAGAAAGTTCAAAATTTTGTCATAACTCAAATCTATGACAAATTGATTTGGGTTTGTTGATAGAACACAGAACTGGTGACTTATAACTGTTAGATGTTTAAGATATATTATGTATAATTTCTATGCTCCAATTCAACAGTTATAAGCAAAGATTAAAAGAAAAAATATTTTAGATGAGAAAGGACTTTAAAAGGTAAAAGATTGTTCCAAATAGAAATAAATTAGAAAGTTAAAGTATTTTGTAAAAAAGGTTACAAGATTGTATATAAAGAGGCTATGAGAGTTAAACTGAAAAGAGATTTCCTGTGTGATTACAGAGATCAGAGTGGTTTGACCCAAGACATGGAAGTGCTAAAGATAGCTATGGCGACAAAAGGGTCTATATATATATATGTATGTATGTATGTATGTATGTATATATATGGTGTAGTTCTCTATATTTTCTCTCTTCTTTGATTACTTACAAGATTTTTCACCGTTCAAAGTTACTAAAGCTCGGGTATCTCTTGCTAGAATGTAGTTTTCAGACATTTTGAGACATAAATACCATGTAAAAGAGTCTGTTTAAATTCCAAATGACATTGTGTGATAAAAGTAATTCAGATTCAATTTTTTGTAATTAGTTGTTAAATTTGTTCATGTAACCACATCTGATAATCTCCAAGTTAAAATTCAGTTCACTGAGATTGATCTGATGATATCAGGTTGTCCCATAAGGGACCTGTTATTCATATAAGAACATATTGCTCACCAAATCTGGCTACCTTCCTCCCATAAGAAAGAGGAAGTCCAGAACATAGCTATAAAGAAATAACCTCAAAGACTCATGGTCAAGATGGCAGATTAGTAACCATCTTAGAACTTCAGGGGAGAAAGTCAAAATTTGGGGCTCTAGTAGCAGAGGGTATCTACCAGACCTCCTCCGCAGTGGGTAGGGTGTACATACAGGGAATCTGTCCACTTTGTACATGCTCTGCAGCACGGCTAGGTTGCAACAATCCACCAGTTTCTCACACCAAGGAGAGATGGCTTAGTGGGTAAGGTGCTTGCCAGGAAAGCCAAAGGACCCAGGTTTGATTCCCCAGTACCCAAGTAAGCCAGAAGTAGAAAGTGGCACATGCATCTGGAGTTCATTTGCAGTGGCTGAAGGTCCTGGCATGCTCATCCTCTCTCTCTCTCTCTCTCTCTCTCTCTCTCTCTCTCTCTCTCTCTCCCACTTTCTCTCTCTCTCTCTCTCTCTCTCTGTAAAATAAATGTTTAAAAAGAGGGGCTGGAGGGATGGCTGAGCAGTGAAGGAGTTTGCCTGCAAAGCCAAAGGACCCAAGTTCAATTCCCCAGGACCCACATAGCCAGATGTACAAGGGGGCACATGCATCTGGAGTTTGTGTGCAGCAGCTGGAGGCCCATTCTCTGTCTCACAAGAAAGAAAGAAAGAAAGAAAGAAAGAAAGAAAGAAAGAAAGAAAGAAAGAAAGAAAGAAAGAAAGAAAGAAAGAAAGAAAGAAGAAGGGAGGGAAGGAGGGAGGGAGGGAGGGAGGGAGGGAGGGAGGGAGGGAGGGAGGAAGGAAGGAAGGAAGGAAGGAAGGAAGGAAGGAAGGAAGGAAGGAAGGAAGGAAGGAAGGAAGGAAGGAAGGAAGCAAGGAAGGAAGCAAGGAAGGAAGCAAGGAAGGATGCAAGGAAGGAAGCAAGGAAGGAAGCAAGGAAGGAAGCAAGGAAGGAAGCAAAGAAGGAGGGAAGAGAGAGAGAGAGAAAGAAAGCCAGCCAGCCAGGTTAACTAGGTAAATCAGAAAATGCCTGCCTTTAATCCCAGCACTCAGAAGGCAGAGGTAGGAGGATCATCATGTGTTCAAGGCCACCCTGAGACTACATAGTGAATTCCAGGTCGGCCTGAACTAGAATGAAACCCTACCTCAAAAAAATCAAAGGAATAAGAATTTAAAAAGAAAAATGGATCTGTTCAACTGCTGTCTTCAAGAAACCCACCGTACATTAAGAATAGACACCCCCTGATTTTGCGGGAGCCTGCGAGCAGGCAGGAGTAGAGCCCAGCAACCACTATTTCTGGACTGTTTTCTTCTCCCCACAGCCCAGATGGAGGGTTGGTTGGTTAGGCCATGAGCCTCAAGCTGACAATTTGTCTCTCCCCTTTAGTTCTGGGGACTATGTGGCCAACAACAAATGAGGTCAAGGAGAACAACGTTAAGGGCAGAGAGTCTCTCTCTTGGTCAAAATCTCCAACGGGAATTCCTGCTCGTGTAAAGTCTGAGAGCAGGTGGAGCTCTCATAGTCCACCAAGGGTTTCCAAACACTCTGAATCCCATTCTCTATCAAGATCCAAGTTCAGGTCAAGGTCACGGAGGCATTCTCATGAACTTTCCATATGATCCAGATGCCACGCTCATAGGAGATGATCTTGAAGTAGGTCCTATACACCAGAATATCAATGGCGAAGGAGCCAAAGTCACTCTCCAATGTCTAACCAGAGAAGACATACTACTGGCAGTCAGACAAATCCAGATCCCAACACTTAATCTGAGAGTGTTTGGCCTTAGCTTGTACACAACAGAGAGAGATCTTTGTGAAGTATTATCTCGATATGGACCATTGAGAGGTGTCAATGTGGTTTATGATCAGCAAACTGGGCAATCATGTGGATGTGCTTTTGTGTACTTTGAGAGAACAAATGACTCCAAGGAGGCTGCAGAAAGGGCAAATAGGATGGGATTGGATGGTAGAAGAATTTGTGTACATTATTCAATCACCAGTAAGGCACACACACCTAAGCCAGGCATCCACACAGACAGGCCCATTCATAATGGTGGTGACAACAGAGGTGGTGATGGTAGAGGTCTAGATTCTTACTATGATACAGGATACATAGAGGCTATGGCAGATATGAAGATTATCATTGCAGATACAGAAGAAGATCACCTTCTCCTTACTATAGTTGATACAGATCACAGTCAAGATCTCCTTCCTACAGCCCAAGATGCTACTGATAATGGAGGGTTGCAGTGAAGGGCGTTATCTCCAATCACTCTTTTTTAATTATGGATTTTTCCCAAGATTCTAACACTTCCTGGTCTTTCAAAGCATCCATCCCTGGTTTATTTAGCATCTATACTTGGTCAGTTGTGTTGCCACTTTCCACCCTTTTTGTTATACACTCTTCCAGATGCAACTGTCATTTTGAGTTCTGAAACATATTGAGTAAAAGATAAGCCTAGGGCTTGAGAGATGACTTAACTGTTAAGGCGCTTGCCTGCAAAGCCTAAAGACTCATGTTTGACTCTCCAGGTCCCGTGTAAGCCAGATGCACAGTGACGCAAGTGCACAGTGTCACACGTGTGCACAAGGGGGCGCACACATCTGGAGTTTGATTGTAGTGACTGGAGGCTCTGGCATGCCAATATTTTCTCTCTCTCTCTCTCTCTCTCTCTCTCTCTCTCACACACACACACACACACACAGATACACACACACACACACATTTTAAAAAGCAGTCGTTCAGCTTGCCTCAAAAAAAACAAGGGAAGCCTAGTGTTATGCTTTGTGAATTTTCTTTGCCTTTACAGAGAATTCCTAATTAATTGTATGAGGACAAAAACAACATCTTTGAAGCTTTTGTGCCAGAAATTGTAGTAGGTATTTATTAAAGATCTGTACTTATGATGAATTCCTTTTTAGATTTTCTTTCATTGAAGAGAACACATTAAGAAGTTCAATTATGGGCTGGCGAGATGGCTTAGTGGTCAAACACTTGCCTGTGAAGCCTAAGGACCCCAGTTCAAGGCTCGATTCCCCAGGACCCATGTTAGCCAGATGCACAAGGGGGCGCATGCATCTGGGGTTTGTTTGCAGTGGCCAGAGGCCCTGGCGTACCCATTCTCTCTCTGTCTATCTGCCTCTTTCTCTCTCTCTCTGTCACTCTCAAATAAATAAATTAAAATAAAAACAAGTAAAAAAAAGAAAAAAAAAGAAGTTCAATTATGTCAGGTTTGTCTGTAGTAGCATTGAACAGTCAAATTAATTGAATGTAGAAAGTTTGAAGCTATAGAAGAAAATACTGGACATTTCTTTTGATGAATGTAATTTTTGAATCCTAAAACTTAAATAACTTTTTAGAGATGAAAAGCTTGCAGAATCCTATAAAACTGGAAGAGAAAGGAAGGGAGGGGGTAATTAATAGGATGGTATTATGTATATGTAAATAGAAGACTAGATTAATGGGGGTGAAAAGGCCCTAGTGAGATCAGGGGAAGAGATTGAGTAAAGGAAAGGTGGGGGGAGGGCTAATCAAAATCTAAGAGGATATAAACAAATCATATGGAAACCTAACTTTTTGGACAATGGAACACTCAGGAGCTGTAGATTGTTGCTAGAAAATTTTCAGTGTCAGGGATTGGATACTTTCCAGTGAGTTACTGGACAGGGAGATCCCTGATATCCCCAAAACATTATAGGCCATTGCTGAGGCCCTTGGTTTCCCACCAGGAATAGATGGTAAGACCCTATTGCTGAAGACTCCACATACTTGGGCTGCAAGGCCACTGAGAAATCCTGATGGAACTGAGCTGATAACCTCCTCCATGTAGACCATCTGACAGAAAGCTGGAAGAAGCTATTATGCATGCAGTTCAATGGAAGAGAGAGAAATCATCAGTGAAGATATTCAACAGTGGACAATACAAGTCTTGCCAGCCAGGCCAAATGAGTCAATGGGTGCAATAGTGGCATGTCTGTCATGGTGGAAACCAACTGCCCTCTAATTGGACTGGAGGCCCGCTCCATGGGAGGGAATACACCCCTGATACTGAAAACCTAAAACAGGGGTAGTCATGAGCCCTAGGGGTGTAATGTCTGCTGCTGTGTGGCTAAATGTATATACTATGCTTATCAAACTGTCCAATAATCACTTCTCTTAATGTTCATACCCATATATTAATGCTACTCTCACATTTGGTAGAGAACCTTCTCTTTTCAGATGGCAGTGACCTTGGGATGACTCAGAAGGCATCATGGTGCTGGAAAGAAGTGACAGGATTGCTCAGCACTGCAATATCTCTATCACACCTTCCAAGGCTCAGGGTCCATTGTGGAAGAGGTGGCAGAAATAATGTAAGAGCCAAAGGAAGGGGAGAACTCCTTACAACATGCTCCCCCAAGACAAAATGGCCTGGATATCCATGACCTCACAGTGCCTGACACTACCTACACAAGACCATCATAATGGAGGAAAAGATCATGACATCAAAATAAAAGAGACTGATTGAGAGGGGGAGGGGATATGATGGAGAATGGAGTTTCAAAGGGGAAAGGTGGGGAAGGGAGGGCATTGCCATGGGATATTGTTTATAGTCATGGAAGTTGTTAATAAAAAAAAATTAAAAAGAAAGAATAGGCATCTCCCCAGGGTGAAAAGATGCAAAGTGATTTTCCAAACAAAAGGAAATAAGAAACAAGCAGGTTTGGCTACACTGGTATCTGACAAAATAGACTTAAAACCAAAAGTTATCAAAAAAGACAGAGAAGGCCACTTCTTACTCATGAAGAAAATGAAGGAACAAGAGGATATCACAATCATAAGTTTATATACCCCAAACACAAGTGCACAGCATTTTATAAAGCAAAATCTACTTGACAACAAACCAGAAATAAATCCCAATACCATCATAGTAGGAGACTTGAAGACTCCACTATTATAAATACACAGATCATCCAAGTAGAAAATTAACAGGGAAACAACGAAGCTTAACAACACCATAGATCAACTGGACCTAGCCAACATCTATAGAACATTCCACCCTAATTTCACAGAATACACATTCTTCTCAGCAGCTAATGTAACCCTCTCTAAAATATATCATATATTAGGTCATAAATCATGCCCCCACAAATTCAGGAAAATTCACATAACTCCCTGTGTTATATCTTACCACAATGCATTATAGCTAGAAATTAACAATAAAAGGAGCAGGAGAAAACACACCAGCTCCTGGAGACTGAACAACGTGCTTGTAGACAATAAATGAGTCATAGAAGAGATAGAAAAGGAAATAGTGAAATTTCTGTAACTGAATGATAATGAAAAAGCAACACACCAGAATTTATACAACACAATAAAAGCAGTCCTATGGGGAAATTTTATACCACTAAATCCTTCATGACAAAGACAGAAAGATCTCAAATTAACAACCTAACCATCCTCCTAAAAGCACTGGAAAAACAATAACAACCCAATCCTAAGAGTTCCTAATATAAATAAATAATTAAGATCAGAGGAGAAATCAATGAATTGGAAAATAAGAAATTAATTTAAAAATGGACAAAACAGGGCTGGAAGCCCTGGCGCGCCCATTCTCTCTCTCTCCCTCTATGTCTTTCTGTGTCTGTCGCTCTCAAATAAATAAAAGTTTTAAAAAAAATTTTTTTTAAAAATAAAAATGGACAAAACAGAACCAGGCGTGGTGGTGCATGCCTTTAATTCCAACACTTGGGAGACAGAGGTAGGGGGATAGCCATGAGTTTAAGGCCACCCTGAGACTACATAGTGAATTCCAGGTCAACCTGAGCTAGAGTGAGACCCTACCTTGAAAAACTAGGAAAAAAAAATGGACAAAACAAAGTACTGGCTTTGAAAAAATAAATAAATAAACAAAATAGATAAACCCTAGGCCAATTTGATCAAAATTAAAACAGAAAGGTCTCAAATTACAAGATTAGAAACAAAAGTGGAGCAATCCCAATGAAATTAGAAGAATTATCAGGACATATTTTCAAAACCTCTATTTCACAAAATTGAGTAACCTGGAATAAATGAATGAATTTGTATCACCTATCAAAACTAAACTCAGAACAGATAAGTTTCCTAAACAAACCTACTATAACCAAGATTGAAAATGTAATTAAAAACCTCACAACAACAAAAGGGCCAGGACCTGATGGATTCTTGACTGAATTCTACCAAACCTTCATCAAAGAACTAAAACCACTTTTTCTCTACTTTTTACAAAATTGGAATAGAGGGAATACCCTTGAACTCCTATGAATCCAACACTACTCCCATGCCAAAACCAGACAGACACAAGAAAAGAAAATTATAGACTGATATACCTAATAAACTTAGACAAGGGTGAAGGAGATCAACACAGAAAACAATGAACTCCTACCAAATCAGATATCCAGAGACCCAGAGGCCCCCAACAGCTCATCACTGAAGCAGACCCAAAATGAACCCAACATGGCTCAGGGAAATTTTGTGGAAGAAGGGGAAGAAAGAAAGTCAGAGCCACACGTTGAGTCATGATATGCAGAGACACTTCTCCTACCCATAACTGTGGGCTAACTCCACAATGCATGACCCATATACTGCAACAAGGAGAGGCCAGGGGAGGGGGTAGGACATGGATGAGCCTAACAATGGTACCAACTTGACTGTATTCACTGAGTATAAAATTAATTAATAAAAATAAATAAATAAATAAATTCTCAATAAAATCCTCACAAACTGAATTCAAGAACACATAGAAAGCATTATCCACCTCAATCAAGCAGGCATCATCCCAGGGATTCAGGGATGGCTCAATATATAGAAATCTATAAATGTAATATACCACATAAATAACTTAAACTCAAGAACCACATGATAACTTCAATAGATGCAGAGAAGGCTTTCAACAATTACAGCATCACTTCATGATCAAAATGCTGGAGAGACTAGGGATGAAAGTACCATATCCCAACATAATAAAAGCAATTTATAAAGTGCCTAAAATCCAATTCATACAAAATAGTGAAAAACTCAAAGAGTTTCTGTTAAGATTGGGAACAAGACAGGGGTGTCTGCTCTCACCTCTGTTCTTTAACATAGTACTAGAAGTCCTAGCCCAAGCAATAAGACAAGAGAAAGAAATAAAAGGGATGCAAATTGGAAAGAAGTCAAAAAGCCCTATTCATAGACAACATGCTTCTATACAAAACTGACATTTAAGACACTACCAAAAAAATTCTAAAGCGTTAAATTCTTTCTGCTGAGTAGAAATTTTTTTAAATTTTTCCTTACTACTGAGTAGAATCTTTTTTAATTTTCCTTACTGCTGAGTAGAATTTTTTTTAATTTTTCCTGACTGCTGAGTATAACTTTTTAAAATTTTTTCCTGACTGCTGAGTAGAATTTTTTCTAATTTTTCCTGATGCTGAGTAGAATTTTTTTTTCAATTTTTCCTGACTGCTGAGTAGAATTGCATTGTGTATATGCTCTACATGCTCATTGTCCATTCATCAGTTGATGGACACCTGGGCTAATGCCATTTCCTAGCTACTGTGAATAGAGCAGCAACAAGCATGGCTGAACAAGTATCACCATAGGGAAGAATAGAGTCTAGGGTATAAGCCTAAGAGTAGTATAGCTGAGCCAAATAGTAGATAAAACTTTTACATTTTTAAAGAACCTCCACACTGATTTCCACAATGGCTGTACAGGTTACATTCTCACCAATAGTGTACAAAGGCTCCACGTTTCACACATCCTCACCAGCATTTGTTGCCATTTGTTTTCTTTTTATATACTTTTTTAAATTTTTGTTTATTTTTTATTTATTTATTTGAGAATGACAGACAGACAAATGGGCAGATAGAGAATGGGCACTCCAGGGCCTCCAGGCACTGCAACCAAACTCCAGATGCATGCGCCCCCCCCCCCCAATTTGCCCATTTGTGCATCTGGATTACATGGGTCCTGGGGAATTGAGCCTCAAACCAGGGTCCTTAGGCTTCACAGACAAGCGTTTAACCACTAAGCCATCTCTCCAGCCCCCCATTTGTTTTCTTGATTATAGCCATTCTAACTGGAATGAGATGGAATCTCAAAATAGTTGTAATTTTCATTTCCCTGATCACTAAAGATGTTGAGCATCTTTTTAGGTATTTATTGGTCATTTGTATTCCTTCCTTTAAAAGCTCCCTTCAGTGCCCTGCCCTAGTTTTTGAGTGGACTGATTGATATTTTTATTAATTAGTTGTTGAGTTCTTTCAATATATTCTAGATATTAAACCTCTGTCAGATGCATACCTAGAGAAGACTTTCTCCCATTCTTTAGGTTGTATATTGACTCTATTGATGGCTTGCTTAGCTGTACAATAATAGCTTTTAAGTTTCATGAGATTCCAATTGTTGAGTGTCAGTCTTAC